>NW_027472013.1:0-661000 GCF_965638725.1 Aptenodytes patagonicus
GGCTGCCAAGGGAAGGTGAGGGCCAGCAACAGCTTGCAGTCCTGGCCCCTTTGGTGTGGGAGCAGGCGCTGGACGTTTTCCCTTTGGGAGCTGGGCTCTGGCAGGACTGAGAGCGAGCAAGGGAAAGACGTTGGCACCCTGAGGTGGCTGGCAAGGCCATAGCACCAGTGTCTGTGGGGCTGTGGAAGGGTTGCCAAGGGAAGGTGAGGGCCAGCAACAGCTTGCAGTCCTGGCCCCTTTGCTGTGGGAGCAGGCGCTGGACGTTTTCCATTTGGGACTGGGCTCTGGCAGTGCTGAGAGCGAGCAAGGGAAAGACGTCGTCACCCTGAGGTGGCTGGCAAGCCCATAGCACCAGTGTCTGTGGAAGGGCTGCCAAGGGAAGGTGAGGGCCAGCAACAGCTTGCAGTCCTGGCCCCTTTGGTGTGGGAGCAGGCGCTGGACGTTTTCCATTTGGGACTGGGCTCTGGCAGGACTGAGAGCGAGCAAGGGAAAGACGTCGGCACCCTGTGGTGGCTGGCAAGCCCATAGCACCAGTGTCTGTGGGGCTGTGGAAGGGCTGCCAAGGGAAGGGGAGGGCCAGCAACAGCTTGCAGTCCTGGCCCCTTTGGTGTGGGAGCAGGCGCTGGACGTTTTCCATTTGGGAGCTGGGCTCTGGCAGTGCTGAGAGCGAGCAAGGGAAAGACGTCGGCACCCTGAGGTGGCTGGCAAGCCCAGAGCGGCAGTGTCTGTGGGGCTGTGGAAGGGCTGCCAAGGGAAGGTGAGGGCCAGCAACAGCTTGCAGTCCTGGCCCCTTTGGTGTGGGAGCAGGCGCTGGACGTTTTCCATTTGGGAGCTGGGCTTTTGGACGACTGAGAGCAAGCAAGGGAAAGACGTCGGCACCCTGAGGTGGCTGGCAAGCCCATAGCACCAATGTCTGTGGGGCTGTGGAAGGGCTGCCAAGGGAAGGTGAGGGCCAGCAACAGCTTGCAGTCCTGGCCCCTTTGGTGTGGGAGCAGGCGCTGGACGTTTTCCATTTGGGAGCTGGGCTCTGGCAGTGCTGAGAGCGAGCAAGGGAAAGACGTCGGCACCATGAGGTGGCTGGGAAGCCCAGAGCGGCAGTGTCTGTGGAAGGGCTGCCAAGGGAAGGTGAGGGCCAGCAACAGCTTGCAGTCCTGGCCCCTTTGGTGTGGGAGCAGGCGCTGGACGTTTTCCATTTGGGACTGGGCTCTGGCAGGACTGAGAGCGAGCAAGGGAAAGACGTCGGCACCCTGAGGTGGCTGGCAAGCCCATAGCACCAGTGTCTGTGGGGCTGTGGAAGGGCTGCCAAGGGAAGGTGAGGGCCAGCAACAGCTTGCAGTCCTGGCCCCTTTGGTGTGGGAGCAGGCGCTGGTCTTTTTCCCTTTGGGAGTTGGGCTCTGGCAGTGCTGAGAGCGAGCAAGGGAAAGACGTCGGCACCCTGAGGTGGCTGGCAAGCCCATAGCACCAGTGTCTGTGGGGCTGTGGAAGGGCTGCCAAGGGAAGGTGAGGGCCAGCAACAGCTTGCAGTCCTGGCCCCTTTGGTGTGGGAGCAGGCGCTGGACGTTTTCCCTTTGGGAGCTGGGCTCTGGCAGTGCTGAGAGCGAGCAAGGGAAAGACGTCGGCACCCTGAGGTGGCTGGGAAGCCCATAGCACCAGTGTCTGTGGGGCTGTGGAAGGGCTGCCAAGGGAAGGTGAGGGCCAGCAACAGCTTGCAGTCCTGGCCCCTTTGGTGTGGGAGCAGGCGCTGGACGTTTTCCATTTGGGACTGGGCTCTGGCAGTGCTGAGAGCGAGCAAGGGAAAGACGTCGGCACCCTGAGGTGGCTGGCAAGCCCATAGCACCAGTGTCTGTGGAAGGGCTGGCAAGGGAAGGTGAGGGCCAGCAACAGCTTGCAGTCCTGGCCCCTTTGGTGTGGGAGCAGGCGCTGGACGTTTTCCATTTGGGACTGGGCTCTGGCAGGACTGAGAGCGAGCAAGGGAAAGACGTCGGCACCCTGAGGTGGCTGGCAAGCCCATAGCACCAGTGTCTGTGGGGCTGTGGAAGGGCTGCCAAGGGAAGGGGAGGGCCAGCAACAGCTTGCAGTCCTGGCCCCTTTGGTGTGGGAGCAGGCGCTGGTCTTTTTCCCTTTGGGAGTTGGGCTCTGGCAGTGCTGAGAGCGAGCAAGGGAAAGACGTCGGCACCCTGAGGTGGCTGGCAAGCCCATAGCACCAGTGTCTGTGGGTCTGTGGAAGGGCTGCCAAGGGAAGGTGAGGGCCAGCAACAGCTTGCAGTCCTGGCCCCTTTGGTGTGGGAGCAGGCGCTGGACATTTTCCCTTTGGGAGCTGGGCTTTCGGAGGACTGAGAGCGAGCAAGGGAAAGACGTCGGCACCCTGAGGGGTCTGGCAAGCCCATAGCACCAGTGTCTGTGGGGCTGTGGAAGGGCTGCCAAGGGAAGGGGAGGGCCAGCAACAGCTTGCAGTCCTGGCCCCTTTGGTGTGGGAGCAGGCGCTGGACGTTTTCCATTTGGGAGCTGGGCTCTGGCAGTGCTGAGAGCGAGCAAGGGAAAGACGTCGGCACCCTGAGGTGGCTGGCAAGCCCATAGCACCAGTGTCTGTGGGGCTGTGGAAGGGCTGCCAAGGGAAGGGGAGGGCCATCAACAGCTTGCAGTCCTGGCCCCTTTGGTGTGGGAGCAGGCGCTGGACGTTTTCCCTTTGGGAGCTGGGCTCTGGCAGGACTGAGAGCGAGCAAGGGAAAGACGTCGGCACCCTGAGGGGTCTGGCAAGCCCATAGCACCAGTGTCTGTGGGGCTGTGGAAGGGCTGCCAAGGGAAGGTGAGGGCCAGCAACAGCTTGCAGTCCTGGCCCCTTTGGTGTGGGAGCAGGCGCTGGACATTTT
Organism: Aptenodytes patagonicus; assembly: GCF_965638725.1. Lineage (NCBI taxonomy): Eukaryota > Metazoa > Chordata > Aves > Sphenisciformes > Spheniscidae > Aptenodytes > Aptenodytes patagonicus. The sequence continues at coordinate 2,871 of NW_027472013.1, forward strand.
CCCTTTGGGAGCTGGGCTTTCGGAGGACTGAGAGCGAGCAAGGGAAAGACGTCGGCACCCTGAGGGGTCTGGCAAGCCCATAGCACCAGTGTCTGTGGGGCTGTGGAAGGGCTGCCAAGGGAAGGGGAGGGCCAGCAACAGCTTGCAGTCCTGGCCCCTTTGGTGTGGGAGCAGGCGCTGGACGTTTTCCATTTGGGAGCTGGGCTCTGGCAGTGCTGAGAGCGAGCAAGGGAAAGACGTCGGCACCCTGAGGTGGCTGGCAAGCCCATAGCACCAGTGTCTGTGGGGCTGTGGAAGGGCTGCCAAGGGAAGGGGAGGGCCATCAACAGCTTGCAGTCCTGGCCCCTTTGGTGTGGGAGCAGGCGCTGGACGTTTTCCCTTTGGGAGCTGGGCTCTGGCAGGACTGAGAGCGAGCAAGGGAAAGACGTCGGCACCCTGAGGTGGCTGGCAAGCTCAGAGCGGCAGTGTCTGTGGGGCTGTGGAAGGGCTGCCAAGGGAAGGGGAGGGCCAGCAAGAGCTTGCAGTCCTGGCCCCTTTGGTGTGGGAGCAGGCGCTGGACGTTTTCCCTTTGGGAGCTGGGCTCTGGCAGGACTGAGAGCGAGCAAGGGAAAGACGTTGGCACCCTGAGGTGGCTGGCAAGGCCATAGCACCAGTGTCTGTGGGGCTGTGGAAGGGCTGCCAAGGGAAGGTGAGGGCCAGCAACAGCTTGCAGTCCTGGCCCCTTTGGTGTGGGAGCAGGCGCTGGACGTTTTCCATTTGGGACTGGGCTCTGGCAGTGCTGAGAGCGAGCAAGGGAAAGACGTCGGCACCCTGAGGTGGCTGGCAAGCCCATAGCACCAGTGTCTGTGGAAGGGCTGCCAAGGGAAGGTGAGGGCCAGCAACAGCTTGCAGTCCTGGCCCCTTTGGTGTGGGAGCAGGCGCTGGACGTTTTCCATTTGGGACTGGGCTCTGGCAGGACTGAGAGCGAGCAAGGGAAAGACGTCGGCACCCTGAGGTGGCTGGCAAGCCCATAGCACCAGTGTCTGTGGGGCTGTGGAAGGGCTGCCAAGGGAAGGTGAGGGCCAGCAACAGCTTGCAGTCCTGGCCCCTTTGGTGTGGGAGCAGGCGCTGGTCTTTTTCGCTTTGGGAGTTGGGCTCTGGCAGTGCTGAGAGCGAGCAAGGGAAAGACGTTGGCACCCTGAGGTGGCTGGCAAGCCCATAGCACCAGTGTCTGTGGGGCTGTGGAAGGGCTGCCAAGGGAAGGTGAGGGCCAGCAACAGCTTGCAGTCCTGGCCCCTTTGGTGTGGGAGCAGGCGCTGGACATTTTCCCTTTGGGAGCTGGGCTTTCGGAGGACTGAGAGCGAGCAAGGGAAAGACGTCGGCACCCTGAGGGGTCTGGCAAGCCCATAGCACCAGTGTCTGTGGGGCTGTGGAAGGGCTGCCAAGGGAAGGGGAGGGCCAGCAACAGCTTGCAGTCCTGGCCCCTTTGGTGTGGGAGCAGGCGCTGGTCTTTTTCCCTTTGGGAGTTGGGCTCTGGCAGTGCTGAGAGCGAGCAAGGGAAAGACGTCGGCACCCTGAGGTGGCTGGCAAGCCCATAGCACCAGTGTCTGTGGGGCTGTGGAAGGGCTGCCAAGGGAAGGGGAGGGCCAGCAACAGCTTGCAGTCCTGGCCCCTTTGGTGTGGGAGCAGGCGCTGGACGTTTTCCCTTTGGGAGCTGGGCTTTCGGAGGACTGAGAGCGAGCAAGGGAAAGACGTCGGCACCCTGAGGTGGCTGGCAAGCCCATAGCACCAGTGTCTGTGGGGCTGTGGAAGGGCTGCCAAGGGAAGGTGAGGGCCAGCAAGAGCTTGCAGTCCTGGCCCCTTTGGTGTGGGAGCAGGCGCTGGACGTTTTCCCTTTGGGAGCTGGGCTCTGGCAGTGCTGAGAGCGAGCAAGGGAAAGACGTCGGCACCCTGAGGTGGCTGGGAAGCCCATAGCACCAGTGTCTGTGGGGCTGTGGAAGGGCTGCCAAGGGAAGGTGAGGGCCAGCAACAGCTTGCAGTCCTGGCCCCTTTGGTGTGGGAGCAGGCGCTGGACGTTTTCCATTTGGGACTGGGCTCTGGCAGTGCTGAGAGCGAGCAAGGGAAAGACGTCGGCACCCTGAGGTGGCTGGCAAGCCCATAGCACCAGTGTCTGTAGAAGGGCTGGCAAGGGAAGGTGAGGGCCAGCAACAGCTTGCAGTCCTGGCCCCTTTGGTGTGGGAGCAGGCGCTGGACGTTTTCCATTTGGGACTGGGCTCTGGCAGGACTGAGAGCGAGCAAGGGAAAGACGTCGGCACCCTGAGGTGGCTGGCAAGCCCATAGCACCAGTGTCTGTGGGGCTGTGGAAGGGCTGCCAAGGGAAGGTGAGGGCCAGCAACAGCTTGCAGTCCTGGCCCCTTTGGTGTGGGAGCAGGCGCTGGTCTTTTTCCCTTTGGGAGTTGGGCTCTGGCAGTGCTGAGAGCGAGCAAGGGAAAGACGTCGGCACCCTGAGGTGGCTGGCAAGCCCATAGCACCAGTGTCTGTGGGTCTGTGGAAGGGCTGCCAAGGGAAGGTGAGGGCCAGCAACAGCTTGCAGTCCTGGCCCCTTTGGTGTGGGAGCAGGCGCTGGACATTTTCCCTTTGGGAGCTGGGCTTTCGGAGGACTGAGAGCGAGCAAGGGAAAGACGTCGGCACCCTGAGGGGTCTGGCAAGCCCATAGCACCAGTGTCTGTGGGGCTGTGGAAGGGCTGCCAAGGGAAGGGGAGGGCCAGCAACAGCTTGCAGTCCTGGCCCCTTTGGTGTGGGAGCAGGCGCTGGACGTTTTCCATTTGGGAGCTGGGCTCTGGCAGTGCTGAGAGCGAGCAAGGGAAAGACGTCGGCACCCTGAGGTGGCTGGCAAGCCCATAGCACCAGTGTCTGTGGGGCTGTGGAAGGGCTGCCAAGGGAAGGGGAGGGCCATCAACAGCTTGCAGTCCTGGCCCCTTTGGTGTGGGAGCAGGCGCTGGACGTTTTCCCTTTGGGAGCTGGGCTCTGGCAGGACTGAGAGCGAGCAAGGGAAAGACGTCGGCACCCTGAGGTGGCTGGCAAGCTCAGAGCGGCAGTGTCTGTGGGGCTGTGGAAGGGCTGCCAAGGGAAGGGGAGGGCCAGCAAGAGCTTGCAGTCCTGGCCCCTTTGGTGTGGGAGCAGGCGCTGGACGTTTTCCCTTTGGGAGCTGGGCTCTGGCAGGACTGAGAGCGAGCAAGGGAAAGACGTTGGCACCCTGAGGTGGCTGGCAAGGCCATAGCACCAGTGTCTGTGGGGCTGTGGAAGGGCTGCCAAGGGAAGGTGAGGGCCAGCAACAGCTTGCAGTCCTGGCCCCTTTGGTGTGGGAGCAGGCGCTGGACGTTTTCCCTTTGGGAGCTGGGCTTTCGGAGGACTGAGAGCGAGCAAGGGAAAGACGTCGGCACCCTGAGGTGGCTGGCAAGCCCATAGCGGCAGTGTCTGTGGGTCTGTGGAAGGGCTGCCAAGGGAAGGGGAGGGCCAGCAACAGCTTGCAGTCCTGGCCCCTTTGGTGTGGGAGCAGGCGCTGGACGTTTTCCTTTTGGGAGCTGGGCTCTGGCAGGACTGAGAGCGAGCAAGGGAAAGACGTCGGCACCCTGAGGTGGCTGGCAAGCCCATAGCACCAGTGTCTGTGGGGCTGTGGAAGGGCTGCCAAGGGAAGGTGAGGGCCAGCAACAGCTTGCAGTCCTGGCCCCTTTGGTGTGGGAGCAGGCGCTGGACGTTTTCCATTTGGGAGCTGGGCTCTGGCAGGACTGAGAGCGAGCAAGGGAAAGACGTCGGCACCCTGAGGGGTCTGGCAAGCCCATAGCACCAGTGTCTGTGGGGCTGTGGAAGGGCTGCCAAGGGAAGGTGAGGGCCAGCAACAGCTTGCAGTCCTGGCCCCTTTGGTGTGGGAGCAGGCGCTGGACGTTTTCCCTTTGGGAGCTGGGCTCTGGCAGGACTGAGAGCGAGCAAGGGAAAGACGTCGGCACCCTGAGGTGGCTGGCAAGCCCATAGCACCAGTGTCTGTGGGGCTGTGGAAGGGCTGCCAAGGGAAGGTGAGGGCCAGCAACAGCTTGCAGTCCTGGCCCCTTTGGTGTGGGAGCAGGCGCTGGACGTTTTCCATTTGGGAGCTGGGCTTTCGGAGGACTGAGAGCGAGCAAGGGAAAGACGTCGGCACCCTGAGGTGGCTGGGAAGCCCATAGCACCAGTGTCTGTGGGGCTGTGGAAGGGCTGCCAAGGGAAGGTGAGGGCCAGCAACAGCTTGCAGTCCTGGCCCCTTTGGTGTGGGAGCAGGCGCTGGACGTTTTCCCTTTGGGAGCTGGGCTTTCGGAGGACTGAGAGCGAGCAAGGGAAAGACGTCGGCACCCTGAGGTGGCTGGCAAGCCCATAGCACCAGTGTCTGTGGGGCTGTGGAAGGGCTGCCAAGGGAAGGGGAGGGCCAGCAACAGCTTGCAGTCCTGGCCCCTTTGGTGTGGGAGCAGGCGCTGGACGTTTTCCCTTTGGGAGCTGGGCTCTGGCAGGACTGAGAGCGAGCAAGGGAAAGACGTCGGCACCCTGAGGTGGCTGGCAAGGCCATAGCACCAGTGTCTGTGGGGCTGTGGAAGGGCTGCCAAGGGAAGGTGAGGGCCAGCAACAGCTTGCAGTCCTGGCCCCTTTGGTGTGGGAGCAGGCGCTGGACGTTTTCCCTTTGGGAGCTGGGCTCTGGCAGGACTGAGAGCGAGCAAGGGAAAGACGTCGGCACCCTGAGGTGGTTGGCAAGCTCAGAGCGGCAGTGTCTGTGGGGCTGTGGAAGGGCTGCCAAGGGAAGGGGAGGGCCAGCAACAGCTTGCAGTCCTGGCCCCTTTGGTGTGGGAGCAGGCGCTGGACGTTTTCCCTTTGGGAGCTGGGCTTTTGGACGACTGAGAGCAAGCAAGGGAATGACGTCGGCACCCTGAGGTGGCTGGCAAGCCCATAGCACCAATGTCTGTGGGGCTGTGGAAGGGCTGCCAAGGGAAGGGGAGGGCCAGCAACAGCTTGCAGTCCTGGCCCCTTTGGTGTGGGAGCAGGCGCTGGACGTTTTCCATTTGGGACTGGGCTCTGGCAGTGCTGAGAGCGAGCAAGGGAAAGACGTCGGCACCCTGAGGTGGCTGGCAAGCCCATAGCACCAGTGTCTGTGGGGCTGTGGAAGGGCTGACAAGGGAAGGGGAGGGCCAGCAACAGCTTGCAGTCCTGGCCCCTTTGGTGTGGGAGCAGGCGCTGGACGTTTTCCCTTTGGGAGCTGGGCTTTCGGAGGACTGAGAGCGAGCAAGGGAAAGACGTCGGCACCCTGAGGTGGCTGGCAAGCCCATAGCACCAGTGTCTGTGGGGCTGTGGAAGGGCTGCTAAGGGAAGGTGAGGGCCAGCAACAGCTTGCAGTCCTGGCCCCTTTGGTGTGGGAGCAGGCGCTGGACGTTTTCCCTTTGGGACTGGGCTCTGGCAGTGCTGAGAGCGAGCAAGGGAAAGACGTCGGCACCCTGAGGTGGCTGGGAAGCCCATAGCACCAGTGTCTGTGGGGCTGTGGAAGGGCTGCCAAGGGAAGGTGAGGGCCAGCAACAGCTTGCAGTCCTGGCCCCTTTGGTGTGGGAGCAGGCGCTGGACGTTTTCCATTTGGGACTGGGCTCTGGCAGGACTGAGAGCGAGCAAGGGAAAGACGTCGGCACCCTGAGGTGGCTGGCAAGCCCATAGCACCAGTGTCTGTGGGGCTGTGGAAGGGCTGCCAAGGGAAGGTGAGGGCCAGCAACAGCTTGCAGTCCTGGCCCCTTTGGTGTGGGAGCAGGCGCTGGTCTTTTTCCATTTGGGAGCTGGGCTCTGGCAGTGCTGAGAGCGAGCAAGGGAAAGACGTCGGCACCCTGAGGTGGCTGGCAAGCCCATAGCACCAGTGTCTGTGGGGCTGTGGAAGGGCTGCCAAGGGAAGGGGAGGGCCAGCAACAGCTTGCAGTCCTGGCCCCTTTGCTGTGGGAGCAGGCGCTGGACGTTTTCCCTTTGGGACTGGGCTCTGGCAGGACTGAGAGCGAGCAAGGGAAAGACGTCGGCACCCTGAGGTGGCTGGCAAGGCCATAGCACCAGTGTCTGTGGGGCTGTGGAAGGGCTGCCAAGGGAAGGGGAGGGCCAGCAACAGCTTGCAGTCCTGGCCCCTTTGGTGTGGGAGCAGGCGCTGGACGTTTTCCCTTTGGGAGCTGGGCTCTGGCAGGACTGAGAGCGAGCAAGGGAAAGACGTCGGCACCATGAGGTGGCTGGGAAGCCCAGAGCGGCAGTGTCTGTGGAAGGGCTGCCAAGGGAAGGTGAGGGCCAGCAACAGCTTGCAGTCCTGGCCCCTTTGGTGTGGGAGCAGGCGCTGGACGTTTTCCCTTTGGGAGCTGGGCTTTCGGAGGACTGAGAGCGAGCAAGGGAAAGACGTCGGCACCCTGAGGTGGCTGGCAAGCCCATAGCACCAGTGTCTGTGGGGCTGTGGAAGGGCTGCCAAGGGAAGGGGAGGGCCAGCAACAGCTTGCAGTCCTGGCCCCTTTGGTGTGGGAGCAGGCGCTGGACGTTTTCCATTTGGGAGCTGGGCTCTGGCAGGACTGAGAGCGAGCAAGGGAAAGACGTCGGCACCCTGAGGTGGCTGGCAAGCCCATAGCACCAGTGTCTGTGGGGCTGTGGAAGGGCTGCCAAGGGAAGGGGAGGGCCAGCAACAGCTTGCAGTCCTGGCCCCTTTGGTGTGGGAGCAGGCGCTGGACGTTTTCCCTTTGGGAGCTGGGCTCTGGCAGTGCTGAGAGCGAGCAAGGGAAAGACGTCGGCACCCTGAGGTGGCTGGCAAGCCCATAGCACCAGTGTCTGTGGGGCTGTGGAAGGGCTGCCAAGGGAAGGGGAGGGCCAGCAACAGCTTGCAGTCCTGGCCCCTTTGGTGTGGGAGCAGGCGCTGGACGTTTTCCATTTGGGAGTTGGGCTCTGGCAGTGCTGAGAGCGAGCAAGGGAAAGACGTCGGCACCATGAGGTGGCTGGGAAGCCCATAGCACCAGTGTCTGTGGGGCTGTGGAAGGGCTGCCAAGGGAAGGGGAGGGCCAGCAACAGCTTGCAGTCCTGGCCCCTTTGGTGTGGGAGCAGGCGCTGGACGTTTTCCCTTTGGGAGCTGGGCTCTGGCAGTGCTGAGAGCGAGCAAGGGAAAGACGTCGGCACCCTGAGGTGGCTGCGAAGCCCAGAGCGGCAGTGTCTGTGGGGCTGTGGAAGGGCTGCCAAGGGAAGGTGAGGGCCAGCAACAGCTTGCAGTCCTGGCCCCTTTGGTGTGGGAGCAGGCGCTGGACGTTTTCCATTTGGGAGCTGGGCTCTGGCAGGACTAAGAGCGAGCAAGGGAAAGACGTCGGCACCCTGAGGTGGCTGGGAAGCCCATAGCACCAGTGTCTGTGGGGCTGTGGAAGGGCTGCCAAGGGAAGGGGAGGGCCAGCAACAGCTTGCAGTCCTGGCCCCTTTGGTGTGGGAGCAGGCGCTGGACGTTTTCCCTTTGGGAGCTGGGCTTTCGGAGGACTGAGAGCGAGCAAGGGAAAGACGTCGGCACCCTGAGGGGTCTGGCAAGCCCATAGCACCAGTGTCTGTGGGTCTGTGGAAGGGCTGCCAAGGGAAGGGGAGGGCCAGCAACAGCTTGCAGTCCTGGCCCCTTTGCTGTGGGAGCAGGCGCTGGACGTTTTCCCTTTGGGAGCTGGGCTCTGGCAGTGCTGAGAGCGAGCAAGGGAAAGACGTCGGCACCCTGAGGTGGCTGGCAAGCCCATAGCACCAGTGTCTGTGGGTCTGTGGAAGGGCTGCCAAGGGAAGGTGAGGGCCAGCAACAGCTTGCAGTCCTGGCCCCTTTGGTGTGGGAGCAGGCGCTGGACGTTTTCCCTTTGGGAGCTGGGCTTTCGGAGGACTGAGAGCGAGCAAGGGAAAGACGTCGGCACCCTGAGGTGGCTGGGAAGCCCATAGCACCAGTGTCTGTGGGGCTGTGGAAGGGCTGCCAAGGGAAGGGGAGGGCCAGCAACAGCTTGCAGTCCTGGCCCCTTTGGTGTGGGAGCAGGCGCTGGACGTTTTCCCTTTGGGAGCTGGGCTTTCGGAGGACTGAGAGCGAGCAAGGGAAAGACGTCGGCACCCTGAGGTGGCTGGCAAGACCAGAGCACCAGTGTCTGTGGGTCTGTGGAAGGGCTGCCAAGGGAAGGGGAGGGCCAGCAACAGCTTGCAGTCCTTGTCCCTTTGGTGTGGGAGCAGGCGCTGGACGTTTTCCATTTGGGACTGGGCTCTGGCAGTGCTGAGAGCGAGCAAGGGAAAGACGTCGGCACCCTGAGGTGGCTGGCAATCTCAGAGCGGCAGTGTCTGTGGGGCTGTGGAAGGGCTGTCAAGGGAAGGTGAGGGCCAGCAACAGCTTGCAGTCCTGGCCCCTTTGGTGTGGGAGCAGGCGCTGGACGTTTTCCCTTTGGGAGCTGGGCTCTGGCAGTGCTGAGAGCGAGCAAGGGAAAGACGTCAGCACCCTGAGGTGGCTGGCAAGCCCAGAGCGGCAGTGTCTGTGGGGCTGTGGAAGGGCTGCCAAGGGAAGGTGAGGGCCAGCAACAGCTTGCAGTCCTGGCCCCTTTGGTGTGGGAGCAGGCGCTGGACGTTTTCCCTTTGGGAGCTGGGCTTTTGGAGGACTGAGAGCAAGCAAGGGAAAGACGTCGGCACCCTGAGGTGGCTGGCAAGCCCATAGCACCAATGTCTGTGGGGCTGTGGAAGGGCTGTCAAGGGAAGGTGAGGGCCAGCAACAGCTTGCAGTCCTGGCCCCTTTGGTGTGGGAGCAGGCGCTGGACGTTTTCCCTTTGGGAGCTGGGCTTTCGGAGGACTGAGAGCGAGCAAGGGAAAGACGTCGGCACCCTGAGGTGGCTGGCAAGCCCATAGCACCAGTGTCTGTGGGGCTGTGGAAGGGCTGCCAAGGGAAGGGGAGGGCCAGCAACAGCTTGCAGTCCTGGCCCCTTTGGTGTGGGAGCAGGCGCTGGACGTTTTCCATTTGGGAGCTTCTCTGGCAGTGCTGAGAGCGAGCAAGGGAAAGACGTTGGCACCCTGAGGTGGCTGGCAAGCCCATAGCACCAGTGTCTGTGGGGCTGTGGAAGGGCTGCCAAGGGAAGGTGAGGGCCAGCAACAGCTTGCAGTCCTGGCCCCTTTGGTGTGGGAGCAGGCGCTGGACGTTTTCCCTTTGGGAGCTGGGCTTTCGGAGGACTGAGAGCGAGCAAGGGAAAGACGTCGGCACCCTGAGGTGGCTGGCAAGCCCATAGCACCAGTGTCTGTGGGGCTGTGGAAGGGCTGCCAAGGGAAGGTGAGGGCCAGCAACAGCTTGCAGTCCTGGCCCCTTTGGTGTGGGAGCAGGCGCTGGACGTTTTCCATTTGGGAGCTGGGCTCTGGCAGTGCTGAGAGCGAGCAAGGGAAAGACGTCGGCACCATGAGGTGGCTGGGAAGCCCAGAGCGGCAGTGTCTGTGGGGCTGTGGAAGGGCTGCCAAGGGAAGGGGAGGGCCAGCAACAGCTTGCAGTCCTGGCCCCTTTGCTGTGGGAGCAGGCGCTGGACGTTTTCCCTTTGGGAGCTGGGCTCTGGCAGTGCTGAGAGCGAGCAAGGGAAAGACGTCGGCACCCTGAGGTGGCTGGCAAGCCCATAGCACCAGTGTCTGTGGGTCTGTGGAAGGGCTGCCAAGGGAAGGTGAGGGCCAGCAACAGCTTGCAGTCCTGGCCCCTTTGGTGTGGGAGCAGGCGCTGGACGTTTTCCATTTGGGAGCTGGGCTTTCGGAGGACTGAGAGCGAGCAAGGGAAAGACGTCGGCACCCTGAGGTGGCTGGCAAGCCCATAGCACCAGTGTCTGTGGGGCTGTGGAAGGGCTGCCAAGGGAAGGGGAGGGCCAGCAACAGCTTGCAGTCCTGGCCCCTTTGGTGTGGGAGCAGGCGCTGGACGTTTTCCCTTTGGGAGCTGGGCTTTCGGAGGACTGAGAGCGAGCAAGGGAAAGACGTCGGCACCCTGAGGTGGCTGGCAAGCCCATAGCACCAGTGTCTGTGGGTCTGTGGAAGGGCTGCCAAGGGAAGGTGAGGGCCAGCAACAGCTTGCAGTCCTGGCCCCTTTGGTGTGGGAGCAGGCGCTGGACATTTTCCCTTTAGGAGCTGGGCTTTCGGAGGACTGAGAGCGAGCAAGGGAAAGACGTCGGCACCCTGAGGGGTCTGGCAAGCCCATAGCACCAGTGTCTGTGGGGCTGTGGAAGGGCTGCCAAGGGAAGGTGAGGGCCAGCAACAGCTTGCAGTCCTGGCCCCTTTGGTGTGGGAGCAGGCGCTGGACGTTTTCCATTTGGGAGCTGGGCTCTGGCAGTGCTGAGAGCGAGCAAGGGAAAGACGTCGGCACCCTGAGGTGGCTGGGAAGCCCAGAGCGGCAGTGTCTGTGGGTCTGTGGAAGGGCTGCCAAGGGAAGGGGAGGGCCAGCAACAGCTTGCAGTCCTGGCCCCTTTGGTGTGGGAGCAGGCGCTGGACGTTTTCCCTTTGGGAGCTGGGCTCTGGCAGGACTGAGAGCGAGCAAGGGAAAGACGTCGGCACCCTGAGGTGGCTGGCAAGCTCAGAGCGGCAGTGTCTGTGGGGCTGTGGAAGGGCTGCCAAGGGAAGGGGAGGGCCAGCAACAGCTTGCAGTCCTGGCCCCTTTGGTGTGGGAGCAGGCGCTGGACGTTTTCCATTTGGGAGCTGGGCTTTTGGACGACTGAGAGCAAGCAAGGGAAAGACGTCGGCACCCTGAGGTGGCTGGCAAGCCCATAGCACCAATGTCTGTGGGGCTGTGGAAGGGCTGCCAAGGGAAGGTGAGGGCCAGCAACAGCTTGCAGTCCTGGCCCCTTTGGTGTGGGAGCAGGCGCTGGACGTTTTCCATTTGGGACTGGGCTCTGGCAGGACTGAGAGCGAGCAAGGGAAAGACGTCGGCACCCTGAGGTGGCTGGCAAGCCCATAGCACCAGTGTCTGTGGGGCTGTGGAAGGGCTGCCAAGGGAAGGTGAGGGCCAGCAACAGCTTGCAGTCCTGGCCCCTTTGGTGTGGGAGCAGGCGCTGGTCTTTTTCCCTTTGGGAGTTGGGCTCTGGCAGTGCTGAGAGCGAGCAAGGGAAAGACGTCGGCACCCTGAGGTGGCTGGCAAGCCCATAGCACCAGTGTCTGTGGGTCTGTGGAAGGGCTGCCAAGGGAAGGTGAGGGCCAGCAACAGCTTGCAGTCCTGGCCCCTTTGGTGTGGGAGCAGGCGCTGGACATTTTCCCTTTGGGAGCTGGGCTTTCGGAGGACTGAGAGCGAGCAAGGGAAAGACGTCGGCACCCTGAGGGGTCTGGCAAGCCCATAGCACCAGTGTCTGTGGGGCTGTGGAAGGGCTGCCAAGGGAAGGGGAGGGCCAGCAACAGCTTGCAGTCCTGGCCCCTTTGGTGTGGGAGCAGGCGCTGGACGTTTTCCCTTTGGGAGATGGGCTTTCGGAGGACTGAGAGCGAGCAAGGGAAAGACGTCGGCACCCTGAGGTGGCTGGCAAGCCCATAGCACCAGTGTCTGTGGGGCTGTGGAAGGGCTGCCAAGGGAAGGTGAGGGCCAGCAACAGCTTGCAGTCCTGGCCCCTTTGGTGTGGGAGCAGGCGCTGGACGTTTTCCATTTGGGAGCTGGGCTCTGGCAGGACTGAGAGCGAGCAAGGGAAAGACGTCGGCACCCTGAGGTGGCTGGCAAGCCCATAGCACCAGTGTCTGTGGGGCTGTGGAAGGGCTGCCAAGGGAAGGGGAGGGCCAGCAACAGCTTGCAGTCCTGGCCCCTTTGGTGTGGGAGCAGGCGCTGGACGTTTTCCCTTTGGGAGCTGGGCTCTGGCAGGACTGAGAGCGAGCAAGGGAAAGACGTCGGCACCCTGAGGGGTCTGGCAAGCCCATAGCACCAGTGTCTGTGGGGCTGTGGAAGGGCTGCCAAGGGAAGGTGAGGGCCAGCAACAGCTTGCAGTCCTGGCCCCTTTGGTGTGGGAGCAGGCGCTGGACGTTTTCCCTTTGGGAGCTGGGCTCTGGCAGGACTGAGAGCGAGCAAGGGAAAGACGTCGGCACCCTGAGGTGGCTGGCAAGCCCATAGCACCAGTGTCTGTGGGGCTGTGGAAGGGCTGCCAAGGGAAGGGGAGGGCCAGCAACAGCTTGCAGTCCTGGCCCCTTTGGTGTGGGAGCAGGCGCTGGACGTTTTCCATTTGGGAGCTGGGCTTTCGGAGGACTGAGAGCGAGCAAGGGAAAGACGTCGGCACCCTGAGGTGGCTGGGAAGCCCATAGCACCAGTGTCTGTGGGGCTGTGGAAGGGCTGCCAAGGGAAGGTGAGGGCCAGCAACAGCTTGCAGTCCTGGCCCCTTTGGTGTGGGAGCAGGCGCTGGACGTTTTCCCTTTGGGAGCTGGGCTTTCGGAGGACTGAGAGCGAGCAAGGGAAAGACGTCGGCACCCTGAGGGGTCTGGCAAGCCCATAGCACCAGTGTCTGTGGGGCTGTGGAAGGGCTGCCAAGGGAAGGTGAGGGCCAGCAACAGCTTGCAGTCCTGGCCCCTTTGGTGTGGGAGCAGGCGCTGGACGTTTTCCATTTGGGAGCTGGGCTCTGGCAGTGCTGAGAGCGAGCAAGGGAAAGACGTCGGCACCCTGAGGTGGCTGGCAAGCCCATAGCACCAGTGTCTGTGGGGCTGTGGAAGGGCTGCCAAGGGAAGGGGAGGGCCAGCAACAGCTTGCAGTCCTGGCCCCTTTGGTGTGGGAGCAGGCGCTGGACGTTTTCCCTTTGGGAGCTGGGCTCTGGCAGGACTGAGAGCGAGCAAGGGAAAGACGTCGGCACCCTGAGGTGGCTGGCAAGGCCATAGCACCAGTGTCTGTGGGGCTGTGGAAGGGCTGCCAAGGGAAGGTGAGGGCCAGCAACAGCTTGCAGTCCTGGCCCCTTTGGTGTGGGAGCAGGCGCTGGACGTTTTCCCTTTGGGAGCTGGGCTCTGGCAGGACTGAGAGCGAGCAAGGGAAAGACGTCGGCACCCTGAGGTGGTTGGCAAGCTCAGAGCGGCAGTGTCTGTGGGGCTGTGGAAGGGCTGCCAAGGGAAGGGGAGGGCCAGCAACAGCTTGCAGTCCTGGCCCCTTTGGTGTGGGAGCAGGCGCTGGACGTTTTCCCTTTGGGAGCTGGGCTTTTGGACGACTGAGAGCAAGCAAGGGAATGACGTCGGCACCCTGAGGTGGCTGGCAAGCCCATAGCACCAATGTCTGTGGGGCTGTGGAAGGGCTGCCAAGGGAAGGTGAGGGCCAGCAACAGCTTGCAGTCCTGGCCCCTTTGGTGTGGGAGCAGGCGCTGGACGTTTTCCATTTGGGACTGGGCTCTGGCAGTGCTGAGAGCGAGCAAGGGAAAGACGTCGGCACCCTGAGGTGGCTGGCAAGCCCATAGCACCAGTGTCTGTGGGGCTGTGGAAGGGCTGCCAAGGGAAGGGGAGGGCCAGCAACAGCTTGCAGTCCTGGCCCCTTTGGTGTGGGAGCAGGCGCTGGACGTTTTCCCTTTGGGAGCTGGGCTTTCGGAGGACTGAGAGCGAGCAAGGGAAAGACGTCGGCACCCTGAGGTGGCTGGCAAGCCCATAGCACCAGTGTCTGTGGGGCTGTGGAAGGGCTGCTAAGGGAAGGTGAGGGCCAGCAACAGCTTGCAGTCCTGGCCCCTTTGGTGTGGGAGCAGGCGCTGGACGTTTTCCCTTTGGGACTGGGCTCTGGCAGTGCTGAGAGCGAGCAAGGGAAAGACGTCGGCACCCTGAGGTGGCTGGGAAGCCCATAGCACCAGTGTCTGTGGGGCTGTGGAAGGGCTGCCAAGGGAAGGTGAGGGCCAGCAACAGCTTGCAGTCCTGGCCCCTTTGGTGTGGGAGCAGGCGCTGGACGTTTTCCATTTGGGACTGGGCTCTGGCAGGACTGAGAGCGAGCAAGGGAAAGACGTCGGCACCCTGAGGTGGCTGGCAAGCCCATAGCACCAGTGTCTGTGGGGCTGTGGAAGGGCTGCCAAGGGAAGGTGAGGGCCAGCAACAGCTTGCAGTCCTGGCCCCTTTGGTGTGGGAGCAGGCGCTGGTCTTTTTCCATTTGGGAGCTGGGCTCTGGCAGTGCTGAGAGCGAGCAAGGGAAAGACGTCGGCACCCTGAGGTGGCTGGCAAGCCCATAGCACCAGTGTCTGTGGGGCTGTGGAAGGGCTGCCAAGGGAAGGGGAGGGCCAGCAACAGCTTGCATTCCTGGCCCCTTTGCTGTGGGAGCAGGCGCTGGACGTTTTCCCTTTGGGACTGGGCTCTGGCAGGACTGAGAGCGAGCAAGGGAAAGACGTCGGCACCCTGAGGTGGCTGGCAAGGCCATAGCACCAGTGTCTGTGGGGCTGTGGAAGGGCTGCCAAGGGAAGGGGAGGGCCAGCAACAGCTTGCAGTCCTGGCCCCTTTGGTGTGGGAGCAGGCGCTGGACGTTTTCCCTTTGGGAGCTGGGCTCTGGCAGGACTGAGAGCGAGCAAGGGAAAGACGTCGGCACCATGAGGTGGCTGGCAAGCCCATAGCACCAATGTCTGTGGGGCTGTGGAAGGGCTGCCAAGGGAAGGTGAGGGCCAGCAACAGCTTGCAGTCCTGGCCCCTTTGGTGTGGGAGCAGGCGCTGGACGTTTTCCATTTGGGAGCTGGGCTCTGGCAGTGCTGAGAGCGAGCAAGGGAAAGACGTCGGCACCATGAGGTGGCTGGGAAGCCCAGAGCGGCAGTGTCTGTGGAAGGGCTGCCAAGGGAAGGTGAGGGCCAGCAACAGCTTGCAGTCCTGGCCCCTTTGGTGTGGGAGCAGGCGCTGGACATTTTCCCTTTGGGAGCTGGGCTTTCGGAGGACTGAGAGCGAGCAAGGGAAAGACGTCGGCACCCTGAGGTGGCTGGCAAGCCCATAGCACCAGTGTCTGTGGGGCTGTGGAAGGGCTGCCAAGGGAAGGGGAGGGCCAGCAACAGCTTGCAGTCCTGGCCCCTTTGGTGTGGGAGCAGGCGCTGGACGTTTTCCATTTGGGAGCTGGGCTCTGGCAGGACTGAGAGCGAGCAAGGGAAAGACGTCGGCACCATGAGGTGGCTGGGAAGCCCAGAGCGGCAGTGTCTGTGTGGCTGTGGAAGGGCTGCCAAGGGAAGGGGAGGGCCATCAAGAGCTTGCAGTCCTGGCCCCTTTGCTGTGGGAGCAGGCGCTGGACGTTTTCCCTTTGGGAGCTGGGCTCTGGCAGTGCTGAGAGCGAGCAAGGGAAAGACGTCGGCACCCTGAGGTGGCTGGCAAGCCCATAGCACCAGTGTCTGTGGGGCTGTGGAAGGGCTGCCAAGGGAAGGTGAGGGCCAGCAACAGCTTGCAGTCCTGGCCCCTTTGGTGTGGGAGCAGGCGCTGGACGTTTTCCATTTGGGAGCTGGGCTTTCGGAGGACTGAGAGCGAGCAAGGGAAAGACGTCGGCACCCTGAGGTGGCTGGCAAGCCCATAGCACCAGTGTCTGTGGGGCTGTGGAAGGGCTGCCAAGGGAAGGGGAGGGCCAGCAACAGCTTGCAGTCCTGGCCCCTTTGGTGTGGGAGGAGGCGCTGGACGTTTTCCCTTTGGGAGCTGGGCTTTCGGAGGACTGAGAGCGAGCAAGGGAAAGACGTCGGCACCCTGAGGTGGCTGGCAAGCCCATAGCACCAGTGTCTGTGGGGCTGTGGAAGGGCTGCCAAGGGAAGGGGAGGGCCAGCAACAGCTTGCAGTCCTGGCCCCTTTGGTGTGGGAGCAGGCGCTGGACGTTTTCCCTTTGGGAGCTGGGCTCTGGCAGGACTGAGAGCGAGCAAGGGAAAGACGTCGGCACCCTGAGGGGTCTGGCAAGCCCATAGGACCAGTGTCTGTGGGTCTGTGGAAGGGCTGCCAAGGGAAGGGGAGGGCCAGCAACAGCTTGCAGTCCTGGCCCGTTTGGTGTGGGAGCAGGCGCTGGTCTTTTTCCCTTTGGGAGTTGGGCTCTGGCAGTGCTGAGAGCGAGCAAGGGAAAGACGTCGGCACCCTGAGGTGGCTGGCAAGCCCATAGCACCAGTGTCTGTGGGGCTGTGGAAGGGCTGCCAAGGGAAGGGGAGGGCCAGCAACAGCTTGCAGTCCTGGCCCCTTTGGTGTGGGAGCAGGCGCTGGACGTTTTCCCTTTGGGAGCTGGGCTCTGGCAGTGCTGAGAGCGAGCAAGGGAAAGACGTCGGCACCCTGAGGTGGCTGCGAAGCCCAGAGCGGCAGTGTCTGTGGGGCTGTGGAAGGGCTGCCAAGGGAAGGTGAGGGCCAGCAACAGCTTGCAGTCCTGGCCCCTTTGGTGTGGGAACAGGCGCTGGACGTTTTCCCTTTGGGAGCTGGGCTCTGGCAGGACTAAGAGCGAGCAAGGGAAAGACGTTGGCACCCTGAGGTGGCTGGCAAGCCCATAGCACCAGTGTCTGTGGGGCTGTGGAAGGGCTGCCAAGGGAAGGGGAGGGCCAGCAACAGCTTGCAGTCCTGGCCCCTTTGGTGTGGGAGCAGGCGCTGGACGTTTTCCCTTTGGGAGCTGGGCTTTCGGAGGACTGAGAGCGAGCAAGGGAAAGACGTCGGCACCCTGAGGTGGCTGGCAAGCCCATAGCACCAGTGTCTGTGGGTCTGTGGAAGGGCTGCCAAGGGAAGGGGAGGGCCATCAACAGCTTGCAGTCCTGGCCCCTTTGCTGTGGGAGCAGGCGCTGGACGTTTTCCCTTTGGGAGCTGGGCTCTGGCAGTGCTGAGAGCGAGCAAGGGAAAGACGTCGGCACCCTGAGGTGGCTGGCAAGCCCATAGCACCAGTGTCTGTGGGTCTGTGGAAGGGCTGCCAAGGGAAGGTGAGGGCCAGCAACAGCTTGCAGTCCTGGCCCCTTTGGTGTGGGAGCAGGCGCTGGACGTTTTCCCTTTGGGAGCTGGGCTTTCGGAGGACTGAGAGCGAGCAAGGGAAAGACGTCGGCACCCTGAGGTGGCTGGGAAGCCCATAGCACCAGTGTCTGTGGGGCTGTGGAAGGGCTGCCAAGGGAAGGGGAGGGCCAGCAACAGCTTGCAGTCCTGGCCCCTTTGGTGTGGGAGCAGGCGCTGGACGTTTTCCCTTTGGGAGCTGGGCTTTCGGAGGACTGAGAGCGAGCAAGGGAAAGACGTCGGCACCCTGAGGTGGCTGGCAAGACCAGAGCACCAACGTCTGTGGGTCTGTGGAAGGGCTGCCAAGGGAAGGGGAGGGCCAGCAACAGCTTGCAGTCCTGGCCCCTTTGGTGTGGGAGCAGGCGCTGGACGTTTTCCATTTGGGACTGGGCTCTGGCAGTGCTGAGAGCGAGCAAGGGAAAGACGTCGGCACCCTGAGGTGGCTGGTAATCTCAGAGCGGCAGTGTCTGTGGGGCTGTGGAAGGGCTGCCAAGGGAAGGTGAGGGCCAGCAACAGCTTGCAGTCCTGGCCCCTTTGGTGTGGGAGCAGGCGCTGGACGTTTTCCCTTTGGGAGCTGGGCTCTGGCAGTGCTGAGAGCGAGCAAGGGAAAGACGTCAGCACCCTGAGGTGGCTGGCAAGCCCAGAGCGGCAGTGTCTGTGGGGCTGTGGAAGGGCTGCCAAGGGAAGGTGAGGGCCAGCAACAGCTTGCAGTCCTGCCCCTTTGGTGTGGGAGCAGGCGCTGGACGTTTTCCCTTTGGGAGCTGGGCCTTTGGAGGACTGAGAGCAAGCAAGGGAAAGACGTCGGCACCCTGAGGTGGCTGGCAAGCCCATAGCACCAATGTCTGTGGGGCTGTGGAAGGGCTGTCAAGGGAAGGTGAGGGCCAGCAACAGCTTGCAGTCCTGGCCCCTTTGGTGTGGGAGCAGGCGCTGGACGTTTTCCCTTTGGGAGCTGGGCTTTCGCAGGACTGAGAGCGAGCAAGGGAAAGACGTCGGCACCCTGAGGTGGCTGGGAAGCCCAGAGCGGCAGTGTCTGTGGGGCTGTGGAAGGGCTGCCAAGGGAAGGGGAGGGCCAGCAACAGCTTGCAGTCCTGGCCCCTTTGGTGTGGGAGCAGGCGCTGGACGTTTTCCATTTGGGAGCTTCTCTGGCAGTGCTGAGAGCGAGCAAGGGAAAGACGTTGGCACCCTGAGGTGGCTGGCAAGCCCATAGCACCAGTGTCTGTGGGGCTGTGGAAGGGCTGCCAAGGGAAGGTGAGGGCCAGCAACAGCTTGCAGTCCTGGCCCCTTTGGTGTGGGAGCAGGCGCTGGACGTTTTCCCTTTGGGAGTTGGGCTCTGGCAGTGCTGAGAGCGAGCAAGGGAAAGACGTCGGCACCCTGAGGTGGCTGGCAAGCCCATAGCACCAGTGTCTGTGGGTCTGTGGAAGGGCTGCCAAGGGAAGGTGAGGGCCAGCAACAGCTTGCAGTCCTGGCCCCTTTGGTGTGGGAGCAGGCGCTGGACATTTTCCCTTTGGGAGCTGGGCTTTCGGAGGACTGAGAGCGAGCAAGGGAAAGACGTCGGCACCCTGAGGGGTCTGGCAAGCCCATAGCACCAGTGTCTGTGGGGCTGTGGAAGGGCTGCCAAGGGAAGGGGAGGGCCAGCAACAGCTTGCAGTCCTGGCCCCTTTGGTGTGGGAGCAGGCGCTGGACGTTTTCCCTTTGGGAGCTGGGCTCTGGCAGGACTGAGAGCGAGCAAGGGAAAGACGTCGGCACCCTGAGGGGTCTGGCAAGCCCATAGCACCAGTGTCTGTGGGGCTGTGGAAGGGCTGCCAAGGGAAGGTGAGGGCCAGCAACAGCTTGCAGTCCTGGCCCCTTTGGTGTGGGAGCAGGCGCTGGACGTTTTCCCTTTGGGAGCTGGGCTCTGGCAGGACTGAGAGCGAGCAAGGGAAAGACGTCGGCACCCTGAGGTGGCTGGCAAGCCCATAGCACCAGTGTCTGTGGGGCTGTGGAAGGGCTGCCAAGGGAAGGTGAGGGCCAGCAACAGCTTGCAGTCCTGGCCCCTTTGGTGTGGGAGCAGGCACTGGTCGTTTTCCATTTGGGAGCTGGGCTTTCGGAGGACTGAGAGCGAGCAAGGGAAAGACGTCGGCACCCTGAGGTGGCTGGGAAGCCCATAGCACCAGTGTCTGTGGGGCTGTGGAAGGGCTGCCAAGGGAAGGTGAGGGCCAGCAACAGCTTGCAGTCCTGGCCCCTTTGGTGTGGGAGCAGGCGCTGGACGTTTTCCCTTTGGGAGCTGGGCTTTCGGAGGACTGAGAGCGAGCAAGGGAAAGACGTCGGCACCCTGAGGGGTCTGGCAAGCCCATAGCACCAGTGTCTGTGGGGCTGTGGAAGGGCTGCCAAGGGAAGGTGAGGGCCAGCAACAGCTTGCAGTCCTGGCCCCTTTGGTGTGGGAGCAGGCGCTGGACGTTTTCCATTTGGGAGCTGGGCTCTGGCAGTGCTGAGAGCGAGCAAGGGAAAGACGTCGGCACCCTGAGGTGGCTGGCAAGCCCATAGCACCAGTGTCTGTGGGGCTGTGGAAGGGCTGCCAAGGGAAGGGGAGGGCCAGCAACAGCTTGCAGTCCTGGCCCCTTTGGTGTGGGAGCAGGCGCTGGACGTTTTCCCTTTGGGAGCTGGGCTCTGGCAGGACTGAGAGCGAGCAAGGGAAAGACGTCGGCACCCTGAGGTGGCTGGCAAGGCCATAGCACCAGTGTCTGTGGGGCTGTGGAAGGGCTGCCAAGGGAAGGTGAGGGCCAGCAACAGCTTGCAGTCCTGGCCCCTTTGGTGTGGGAGCAGGCGCTGGACGTTTTCCCTTTGGGAGTTGGGCTCTGGCAGGACTGAGAGCGAGCAAGGGAAAGACGTCGGCACCCTGAGGTGGTTGGCAAGCTCAGAGCGGCAGTGTCTGTGGGGCTGTGGAAGGGCTGCCAAGGGAAGGGGAGGGCCAGCAACAGCTTGCAGTCCTGGCGCCTTTGGTGTGGGAGCAGGCGCTGGACGTTTTCCCTTTGGGAGCTGGGCTTTTGGACGACTGAGAGCAAGCAAGGGAATGACGTCGGCACCCTGAGGTGGCTGGCAAGCCCATAGCACCAATGTCTGTGGGGCTGTGGAAGGGCTGCCAAGGGAAGGTGAGGGCCAGCAACAGCTTGCAGTCCTGGCCCCTTTGGTGTGGGAGCAGGCGCTGGACGTTTTCCATTTGGGACTGGGCTCTGGCAGTGCTGAGAGCGAGCAAGGGAAAGACGTCGGCACCCTGAGGTGGCTGGCAAGCCCATAGCACCAGTGTCTGTGGGGCTGTGGAAGGGCTGCCAAGGGAAGGGGAGGGCCAGCAACAGCTTGCAGTCCTGGCCCCTTTGGTGTGGGAGCAGGCGCTGGACGTTTTCCCTTTGGGAGCTGGGCTTTCGGAGGACTGAGAGCGAGCAAGGGAAAGACGTCGGCACCCTGAGGTGGCTGGCAAGCCCATAGCACCAGTGTCTGTGGGGCTGTGGAAGGGCTGCTAAGGGAAGGTGAGGGCCAGCAACAGCTTGCAGTCCTGGCCCCTCTGGTGTGGGAGCAGGCGCTGGACGTTTTCCCTTTGGGACTGGGCTCTGGCAGTGCTGAGAGCGAGCAAGGGAAAGACGTCGGCACCCTGAGGTGGCTGGGAAGCCCATAGCACCAGTGTCTGTGGGGCTGTGGAAGGGCTGCCAAGGGAAGGTGAGGGCCAGCAACAGCTTGCAGTCCTGGCCCCTTTGGTGTGGGAGCAGGCGCTGGACGTTTTCCATTTGGGACTGGGCTCTGGCAGGACTGAGAGCGAGCAAGGGAAAGACGTCGGCACCCTGAGGTGGCTGGCAAGCCCATAGCACCAGTGTCTGTGGGGCTGTGGAAGGGCTGCCAAGGGAAGGTGAGGGCCAGCAACAGCTTGCAGTCCTGGCCCCTTTGGTGTGGGAGCAGGCGCTGGTCTTTTTCCATTTGGGAGCTGGGCTCTGGCAGTGCTGAGAGCGAGCAAGGGAAAGACGTCGGCACCCTGAGGTGGCTGGCAAGCCCATAGCACCAGTGTCTGTGGGGCTGTGGAAGGGCTGCCAAGGGAAGGGGAGGGCCAGCAACAGCTTGCAGTCCTGGCCCCTTTGCTGTGGGAGCAGGCGCTGGACGTTTTCCCTTTGGGACTGGGCTCTGGCAGGACTGAGAGCGAGCAAGGGAAAGACGTCGGCACCCTGAGGTGGCTGGCAAGGCCATAGCACCAGTGTCTGTGGGGCTGTGGAAGGGCTGCCAAGGGAAGGGGAGGGCCAGCAACAGCTTGCAGTCCTGGCCCCTTTGGTGTGGGAGAAGGCGCTGGACGTTTTCCATTTGGGAGCTGGGCTCTGGCAGGACTGAGAGCGAGCAAGGGAAAGACGTCGGCACCCTGAGGTGGCTGGCAAGCCCATAGCACCAATGTCTGTGGGGCTGTGGAAGGGCTGCCAAGGGAAGGGGAGGGCCAGCAACAGCTTGCAGTCCTGGCCCCTTTGGTGTGGGAGCAGGCGCTGGACGTTTTCCATTTGGGAGCTGGGCTCTGGCAGTGCTGAGAGCGAGCAAGGGAAAGACGTCGGCACCATGAGGTGGCTGGGAAGCCCAGAGCGGCAGTGTCTGTGGAAGGGCTGCCAAGGGAAGGTGAGGGCCAGCAACAGCTTGCAGTCCTGGCCCCTTTGGTGTGGGAGAAGGCGCTGGACGTTTTCCCTTTGGGAGCTGGGCTTTCGGAGGACTGAGAGCGAGCAAGGGAAAGACGTCGGCACCCTGAGGTGGCTGGCAAGCCCATAGCACCAGTGTCTGTGGGGCTGTGGAAGGGCTGGCAAGGGAAGGTGAGGGCCAGCAACAGCTTGCAGTCCTGGCCCCTTTGGTGTGGGAGCAGGCGCTGGACGTTTTCCCTTTGGGAGCTGGGCTCTGGCAGGACTGAGAGCGAGCAAGGGAAAGACGTCGGCACCCTGAGGTGGCTGGCAAGCCCATAGCACCAGTGTCTGTGGGGCTGTGGAAGGGCTGCCAAGGGAAGGTGAGGGCCAGCAACAGCTTGCAGTCCTGGCCCCTTTGGTGTGGGAGGAGGCGCTGGACGTTTTCCCTTTGGGAGCTGGGCTTTCGGAGGACTGAGAGCGAGCAAGGGAAAGACGTCGGCACCCTGAGGTGGCTGGCAAGCCCATAGCACCAGTGTCTGTGGGGCTGTGGAAGGGCTGCCAAGGGAAGGGGAGGGCCAGCAACAGCTTGCAGTCCTGGCCCCTTTGGTGTGGGAGCAGGCGCTGGACGTTTTCCCTTTGGGAGCTGGGCTCTGGCAGGACTGAGAGCGAGCAAGGGAAAGACGTCGGCACCCTGAGGTGGCTGGCAAGCCCATAGCACCAGTGTCTGTGGGGCTGTGGAAGGGCTGCCAAGGGAAGGGGAGGGCCAGCAACAGCTTGCAGTCCTGGCCCCTTTGGTGTGGGAGCAGGCGCTGGACGTTTTCCCTTTGGGAGCTGGGCTCTGGCAGGACTGAGAGCGAGCAAGGGAAAGACGTCGGCACCCTGAGGGGTCTGGCAAGCCCATAGGACCAGTGTCTGTGGGTCTGTGGAAGGGCTGCCAAGGGAAGGGGAGGGCCAGCAACAGCTTGCAGTCCTGGCCCCTTTGCTGTGGGAGCAGGCGCTGGTCTTTTTCCCTTTGGGAGTTGGGCTCTGGCAGTGCTGAGAGCGAGCAAGGGAAAGACGTTGGCACCCTGAGGTGGCTGGCAAGCCCATAGCACCAGTGTCTGTGGGGCTGTGGAAGGGCTGCCAAGGGAAGGGGAGGGCCAGCAACAGCTTGCAGTCCTGGCCCCTTTGGTGTGGGAGCAGGCGCTGGACGTTTTCCCTTTGGGAGCTGGGCTCTGGCAGTGCTGAGAGCGAGCAAGGGAAAGACGTCGGCACCCTGAGGTGGCTGCGAAGCCCAGAGCGGCAGTGTCTGTGGGGCTGTGGAAGGGCTGCCAAGGGAAGGGGAGGGCCAGCAACAGCTTGCAGTCCTGGCCCCTTTGGTGTGGGAGCAGGCGCTGGACGTTTTCCCTTTGGGAGCTGGGCTCTGGCAGGACTAAGAGCGAGCAAGGGAAAGACGTTGGCACCCTGAGGTGGCTGGCAAGCCCATAGCACCAGTGTCTGTGGGGCTGTGGAAGGGCTGCCAAGGGAAGGTGAGGGCCAGCAACAGCTTGCAGTCCTGGCCCCTTTGGTGTGGGAGCAGGCGCTGGACGTTTTCCCTTTGGGAGCTGGGCTTTCGGAGGACTGAGAGCGAGCAAGGGAAAGACGTCGGCACCCTGAGGGGTCTGGCAAGCCCATAGCACCAGTGTCTGTGGGTCTGTGGAAGGGCTGCCAAGGGAAGGGGAGGGCCATCAACAGCTTGCAGTCCTGGCCCCTTTGGTGTGGGAGCAGGCGCTGGACGTTTTCCCTTTGGGAGCTGGGCTCTGGCAGTGCTGAGAGCGAGCAAGGGAAAGACGTCGGCACCCTGAGGTGGCTGCGAAGCCCAGAGCGGCAGTGTCTGTGGGGCTGTGGAAGGGCTGCCAAGGGAAGGGGAGGGCCAGCAACAGCTTGCAGTCCTGGCCCCTTTGGTGTGGGAGCAGGCGCTGGACGTTTTCCCTTTGGGAGCTGGGCTCTGGCAGGACTAAGAGCGAGCAAGGGAAAGACGTTGGCACCCTGAGGTGGCTGGCAAGCCCATAGCACCAGTGTCTGTGGGGCTGTGGAAGGGCTGCCAAGGGAAGGGGAGGGCCAGCAACAGCTTGCAGTCCTGGCCCCTTTGGTGTGGGAGCAGGCGCTGGACGTTTTCCCTTTGGGAGCTGGGCTTTCGGAGGACTGAGAGCGAGCAAGGGAAAGACGTCGGCACCCTGAGGGGTCTGGCAAGCCCATAGCACCAGTGTCTGTGGGTCTGTGGAAGGGCTGCCAAGGGAAGGGGAGGGCCATCAACAGCTTGCAGTCCTGGCCCCTTTGCTGTGGGAGCAGGCGCTGGACGTTTTCCCTTTGGGAGCTGGGCTCTGGCAGTGCTGAGAGCGAGCAAGGGAAAGACGTCGGCACCCTGAGGTGGCTGGCAAGCCCATAGCACCAGTGTCTGTGGGGCTGTGGAAGGGCTGCCAAGGGAAGGTGAGGGCCAGCAACAGCTTGCAGTCCTGGCCCCTTTGGTGTGGGAGCAGGCGCTGGACGTTTTCCCTTTGGGAGTTGGGCTCTGGCAGTGCTGAGAGCGAGCAAGGGAAAGACGTCGGCACCCTGAGGTGGCTGGCAAGCCCATAGCACCAGTGTCTGTGGGTCTGTGGAAGGGCTGCCAAGGGAAGGTGAGGGCCAGCAACAGCTTGCAGTCCTGGCCCCTTTGGTGTGGGAGCAGGCGCTGGACATTTTCCCTTTGGGAGCTGGGCTTTCGGAGGACTGAGAGCGAGCAAGGGAAAGACGTCGGCACCCTGAGGGGTCTGGCAAGCCCATAGCACCAGTGTCTGTGGGGCTGTGGAAGGGCTGCCAAGGGAAGGGGAGGGCCAGCAACAGCTTGCAGTCCTGGCCCCTTTGGTGTGGGAGCAGGCGCTGGACGTTTTCCCTTTGGGAGCTGGGCTCTGGCAGGACTGAGAGCGAGCAAGGGAAAGACGTCGGCACCCTGAGGGGTCTGGCAAGCCCATAGCACCAGTGTCTGTGGGGCTGTGGAAGGGCTGCCAAGGGAAGGTGAGGGCCAGCAACAGCTTGCAGTCCTGGCCCCTTTGGTGTGGGAGCAGGCGCTGGACGTTTTCCCTTTGGGAGCTGGGCTCTGGCAGGACTGAGAGCGAGCAAGGGAAAGACGTCGGCACCCTGAGGTGGCTGGCAAGCCCATAGCACCAGTGTCTGTGGGGCTGTGGAAGGGCTGCCAAGGGAAGGTGAGGGCCAGCAACAGCTTGCAGTCCTGGCCCCTTTGGTGTGGGAGCAGGCACTGGTCGTTTTCCATTTGGGAGCTGGGCTTTCGGAGGACTGAGAGCGAGCAAGGGAAAGACGTCGGCACCCTGAGGTGGCTGGGAAGCCCATAGCACCAGTGTCTGTGGGGCTGTGGAAGGGCTGCCAAGGGAAGGTGAGGGCCAGCAACAGCTTGCAGTCCTGGCCCCTTTGGTGTGGGAGCAGGCGCTGGACGTTTTCCCTTTGGGAGCTGGGCTTTCGGAGGACTGAGAGCGAGCAAGGGAAAGACGTCGGCACCCTGAGGGGTCTGGCAAGCCCATAGCACCAGTGTCTGTGGGGCTGTGGAAGGGCTGCCAAGGGAAGGTGAGGGCCAGCAACAGCTTGCAGTCCTGGCCCCTTTGGTGTGGGAGCAGGCGCTGGACGTTTTCCATTTGGGAGCTGGGCTCTGGCAGTGCTGAGAGCGAGCAAGGGAAAGACGTCGGCACCCTGAGGTGGCTGGCAAGCCCATAGCACCAGTGTCTGTGGGGCTGTGGAAGGGCTGCCAAGGGAAGGGGAGGGCCAGCAACAGCTTGCAGTCCTGGCCCCTTTGGTGTGGGAGCAGGCGCTGGACGTTTTCCCTTTGGGAGCTGGGCTCTGGCAGGACTGAGAGCGAGCAAGGGAAAGACGTCGGCACCCTGAGGTGGCTGGCAAGGCCATAGCACCAGTGTCTGTGGGGCTGTGGAAGGGCTGCCAAGGGAAGGTGAGGGCCAGCAACAGCTTGCAGTCCTGGCCCCTTTGGTGTGGGAGCAGGCGCTGGACGTTTTCCCTTTGGGAGTTGGGCTCTGGCAGGACTGAGAGCGAGCAAGGGAAAGACGTCGGCACCCTGAGGTGGTTGGCAAGCTCAGAGCGGCAGTGTCTGTGGGGCTGTGGAAGGGCTGCCAAGGGAAGGGGAGGGCCAGCAACAGCTTGCAGTCCTGGCGCCTTTGGTGTGGGAGCAGGCGCTGGACGTTTTCCCTTTGGGAGCTGGGCTTTTGGACGACTGAGAGCAAGCAAGGGAATGACGTCGGCACCCTGAGGTGGCTGGCAAGCCCATAGCACCAATGTCTGTGGGGCTGTGGAAGGGCTGCCAAGGGAAGGTGAGGGCCAGCAACAGCTTGCAGTCCTGGCCCCTTTGGTGTGGGAGCAGGCGCTGGACGTTTTCCATTTGGGACTGGGCTCTGGCAGTGCTGAGAGCGAGCAAGGGAAAGACGTCGGCACCCTGAGGTGGCTGGCAAGCCCATAGCACCAGTGTCTGTGGGGCTGTGGAAGGGCTGCCAAGGGAAGGGGAGGGCCAGCAACAGCTTGCAGTCCTGGCCCCTTTGGTGTGGGAGCAGGCGCTGGACGTTTTCCCTTTGGGAGCTGGGCTTTCGCAGGACTGAGAGCGAGCAAGGGAAAGACGTCGGCACCCTGAGGTGGCTGGCAAGCCCATAGCACCAGTGTCTGTGGGGCTGTGGAAGGGCTGCTAAGGGAAGGTGAGGGCCAGCAACAGCTTGCAGTCCTGGCCCCTCTGGTGTGGGAGCAGGCGCTGGACGTTTTCCCTTTGGGACTGGGCTCTGGCAGTGCTGAGAGCGAGCAAGGGAAAGACGTCGGCACCCTGAGGTGGCTGGGAAGCCCATAGCACCAGTGTCTGTGGGGCTGTGGAAGGGCTGCCAAGGGAAGGTGAGGGCCAGCAACAGCTTGCAGTCCTGGCCCCTTTGGTGTGGGAGCAGGCGCTGGACGTTTTCCATTTGGGACTGGGCTCTGGCAGGACTGAGAGCGAGCAAGGGAAAGACGTCGGCACCCTGAGGTGGCTGGCAAGCCCATAGCACCAGTGTCTGTGGGGCTGTGGAAGGGCTGCCAAGGGAAGGTGAGGGCCAGCAACAGCTTGCAGTCCTGGCCCCTTTGGTGTGGGAGCAGGCGCTGGTCTTTTTCCATTTGGGAGCTGGGCTCTGGCAGTGCTGAGAGCGAGCAAGGGAAA
The DNA here is from genome assembly GCF_965638725.1 of Aptenodytes patagonicus. Classification (NCBI taxonomy): domain Eukaryota; kingdom Metazoa; phylum Chordata; class Aves; order Sphenisciformes; family Spheniscidae; genus Aptenodytes; species Aptenodytes patagonicus. Next base: position 29,547 of record NW_027472013.1, read on the forward strand.
GACGTCGGCACCCTGAGGTGGCTGGCAAGCCCATAGCACCAGTGTCTGTGGGGCTGTGGAAGGGCTGCCAAGGGAAGGGGAGGGCCAGCAACAGCTTGCAGTCCTGGCCCCTTTGCTGTGGGAGCAGGCGCTGGACGTTTTCCCTTTGGGACTGGGCTCTGGCAGGACTGAGAGCGAGCAAGGGAAAGACGTCGGCACCCTGAGGTGGCTGGCAAGGCCATAGCACCAGTGTCTGTGGGGCTGTGGAAGGGCTGCCAAGGGAAGGGGAGGGCCAGCAACAGCTTGCAGTCCTGGCCCCTTTGGTGTGGGAGAAGGCGCTGGACGTTTTCCATTTGGGAGCTGGGCTCTGGCAGGACTGAGAGCGAGCAAGGGAAAGACGTCGGCACCCTGAGGTGGCTGGCAAGCCCATAGCACCAATGTCTGTGGGGCTGTGGAAGGGCTGCCAAGGGAAGGGGAGGGCCAGCAACAGCTTGCAGTCCTGGCCCCTTTGGTGTGGGAGCAGGCGCTGGACGTTTTCCATTTGGGAGCTGGGCTCTGGCAGTGCTGAGAGCGAGCAAGGGAAAGACGTCGGCACCATGAGGTGGCTGGGAAGCCCAGAGCGGCAGTGTCTGTGGAAGGGCTGCCAAGGGAAGGTGAGGGCCAGCAACAGCTTGCAGTCCTGGCCCCTTTGGTGTGGGAGAAGGCGCTGGACGTTTTCCCTTTGGGAGCTGGGCTTTCGGAGGACTGAGAGCGAGCAAGGGAAAGACGTCGGCACCCTGAGGTGGCTGGCAAGCCCATAGCACCAGTGTCTGTGGGGCTGTGGAAGGGCTGGCAAGGGAAGGTGAGGGCCAGCAACAGCTTGCAGTCCTGGCCCCTTTGGTGTGGGAGCAGGCGCTGGACGTTTTCCCTTTGGGAGCTGGGCTCTGGCAGGACTGAGAGCGAGCAAGGGAAAGACGTCGGCACCCTGAGGTGGCTGGCAAGCCCATAGCACCAGTGTCTGTGGGGCTGTGGAAGGGCTGCCAAGGGAAGGTGAGGGCCAGCAACAGCTTGCAGTCCTGGCCCCTTTGGTGTGGGAGGAGGCGCTGGACGTTTTCCCTTTGGGAGCTGGGCTTTCGGAGGACTGAGAGCGAGCAAGGGAAAGACGTCGGCACCCTGAGGTGGCTGGCAAGCCCATAGCACCAGTGTCTGTGGGGCTGTGGAAGGGCTGCCAAGGGAAGGGGAGGGCCAGCAACAGCTTGCAGTCCTGGCCCCTTTGGTGTGGGAGCAGGCGCTGGACGTTTTCCCTTTGGGAGCTGGGCTCTGGCAGGACTGAGAGCGAGCAAGGGAAAGACGTCGGCACCCTGAGGTGGCTGGCAAGCCCATAGCACCAGTGTCTGTGGGGCTGTGGAAGGGCTGCCAAGGGAAGGGGAGGGCCAGCAACAGCTTGCAGTCCTGGCCCCTTTGGTGTGGGAGCAGGCGCTGGACGTTTTCCCTTTGGGAGCTGGGCTCTGGCAGGACTGAGAGCGAGCAAGGGAAAGACGTCGGCACCCTGAGGGGTCTGGCAAGCCCATAGGACCAGTGTCTGTGGGTCTGTGGAAGGGCTGCCAAGGGAAGGGGAGGGCCAGCAACAGCTTGCAGTCCTGGCCCCTTTGCTGTGGGAGCAGGCGCTGGTCTTTTTCCCTTTGGGAGTTGGGCTCTGGCAGTGCTGAGAGCGAGCAAGGGAAAGACGTTGGCACCCTGAGGTGGCTGGCAAGCCCATAGCACCAGTGTCTGTGGGGCTGTGGAAGGGCTGCCAAGGGAAGGGGAGGGCCAGCAACAGCTTGCAGTCCTGGCCCCTTTGGTGTGGGAGCAGGCGCTGGACGTTTTCCCTTTGGGAGCTGGGCTCTGGCAGTGCTGAGAGCGAGCAAGGGAAAGACGTCGGCACCCTGAGGTGGCTGCGAAGCCCAGAGCGGCAGTGTCTGTGGGGCTGTGGAAGGGCTGCCAAGGGAAGGGGAGGGCCAGCAACAGCTTGCAGTCCTGGCCCCTTTGGTGTGGGAGCAGGCGCTGGACGTTTTCCCTTTGGGAGCTGGGCTCTGGCAGGACTAAGAGCGAGCAAGGGAAAGACGTTGGCACCCTGAGGTGGCTGGCAAGCCCATAGCACCAGTGTCTGTGGGGCTGTGGAAGGGCTGCCAAGGGAAGGTGAGGGCCAGCAACAGCTTGCAGTCCTGGCCCCTTTGGTGTGGGAGCAGGCGCTGGACGTTTTCCCTTTGGGAGCTGGGCTTTCGGAGGACTGAGAGCGAGCAAGGGAAAGACGTCGGCACCCTGAGGGGTCTGGCAAGCCCATAGCACCAGTGTCTGTGGGTCTGTGGAAGGGCTGCCAAGGGAAGGGGAGGGCCATCAACAGCTTGCAGTCCTGGCCCCTTTGGTGTGGGAGCAGGCGCTGGACGTTTTCCCTTTGGGAGCTGGGCTCTGGCAGTGCTGAGAGCGAGCAAGGGAAAGACGTCGGCACCCTGAGGTGGCTGCGAAGCCCAGAGCGGCAGTGTCTGTGGGGCTGTGGAAGGGCTGCCAAGGGAAGGGGAGGGCCAGCAACAGCTTGCAGTCCTGGCCCCTTTGGTGTGGGAGCAGGCGCTGGACGTTTTCCCTTTGGGACTGGGCTCTGGCAGTGCTGAGAGCGAGCAAGGGAAAGACGTCGGCACCCTGAGGTGGCTGGGAAGCCCATAGCACCAGTGTCTGTGGGGCTGTGGAAGGGCTGCCAAGGGAAGGTGAGGGCCAGCAACAGCTTGCAGTCCTGGCCCCTTTGGTGTGGGAGCAGGCGCTGGACGTTTTCCATTTGGGACTGGGCTCTGGCAGGACTGAGAGCGAGCAAGGGAAAGACGTCGGCACCCTGAGGTGGCTGGCAAGCCCATAGCACCAGTGTCTGTGGGGCTGTGGAAGGGCTGCCAAGGGAAGGTGAGGGCCAGCAACAGCTTGCAGTCCTGGCCCCTTTGGTGTGGGAGCAGGCGCTGGTCTTTTTCCATTTGGGAGCTGGGCTCTGGCAGTGCTGAGAGCGAGCAAGGGAAAGACGTCGGCACCCTGAGGTGGCTGGCAAGCCCATAGCACCAGTGTCTGTGGGGCTGTGGAAGGGCTGCCAAGGGAAGGGGAGGGCCAGCAACAGCTTGCAGTCCTGGCCCCTTTGCTGTGGGAGCAGGCGCTGGACGTTTTCCCTTTGGGACTGGGCTCTGGCAGGACTGAGAGCGAGCAAGGGAAAGACGTCGGCACCCTGAGGTGGCTGGCAAGGCCATAGCACCAGTGTCTGTGGGGCTGTGGAAGGGCTGCCAAGGGAAGGGGAGGGCCAGCAACAGCTTGCAGTCCTGGCCCCTTTGGTGTGGGAGAAGGCGCTGGACGTTTTCCATTTGGGAGCTGGGCTCTGGCAGGACTGAGAGCGAGCAAGGGAAAGACGTCGGCACCCTGAGGTGGCTGGCAAGCCCATAGCACCAATGTCTGTGGGGCTGTGGAAGGGCTGCCAAGGGAAGGGGAGGGCCAGCAACAGCTTGCAGTCCTGGCCCCTTTGGTGTGGGAGCAGGCGCTGGACGTTTTCCATTTGGGAGCTGGGCTCTGGCAGTGCTGAGAGCGAGCAAGGGAAAGACGTCGGCACCATGAGGTGGCTGGGAAGCCCAGAGCGGCAGTGTCTGTGGAAGGGCTGCCAAGGGAAGGTGAGGGCCAGCAACAGCTTGCAGTCCTGGCCCCTTTGGTGTGGGAGAAGGCGCTGGACGTTTTCCCTTTGGGAGCTGGGCTTTCGGAGGACTGAGAGCGAGCAAGGGAAAGACGTCGGCACCCTGAGGTGGCTGGCAAGCCCATAGCACCAGTGTCTGTGGGGCTGTGGAAGGGCTGGCAAGGGAAGGTGAGGGCCAGCAACAGCTTGCAGTCCTGGCCCCTTTGGTGTGGGAGCAGGCGCTGGACGTTTTCCCTTTGGGAGCTGGGCTCTGGCAGGACTGAGAGCGAGCAAGGGAAAGACGTCGGCACCCTGAGGTGGCTGGCAAGCCCATAGCACCAGTGTCTGTGGGGCTGTGGAAGGGCTGCCAAGGGAAGGTGAGGGCCAGCAACAGCTTGCAGTCCTGGCCCCTTTGGTGTGGGAGGAGGCGCTGGACGTTTTCCCTTTGGGAGCTGGGCTTTCGGAGGACTGAGAGCGAGCAAGGGAAAGACGTCGGCACCCTGAGGTGGCTGGCAAGCCCATAGCACCAGTGTCTGTGGGGCTGTGGAAGGGCTGCCAAGGGAAGGGGAGGGCCAGCAACAGCTTGCAGTCCTGGCCCCTTTGGTGTGGGAGCAGGCGCTGGACGTTTTCCCTTTGGGAGCTGGGCTCTGGCAGGACTGAGAGCGAGCAAGGGAAAGACGTCGGCACCCTGAGGTGGCTGGCAAGCCCATAGCACCAGTGTCTGTGGGGCTGTGGAAGGGCTGCCAAGGGAAGGGGAGGGCCAGCAACAGCTTGCAGTCCTGGCCCCTTTGGTGTGGGAGCAGGCGCTGGACGTTTTCCCTTTGGGAGCTGGGCTCTGGCAGGACTGAGAGCGAGCAAGGGAAAGACGTCGGCACCCTGAGGGGTCTGGCAAGCCCATAGGACCAGTGTCTGTGGGTCTGTGGAAGGGCTGCCAAGGGAAGGGGAGGGCCAGCAACAGCTTGCAGTCCTGGCCCCTTTGCTGTGGGAGCAGGCGCTGGTCTTTTTCCCTTTGGGAGTTGGGCTCTGGCAGTGCTGAGAGCGAGCAAGGGAAAGACGTTGGCACCCTGAGGTGGCTGGCAAGCCCATAGCACCAGTGTCTGTGGGGCTGTGGAAGGGCTGCCAAGGGAAGGGGAGGGCCAGCAACAGCTTGCAGTCCTGGCCCCTTTGGTGTGGGAGCAGGCGCTGGACGTTTTCCCTTTGGGAGCTGGGCTCTGGCAGTGCTGAGAGCGAGCAAGGGAAAGACGTCGGCACCCTGAGGTGGCTGCGAAGCCCAGAGCGGCAGTGTCTGTGGGGCTGTGGAAGGGCTGCCAAGGGAAGGGGAGGGCCAGCAACAGCTTGCAGTCCTGGCCCCTTTGGTGTGGGAGCAGGCGCTGGACGTTTTCCCTTTGGGAGCTGGGCTCTGGCAGGACTAAGAGCGAGCAAGGGAAAGACGTTGGCACCCTGAGGTGGCTGGCAAGCCCATAGCACCAGTGTCTGTGGGGCTGTGGAAGGGCTGCCAAGGGAAGGTGAGGGCCAGCAACAGCTTGCAGTCCTGGCCCCTTTGGTGTGGGAGCAGGCGCTGGACGTTTTCCCTTTGGGAGCTGGGCTTTCGGAGGACTGAGAGCGAGCAAGGGAAAGACGTCGGCACCCTGAGGGGTCTGGCAAGCCCATAGCACCAGTGTCTGTGGGTCTGTGGAAGGGCTGCCAAGGGAAGGGGAGGGCCATCAACAGCTTGCAGTCCTGGCCCCTTTGGTGTGGGAGCAGGCGCTGGACGTTTTCCCTTTGGGAGCTGGGCTCTGGCAGTGCTGAGAGCGAGCAAGGGAAAGACGTCGGCACCCTGAGGTGGCTGCGAAGCCCAGAGCGGCAGTGTCTGTGGGGCTGTGGAAGGGCTGCCAAGGGAAGGGGAGGGCCAGCAACAGCTTGCAGTCCTGGCCCCTTTGGTGTGGGAGCAGGCGCTGGACGTTTTCCCTTTGGGAGCTGGGCTCTGGCAGGACTAAGAGCGAGCAAGGGAAAGACGTTGGCACCCTGAGGTGGCTGGCAAGCCCATAGCACCAGTGTCTGTGGGGCTGTGGAAGGGCTGCCAAGGGAAGGGGAGGGCCAGCAACAGCTTGCAGTCCTGGCCCCTTTGGTGTGGGAGCAGGCGCTGGACGTTTTCCCTTTGGGAGCTGGGCTTTCGGAGGACTGAGAGCGAGCAAGGGAAAGACGTCGGCACCCTGAGGGGTCTGGCAAGCCCATAGCACCAGTGTCTGTGGGTCTGTGGAAGGGCTGCCAAGGGAAGGGGAGGGCCATCAACAGCTTGCAGTCCTGGCCCCTTTGCTGTGGGAGCAGGCGCTGGACGTTTTCCCTTTGGGAGCTGGGCTCTGGCAGTGCTGAGAGCGAGCAAGGGAAAGACGTCGGCACCCTGAGGTGGCTGGCAAGCCCATAGCACCAGTGTCTGTGGGTCTGTGGAAGGGCTGCCAAGGGAAGGTGAGGGCCAGCAACAGCTTGCAGTCCTGGCCCCTTTGGTGTGGGAGCAGGCGCTGGACGTTTTCCCTTTGGGAGCTGGGCTTTCGGAGGACTGAGAGCGAGCAAGGGAAAGACGTCGGCACCCTGAGGTGGCTGGGAAGCCCATAGCACCAGTGTCTGTGGGGCTGTGGAAGGGCTGCCAAGGGAAGGGGAGGGCCAGCAACAGCTTGCAGTCCTGGCACCTTTGGTGTGGGAGCAGGCGCTGGACGTTTTCCCTTTGGGAGCTGGGCTTTCGGAGGACTGAGAGCGAGCAAGGGAAAGACGTCGGCACCCTGAGGTGGCTGGCAAGCCCATAGCACCAGTGTCTGTGGGTCTGTGGAAGGGCTGCCAAGGGAAGGGGAGGGCCAGCAACAGCTTGCAGTCCTGGCCCCTTTGGTGTGGGAGCAGGCGCTGGACGTTTTCCATTTGGGACTGGGCTCTGGCAGTGCTGAGAGCGAGCAAGGGAAAGACGTCGGCACCCTGAGGTGGCTGGCAATCTCAGAGCGGCAGTGTCTGTGGGGCTGTGGAAGGGCTGCCAAGGGAAGGTGAGGGCCAGCAACAGCTTGCAGTCCTGGCCCCTTTGGTGTGGGAGCAGGCGCTGGACGTTTTCCCTTTGGGAGCTGGGCTCTGGCAGTGCTGAGAGCGAGCAAGGGAAAGACGTCAGCACCCTGAGGTGGCTGGCAAGCCCAGAGCGGCAGTGTCTGTGGGGCTGTGGAAGGGCTGCCAAGGGAAGGTGAGGGCCAGCAACAGCTTGCAGTCCTGCCCCTTTGGTGTGGGAGCAGGCGCTGGACGTTTTCCCTTTGGGAGCTGGGCTTTTGGAGGACTGAGAGCAAGCAAGGGAAAGACGTCGGCACCCTGAGGTGGCTGGCAAGCCCATAGCACCAATGTCTGTGGGGCTGTGGAAGGGCTGTCAAGGGAAGGTGAGGGCCAGCAACAGCTTGCAGTCCTGGCCCCTTTGGTGTGGGAGCAGGCGCTGGACGTTTTCCCTTTGGGAGCTGGGCTTTCGCAGGACTGAGAGCGAGCAAGGGAAAGACGTCGGCACCCTGAGGTGGCTGGCAAGCCCATAGCACCAATGTCTGTGGGGCTGTGGAAGGGCTGCCAAGGGAAGGTGAGGTCCAGCAACAGCTTGCAGTCCTTGTCCCTTTGGTGTGGGAGCAGGCGCTGGACGTTTTCCATTTGGGAGCTTCTCTGGCAGTGCTGAGAGCGAGCAAGGGAAAGACGTTGGCACCCTGAGGTGGCTGGCAAGCCCATAGCACCAGTGTCTGTGGGGCTGTGGAAGGGCTGCCAAGGGAAGGTGAGGGCCAGCAACAGCTTGCAGTCCTGGCCCCTTTGGTGTGGGAGCAGGCGCTGGACGTTTTCCCTTTGGGAGCTGGGCTTTCGGAGGACTGAGAGCGAGCAAGGGAAAGACGTCGGCACCCTGAGGTGGCTGGCAAGCCCATAGCACCAGTGTCTGTGGGGCTGTGGAAGGGCTGCCAAGGGAAGGTGAGGGCCAGCAACAGCTTTCAGTCCTGGCCCCTTTGGTGTGGGAGCAGGCGCTGGACGTTTTCCATTTGGGAGCTGGGCTCTGGCAGTGCTGAGAGCGAGCAAGGGAAAGACGTCGGCACCATGAGGTGGCTGGGAAGCCCAGAGCGGCAGTGTCTGTGGGGCTGTGGAAGGGCTGCCAAGGGAAGGGGAGGGCCATCAACAGCTTGCAGTCCTGGCCCCTTTGGTGTGGGAGCAGGCGCTGGACGTTTTCCCTTTGGGAGCTGGGCTCTGGCAGTGCTGAGAGCGAGCAAGGGAAAGACGTCGGCACCCTGAGGTGGCTGGCAAGCCCATAGCACCAGTGTCTGTGGGGCTGTGGAAGGGCTGCCAAGGGAAGGTGACGGCCAGCAACAGCTTGCAGTCCTGGCCCCTTTGGTGTGGGAGCAGGCGCTGGACGTTTTCCATTTGGGAGCTGGCCTTTCGCAGGACTGAGAGCGAGCAAGGGAAAGACGTCGGCACCCTGAGGTGGCTGGGAAGCCCATAGCACCAGTGTCTGTGGGGCTGTGGAAGGGCTGCCAAGGGAAGGGGAGGGCCAGCAACAGCTTGCAGTCCTGGCCCCTTTGGTGTGGGAGCAGGCGCTGGACGTTTTCCCTTTGGGAGCTGGGCTTTCGGAGGACTGAGAGCGAGCAAGGGAAAGACGTCGGCACCCTGAGGTGGCTGGCAATACCAGAGCACCAGTGTCTGTGGGTCTGTGGAAGGGCTGCCAAGGGAAGGGGAGGGCCAGCAACAGCTTGCAGTCCTGGCCCCTTTGGTGTGGGAGCAGGCGCTGGACGTTTTCCATTTGGGACTGGGCTCTGGCAGTGCTGAGAGCGAGCAAGGGAAAGACGTCGGCACCCTGAGGTGGCTGGGAAGCCCAGAGCGGCAGTGTCTGTGGGGCTGTGGAAGGGCTGCCAAGGGAAGGTGAGGGCCAGCAACAGCTTGCAGTCCTGGCCCCTTTGGTGTGGGAGCAGGCGCTGGACGTTTTCCCTTTGGGAGCTGGGCTCTGGCAGTGCTGAGAGCGAGCAAGGGAAAGACGTCAGCACCCTGAGGTGGCTGGCAAGCCCAGAGCGGCAGTGTCTGTGGGGCTGTGGAAGGGCTGCCAAGGGAAGGTGAGGGCCAGCAACAGCTTGCAGTCCTGGCCCCTTTGGTGTGGGAGCAGGCGCTGGACGTTTTCCCTTTGGGAGCTGGGCTTTTGGAGGACTGAGAGCAAGCAAGGGAAAGACGTCGGCACCCTGAGGTGGCTGGCAAGCCCATAGCACCAATGTCTGTGGGGCTGTGGAAGGGCTGTCAAGGGAAGGTGAGGGCCAGCAACAGCTTGCAGTCCTGGCCCCTTTGGTGTGGGAGCAGGCGCTGGACGTTTTCCCTTTGGGAGCTGGGCTTTCGCAGGACTGAGAGCGAGCAAGGGAAAGACGTCGGCACCCTGAGGTGGCTGGGAAGCCCAGAGCGGCAGTGTCTGTGGGGCTGTGGAAGGGCTGCCAAGGGAAGGGGAGGGCCAGCAACAGCTTGCAGTCCTGGCCCCTTTGGTGTGGGAGCAGGCGCTGGACGTTTTCCATTTGGGAGCTGGGCTTTCGGAGGACTGAGAGCGAGCAAGGGAAAGACGTCGGCACCCTGAGGGGTCTGGCAAGCCCAGAGCGGCAGTGTCTGTGGGGCTGTGGAAGGGCTGCCAAGGGAAGGGGAGGGCCAGCAACAGCTTGCAGTCCTGGCCCCTTTGGTGTGGGAGCAGGCGCTGGACGTTTTCCATTTGGGAGCTGGGCTCTGGCAGTGCTGAGAGCGAGCAAGGGAAAGACGTCGGCACCATGAGGTGGCTGGCAAGCCCAGAGCGGCAGTGTCTGTGTGGCTGTGGAAGGGCTGCCAAGGGAAGGGGAGGGCCAGCAACAGCTTGCAGTCCTGGCCCCTTTGGTGTGGGAGCAGGCGCTGGACGTTTTCCATTTGGGAGCTGGGCTCTGGCAGTGCTGAGAGCGAGCAAGGGAAAGACGTCGGCACCATGAGGTGGCTGGCAAGCCCATAGCACCAGTGTCTGTGGGGCTGTGGAAGGGCTGCCAAGGGAAGGGGAGGGCCAGCAACAGCTTGCAGTCCTGGCCCCTCTGGTGTGGGAGCAGGCGCTGGACGTTTTCCATTTGGGAGCTGGGCTCTGGCAGTGCTGAGAGCGAGCAAGGGAAAGACGTCGGCACCATGAGGTGGCTGGGAAGCCCATAGCACCAGTGTCTGTGGGGCTGTGGAAGGGCTGCCAAGGGAAGGGGAGGGCCAGCAACAGCTTGCAGTCCTGGCCCCTTTGGTGTGGGAGCAGGCGCTGGACGTTTTCCATTTGGGACTGGGCTCTGGCAGGACTGAGAGCGAGCAAGTGAAAGACGTCGGCACCCTGAGGTGGCTGGCAAGCCCATAGCACCAGTGTCTGTGGGGCTGTGGAAGGGCTGCCAAGGGAAGGGGAGGGCCAGCAACAGCTTGCAGTCCTGGCCCGTTTGGTGTGGGAGCAGGCGCTGGTCTTTTTCCCTTTGGGAGCTGGGCTCTGGCAGTGCTGAGAGCGAGCAAGGGAAAGACGTCGGCACCCTGAGGTGGCTGGGAAGCCCATAGCACCAGTGTCTGTGGGGCTGTGGAAGGGCTGCCAAGGGAAGGGGAGGGCCAGCAACAGCTTGCAGTCCTGGCCCCTTTGGTGTGGGAGCAGGCGCTGGACGTTTTCCCTTTGGGAGCTGGGCTTTCGGAGGACTGAGAGCGAGCAAGGGAAAGACGTCGGCACCCTGAGGTGGCTGGCAAGCCCATAGCACCAATGTCTGTGGGGCTGTGGAAGGGCTGCCAAGGGAAGGTGAGGGCCAGCAACAGCTTGCAGTCCTGGCCCCTTTGGTGTGGGAGCAGGCGCTGGTCTTTTTCCCTTTGGGAGCTGGGCTCTGGCAGTGCTGAGAGCGAGCAAGGGAAAGACGTCGGCACCCTGAGGTGGCTGGGAAGCCCATAGCACCAGTGTCTGTGGGGCTGTGGAAGGGCTGCCAAGGGAAGGGGAGGGCCAGCAACAGCTTGCAGTCCTGGCCCCTTTGGTGTGGGAGCAGGCGCTGGACCTTTTCCCTTTGGGAGCTGGGCTTTTGGAGGACTGAGAGCAAGCAAGGGAAAGACGTCGGCACCCTGAGGTGGCTGGCAAGCCCATAGCACCAATGTCTGTGGGGCTGTGGAAGGGCTGCCAAGGGAAGGTGAGGGCCAGCAACAGCTTGCAGTCCTGGCCCCTTTGGTGTGGGAGCAGGCGCTGGACATTTTCCATTTGGGAGCTGGGCTCTGGCAGGACTGAGAGCGAGCAAGGGAAAGACGTCGGCACCCTGAGGGGTCTGGCAAGCCCATAGCACCAGTGTCTGTGGGGCTGTGGAAGGGCTGCCAAGGGAAGGGGAGGGCCAGCAACAGCTTGCAGTCCTGGCCCCTTTGGTGTGGGAGCAGGCGCTGGACGTTTTCCCTTTGGGAGCTGGGCTTTCGGAGGACTGAGAGCGAGCAAGGGAAAGACGTCGGCACCCTGAGGGGTCTGGCAAGCCCATAGCACCAGTGTCTGTGTGGCTGTGGAAGGGCTGCCAAGGGAAGGTGAGGGCCAGCAACAGCTTGCAGTCCTGGCCCCTTTGGTGTGGGAGCAGGCGCTGGACGTTTTCCATTTGGGAGCTGGGCTCTGGCAGTGCTGAGAGCGAGCAAGGGAAAGACGTCGGCACCCTGAGGTGGCTGGCAAGGCCATAGCACCAGTGTCTGTGGGGCTGTGGAAGGGCTGCCAAGGGAAGGGGAGGGCCAGCAACAGCTTGCAGTCCTGGCCCCTTTGGTGTGGGAGCAGGCGCTGGTCTTTTTCCCTTTGGGAGCTGGGCTCTGGCAGTGCTGAGAGCGAGCAAGGGAAAGACGTCGGCACCCTGAGGTGGCTGGCAAGCCCATAGCACCAATGTCTGTGGGGCTGTGGAAGGGCTGCCAAGGGAAGGGGAGGGCCAGCAACAGCTTGCAGTCCTGGCCCCTTTGGTGTGGGAGCAGGCGCTGGACGTTTTCCCTTTGGGAGCTGGGCTTTCGGAGGACTGAGAGCGAGCAAGGGAAAGACGTCGGCACCCTGAGGTGGCTGGCAAGCCCATAGCACCAATGTCTGTGGGGCTGTGGAAGGGCTGCCAAGGGAAGGTGAGGGCCAGCAACAGCTTGCAGTCCTGGCCCCTTTGGTGTGGGAGCAGGCGCTGGACGTTTTCCCTTTGGGAGCTGGGCTTTCGCAGGACTGAGAGCGAGCAAGGGAAAGACGTCGGCACCCTGAGGTGGCTGGGAAGCCCAGAGCGGCAGTGTCTGTGGGGCTGTGGAAGGGCTGCCAAGGGAAGGGGAGGGCCAGCAACAGCTTGCAGTCCTGGCCCCTTTGGTGTGGGAGCAGGCGCTGGACGTTTTCCATTTGGGAGCTGGGCTTTCGGAGGACTGAGAGCGAGCAAGGGAAAGACGTCGGCACCCTGAGGTGGCTGGGAAGCCCATAGCACCAGTGTCTGTGGGGCTGTGGAAGGGCTGCCAAGGGAAGGGGAGGGCCAGCAACAGCTTGCAGTCCTGGCCCCTTTGGTGTGGGAGCAGGCGCTGGACGTTTTCCATTTGGGAGCTGGGCTCTGGCAGTGCTGAGAGCGAGCAAGGGAAAGACGTCGGCACCATGAGGTGGCTGGCAAGCCCAGAGCGGCAGTGTCTGTGTGGCTGTGGAAGGGCTGCCAAGGGAAGGGGAGGGCCAGCAACAGCTTGCAGTCCTGGCCCCTTTGGTGTGGGAGCAGGCGCTGGACGTTTTCCATTTGGGAGCTGGGCTCTGGCAGTGCTGAGAGCGAGCAAGGGAAAGACGTCGGCACCATGAGGTGGCTGGCAAGCCCATAGCACCAGTGTCTGTGGGGCTGTGGAAGGGCTGCCAAGGGAAGGGGAGGGCCAGCAACAGCTTGCAGTCCTGGCCCCTCTGGTGTGGGAGCAGGCGCTGGACGTTTTCCATTTGGGAGCTGGGCTCTGGCAGTGCTGAGAGCGAGCAAGGGAAAGACGTCGGCACCATGAGGTGGCTGGGAAGCCCATAGCACCAGTGTCTGTGGGGCTGTGGAAGGGCTGCCAAGGGAAGGGGAGGGCCAGCAACAGCTTGCAGTCCTGGCCCCTTTGGTGTGGGAGCAGGCGCTGGACGTTTTCCATTTGGGACTGGGCTCTGGCAGGACTGAGAGCGAGCAAGTGAAAGACGTCGGCACCCTGAGGTGGCTGGCAAGCCCATAGCACCAGTGTCTGTGGGGCTGTGGAAGGGCTGCCAAGGGAAGGGGAGGGCCAGCAACAGCTTGCAGTCCTGGCCCGTTTGGTGTGGGAGCAGGCGCTGGTCTTTTTCCCTTTGGGAGCTGGGCTCTGGCAGTGCTGAGAGCGAGCAAGGGAAAGACGTCGGCACCCTGAGGTGGCTGGGAAGCCCATAGCACCAGTGTCTGTGGGGCTGTGGAAGGGCTGCCAAGGGAAGGGGAGGGCCAGCAACAGCTTGCAGTCCTGGCCCCTTTGGTGTGGGAGCAGGCGCTGGACGTTTTCCCTTTGGGAGCTGGGCTTTCGGAGGACTGAGAGCGAGCAAGGGAAAGACGTCGGCACCCTGAGGTGGCTGGCAAGCCCATAGCACCAATGTCTGTGGGGCTGTGGAAGGGCTGCCAAGGGAAGGTGAGGGCCAGCAACAGCTTGCAGTCCTGGCCCCTTTGGTGTGGGAGCAGGCGCTGGTCTTTTTCCCTTTGGGAGCTGGGCTCTGGCAGTGCTGAGAGCGAGCAAGGGAAAGACGTCGGCACCCTGAGGTGGCTGGCAAGCCCATAGCACCAGTGTCTGTGGGGCTGTGGAAGGGCTGCCAAGGGAAGGGGAGGGCCAGCAACAGCTTGCAGTCCTGGCCCCTTTGGTGTGGGAGCAGGCGCTGGACCTTTTCCCTTTGGGAGCTGGGCTTTTGGAGGACTGAGAGCAAGCAAGGGAAAGACGTCGGCACCCTGAGGTGGCTGGCAAGCCCATAGCACCAATGTCTGTGGGGCTGTGGAAGGGCTGCCAAGGGAAGGTGAGGGCCAGCAACAGCTTGCAGTCCTGGCCCCTTTGGTGTGGGAGCAGGCGCTGGACATTTTCCATTTGGGAGCTGGGCTCTGGCAGGACTGAGAGCGAGCAAGGGAAAGACGTCGGCACCCTGAGGGGTCTGGCAAGCCCATAGCACCAGTGTCTGTGGGGCTGTGGAAGGGCTGCCAAGGGAAGGGGAGGGCCAGCAACAGCTTGCAGTCCTGGCCCCTTTGGTGTGGGAGCAGGCGCTGGACGTTTTCCCTTTGGGAGCTGGGCTTTCGGAGGACTGAGAGCGAGCAAGGGAAAGACGTCGGCACCCTGAGGGGTCTGGCAAGCCCATAGCACCAGTGTCTGTGTGGCTGTGGAAGGGCTGCCAAGGGAAGGTGAGGGCCAGCAACAGCTTGCAGTCCTGGCCCCTTTGGTGTGGGAGCAGGCGCTGGACGTTTTCCATTTGGGAGCTGGGCTCTGGCAGTGCTGAGAGCGAGCAAGGGAAAGACGTCGGCACCCTGAGGTGGCTGGCAAGGCCATAGCACCAGTGTCTGTGGGGCTGTGGAAGGGCTGCCAAGGGAAGGGGAGGGCCAGCAACAGCTTGCAGTCCTGGCCCCTTTGGTGTGGGAGCAGGCGCTGGTCTTTTTCCCTTTGGGAGCTGGGCTCTGGCAGTGCTGAGAGCGAGCAAGGGAAAGACGTCGGCACCCTGAGGTGGCTGGCAAGCCCATAGCACCAATGTCTGTGGGGCTGTGGAAGGGCTGCCAAGGGAAGGGGAGGGCCAGCAACAGCTTGCAGTCCTGGCACCTTTGGTGTGGGAGCAGGCGCTGGACGTTTTCCCTTTGGGAGCTGGGCTTTCGGAGGACTGAGAGCGAGCAAGGGAAAGACGTCGGCACCCTGAGGTGGCTGGCAAGCCCATAGCACCAGTGTCTGTGGGGCTGTGGAAGGGCTGCCAAGGGAAGGGGAGGGCCAGCAACAGCTTGCAGTCCTGGCCCCTTTGGTGTGGGAGCAGGCGCTGGACGTTTTCCCTTTGGGAGCTGGGCTTTCGGAGGACTGAGAGCGAGCAAGGGAAAGACGTCGGCACCCTGAGGTGGCTGGCAAGCCCATAGCACCAGTGTCTGTGGGGCTGTGGAAGGGCTGCCAAGGGAAGGTGAGGGCCAGCAACAGCTTGCAGTCCTGGCCCCTTTGGTGTGGGAGCAGGCGCTGGACATTTTCCATTTGGGAGCTGGGCTCTGGCAGGACTGAGAGCGAGCAAGGGAAAGACGTCGGCACCCTGAGGGGTCTGGCAAGCCCATAGCACCAGTGTCTGTGGGGCTGTGGAAGGGCTGCCAAGGGAAGGGGAGGGCCAGCAACAGCTTGCAGTCCTGGCCCCTTTGGTGTGGGAGCAGGCGCTGGACGTTTTCCCTTTGGGAGCTGGGCTTTCGGAGGACTGAGAGCGAGCAAGGGAAAGACGTCGGCACCCTGAGGGGTCTGGCAAGCCCATAGCACCAGTGTCTGTGGGTCTGTGGAAGGGCTGCCAAGGGAAGGGGAGGGCCAGCAACAGCTTGCAGTCCTGGCCCCTTTGGTGTGGGAGCAGGCGCTGGACGTTTTCCATTTGGGAGCTGGGCTCTGGCAGTGCTGAGAGCGAGCAAGGGAAAGACGTCGGCACCCTGAGGTGGCTGGCAAGGCCATAGCACCAGTGTCTGTGGGGCTGTGGAAGGGCTGCCAAGGGAAGGGGAGGGCCAGCAACAGCTTGCAGTCCTGGCCCCTTTGGTGTGGGAGCAGGCGCTGGACGTTTTCCATTTGGGAGCTGGGCTCTGGCAGTGCTGAGAGCGAGCAAGGGAAAGACGTCGGCACCCTGAGGTGGCTGGCAAGCCCATAGCACCAGTGTCTGTGGGGCTGTGGAAGGGCTGCCAAGGGAAGGGGAGGGCCAGCAACAGCTTGCAGTCCTGGCCCCTTTGGTGTGGGAGCAGGCGCTGGACGTTTTCCATTTGGGACTGGGCTCTGGCAGGACTGAGAGCGAGCAAGTGAAAGACGTCGGCACCCTGAGGTGGCTGGCAAGCCCATAGCACCAGTGTCTGTGGGGCTGTGGAAGGGCTGCCAAGGGAAGGGGAGGGCCAGCAACAGCTTGCAGTCCTGGCCCCTTTGGTGTGGGAGCAGGCGCTGGACGTTTTCCCTTTGGGAGCTGGGCTTTCGGAGGACTGAGAGCGAGCAAGGGAAAGACGTCGGCACCCTGAGGTGGCTGGCAAGGCCATAGCACCAGTGTCTGTGGGGCTGTGGAAGGGCTGCCAAGGGAAGGTGAGGGCCAGCAACAGCTTGCAGTCCTGGCCCCTTTGGTGTGGGAGCAGGCGCTGGACGTTTTCCCTTTGGGAGCTGGGCTTTTGGAGGACTAAGAGCAAGCAAGGGAAAGACGTCGGCACCCTGAGGTGGCTGGCAAGCCCATAGCACCAATGTCTGTGGGGCTGTGGAAGGGCTGCCAAGGGAAGGTGAGGGCCAGCAACAGCTTGCAGTCCTGGCCCCTCTGGTGTGGGAGCAGGCGCTGGACGTTTTCCCTTTGGGAGCTGGGCTCTGGCAGTGCTGAGAGCGAGCAAGGGAAAGACGTTGGCACCCTGAGGTGGCTGGCAAGCCCATAGCACCAGTGTCTGTGGGGCTGTGGAAGGGCTGCCAAGGGAAGGGGAGGGCCAGCAACAGCTTGCAGTCCTGGCCCCTTTGGTGTGGGAGCAGGCGCTGGACGTTTTCCATTTGGGACTGGGCTCTGGCAGTGCTGAGAGCGAGCAAGTGAAAGACGTCGGCACCCTGAGGTGGCTGGCAAGCCCATAGCACCAGTGTCTGTGGGGCTGTGGAAGGGCTGCCAAGGGAAGGGGAGGGCCAGCAACAGCTTGCAGTCCTGGCCCGTTTGGTGTGGGAGCAGGCGCTGGTCTTTTTCCCTTTGGGAGCTGGGCTCTGGCAGTGCTGAGAGCGAGCAAGGGAAAGACGTCGGCACCCTGAGGTGGCTGGCAAGCCCATAGCACCAATGTCTGTGGGGCTGTGGAAGGGCTGCCAAGGGAAGGGGAGGGCCAGCAACAGCTTGCAGTCCTGGCCCCTTTGGTGTGGGAGCAGGCGCTGGACGTTTTCCCTTTGGGAGCTGGGCTTTCGGAGGACTGAGAGCGAGCAAGGGAAAGACGTCGGCACCCTGAGGTGGCTGGCAAGCCCATAGCACCAATGTCTGTGGGGCTGTGGAAGGGCTGCCAAGGGAAGGTGAGGGCCAGCAACAGCTTGCAGTCCTGGCCCCTCTGGTGTGGGAGCAGGCGCTGGACGTTTTCCCTTTGGGAGCTGGGCTCTGGCAGTGCTGAGAGCGAGCAAGGGAAAGACGTTGGCACCCTGAGGTGGCTGGCAAGCCCATAGCACCAGTGTCTGTGGGGCTGTGGAAGGGCTGCCAAGGGAAGGGGAGGGCCAGCAACAGCTTGCAGTCCTGGCCCCTTTGGTGTGGGAGCAGGCGCTGGACGTTTTCCATTTGGGACTGGGCTCTGGCAGTGCTGAGAGCGAGCAAGTGAAAGACGTCGGCACCCTGAGGTGGCTGGCAAGCCCATAGCACCAGTGTCTGTGGGGCTGTGGAAGGGCTGCCAAGGGAAGGGGAGGGCCAGCAACAGCTTGCAGTCCTGGCCCGTTTGGT
This sequence comes from Aptenodytes patagonicus, assembly GCF_965638725.1. Classification (NCBI taxonomy): domain Eukaryota; kingdom Metazoa; phylum Chordata; class Aves; order Sphenisciformes; family Spheniscidae; genus Aptenodytes; species Aptenodytes patagonicus. The sequence goes on from NW_027472013.1 coordinate 46,742, forward strand.
GTGGGAGCAGGCGCTGGTCTTTTTCCCTTTGGGAGCTGGGCTCTGGCAGTGCTGAGAGCGAGCAAGGGAAAGACGTCGGCACCCTGAGGTGGCTGGCAAGCCCATAGCACCAATGTCTGTGGGGCTGTGGAAGGGCTGCCAAGGGAAGGGGAGGGCCAGCAACAGCTTGCAGTCCTGGCCCCTTTGGTGTGGGAGCAGGCGCTGGACGTTTTCCCTTTGGGAGCTGGGCTTTCGGAGGACTGAGAGCGAGCAAGGGAAAGACGTCGGCACCCTGAGGTGGCTGGCAAGCCCATAGCACCAGTGTCTGTGGGGCTGTGGAAGGGCTGCCAAGGGAAGGGGAGGGCCAGCAACAGCTTGCAGTCCTGGCCCCTTTGGTGTGGGAGCAGGCGCTGGACATTTTCCATTTGGGAGCTGGGCTCTGGCAGGACTGAGAGCGAGCAAGGGAAAGACGTCGGCACCCTGAGGGGTCTGGCAAGCCCATAGCACCAGTGTCTGTGGGGCTGTGGAAGGGCTGCCAAGGGAAGGGGAGGGCCAGCAACAGCTTGCAGTCCTGGCCCCTTTGGTGTGGGAGCAGGCGCTGGACGTTTTCCCTTTGGGAGCTGGGCTTTCGGAGGACTGAGAGCGAGCAAGGGAAAGACGTTGGCACCCTGAGGTGGCTGGCAAGCCCATAGCACCAGTGTCTGTGGGTCTGTGGAAGGGCTGCCAAGGGAAGGGGAGGGCCAGCAACAGCTTGCAGTCCTGGCCCCTTTGGTGTGGGAGCAGGCGCTGGACGTTTTCCCTTTGGGAGCTGGGCTCTGGCAGTGCTGAGAGCGAGCAAGGGAAAGACGTCGGCACCCTGAGGTGGCTGGCAAGGCCATAGCACCAGTGTCTGTGGGGCTGTGGAAGGGCTGCCAAGGGAAGGGGAGGGCCAGCAACAGCTTGCAGTCCTGGCCCCTCTGGTGTGGGAGCAGGCGCTGGACGTTTTCCATTTGGGAGCTGGGCTCTGGCAGTGCTGAGAGCGAGCAAGGGAAAGACGTCGGCACCCTGAGGTGGCTGGCAAGCCCATAGCACCAGTGTCTGTGGGGCTGTGGAAGGGCTGCCAAGGGAAGGGGAGGGCCAGCAACAGCTTGCAGTCCTGGCCCCTTTGGTGTGGGAGCAGGCGCTGGACGTTTTCCATTTGGGACTGGGCTCTGGCAGGACTGAGAGCGAGCAAGGGAAAGACGTCGGCACCCTGAGGTGGCTGGCAAGCCCATAGCACCAGTGTCTGTGGGGCTGTGGAAGGGCTGCCAAGGGAAGGGGAGGGCCAGCAACAGCTTGCAGTCCTGGCCCGTTTGGTGTGGGAGCAGGCGCTGGTCTTTTTCCCTTTGGGAGCTGGGCTCTGGCAGTGCTGAGAGCGAGCAAGGGAAAGACGTCGGCACCCTGAGGTGGCTGGGAAGCCCATAGCACCAGTGTCTGTGGGGCTGTGGAAGGGCTGCCAAGGGAAGGGGAGGGCCAGCAACAGCTTGCAGTCCTGGCCCCTTTGGTGTGGGAGCAGGCGCTGGACGTTTTGCCTTTGGGAGCTGGGCTTTTGGAGGACTAAGAGCAAGCAAGGGAAAGACGTCGGCACCCTGAGGTGGCTGGCAAGCCCATAGCACCAATGTCTGTGGGGCTGTGGAAGGGCTGCCAAGGGAAGGTGAGGGCCAGCAACAGCTTGCAGTCCTGGCCCCTTTGGTGTGGGAGCAGGCGCTGGACGTTTTCCATTTGGGAGCTGGGCTCTGGCAGTGCTGAGAGCGAGCAAGGGAAAGACGTCGGCACCATGAGGTGGCTGGGAAGCCCATAGCACCAGTGTCTGTGGGGCTGTGGAAGGGCTGCCAAGGGAAGGGGAGGGCCAGCAACAGCTTGCAGTCCTGGCCCCTTTGGTGTGGGAGCAGGCGCTGGACGTTTTCCATTTGGGACTGGGCTCTGGCAGGACTGAGAGCGAGCAAGTGAAAGACGTCGGCACCCTGAGGTGGCTGGCAAGCCCATAGCACCAGTGTCTGTGGGGCTGTGGAAGGGCTGCCAAGGGAAGGGGAGGGCCAGCAACAGCTTGCAGTCCTGGCCCCTTTGGTGTGGGAGCAGGCGCTGGTCTTTTTCCCTTTGGGAGCTGGGCTCTGGCAGTGCTGAGAGCGAGCAAGGGAAAGACGTTGGCACCCTGAGGTGGCTGGGAAGCCCATAGCACCAGTGTCTGTGGGGCTGTGGAAGGGCTGCCAAGGGAAGGGGAGGGCCAGCAACAGCTTGCAGTCCTGGCCCCTTTGGTGTGGGAGCAGGCGCTGGACGTTTTCCCTTTGGGAGCTGGGCTGTGGCAGGACTGAGAGCGAGCAAGGGAAAGACGTCGGCACCCTGAGGTGGCTGGCAAGCCCATAGCACCAATGTCTGTGGGGCTGTGGAAGGGCTGCCAAGGGAAGGTGAGGGCCAGCAACAGCTTGCAGTCCTGGCCCGTTTGGTGTGGGAGCAGGCGCTGGTCTTTTTCCCTTTGGGAGCTGGGCTCTGGCAGTGCTGAGAGCGAGCAAGGGAAAGACGTCGGCACCCTGAGGTGGCTGGGAAGCCCATAGCACCAGTGTCTGTGGGGCTGTGGAAGGGCTGCCAAGGGAAGGGGAGGGCCAGCAACAGCTTGCAGTCCTGGCCCCTTTGGTGTGGGAGCAGGCGCTGGACGTTTTCCCTTTGGGAGCTGGGCTTTTGGAGGACTGAGAGCAAGCAAGGGAAAGACGTCGGCACCCTGAGGTGGCTGGCAAGCCCATAGCACCAATGTCTGTGGGGCTGTGGAAGGGCTGCCAAGGGAAGGGGAGGGCCAGCAACAGCTTGCAGTCCTGGCCCCTTTGGTGTGGGAGCAGGCGCTGGACATTTTCCATTTGGGAGCTGGGCTCTGGCAGGACTGAGAGCGAGCAAGGGAAAGACGTCGGCACCCTGAGGGGTCTGGCAAGCCCATAGCACCAGTGTCTGTGGGGCTGTGGAAGGGCTGCCAAGGGAAGGTGAGGGCCAGCAACAGCTTGCAGTCCTGGCCCCTTTGGTGTGGGAGCAGGCGCTGGACGTTTTCCCTTTGGGAGCTGGGCTTTCGGAGGACTGAGAGCGAGCAAGGGAAAGACGTCGGCACCCTGAGGGGTCTGGCAAGCCCATAGCACCAGTGTCTGTGTGGCTGTGGAAGGGCTGCCAAGGGAAGGTGAGGGCCAGCAACAGCTTGCAGTCCTGGCCCCTTTGGTGTGGGAGCAGGCGCTGGACGTTTTCCCTTTGGGAGCTGGGCTCTGGCAGTGCTGAGAGCGAGCAAGGGAAAGACGTCGGCACCCTGAGGTGGCTGGCAAGGCCATAGCACCAGTGTCTGTGGGGCTGTGGAAGGGCTGCCAAGGGAAGGGGAGAGCCAGCAACAGCTTGCAGTCCTGGCCCCTTTGGTGTGGGAGCAGGCGCTGGACGTTTTCCATTTGGGAGCTGGGCTCTGGCAGTGCTGAGAGCGAGCAAGGGAAAGACGTCGGCACCATGAGGTGGCTGGCAAGCCCATAGCACCAGTGTCTGTGGGGCTGTGGAAGGGCTGCCAAGGGAAGGTGAGGGCCAGCAACAGCTTGCAGTCCTGGCCCCTCTGGTGTGGGAGCAGGCGCTGGACGTTTTCCCTTTGGGAGCTGGGCTCTGGCAGTGCTGAGAGCGAGCAAGGGAAAGACGTTGGCACCCTGAGGTGGCTGGCAAGCCCATAGCACCAGTGTCTGTGGGGCTGTGGAAGGGCTGCCAAGGGAAGGGGAGGGCCAGCAACAGCTTGCAGTCCTGGCCCCTTTGGTGTGGGAGCAGGCGCTGGACGTTTTCCATTTGGGACTGGGCTCTGGCAGGACTGAGAGCGAGCAAGTGAAAGACGTCGGCACCCTGAGGTGGCTGGCAAGCCCATAGCACCAGTGTCTGTGGGGCTGTGGAAGGGCTGCCAAGGGAAGGGGAGGGCCAGCAACAGCTTGCAGTCCTGGCCCGTTTGGTGTGGGAGCAGGCGCTGGTCTTTTTCCCTTTGGGAGCTGGGCTCTGGCAGTGCTGAGAGCGAGCAAGGGAAAGACGTCGGCACCCTGAGGTGGCTGGCAAGCCCATAGCACCAATGTCTGTGGGGCTGTGGAAGGGCTGCCAAGGGAAGGGGAGGGCCAGCAACAGCTTGCAGTCCTGGCCCCTTTGGTGTGGGAGCAGGCGCTGGACGTTTTCCCTTTGGGAGCTGGGCTTTCGGAGGACTGAGAGCGAGCAAGGGAAAGACGTCGGCACCCTGAGGTGGCTGGCAAGGCCATAGCACCAGTGTCTGTGGGGCTGTGGAAGGGCTGCCAAGGGAAGGTGAGGGCCAGCAACAGCTTGCAGTCCTGGCCCCTTTGGTGTGGGAGCAGGCGCTGGACATTTTCCATTTGGGAGCTGGGCTCTGGCAGGACTGAGAGCGAGCAAGGGAAAGACGTCGGCACCCTGAGGGGTCTGGCAAGCCCATAGCACCAGTGTCTGTGGGGCTGTGGAAGGGCTGCCAAGGGAAGGGGAGGGCCAGCAACAGCTTGCAGTCCTGGCCCCTTTGGTGTGGGAGCAGGCGCTGGACGTTTTCCCTTTGGGAGCTGGGCTTTCGGAGGACTGAGAGCGAGCAAGGGAAAGACGTCGGCACCCTGAGGGGTCTGGCAAGCCCATAGCACCAGTGTCTGTGGGTCTGTGGAAGGGCTGCCAAGGGAAGGGGAGGGCCAGCAACAGCTTGCAGTCCTGGCCCCTTTGGTGTGGGAGCAGGCGCTGGACGTTTTCCATTTGGGAGCTGGGCTCTGGCAGTGCTGAGAGCGAGCAAGGGAAAGACGTCGGCACCCTGAGGTGGCTGGCAAGGCCATAGCACCAGTGTCTGTGGGGCTGTGGAAGGGCTGCCAAGGGAAGGGGAGGGCCAGCAACAGCTTGCAGTCCTGGCCCCTCTGGTGTGGGAGCAGGCGCTGGACGTTTTCCATTTGGGAGCTGGGCTCTGGCAGTGCTGAGAGCGAGCAAGGGAAAGACGTCGGCACCATGAGGTGGCTGGCAAGCCCATAGCACCAGTGTCTGTGGGGCTGTGGAAGGGCTGCCAAGGGAAGGGGAGGGCCAGCAACAGCTTGCAGTCCTGGCCCCTTTGGTGTGGGAGCAGGCGCTGGACGTTTTCCATTTGGGACTGGGCTCTGGCAGGACTGAGAGCGAGCAAGTGAAAGACGTCGGCACCCTGAGGTGGCTGGCAAGCCCATAGCACCAGTGTCTGTGGGGCTGTGGAAGGGCTGCCAAGGGAAGGGGAGGGCCAGCAACAGCTTGCAGTCCTGGCCCGTTTGGTGTGGGAGCAGGCGCTGGTCTTTTTCCCTTTGGGAGCTGGGCTCTGGCAGTGCTGAGAGCGAGCAAGGGAAAGACGTCGGCACCCTGAGGTGGCTGGCAAGCCCATAGCACCAGTGTCTGTGGGGCTGTGGAAGGGCTGCCAAGGGAAGGGGAGGGCCAGCAACAGCTTGCAGTCCTGGCCCCTTTGGTGTGGGAGCAGGCGCTGGACGTTTTCCCTTTGGGAGCTGGGCTTTTGGAGGAGTAAGAGCAAGCAAGGGAAAGACGTCGGCACCCTGAGGTGGCTGGCAAGCCCATAGCACCAATGTCTGTGGGGCTGTGGAAGGGCTGCCAAGGGAAGGTGAGGGCCAGCAACAGCTTGCAGTCCTGGCCCCTTTGGTGTGGGAGCAGGCGCTGGACGTTTTCCCTTTGGGAGCTGGGCTTTCGGAGGACTGAGAGCGAGCAAGGGAAAGACGTCGGCACCCTGAGGTGGCTGGCAAGCCCATAGCACCAGTGTCTGTGGGGCTGTGGAAGGGCTGCCAAGGGAAGGTGAGGGCCAGCAACAGCTTGCAGTCCTGGCCCCTTTGGTGTGGGAGCAGGCGCTGGACATTTTCCATTTGGGAGCTGGGCTCTGGCAGGACTGAGAGCGAGCAAGGGAAAGACGTCGGCACCCTGAGGGGTCTGGGAAGCCCATAGCACCAGTGTCTGTGGGGCTGTGGAAGGGCTGCCAAGGGAAGGTGAGGGCCAGCAACAGCTTGCAGTCCTGGCCCCTTTGGTGTGGGAGCAGGCGCTGGACATTTTCCATTTGGGAGCTGGGCTCTGGCAGGACTGAGAGCGAGCAAGGGAAAGACGTCGGCACCCTGAGGGGTCTGGGAAGCCCATAGTACCAGTGTCTGTGGGGCTGTGGAAGGGCTGCCAAGGGAAGGGGAGGGCCAGCAACAGCTTGCAGTCCTGGCCCCTTTGGTGTGGGAGCAGGCGCTGGACGTTTTCCCTTTGGGAGCTGGGCTTTCGGAGGACTGAGAGCGAGCAAGGGAAAGACGTCGGCACCCTGAGGTGGCTGGCAAGCCCATAGCACCAGTGTCTGTGGGGCTGTGGAAGGGCTGCCAAGGGAAGGGGAGGGCCAGCAACAGCTTGCAGTCCTGGCCCCTTTGGTGTGGGAGCAGGCGCTGGACGTTTTCCATTTGGGACTGGGCTCTGGCAGGACTGAGAGCGAGCAAGTGAAAGACGTCGGCACCCTGAGGTGGCTGGCAAGCCCATAGCACCAGTGTCTGTGGGGCTGTGGAAGGGCTGCCAAGGGAAGGGGAGGGCCAGCAACAGCTTGCAGTCCTGGCCCGTTTGGTGTGGGAGCAGGCGCTGGTCTTTTTCCCTTTGGGAGCTGGGCTCTGGCAGTGCTGAGAGCGAGCAAGGGAAAGACGTCGGCACCCTGAGGTGGCTGGCAAGCCCATAGCACCAATGTCTGTGGGGCTGTGGAAGGGCTGCCAAGGGAAGGTGAGGGCCAGCAACAGCTTGCAGTCCTGGCCCCTTTGGTGTGGGAGCAGGCGCTGGACGTTTTCCCTTTGGGAGCTGGGCTTTCGGAGGACTGAGAGCGAGCAAGGGAAAGACGTCGGCACCCTGAGGTGGCTGGCAAGCCCATAGCACCAGTGTCTGTGGGGCTGTGGAAGGGCTGCCAAGGGAAGGTGAGGGCCAGCAACAGCTTGCAGTCCTGGCCCCTTTGGTGTGGGAGCAGGCGCTGGACGTTTTCCCTTTGGGAGCTGGGCTCTGGCAGGACTGAGAGCGAGCAAGGGAAAGACGTCGGCACCCTGAGGTGGCTGGCAAGCCCATAGCACCAGTGTCTGTGGGGCTGTGGAAGGGCTGCCAAGGGAAGGGGAGGGCCAGCAACAGCTTGCAGTCCTGGCCCCTTTGGTGTGGGAGCAGGCGCTGGACGTTTTCCCTTTGGGAGCTGGGCTTTCGGAGGACTGAGAGCGAGCAAGGGAAAGACGTCGGCACCCTGAGGGGTCTGGCAAGCCCATAGCACCAGTGTCTGTGGGTCTGTGGAAGGGCTGCCAAGGGAAGGGGAGGGCCAGCAACAGCTTGCAGTCCTGGCCCCTTTGGTGTGGGAGCAGGCGCTGGACGTTTTCCATTTGGGAGCTGGGCTCTGGCAGTGCTGAGAGCGAGCAAGGGAAAGACGTCGGCACCCTGAGGTGGCTGGCAAGGCCATAGCACCAGTGTCTGTGGGGCTGTGGAAGGGCTGCCAAGGGAAGGGGAGGGCCAGCAACAGCTTGCAGTCCTGGCCCCTTTGGTGTGGGAGCAGGCGCTGGACGTTTTCCCTTTGGGAGCTGGGCTCTGGCAGTGCTGAGAGCGAGCAAGGGAAAGACGTTGGCACCCTGAGGTGGCTGCGAAGCCCATAGCACCAGTGTCTGTGGGGCTGTGGAAGGGCTGCCAAGGGAAGGGGAGGGCCAGCAACAGCTTGCAGTCCTGGCCCCTTTGGTGTGGGAGCAGGCGCTGGACGTTTTCCCTTTGGGAGCTGGGCTTTCGGAGGACTGAGAGCGAGCAAGGGAAAGACGTCGGCACCATGAGGTGGCTGGGAAGCCCATAGCACCAATGTCTGTGGGGCTGTGGAAGGGCTGCCAAGGGAAGGGGAGGGCCAGCAACAGCTTGCAGTCCTGGCCCCTTTGGTGTGGGAGCAGGCGCTGGACGTTTTCCATTTGGGACTGGGCTCTGGCAGGACTGAGAGCGAGCAAGGGAAAGACGTCGGCACCCTGAGGTGGCTGGCAAGCCCATAGCACCAGTGTCTGTGGAAGGGCTGCCAAGGGAAGGGGAGGGCCAGCAACAGCTTGCAGTCCTGGCCCCTTTGGTGTGGGAGCAGGCGCTGGACGTTTTCCATTTGGGAGCTGGGCTTTCGCAGGACTGAGAGCGAGCAAGGGAAAGACGTCGGCACCCTGAGGTGGCTGGCAAGCCCATAGCACCAGTGTCTGTGGGGCTGTGGAAGGGCTGCCAAGGGAAGGGGAGGGCCAGCAACAGCTTGCAGTCCTGGCCCCTTTGGTGTGGGAGCAGGCGCTGGTCTCTTTCCCTTTGGGAGCTGGGCTCTGGCAGTGCTGAGAGCGAGCAAGGGAAAGACGTCGGCACCCTGAGGTGGCTGGCAAGCCCATAGCACCAGTGTCTGTGGGGCTGTGGAAGGGCTGCCAAGGGAAGGGGAGGGCCAGCAACAGCTTGCAGTCCTGGCCCCTTTGGTGTGGGAGCAGGCGCTGGACGTTTTCCCTTTGGGAGCTGGGCTTTTGGAGGACTAAGAGCAAGCAAGGGAAAGACGTCGGCACCCTGAGGTGGCTGGCAAGCCCATAGCACCAATGTCTGTGGGGCTGTGGAAGGGCTGCCAAGGGAAGGTGAGGGCCAGCAACAGCTTGCAGTCCTGGCCCCTTTGGTGTGGGAGCAGGCGCTGGACGTTTTCCCTTTGGGAGCTGGGCTTTCGGAGGACTGAGAGCGAGCAAGGGAAAGACGTCGGCACCCTGAGGTGGCTGGCAAGCCCATAGCACCAGTGTCTGTGGGGCTGTGGAAGGGCTGCCAAGGGAAGGGGAGGGCCAGCAACAGCTTGCAGTCCTGGCCCCTTTGGTGTGGGAGCAGGCGCTGGACATTTTCCATTTGGGAGCTGGGCTCTGGCAGGACTGAGAGCGAGCAAGGGAAAGACGTCGGCACCCTGAGGGGTCTGGCAAGCCCATAGCACCAGTGTCTGTGGGGCTGTGGAAGGGCTGCCAAGGGAAGGGGAGGGCCAGCAACAGCTTGCAGTCCTGGCCCCTTTGGTGTGGGAGCAGGCGCTGGACGTTTTCCCTTTGGGAGCTGGGCTTTCGGAGGACTGAGAGCGAGCAAGGGAAAGACGTCGGCACCCTGAGGTGGCTGGCAAGCCCATAGCACCAGTGTCTGTGGGTCTGTGGAAGGGCTGCCAAGGGAAGGGGAGGGCCAGCAACAGCTTGCAGTCCTGGCCCCTTTGGTGTGGGAGCAGGCGCTGGACGTTTTCCATTTGGGAGCTGGGCTCTGGCAGTGCTGAGAGCGAGCAAGGGAAAGACGTCGGCACCATGAGGTGGCTGGCAAGCCCATAGCACCAGTGTCTGTGGGGCTGTGGAAGGGCTGCCAAGGGAAGGGGAGGGCCAGCAACAGCTTGCAGTCCTGGCCCGTTTGGTGTGGGAGCAGGTGCTGGTCTTTTTCCCTTTGGGAGCTGGGCTCTGGCAGTGCTGAGAGCGAGCAAGGGAAAGACGTCGGCACCCTGAGGGGTCTGGCAAGCCCATAGCACCAGTGTCTGTGGGGCTGTGGAAGGGCTGCCAAGGGAAGGGGAGGGCCAGCAACAGCTTGCAGTCCTGGCCCCTTTGGTGTGGGAGCAGGCGCTGGACGTTTTCCCTTTGGGAGCTGGGCTTTTGGAGGAGTAAGAGTAAGCAAGGGAAAGACGTCGGCACCCTGAGGTGGCTGGCAAGCCCATAGCACCAATGTCTGTGGGGCTGTGGAAGGGCTGCCAAGGGAAGGTGAGGGCCAGCAACAGCTTGCAGTCCTGGCCCCTTTGGTGTGGGAGCAGGCGCTGGACGTTTTCCCTTTGGGAGCTGGGCTTTCGGAGGACTGAGAGCGAGCAAGGGAAAGACGTCGGCACCCTGAGGTGGCTGGCAAGCCCATAGCACCAGTGTCTGTGGGGCTGTGGAAGGGCTGCCAAGGGAAGGTGAGGGCCAGCAACAGCTTGCAGTCCTGGCCCCTTTGGTGTGGGAGCAGGCGCTGGACATTTTCCATTTGGGAGCTGGGCTCTGGCAGGACTGAGAGCGAGCAAGGGAAAGACGTCGGCACCCTGAGGGGTCTGGCAAGCCCATAGCACCAGTGTCTGTGGGGCTGTGGAAGGGCTGCCAAGGGAAGGGGAGGGCCAGCAACAGCTTGCAGTCCTGGCCCCTTTGGTGTGGGAGCAGGCGCTGGACGTTTTCCCTTTGGGAGCTGGGCTTTCGGAGGACTGAGAGCGAGCAAGGGAAAGACGTCGGCACCCTGAGGTGGCTGGCAAGCCCATAGCACCAGTGTCTGTGGGGCTGTGGAAGGGCTGCCAAGGGAAGGGGAGGGCCAGCAACAGCTTGCAGTCCTGGCCCCTTTGGTGTGGGAGCAGGCGCTGGACGTTTTCCATTTGGGAGCTGGGCTCTGGCAGTGCTGAGAGTGAGCAAGGGAAAGACGTCGGCACCCTGAGGTGGCTGGCAAGGCCATAGCACCAGTGTCTGTGGGGCTGTGGAAGGGCTGCCAAGGGAAGGGGAGGGCCAGCAACAGCTTGCAGTCCTGGCCCCTTTGGTGTGGGAGCAGGCGCTGGTCGTTTTCCATTTGGGAGCTGGGCTCTGGCAGTGCTGAGAGCGAGCAAGGGAAAGACGTCGGCACCATGAGGTGGCTGGGAAGCCCAGAGCGGCAGTGTCTGTGGGGCTGTGGAAGGGCTGCCAAGGGAAGGTGAGGGCCAGCAACAGCTTGCAGTCCTGGCCCCTCTGGTGTGGGAGCAGGCGCTGGACGTTTTCCCTTTGGGAGCTGGGCTCTGGCAGTGCTGAGAGCGAGCAAGGGAAAGACGTTGGCACCCTGAGGTGGCTGGCAAGCCCATAGCACCAGTGTCTGTGGGGCTGTGGAAGGGCTGCCAAGGGAAGGGGAGGGCCAGCAACAGCTTGCAGTCCTGGCCCCTTTGGTGTGGGAGCAGGCGCTGGACGTTTTCCATTTGGGACTGGGCTCTGGCAGGACTGAGAGCGAGCAAGTGAAAGACGTCGGCACCCTGAGGTGGCTGGCAAGCCCATAGCACCAGTGTCTGTGGGGCTGTGGAAGGGCTGCCAAGGGAAGGGGAGGGCCAGCAACAGCTTGCAGTCCTGGCCCCTTTGGTGTGGGAGCAGGCGCTGGTCTTTTTCCCTTTGGGAGCTGGGCTCTGGCAGTGCTGAGAGCGAGCAAGGGAAAGACGTCGGCACCCTGAGGTGGCTGGCAAGCCCATAGCACCAATGTCTGTGGGGCTGTGGAAGGGCTGCCAAGGGAAGGTGAGGGCCAGCAACAGCTTGCAGTCCTGGCCCCTTTGGTGTGGGAGCAGGCGCTGGACGTTTTCCCTTTGGGAGCTGGGCTTTCGGAGGACTGAGAGCGAGCAAGGGAAAGACGTCGGCACCCTGAGGTGGCTGGCAAGCCCATAGCACCAGTGTCTGTGGGGCTGTGGAAGGGCTGCCAAGGGAAGGGGAGGGCCAGCAACAGCTTGCAGTCCTGGCCCCTTTGGTGTGGGAGCAGGCGCTGGACATTTTCCATTTGGGAGCTGGGCTCTGGCAGGACTGAGAGCGAGCAAGGGAAAGACGTCGGCACCCTGAGGGGTCTGGCAAGCCCATAGCACCAGTGTCTGTGGGGCTGTGGAAGGGCTGCCAAGGGAAGGGGAGGGCCAGCAACAGCTTGCAGTCCTGGCCCCTTTGGTGTGGGAGCAGGCGCTGGACGTTTTCCCTTTGGGAGCTGGGCTTTCGGAGGACTGAGAGCGAGCAAGGGAAAGACGTCGGCACCCTGAGGTGGCTGGCAAGCCCATAGCACCAGTGTCTGTGGGGCTGTGGAAGGGCTGCCAAGGGAAGGGGAGGGCCAGCAACAGCTTGCAGTCCTGGCCCCTTTGGTGTGGGAGCAGGCGCTGGACGTTTTCCATTTGGGAGCTGGGCTCTGGCAGTGCTGAGAGTGAGCAAGGGAAAGACGTCGGCACCCTGAGGTGGCTGGCAAGGCCATAGCACCAGTGTCTGTGGGGCTGTGGAAGGGCTGCCAAGGGAAGGGGAGGGCCAGCAACAGCTTGCAGTCCTGGCCCCTTTGGTGTGGGAGCAGGCGCTGGTCGTTTTCCATTTGGGAGCTGGGCTCTGGCAGTGCTGAGAGCGAGCAAGGGAAAGACGTCGGCACCATGAGGTGGCTGGGAAGCCCAGAGCGGCAGTGTCTGTGGGGCTGTGGAAGGGCTGCCAAGGGAAGGTGAGGGCCAGCAACAGCTTGCAGTCCTGGCCCCTTTGGTGTGGGAGCAGGCGCTGGACGTTTTCCATTTGGGAGCTGGGCTCTGGCAGTGCTGAGAGTGAGCAAGGGAAAGACGTCGGCACCCTGAGGTGGCTGGCAAGGCCATAGCACCAGTGTCTGTGGGGCTGTGGAAGGGCTGCCAAGGGAAGGGGAGGGCCAGCAACAGCTTGCAGTCCTGGCCCCTTTGGTGTGGGAGCAGGCGCTGGTCGTTTTCCATTTGGGAGCTGGGCTCTGGCAGTGCTGAGAGCGAGCAAGGGAAAGACGTCGGCACCATGAGGTGGCTGGGAAGCCCAGAGCGGCAGTGTCTGTGGGGCTGTGGAAGGGCTGCCAAGGGAAGGTGAGGGCCAGCAACAGCTTGCAGTCCTGGCCCCTCTGGTGTGGGAGCAGGCGCTGGACGTTTTCCCTTTGGGAGCTGGGCTCTGGCAGTGCTGAGAGCGAGCAAGGGAAAGACGTTGGCACCCTGAGGTGGCTGGCAAGCCCATAGCACCAGTGTCTGTGGGGCTGTGGAAGGGCTGCCAAGGGAAGGGGAGGGCCAGCAACAGCTTGCAGTCCTGGCCCCTTTGGTGTGGGAGCAGGCGCTGGACGTTTTCCATTTGGGACTGGGCTCTGGCAGGACTGAGAGCGAGCAAGTGAAAGACGTCGGCACCCTGAGGTGGCTGGCAAGCCCATAGCACCAGTGTCTGTGGGGCTGTGGAAGGGCTGCCAAGGGAAGGGGAGGGCCAGCAACAGCTTGCAGTCCTGGCCCCTTTGGTGTGGGAGCAGGCGCTGGTCTTTTTCCCTTTGGGAGCTGGGCTCTGGCAGTGCTGAGAGCGAGCAAGGGAAAGACGTCGGCACCCTGAGGTGGCTGGCAAGCCCATAGCACCAGTGTCTGTGGGGCTGTGGAAGGGCTGCCAAGGGAAGGGGAGGGCCAGCAACAGCTTGCAGTCCTGGCCCCTTTGGTGTGGGAGCAGGCGCTGGACGTTTTCCCTTTGGGAGCTGGGCTTTTGGAGGACTAAGAGCAAGCAAGGGAAAGACGTCGGCACCCTGAGGTGGCTGGCAAGCCCATAGCACCAATGTCTGTGGGGCTGTGGAAGGGCTGCCAAGGGAAGGTGAGGGCCAGCAACAGCTTGCAGTCCTGGCCCCTTTGGTGTGGGAGCAGGCGCTGGACGTTTTCCCTTTGGGAGCTGGGCTTTCGGAGGACTGAGAGCGAGCAAGGGAAAGACGTCGGCACCCTGAGGTGGCTGGCAAGCCCATAGCACCAGTGTCTGTGGGGCTGTGGAAGGGCTGCCAAGGGAAGGTGAGGGCCAGCAACAGCTTGCAGTCCTGGCCCCTTTGGTGTGGGAGCAGGCGCTGGACATTTTCCATTTGGGAGCTGGGCTCTGGCAGGACTGAGAGCGAGCAAGGGAAAGACGTCGGCACCCTGAGGGGTCTGGCAAGCCCATAGCACCAGTGTCTGTGGGGCTGTGGAAGGGCTGCCAAGGGAAGGGGAGGGCCAGCAACAGCTTGCAGTCCTGGCCCCTTTGGTGTGGGAGCAGGCGCTGGACGTTTTCCCTTTGGGAGCTGGGCTTTCGGAGGACTGAGAGCGAGCAAGGGAAAGACGTCGGCACCCTGAGGTGGCTGGCAAGCCCATAGCACCAGTGTCTGTGGGTCTGTGGAAGGGCTGCCAAGGGAAGGGGAGGGCCAGCAACAGCTTGCAGTCCTGGCCCCTTTGGTGTGGGAGCAGGCGCTGGACGTTTTCCATTTGGGAGCTGGGCTCTGGCAGTGCTGAGAGTGAGCAAGGGAAAGACGTCGGCACCCTGAGGTGGCTGGCAAGGCCATAGCACCAGTGTCTGTGGGGCTGTGGAAGGGCTGCCAAGGGAAGGGGAGGGCCAGCAACAGCTTGCAGTCCTGGCCCCTTTGGTGTGGGAGCAGGCGCTGGACGTTTTCCATTTGGGAGCTGGGCTCTGGCAGTGCTGAGAGCGAGCAAGGGAAAGACGTCGGCACCCTGAGGTGGCTGGCAAGCCCATAGCACCAGTGTCTGTGGGGCTGTGGAAGGGCTGCCAAGGGAAGGGGAGGGCCAGCAACAGCTTGCAGTCCTGGCCCGTTTGGTGTGGGAGCAGGTGCTGGTCTTTTTCCCTTTGGGAGCTGGGCTCTGGCAGTGCTGAGAGCGAGCAAGGGAAAGACGTCGGCACCCTGAGGTGGCTGGGAAGCCCATAGCACCAGTGTCTGTGGGGCTGTGGAAGGGCTGCCAAGGGAAGGGGAGGGCCAGCAACAGCTTGCAGTCCTGGCCCCTTTGGTGTGGGAGCAGGCGCTGGACGTTTTCCCTTTGGGAGCTGGGCTTTTGGAGGAGTAAGAGCAAGCAAGGGAAAGACGTCGGCACCCTGAGGTGGCTGGCAAGCCCATAGCACCAATGTCTGTGGGGCTGTGGAAGGGCTGCCAAGGGAAGGTGAGGGCCAGCAACAGCTTGCAGTCCTGGCCCCTTTGGTGTGGGAGCAGGCGCTGGACGTTTTCCCTTTGGGAGCTGGGCTTTCGGAGGACTGAGAGCGAGCAAGGGAAAGACGTCGGCACCCTGAGGTGGCTGGCAAGCCCATAGCACCAGTGTCTGTGGGGCTGTGGAAGGGCTGCCAAGGGAAGGGGAGGGCCAGCAACAGCTTGCAGTCCTGGCCCCTTTGGTGTGGGAGCAGGCGCTGGACATTTTCCATTTGGGACTGGGCTCTGGCAGGACTGAGAGCGAGCAAGGGAAAGACGTCGGCACCCTGAGGGGTCTGGCAAGCCCATAGCACCAGTGTCTGTGGGGCTGTGGAAGGGCTGCCAAGGGAAGGGGAGGGCCAGCAACAGCTTGCAGTCCTGGCCCCTTTGGTGTGGGAGCAGGCGCTGGACGTTTTCCCTTTGGGAGCTGGGCTCTGGCAGTGCTGAGAGCGAGCAAGGGAAAGACGTCGGCACCCTGAGGTGGCTGGCAAGGCCATAGCACCAGTGTCTGTGGGGCTGTGGAAGGGCTGCCAAGGGAAGGGGAGGGCCAGCAACAGCTTGCAGTCCTGGCCCCTTTGGTGTGGGAGCAGGCGCTGGACGTTTTCCATTTGGGAGCTGGGCTCTGGCAGTGCTGAGAGTGAGCAAGGGAAAGACGTCGGCACCCTGAGGTGGCTGGCAAGGCCATAGCACCAGTGTCTGTGGGGCTGTGGAAGGGCTGCCAAGGGAAGGGGAGGGCCAGCAACAGCTTGCAGTCCTGGCCCCTTTGGTGTGGGAGCAGGCGCTGGTCGTTTTCCATTTGGGAGCTGGGCTCTGGCAGTGCTGAGAGCGAGCAAGGGAAAGACGTCGGCACCATGAGGTGGCTGGGAAGCCCAGAGCGGCAGTGTCTGTGGGGCTGTGGAAGGGCTGCCAAGGGAAGGTGAGGGCCAGCAACAGCTTGCAGTCCTGGCCCCTCTGGTGTGGGAGCAGGCGCTGGACGTTTTCCCTTTGGGAGCTGGGCTCTGGCAGTGCTGAGAGCGAGCAAGGGAAAGACGTTGGCACCCTGAGGTGGCTGGCAAGCCCATAGCACCAGTGTCTGTGGGGCTGTGGAAGGGCTGCCAAGGGAAGGGGAGGGCCAGCAACAGCTTGCAGTCCTGGCCCCTTTGGTGTGGGAGCAGGCGCTGGACGTTTTCCATTTGGGACTGGGCTCTGGCAGGACTGAGAGCGAGCAAGTGAAAGACGTCGGCACCCTGAGGTGGCTGGCAAGCCCATAGCACCAGTGTCTGTGGGGCTGTGGAAGGGCTGCCAAGGGAAGGTGAGGGCCAGCAACAGCTTGCAGTCCTGGCCCGTTTGGTGTGGGAGCAGGCGCTGGTCTTTTTCCCTTTGGGAGCTGGGCTCTGGCAGTGCTGAGAGCGAGCAAGGGAAAGACGTCGGCACCCTGAGGTGGCTGGCAAGCCCATAGCACCAATGTCTGTGGGGCTGTGGAAGGGCTGCCAAGGGAAGGTGAGGGCCAGCAACAGCTTGCAGTCCTGGCCCCTTTGGTGTGGGAGCAGGCGCTGGACGTTTTCCCTTTGGGAGCTGGGCTTTCGGAGGACTGAGAGCGAGCAAGGGAAAGACGTCGGCACCCTGAGGTGGCTGGCAAGCCCATAGCACCAGTGTCTGTGGGGCTGTGGAAGGGCTGCCAAGGGAAGGTGAGGGCCAGCAACAGCTTGCAGTCCTGGCCCCTTTGGTGTGGGAGCAGGCGCTGGACATTTTCCATTTGGGAGCTGGGCTCTGGCAGGACTGAGAGCGAGCAAGGGAAAGACGTCGGCACCCTGAGGTGGCTGGCAAGCCCATAGCACCAGTGTCTGTGGAAGGGCTGCCAAGGGAAGGGGAGGGCCAGCAACAGCTTGCAGTCCTGGCCCCTTTGGTGTGGGAGCAGGCGCTGGACATTTTCCATTTGGGAGCTGGGCTTTCGCAGGACTGAGAGCGAGCAAGGGAAAGACGTCGGCACCCTGAGGTGGCTGGGAAGCCCATAGCACCAGTGTCTGTGGGGCTGTGGAAGGGCTGCCAAGGGAAGGGGAGGGCCAGCAACAGCTTGCAGTCCTGGCCCCTTTGGTGTGGGAGCAGGCGCTGGTCTCTTTCCCTTTGGGAGCTGGGCTCTGGCAGTGCTGAGAGCGAGCAAGGGAAAGACGTCGGCACCCTGAGGTGGCTGGCAAGCCCATAGCACCAGTGTCTGTGGGGCTGTGGAAGGGCTGCCAAGGGAAGGGGAGGGCCAGCAACAGCTTGCAGTCCTGGCCCCTTTGGTGTGGGAGCAGGCGCTGGACGTTTTCCCTTTGGGAGCTGGGCTTTTGGAGGACTAAGAGCAAGCAAGGGAAAGACGTCGGCACCCTGAGGTGGCTGGCAAGCCCATAGCACCAATGTCTGTGGGGCTGTGGAAGGGCTGCCAAGGGAAGGTGAGGGCCAGCAACAGCTTGCAGTCCTGGCCCCTTTGGTGTGGGAGCAGGCGCTGGACGTTTTCCCTTTGGGAGCTGGGCTTTCGGAGGACTGAGAGCGAGCAAGGGAAAGACGTCGGCACCCTGAGGTGGCTGGCAAGCCCATAGCACCAGTGTCTGTGGGGCTGTGGAAGGGCTGCCAAGGGAAGGTGAGGGCCAGCAACAGCTTGCAGTCCTGGCCCCTTTGGTGTGGGAGCAGGCGCTGGACATTTTCCATTTGGGAGCTGGGCTCTGGCAGGACTGAGAGCGAGCAAGGGAAAGACGTCGGCACCCTGAGGGGTCTGGCAAGCCCATAGCACCAGTGTCTGTGGGGCTGTGGAAGGGCTGCCAAGGGAAGGGGAGGGCCAGCAACAGCTTGCAGTCCTGGCCCCTTTGGTGTGGGAGCAGGCGCTGGACGTTTTCCCTTTGGGAGCTGGGCTTTCGGAGGACTGAGAGCGAGCAAGGGAAAGACGTCGGCACCCTGAGGTGGCTGGCAAGCCGATAGCACCAGTGTCTGTGGGTCTGTGGAAGGGCTGCCAAGGGAAGGGGAGGGCCAGCAACAGCTTGCAGTCCTGGCCCCTTTGGTGTGGGAGCAGGCGCTGGACGTTTTCCATTTGGGAGCTGGGCTCTGGCAGTGCTGAGAGTGAGCAAGGGAAAGACGTCGGCACCCTGAGGTGGCTGGCAAGGCCATAGCACCAGTGTCTGTGGGGCTGTGGAAGGGCTGCCAAGGGAAGGGGAGGGCCAGCAACAGCTTGCAGTCCTGGCCCCTTTGGTGTGGGAGCAGGCGCTGGACGTTTTCCATTTGGGAGCTGGGCTCTGGCAGTGCTGAGAGCGAGCAAGGGAAAGACGTCGGCACCCTGAGGTGGCTGGCAAGCCCATAGCACCAGTGTCTGTGGGGCTGTGGAAGGGCTGCCAAGGGAAGGGGAGGGCCAGCAACAGCTTGCAGTCCTGGCCCGTTTGGTGTGGGAGCAGGCGCTGGTCTTTTTCCCTTTGGGAGCTGGGCTCTGGCAGTGCTGAGAGCGAGCAAGGGAAAGACGTCGGCACCCTGAGGGGTCTGGCAAGCCCATAGCACCAGTGTCTGTGGGGCTGTGGAAGGGCTGCCAAGGGAAGGGGAGGGCCAGCAACAGCTTGCAGTCCTGGCCCCTTTGGTGTGGGAGCAGGCGCTGGACGTTTTCCCTTTGGGAGCTGGGCTTTTGGAGGAGTAAGAGCAAGCAAGGGAAAGACGTCGGCACCCTGAGGTGGCTGGCAAGCCCATAGCACCAATGTCTGTGGGGCTGTGGAAGGGCTGCCAAGGGAAGGTGAGGGCCAGCAACAGCTTGCAGTCCTGGCCCCTTTGGTGTGGGAGCAGGCGCTGGACGTTTTCCATTTGGGAGCTGGGCTTTCGGAGGACTGAGAGCGAGCAAGGGAAAGACGTCGGCACCCTGAGGTGGCTGGCAAGCCCATAGCACCAGTGTCTGTGGGGCTGTGGAAGGGCTGCCAAGGGAAGGTGAGGGCCAGCAACAGCTTGCAGTCCTGGCCCCTTTGGTGTGGGAGCAGGCGCTGGACATTTTCCATTTGGGAGCTGGGCTCTGGCAGGACTGAGAGCGAGCAAGGGAAAGACGTCGGCACCCTGAGGGGTCTGGCAAGCCCATAGCACCAGTGTCTGTGGGGCTGTGGAAGGGCTGCCAAGGGAAGGGGAGGGCCAGCAACAGCTTGCAGTCCTGGCCCCTTTGCTGTGGGAGCAGGCGCTGGACGTTTTCCCTTTGGGAGCTGGGCTTTCGGAGGACTGAGAGCGAGCAAGGGAAAGACGTCGGCACCCTGAGGTGGCTGGCAAGCCCATAGCACCAGTGTCTGTGGGGCTGTGGAAGGGCTGCCAAGGGAAGGGGAGGGCCAGCAACAGCTTGCAGTCCTGGCCCCTTTGGTGTGGGAGCAGGCGCTGGACGTTTTCCATTTGGGAGCTGGGCTCTGGCAGTGCTGAGAGTGAGCAAGGGAAAGACGTCGGCACCCTGAGGTGGCTGGCAAGGCCATAGCACCAGTGTCTGTGGGGCTGTGGAAGGGCTGCCAAGGGAAGGGGAGGGCCAGCAACAGCTTGCAGTCCTGGCCCCTTTGGTGTGGGAGCAGGCGCTGGTCGTTTTCCATTTGGGAGCTGGGCTCTGGCAGTGCTGAGAGCGAGCAAGGGAAAGACGTCGGCACCATGAGGTGGCTGGGAAGCCCAGAGCGGCAGTGTCTGTGGGGCTGTGGAAGGGCTGCCAAGGGAAGGTGAGGGCCAGCAACAGCTTGCAGTCCTGGCCCCTCTGGTGTGGGAGCAGGCGCTGGACGTTTTCCATTTGGGAGCTGGGCTCTGGCAGTGCTGAGAGCGAGCAAGGGAAAGACGTTGGCACCCTGAGGTGGCTGGCAAGCCCATAGCACCAGTGTCTGTGGGGCTGTGGAAGGGCTGCCAAGGGAAGGGGAGGGCCAGCAACAGCTTGCAGCCTGGCCCCTTTGGTGTGGGAGCAGGCGCTGGACGTTTTCCATTTGGGACTGGGCTCTGGCAGGACTGAGAGCGAGCAAGTGAAAGACGTCGGCACCCTGAGGTGGCTGGCAAGCCCATAGCACCAGTGTCTGTGGGGCTGTGGAAGGGCTGCCAAGGGAAGGGGAGGACCAGCAACAGCTTGCAGTCCTGGCCCGTTTGGTGTGGGAGCAGGCGCTGGTCTTTTTCCCTTTGGGAGCTGGGCTCTGGCAGTGCTGAGAGCGAGCAAGGGAAAGACGTCGGCACCCTGAGGTGGCTGGCAAGCCCATAGCACCAGTGTCTGTGGGGCTGTGGAAGGGCTGCCAAGGGAAGGGGAGGGCCAGCAACAGCTTGCAGTCCTGGCCCCTTTGGTGTGGGAGCAGGCGCTGGACGTTTTCCCTTTGGGAGCTGGGCTTTTGGAGGACTAAGAGCAAGCAAGGGAAAGACGTCGGCACCCTGAGGTGGCTGGCAAGCCCATAGCACCAATGTCTGTGGGGCTGTGGAAGGGCTGCCAAGGGAAGGTGAGGGCCAGCAACAGCTTGCAGTCCTGGCCCCTTTGGTGTGGGAGCAGGCGCTGGACGTTTTCCCTTTGGGAGCTGGGCTTTCGGAGGACTGAGAGCGAGCAAGGGAAAGACGTCGGCACCCTGAGGTGGCTGGCAAGCCCATAGCACCAGTGTCTGTGGGGCTGTGGAAGGGCTGCCAAGGGAAGGTGAGGGCCAGCAACAGCTTGCAGTCCTGGCCCCTTTGGTGTGGGAGCAGGCGCTGGACATTTTCCATTTGGGAGCTGGGCTCTGGCAGGACTGAGAGCGAGCAAGGGAAAGACGTCGGCACCCTGAGGGGTCTGGCAAGCCCATAGCACCAGTGTCTGTGGGGCTGTGGAAGGGCTGCCAAGGGAAGGGGAGGGCCAGCAACAGCTTGCAGTCCTGGCCCCTTTGGTGTGGGAGCAGGCGCTGGACGTTTTCCCTTTGGGAGCTGGGCTTTCGGAGGACTGAGAGCGAGCAAGGGAAAGACGTCGGCACCCTGAGGTGGCTGGCAAGCCCATAGCACCAGTGTCTGTGGGTCTGTGGAAGGGCTGCCAAGGGAAGGGGAGGGCCAGCAACAGCTTGCAGTCCTGGCCCCTTTGGTGTGGGAGCAGGCGCTGGACGTTTTCCATTTGGGAGCTGGGCTCTGGCAGTGCTGAGAGTGAGCAAGGGAAAGACGTCGGCACCCTGAGGTGGCTGGCAAGGCCATAGCACCAGTGTCTGTGGGGCTGTGGAAGGGCTGCCAAGGGAAGGTGAGGGCCAGCAACAGCTTGCAGTCCTTGCCCCTTTGGTGTGGGAGCAGGCGCTGGACGTTTTCCCTTTGGGAGCTGGGCTCTGGCAGGACTGAGAGCGAGCAAGGGAAAGACGTCGGCACCCTGAGGTGGCTGGCAAGGCCATAGCACCAGTGTCTGTGGGGCTGTGGAAGGGCTGCCAAGGGAAGGGGAGGGCCAGCAACAGCTTGCAGTCCTGGCCCCTTTGGTGTGGGAGCAGGCGCTGGACATTTTCCATTTGGGAGCTGGGCTCTGGCAGGACTGAGAGCGAGCAAGGGAAAGACGTCGGCACCCTGAGGTGGCTGGCAAGCCCATAGCACCAGTGTCTGTGGGGCTGTGGAAGGGCTGCCAAGGGAAGGGGAGGGCCAGCAACAGCTTGCAGTCCTGGCCCCTTTGGTGTGGGAGCAGGCGCTGGACGTTTTCCCTTTGGGAGCTGGGCTTTCGGAGGACTGAGAGCGAGCAAGGGAAAGACGTCGGCACCCTGAGGTGGCTGGCAAGCCCATAGCACCAGTGTCTGTGGGTCTGTGGAAGGGCTGCCAAGGGAAGGGGAGGGCCAGCAACAGCTTGCAGTCCTGGCCCCTTTGGTGTGGGAGCAGGCGCTGGACGTTTTCCATTTGGGAGCTGGGCTCTGGCAGTGCTGAGAGTGAGCAAGGGAAAGACGTCGGCACCCTGAGGTGGCTGGCAAGGCCATAGCACCAGTGTCTGTGGGGCTGTGGAAGGGCTGCCAAGGGAAGGGGAGGGCCAGCAACAGCTTGCAGTCCTGGCCCGTTTGGTGTGGGAGCAGGTGCTGGTCTTTTTCCCTTTGGGAGCTGGGCTCTGGCAGTGCTGAGAGCGAGCAAGGGAAAGACGTCGGCACCCTGAGGTGGCTGGGAAGCCCATAGCACCAGTGTCTGTGGGGCTGTGGAAGGGCTGCCAAGGGAAGGGGAGGGCCAGCAACAGCTTGCAGTCCTGGCCCCTTTGGTGTGGGAGCAGGCGCTGGACGTTTTCCCTTTGGGAGCTGGGCTTTTGGAGGAGTAAGAGCAAGCAAGGGAAAGACGTCGGCACCCTGAGGTGGCTGGCAAGCCCATAGCACCAATGTCTGTGGGGCTGTGGAAGGGCTGCCAAGGGAAGGTGAGGGCCAGCAACAGCTTGCAGTCCTGGCCCCTTTGGTGTGGGAGCAGGCGCTGGACGTTTTCCCTTTGGGAGCTGGGCTTTCGGAGGACTGAGAGCGAGCAAGGGAAAGACGTCGGCACCCTGAGGTGGCTGGCAAGCCCATAGCACCAGTGTCTGTGGGGCTGTGGAAGGGCTGCCAAGGGAAGGTGAGGGCCAGCAACAGCTTGCAGTCCTGGCCCCTTTGGTGTGGGAGCAGGCGCTGGACATTTTCCATTTGGGAGCTGGGCTCTGGCAGGACTGAGAGCGAGCAAGGGAAAGACGTCGGCACCCTGAGGGGTCTGGCAAGCCCATAGCACCAGTGTCTGTGGGGCTGTGGAAGGGCTGCCAAGGGAAGGGGAGGGCCAGCAACAGCTTGCAGTCCTGGCCCCTTTGGTGTGGGAGCAGGCGCTGGACGTTTTCCCTTTGGGAGCTGGGCTCTGGCAGGACTGAGAGCGAGCAAGGGAAAGACGTCGGCACCCTGAGGTGGCTGGCAAGCCCATAGCACCAGTGTCTGTGGGGCTGTGGAAGGGCTGCCAAGGGAAGGGGAGGGCCAGCAACAGCTTGCAGTCCTGGCCCCTTTGGTGTGGGAGCAGGCGCTGGACGTTTTCCATTTGGGAGCTGGGCTCTGGCAGTGCTGAGAGTGAGCAAGGGAAAGACGTCGGCACCCTGAGGTGGCTGGCAAGGCCATAGCACCAGTGTCTGTGGGGCTGTGGAAGGGCTGCCAAGGGAAGGGGAGGGCCAGCAACAGCTTGCAGTCCTGGCCCCTTTGGTGTGGGAGCAGGCGCTGGTCGTTTTCCATTTGGGAGCTGGGCTCTGGCAGTGCTGAGAGCGAGCAAGGGAAAGACGTCGGCACCATGAGGTGGCTGGGAAGCCCAGAGCGGCAGTGTCTGTGGGGCTGTGGAAGGGCTGCCAAGGGAAGGTGAGGGCCAGCAACAGCTTGCAGTCCTGGCCCCTCTGGTGTGGGAGCAGGCGCTGGACGTTTTCCATTTGGGAGCTGGGCTCTGGCAGTGCTGAGAGCGAGCAAGGGAAAGACGTTGGCACCCTGAGGTGGCTGGCAAGCCCATAGCACCAGTGTCTGTGGGGCTGTGGAAGGGCTGCCAAGGGAAGGGGAGGGCCAGCAACAGCTTGCAGTCCTGGCCCCTTTGGTGTGGGAGCAGGCGCTGGACGTTTTCCATTTGGGACTGGGCTCTGGCAGGACTGAGAGCGAGCAAGTGAAAGACGTCGGCACCCTGAGGTGGCTGGCAAGCCCATAGCACCAGTGTCTGTGGGGCTGTGGAAGGGCTGCCAAGGGAAGGTGAGGGCCAGCAACAGCTTGCAGTCCTGGCCCGTTTGGTGTGGGAGCAGGCGCTGGTCTTTTTCCCTTTGGGAGCTGGGCTCTGGCAGTGCTGAGAGCGAGCAAGGGAAAGACGTCGGCACCCTGAGGTGGCTGGCAAGCCCATAGCACCAATGTCTGTGGGGCTGTGGAAGGGCTGCCAAGGGAAGGTGAGGGCCAGCAACAGCTTGCAGTCCTGGCCCCTTTGGTGTGGGAGCAGGCGCTGGACGTTTTCCCTTTGGGAGCTGGGCTTTCGGAGGACTGAGAGCGAGCAAGGGAAAGACGTCGGCACCCTGAGGTGGCTGGCAAGCCCATAGCACCAGTGTCTGTGGGGCTGTGGAAGGGCTGCCAAGGGAAGGTGAGGGCCAGCAACAGCTTGCAGTCCTGGCCCCTTTGGTGTGGGAGCAGGCGCTGGACATTTTCCATTTGGGAGCTGGGCTCTGGCAGGACTGAGAGCGAGCAAGGGAAAGACGTCGGCACCCTGAGGTGGCTGGCAAGCCCATAGCACCAGTGTCTGTGGGGCTGTGGAAGGGCTGCCAAGGGAAGGGGAGGGCCAGCAACAGCTTGCAGTCCTGGCCCCTTTGGTGTGGGAGCAGGCGCTGGACGTTTTCCCTTTGGGAGCTGGGCTTTCGGAGGACTGAGAGCGAGCAAGGGAAAGACGTCGGCACCCTGAGGGGTCTGGCAAGCCCATAGCACCAGTGTCTGTGGGTCTGTGGAAGGGCTGCCAAGGGAAGGGGAGGGCCAGCAACAGCTTGCAGTCCTGGCCCCTTTGGTGTGGGAGCAGGCGCTGGACGTTTTCCATTTGGGAGCTGGGCTCTGGCAGTGCTGAGAGCGAGCAAGGGAAAGACGTCGGCACCCTGAGGTGGCTGGCAAGGCCATAGCACCAGTGTCTGTGGGGCTGTGGAAGGGCTGCCAAGGGAAGGGGAGGGCCAGCAACAGCTTGCAGTCCTGGCCCCTTTGGTGTGGGAGCAGGCGCTGGACGTTTTCCCTTTGGGAGCTGGGCTCTGGCAGTGCTGAGAGCGAGCAAGGGAAAGACGTTGGCACCCTGAGGTGGCTGGCAAGCCCATAGCACCAGTGTCTGTGGGGCTGTGGAAGGGCTGCCAAGGGAAGGGGAGGGCCAGCAACAGCTTGCAGTCCTGGCCCCTTTGGTGTGGGAGCAGGCGCTGGACGTTTTCCCTTTGGGAGCTGGGCTTTCGGAGGACTGAGAGCGAGCAAGGGAAAGACGTCGGCACCCTGAGGTGGCTGGGAAGCCCATAGCACCAATGTCTGTGGGGCTGTGGAAGGGCTGCCAAGGGAAGGGGAGGGCCAGCAACAGCTTGCAGTCCTGGCCCCTTTGGTGTGGGAGCAGGCGCTGGACGTTTTCCATTTGGGACTGGGCTCTGGCAGGATTGAGAGCGAGCAAGGGAAAGACGTTGGCACCCTGAGGTGGCTGGCAAGCCCATAGCACCAGTGTCTGTGGAAGGGCTGCCAAGGGAAGGGGAGGGCCAGCAACAGCTTGCAGTCCTGGCCCCTTTGGTGTGGGAGCAGGCGCTGGACGTTTTCCATTTGGGAGCTGGGCTTTCGCAGGACTGAGAGCGAGCAAGGGAAAGACGTCGGCACCCTGAGGTGGCTGGCAAGCCCATAGCACCAGTGTCTGTGGGGCTGTGGAAGGGCTGCCAAGGGAAGGGGAGGGCCAGCAACAGCTTGCAGTCCTGGCCCCTTTGGTGTGGGAGCAGGCGCTCGTCTTTTTCCCTTTGGGAGCTGGGCTCTGGCAGTGCTGAGAGCGAGCAAGGGAAAGACGTCGGCACCCTGAGGTGGCTGGCAAGCCCATAGCACCAGTGTCTGTGGGGCTGTGGAAGGGCTGCCAAGGGAAGGGGAGGGCCAGCAACAGCTTGCAGTCCTGGCCCCTTTGGTGTGGGAGCAGGCGCTGGACGTTTTCCCTTTGGGAGCTGGGCTTTTGGAGGACTAAGAGCAAGCAAGGGAAAGACGTCGGCACCCTGAGGTGGCTGGCAAGCCCATAGCACCAATGTCTGTGGGGCTGTGGAAGGGCTGCCAAGGGAAGGTGAGGGCCAGCAACAGCTTGCAGTCCTGGCCCCTTTGGTGTGGGAGCAGGCGCTGGACGTTTTCCCTTTGGGAGCTGGGCTTTCGGAGGACTGAGAGCGAGCAAGGGAAAGACGTCGGCACCCTGAGGTGGCTGGCAAGCCCATAGCACCAGTGTCTGTGGGGCTGTGGAAGGGCTGCCAAGGGAAGGTGAGGGCCAGCAACAGCTTGCAGTCCTGGCCCCTTTGGTGTGGGAGCAGGCGCTGGACATTTTCCATTTGGGAGCTGGGCTCTGGCAGGACTGAGAGCGAGCAAGGGAAAGACGTCGGCACCCTGAGGGGTCTGGCAAGCCCATAGCACCAGTGTCTGTGGGGCTGTGGAAGGGCTGCCAAGGGAAGGGGAGGGCCAGCAACAGCTTGCAGTCCTGGCCCCTTTGGTGTGGGAGCAGGCGCTGGACGTTTTCCCTTTGGGAGCTGGGCTTTCGGAGGACTGAGAGCGAGCAAGGGAAAGACGTCGGCACCCTGAGGTGGCTGGCAAGCCCATAGCACCAGTGTCTGTGGGTCTGTGGAAGGGCTGCCAAGGGAAGGGGAGGGCCAGCAACAGCTTGCAGTCCTGGCCCCTTTGGCGTGGGAGCAGGCGCTGGACGTTTTCCATTTGGGAGCTGGGCTCTGGCAGTGCTGAGAGTGAGCAAGGGAAAGACGTCGGCACCCTGAGGTGGCTGGCAAGGCCATAGCACCAGTGTCTGTGGGGCTGTGGAAGGGCTGCCAAGGGAAGGGGAGGGCCAGCAACAGCTTGCAGTCCTGGCCCCTTTGGTGTGGGAGCAGGCGCTGGACGTTTTCCATTTGGGAGCTGGGCTCTGGCAGTGCTGAGAGCGAGCAAGGGAAAGACGTCGGCACCATGAGGTGGCTGGGAAGCCCAGAGCGGCAGTGTCTGTGGGGCTGTGGAAGGGCTGCCAAGGGAAGGTGAGGGCCAGCAACAGCTTGCAGTCCTGGCCCCTCTGGTGTGGGAGCAGGCGCTGGACGTTTTCCCTTTGGGAGCTGGGCTCTGGCAGTGCTGAGAGCGAGCAAGGGAAAGACGTTGGCACCCTGAGGTGGCTGGCAAGCCCATAGCACCAGTGTCTGTGGGGCTGTGGAAGGGCTGCCAAGGGAAGGGGAGGGCCAGCAACAGCTTGCAGTCCTGGCCCCTTTGGTGTGGGAGCAGGCGCTGGACGTTTTCCATTTGGGACTGGGCTCTGGCAGGACTGAGAGCGAGCAAGTGAAAGACGTCGGCACCCTGAGGTGGCTGGCAAGCCCATAGCACCAGTGTCTGTGGGGCTGTGGAAGGGCTGCCAAGGGAAGGGGAGGGCCAGCAACAGCTTGCAGTCCTGGCCCGTTTGGTGTGGGAGCAGGCGCTGGTCTTTTTCCCTTTGGGAGCTGGGCTCTGGCAGTGCTGAGAGCGAGCAAGGGAAAGACGTCGGCACCCTGAGGTGGCTGGCAAGCCCATAGCACCAGTGTCTGTGGGTCTGTGGAAGGGCTGCCAAGGGAAGGTGAGGGCCAGCAACAGCTTGCAGTCCTGGCCCCTTTGGTGTGGGAGCAGGCGCTGGACGTTTTCCCTTTGGGAGCTGGGCTTTCGGAGGACTGAGAGCGAGCAAGGGAAAGACGTCGGCACCCTGAGGTGGCTGGCAAGCCCATAGCACCAGTGTCTGTGGGGCTGTGGAAGGGCTGCCAAGGGAAGGTGAGGGCCAGCAACAGCTTGCAGTCCTGGCCCCTTTGGTGTGGGAGCAGGCGCTGGACATTTTCCATTTGGGAGCTGGGCTCTGGCAGGACTGAGAGCGAGCAAGGGAAAGACGTCGGCACCCTGAGGGGTCTGGCAAGCCCATAGCACCAGTGTCTGTGGGGCTGTGGAAGGGCTGCCAAGGGAAGGGGAGGGCCAGCAACAGCTTGCAGTCCTGGCCCCTTTGGTGTGGGAGCAGGCGCTGGACGTTTTCCCTTTGGGAGCTGGGCTTTCGGAGGACTGAGAGCGAGCAAGGGAAAGACGTCGGCACCCTGAGGGGTCTGGCAAGCCCATAGCACCAGTGTCTGTGGGTCTGTGGAAGGGCTGCCAAGGGAAGGGGAGGGCCAGCAACAGCTTGCAGTCCTGGCCCCTTTGGTGTGGGAGCAGGCGCTGGACGTTTTCCATTTGGGAGCTGGGCTCTGGCAGTGCTGAGAGCGAGCAAGGGAAAGACGTCGGCACCCTGAGGTGGCTGGCAAGGCCATAGCACCAGTGTCTGTGGGGCTGTGGAAGGGCTGCCAAGGGAAGGGGAGGGCCAGCAACAGCTTGCAGTCCTGGCCCCTTTGGTGTGGGAGCAGGCGCTGGACGTTTTCCCTTTGGGAGCTGGGCTCTGGCAGTGCTGAGAGCGAGCAAGGGAAAGACGTTGGCACCCTGAGGTGGCTGGCAAGCCCAGAGCGGCAGTGTCTGTGGGGCTGTGGAAGGGCTGCCAAGGGAAGGGGAGGGCCAGCAACAGCTTGCAGTCCTGGCCCCTTTGGTGTGGGAGCAGGCGCTGGACGTTTTCCCTTTGGGAGCTGGGCTTTCGGAGGACTGAGAGCGAGCAAGGGAAAGACGTCGGCACCCTGAGGTGGCTGGCAAGCCCATAGCACCAGTGTCTGTGGGGCTGTGGAAGGGCTGCCAAGGGAAGGTGAGGGCCAGCAACAGCTTGCAGTCCTGGCCCCTTTGGTGTGGGAGCAGGCGCTGGACATTTTCCATTTGGGAGCTGGGCTCTGGCAGGACTGAGAGCGAGCAAGGGAAAGACGTCGGCACCCTGAGGTGGCTGGCAAGCTCAGAGCACCAGTGTCTGTGGGGCTGTGGAAGGGCTGCCAAGGGAAGGGGAGGGCCAGCAACAGCTTGCAGTCCTGGCCCCTTTGGTGTGGGAGCAGGCGCTGGTCTTTTTCCCTTTGGGAGCTGGGCTCTGGCAGTGCTGAGAGCGAGCAAGGGAAAGACGTCGGCACCCTGAGGTGGCTGGCAAGCCCATAGCACCAATGTCTGTGGGGCTGTGGAAGGGCTGCCAAGGGAAGGTGAGGGCCAGCAACAGCTTGCAGTCCTGGCCCCTTTGGTGTGGGAGCAGGCGCTGGACGTTTTCTCTTTGGGAGCTGGGCTTTCGGAGGACTGAGAGCGAGCAAGGGAAAGACGTCGGCACCCTGAGGTGGCTGGCAAGCCCATAGCACCAGTGTCTGTGGGGCTGTGGAAGGGCTGCCAAGGGAAGGGGAGGGCCAGCAACAGCTTGCAGTCCTGGCCCCTTTGGTGTGGGAGCAGGCGCTGGACATTTTCCATTTGGGAGCTGGGCTCTGGCAGGACTGAGAGCGAGCAAGGGAAAGACGTCGGCACCCTGAGGGGTCTGGCAAGCCCATAGCACCAGTGTCTGTGGGGCTGTGGAAGGGCTGCCAAGGGAAGGGGAGGGCCAGCAACAGCTTGCAGTCCTGGCCCCTTTGGTGTGGGAGCAGGCGCTGGACGTTTTCCCTTTGGGAGCTGGGCTTTCGGAGGACTGAGAGCGAGCAAGGGAAAGACGTCGGCACCCTGAGGGGTCTGGCAAGCCCATAGCACCAGTGTCTGTGGGTCTGTGGAAGGGCTGCCAAGGGAAGGGGAGGGCCAGCAACAGCTTGCAGTCCTGGCCCCTTTGGTGTGGGAGCAGGCGCTGGACGTTTTCCATTTGGGAGCTGGGCTCTGGCAGTGCTGAGAGCGAGCAAGGGAAAGACGTCGGCACCATGAGGTGGCTGGGAAGCCCATAGCACCAGTGTCTGTGGGGCTGTGGAAGGGCTGCCAAGGGAAGGGGAGGGCCAGCAACAGCTTGCAGTCCTGGCCCCTTTGGTGTGGGAGCAGGCGCTGGTCTCTTTCCCTTTGGGAGCTGGGCTCTGGCAGTGCTGAGAGCGAGCAAGGGAAAGACGTTGGCACCCTGAGGTGGCTGGCAAGCCCATAGCACCAGTGTCTGTGGGGCTGTGGAAGGGCTGCCAAGGGAAGGGGAGGGCCAGCAACAGCTTGCAGTCCTGGCCCCTTTGGTGTGGGAGCAGGCGCTGGACGTTTTCCCTTTGGGAGCTGGGCTTTCGGAGGACTGAGAGCGAGCAAGTGAAAGACGTCGGCACCCTGAGGTGGCTGGCAAGCCCATAGCACCAGTGTCTGTGGGGCTGTGGAAGGGCTGCCAAGGGAAGGTGAGGGCCAGCAACAGCTTGCAGTCCTGGCCCCTTTGGTGTGGGAGCAGGCGCTGGACATTTTCCATTTGGGAGCTGGGCTCTGGCAGGACTGAGAGCGAGCAAGGGAAAGACGTCGGCACCCTGAGGTGGCTGGCAAGCTCAGAGCACCAGTGTCTGTGGGGCTGTGGAAGGGCTGCCAAGGGAAGGGGAGGGCCAGCAACAGCTTGCAGTCCTGGCCCCTTTGGTGTGGGAGCAGGCGCTGGTCTTTTTCCCTTTGGGAGCTGGGCTCTGGCAGTGCTGAGAGCGAGCAAGGGAAAGACGTCGGCACCCTGAGGTGGCTGGCAAGCCCATAGCACCAATGTCTGTGGGGCTGTGGAAGGGCTGCCAAGGGAAGGTGAGGGCCAGCAACAGCTTGCAGTCCTGGCCCCTTTGGTGTGGGAGCAGGCGCTGGACGTTTTCTCTTTGGGAGCTGGGCTTTCGGAGGACTGAGAGCGAGCAAGGGAAAGACGTCGGCACCCTGAGGTGGCTGGCAAGCCCATAGCACCAGTGTCTGTGGGGCTGTGGAAGGGCTGCCAAGGGAAGGGGAGGGCCAGCAACAGCTTGCAGTCCTGGCCCCTTTGGTGTGGGAGCAGGCGCTGGACATTTTCCATTTGGGAGCTGGGCTCTGGCAAGACTGAGAGCGAGCAAGGGAAAGACGTAGGCACCCTGAGGGGTCTGGCAAGCCCATAGCACCAGTGTCTGTGGGTCTGTGGAAGGGCTGCCAAGGGAAGGGGAGGGCCAGCAACAGCTTGCAGTCCTGGCCCCTTTGGTGTGGGAGCAGGCGCTGGACGTTTTCCATTTGGGAGCTGGGCTCTGGCAGT
The DNA here is from genome assembly GCF_965638725.1 of Aptenodytes patagonicus. NCBI lineage: Eukaryota > Metazoa > Chordata > Aves > Sphenisciformes > Spheniscidae > Aptenodytes > Aptenodytes patagonicus. The sequence goes on from NW_027472013.1 coordinate 77,021, forward strand.
GCTGAGAGCGAGCAAGGGAAAGACGTCGGCACCCTGAGGTGGCTGGCAAGGCCATAGCACCAGTGTCTGTGGGGCTGTGGAAGGGCTGCCAAGGGAAGGGGAGGGCCAGCAACAGCTTGCAGTCCTGGCCCCTCTGGTGTGGGAGCAGGCGCTGGACGTTTTCCATTTGGGAGCTGGGCTCTGGCAGTGCTGAGAGCGAGCAAGGGAAAGACGTCGGCACCCTGAGGTGGCTGGCAAGCCCATAGCACCAGTGTCTGTGGGGCTGTGGAAGGGCTGCCAAGGGAAGGGGAGGGCCAGCAACAGCTTGCAGTCCTGGCCCCTTTGGTGTGGGAGCAGGCGCTGGACGTTTTCCATTTGGGACTGGGCTCTGGCAGGACTGAGAGCGAGCAAGGGAAAGACGTCGGCACCCTGAGGTGGCTGGCAAGCCCATAGCACCAGTGTCTGTGGGGCTGTGGAAGGGCTGCCAAGGGAAGGGGAGGGCCAGCAACAGCTTGCAGTCCTGGCCCGTTTGGTGTGGGAGCAGGTGCTGGTCTTTTTCCCTTTGGGAGCTGGGCTCTGGCAGTGCTGAGAGCGAGCAAGGGAAAGACGTCGGCACCCTGAGGTGGCTGGGAAGCCCATAGCACCAGTGTCTGTGGGGCTGTGGAAGGGCTGCCAAGGGAAGGGGAGGGCCAGCAACAGCTTGCAGTCCTGGCCCCTTTGGTGTGGGAGCAGGCGCTGGACGTTTTCCCTTTGGGAGCTGGGCTTTTGGAGGACTAAGAGCAAGCAAGGGAAAGACGTCGGCACCCTGAGGTGGCTGGCAAGCCCATAGCACCAATGTCTGTGGGGCTGTGGAAGGGCTGCCAAGGGAAGGTGAGGGCCAGCAACAGCTTGCAGTCCTGGCCCCTTTGGTGTGGGAGCAGGCGCTGGACGTTTTCCCTTTGGGAGCTGGGCTTTCGGAGGACTGAGAGCGAGCAAGGGAAAGACGTCGGCACCCTGAGGTGGCTGGCAAGCCCATAGCACCAGTGTCTGTGGGGCTGTGGAAGGGCTGCCAAGGGAAGGTGAGGGCCAGCAACAGCTTGCAGTCCTGGCCCCTTTGGTGTGGGAGCAGGCGCTGGACATTTTCCATTTGGGAGCTGGGCTCTGGCAGGACTGAGAGCGAGCAAGGGAAAGACGTCGGCACCCTGAGGTGGCTGGCAAGCCCATAGCACCAGTGTCTGTGGGGCTGTGGAAGGGCTGCCAAGGGAAGGGGAGGGCCAGCAACAGCTTGCAGTCCTGGCCCCTTTGGTGTGGGAGCAGGCGCTGGACGTTTTCCCTTTGGGAGCTGGGCTTTCGGAGGACTGAGAGCGAGCAAGGGAAAGACGTCGGCACCCTGAGGTGGCTGGCAAGCCCATAGCACCAGTGTCTGTGGGTCTGTGGAAGGGCTGCCAAGGGAAGGGGAGGGCCAGCAACAGCTTGCAGTCCTGGCCCCTTTGGTGTGGGAGCAGGCGCTGGACGTTTTCCATTTGGGAGCTGGGCTCTGGCAGTGCTGAGAGCGAGCAAGGGAAAGACGTCGGCACCCTGAGGGGTCTGGCAAGCCCATAGCACCAGTGTCTGTGGGGCTGTGGAAGGGCTGCCAAGGGAAGGGGAGGGCCAGCAACAGCTTGCAGTCCTGGCCCCTTTGGTGTGGGAGCAGGCGCTGGACGTTTTCCCTTTGGGAGCTGGGCTTTCGGAGGACTGAGAGCGAGCAAGGGAAAGACGTCGGCAACCTGAGGGGTCTGGCAAGCCCATAGCACCAGTGTCTGTGGGTCTGTGGAAGGGCTGCCAAGGGAAGGGGAGGGCCAGCAACAGCTTGCAGTCCTGGCCCCTTTGGTGTGGGAGCAGGCGCTGGACGTTTTCCATTTGGGAGCTGGGCTCTGGCAGTGCTGAGAGCGAGCAAGGGAAAGACGTCGGCACCCTGAGGTGGCTGGCAAGGCCATAGCACCAGTGTCTGTGGGGCTGTGGAAGGGCTGCCAAGGGAAGGGGAGGGCCAGCAACAGCTTGCAGTCCTGGCCCCTTTGGTGTGGGAGCAGGCGCTGGACGTTTTCCCTTTGGGAGCTGGGCTCTGGCAGTGCTGAGAGCGAGCAAGGGAAAGACGTTGGCACCCTGAGGTGGCTGGCAAGCCCATAGCACCAGTGTCTGTGGGGCTGTGGAAGGGCTGCCAAGGGAAGGGGAGGGCCAGCAACAGCTTGCAGTCCTGGCACCTTTGGTGTGGGAGCAGGCGCTGGACGTTTTCCCTTTGGGAGCTGGGCTTTCGGAGGACTGAGAGCGAGCAAGGGAAAGACGTCGGCACCCTGAGGTGGCTGGCAAGCCCATAGCACCAGTGTCTGTGGGGCTGTGGAAGGGCTGCCAAGGGAAGGTGAGGGCCAGCAACAGCTTGCAGTCCTGGCCCCTTTGGTGTGGGAGCAGGCGCTGGACATTTTCCATTTGGGAGCTGGGCTCTGGCAGGACTGAGAGCGAGCAAGGGAAAGACGTCGGCACCCTGAGGTGGCTGGCAAGCTCAGAGCACCAGTGTCTGTGGGGCTGTGGAAGGGCTGCCAAGGGAAGGGGAGGGCCAGCAACAGCTTGCAGTCCTGGCCCCTTTGGTGTGGGAGCAGGCGCTGGTCTTTTTCCCTTTGGGAGCTGGGCTCTGGCAGTGCTGAGAGCGAGCAAGGGAAAGACGTCGGCACCCTGAGGTGGCTGGCAAGCCCATAGCACCAGTGTCTGTGGGGCTGTGGAAGGGCTGCCAAGGGAAGGTGAGGGCCAGCAACAGCTTGCAGTCCTGGCCCCTTTGGTGTGGGAGCAGGCGCTGGACGTTTTCTCTTTGGGAGCTGGGCTTTCGGAGGACTGAGAGCGAGCAAGGGAAAGACGTCGGCACCCTGAGGTGGCTGGCAAGCCCATAGCACCAGTGTCTGTGGGGCTGTGGAAGGGCTGCCAAGGGAAGGTGAGGGCCAGCAACAGCTTGCAGTCCTGGCCCCTTTGGTGTGGGAGCAGGCGCTGGACATTTTCCATTTGGGAGCTGGGCTCTGGCAGGACTGAGAGCGAGCAAGGGAAAGACGTCGGCACCCTGAGGGGTCTGGCAAGCCCATAGCACCAGTGTCTGTGGGTCTGTGGAAGGGCTGCCAAGGGAAGGGGAGGGCCAGCAACAGCTTGCAGTCCTGGCCCCTTTGGTGTGGGAGCAGGCGCTGGACGTTTTCCATTTGGGAGCTGGGCTCTGGCAGTGCTGAGAGCGAGCAAGGGAAAGACGTCGGCACCCTGAGGTGGCTGGCAAGGCCATAGCACCAGTGTCTGTGGGGCTGTGGAAGGGCTGCCAAGGGAAGGGGAGGGCCAGCAACAGCTTGCAGTCCTGGCCCCTCTGGTGTGGGAGCAGGCGCTGGACGTTTTCCATTTGGGAGCTGGGCTCTGGCAGTGCTGAGAGCGAGCAAGGGAAAGACGTCGGCACCCTGAGGTGGCTGGCAAGCCCATAGCACCAGTGTCTGTGGGGCTGTGGAAGGGCTGCCAAGGGAAGGGGAGGGCCAGCAACAGCTTGCAGTCCTGGCCCCTTTGGTGTGGGAGCAGGCGCTGGACGTTTTCCATTTGGGACTGGGCTCTGGCAGGACTGAGAGCGAGCAAGTGAAAGACGTCGGCACCCTGAGGTGGCTGGCAAGCCCATAGCACCAGTGTCTGTGGGGCTGTGGAAGGGCTGCCAAGGGAAGGTGAGAGCCAGCAACAGCTTGCAGTCCTGGCCCGTTTGGTGTGGGAGCAGGTGCTGGTCTTTTTCCCTTTGGGAGCTGGGCTCTGGCAGTGCTGAGAGCGAGCAAGGGAAAGACGTCGGCACCCTGAGGTGGCTGGGAAGCCCATAGCACCAGTGTCTGTGGGGCTGTGGAAGGGCTGCCAAGGGAAGGGGAGGGCCAGCAACAGCTTGCAGTCCTGGCCCCTTTGGTGTGGGAGCAGGCGCTGGACGTTTTCCCTTTGGGAGCTGGGCTTTTGGAGGAGTAATAGCAAGCAAGGGAAAGACGTCGGCACCCTGAGGTGGCTGGCAAGCCCATAGCACCAATGTCTGTGGGGCTGTGGAAGGGCTGCCAAGGGAAGGTGAGGGCCAGCAACAGCTTGCAGTCCTGGCCCCTTTGGTGTGGGAGCAGGCGCTGGACGTTTTCCCTTTGGGAGCTGGGCTTTCGGAGGACTGAGAGCGAGCAAGGGAAAGACGTCGGCACCCTGAGGTGGCTGGCAAGCCCATAGCACCAGTGTCTGTGGGGCTGTGGAAGGGCTGCCAAGGGAAGGTGAGGGCCAGCAACAGCTTGCAGTCCTGGCCCCTTTGGTGTGGGAGCAGGCGCTGGACATTTTCCATTTGGGAGCTGGGCTCTGGCAGGACTGAGAGCGAGCAAGGGAAAGACGTCGGCACCCTGAGGGGTCTGGCAAGCCCATAGCACCAGTGTCTGTGGGGCTGTGGAAGGGCTGCCAAGGGAAGGGGAGGGCCAGCAACAGCTTGCAGTCCTGGCCCCTTTGGTGTGGGAGCAGGCGCTGGACGTTTTCCCTTTGGGAGCTGGGCTTTCGGAGGACTGAGAGCGAGCAAGGGAAAGACGTCGGCACCCTGAGGTGGCTGGCAAGCCCATAGCACCAGTGTCTGTGGGTCTGTGGAAGGGCTGCCAAGGGAAGGGGAGGGCCAGCAACAGCTTGCAGTCCTGGCCCCTTTGGTGTGGGAGCAGGCGCTGGACGTTTTCCATTTGGGAGCTGGGCTCTGGCAGTGCTGAGAGTGAGCAAGGGAAAGACGTCGGCACCCTGAGGTGGCTGGCAAGGCCATAGCACCAGTGTCTGTGGGGCTGTGGAAGGGCTGCCAAGGGAAGGGGAGGGCCAGCAACAGCTTGCAGTCCTGGCCCCTTTGGTGTGGGAGCAGGCGCTGGTCGTTTTCCATTTGGGAGCTGGGCTCTGGCAGTGCTGAGAGCGAGCAAGGGAAAGACGTCGGCACCATGAGGTGGCTGGGAAGCCCAGAGCGGCAGTGTCTGTGGGGCTGTGGAAGGGCTGCCAAGGGAAGGTGAGGGCCAGCAACAGCTTGCAGTCCTGGCCCCTCTGGTGTGGGAGCAGGCGCTGGTCTTTTTCCCTTTGGGAGCTGGGCTCTGGCAGTGCTGAGAGCGAGCAAGGGAAAGACGTCGGCACCCTGAGGTGGCTGGCAAGCCCATAGCACCAATGTCTGTGGGGCTGTGGAAGGGCTGCCAAGGGAAGGTGAGGGCCAGCAACAGCTTGCAGTCCTGGCCCCTTTGGTGTGGGAGCAGGCGCTGGACGTTTTCCCTTTGGGAGCTGGGCTTTCGGAGGACTGAGAGCGAGCAAGGGAAAGACGTCGGCACCCTGAGGTGGCTGGCAAGCCCATAGCACCAGTGTCTGTGGGGCTGTGGAAGGGCTGCCAAGGGAAGGGGAGGGCCAGCAACAGCTTGCAGTCCTGGCCCCTTTGGTGTGGGAGCAGGCGCTGGACATTTTCCATTTGGGAGCTGGGCTCTGGCAGGACTGAGAGCGAGCAAGGGAAAGACGTCGGCACCCTGAGGGGTCTGGCAAGCCCATAGCACCAGTGTCTGTGGGGCTGTGGAAGGGCTGCCAAGGGAAGGGGAGGGCCAGCAACAGCTTGCAGTCCTGGCCCCTTTGGTGTGGGAGCAGGCGCTGGACGTTTTCCCTTTGGGAGCTGGGCTTTCGGAGGACTGAGAGCGAGCAAGGGAAAGACGTCGGCACCCTGAGGGGTCTGGCAAGCCCATAGCACCAGTGTCTGTGGGTCTGTGGAAGGGCTGCCAAGGGAAGGGGAGGGCCAGCAACAGCTTGCAGTCCTGGCCCCTTTGGTGTGGGAGCAGGCGCTGGACGTTTTCCATTTGGGAGCTGGGCTCTGGCAGTGCTGAGAGCGAGCAAGGGAAAGACGTCGGCACCCTGAGGTGGCTGGCAAGCCCAGAGCGGCAGTGTCTGTGGGGCTGTGGAAGGGCTGCCAAGGGAAGGGGAGGGCCAGCAACAGCTTGCAGTCCTGGCCCCTTTGGTGTGGGAGCAGGCGCTGGACGTTTTCCCTTTGGGAGCTGGGCTCTGGCAGTGCTGAGAGCGAGCAAGGGAAAGACATTGGCACCCTGAGGTGGCTGGCAAGCCCATAGCACCAGTGTCTGTGGGGCTGTGGAAGGGCTGCCAAGGGAAGGGGAGGGCCAGCAACAGCTTGCAGTCCTGGCCCCTTTGGTGTGGGAGCAGGCGCTGGACGTTTTCCATTTGGGAGCTGGGCTTTCGGAGGACTGAGAGCGAGCAAGGGAAAGACGTCGGCACCCTGAGGTGGCTGGGAAGCCCATAGCACCAATGTCTGTGGGGCTGTGGAAGGGCTGCCAAGGGAAGGGGAGGGCCAGCAACAGCTTGCAGTCCTGGCCCCTTTGGTGTGGGAGCAGGCGCTGGACGTTTTCCATTTGGGACTGGGCTCTGGCAGGATTGAGAGCGAGCAAGGGAAAGACGTCGGCACCCTGAGGTGGCTGGCAAGCCCATAGCACCAGTGTCTGTGGAAGGGCTGCCAAGGGAAGGGGAGGGCCAGCAACAGCTTGCAGTCCTGGCCCCTTTGGTGTGGGAGCAGGCGCTGGACGTTTTCCCTTTGGGAGCTGGGCTTTCGGAGGACTGAGAGCGAGCAAGGGAAAGACGTCGGCACCCTGAGGTGGCTGGCAAGCCCATAGCACCAGTGTCTGTGGGTCTGTGGAAGGGCTGCCAAGGGAAGGGGAGGGCCAGCAACAGCTTGCAGTCCTGGCCCCTTTGGTGTGGGAGCAGGCGCTGGACGTTTTCCATTTGGGAGCTGGGCTCTGGCAGTGCTGAGAGCGAGCAAGGGAAAGACGTCGGCACCCTGAGGGGTCTGGCAAGCCCATAGCACCAGTGTCTGTGGGGCTGTGGAAGGGCTGCCAAGGGAAGGGGAGGGCCAGCAACAGCTTGCAGTCCTGGCCCCTTTGGTGTGGGAGCAGGCGCTGGACGTTTTCCCTTTGGGAGCTGGGCTTTCGGAGGACTGAGAGCGAGCAAGGGAAAGACGTCGGCACCCTGAGGGGTCTGGCAAGCCCATAGCACCAGTGTCTGTGGGTCTGTGGAAGGGCTGCCAAGGGAAGGGGAGGGCCAGCAACAGCTTGCAGTCCTGGCCCCTTTGGTGTGGGAGCAGGCGCTGGTCTTTTTCCCTTTGGGAGCTGGGCTCTGGCAGTGCTGAGAGCGAGCAAGGGAAAGACGTCGGCACCCTGAGGTGGCTGGCAAGCCCATAGCACCAATGTCTGTGGGGCTGTGGAAGGGCTGCCAAGGGAAGGTGAGGGCCAGCAACAGCTTGCAGTCCTGGCCCCTTTGGTGTGGGAGCAGGCGCTGGACGTTTTCTCTTTGGGAGCTGGGCTTTCGGAGGACTGAGAGCGAGCAAGGGAAAGACGTCGGCACCCTGAGGTGGCTGGCAAGCCCATAGCACCAGTGTCTGTGGGTCTGTGGAAGGGCTGCCAAGGGAAGGGGAGGGCCAGCAACAGCTTGCAGTCCTGGCCCCTTTGGTGTGGGAGCAGGCGCTGGACATTTTCCATTTGGGAGCTGGGCTCTGGCAAGACTGAGAGCGAGCAAGGGAAAGACGTAGGCACCCTGAGGGGTCTGGCAAGCCCATAGCACCAGTGTCTGTGGGTCTGTGGAAGGGCTGCCAAGGGAAGGGGAGGGCCAGCAACAGCTTGCAGTCCTGGCCCCTTTGGTGTGGGAGCAGGCGCTGGACGTTTTCCATTTGGGAGCTGGGCTCTGGCAGTGCTGAGAGCGAGCAAGGGAAAGACGTCGGCACCCTGAGGTGGCTGGCAAGGCCATAGCACCAGTGTCTGTGGGGCTGTGGAAGGGCTGCCAAGGGAAGGGGAGGGCCAGCAACAGCTTGCAGTCCTGGCCCCTCTGGTGTGGGAGCAGGCGCTGGACGTTTTCCATTTGGGAGCTGGGCTCTGGCAGTGCTGAGAGCGAGCAAGGGAAAGACGTCGGCACCCTGAGGTGGCTGGCAAGCCCATAGCACCAGTGTCTGTGGGGCTGTGGAAGGGCTGCCAAGGGAAGGGGAGGGCCAGCAACAGCTTGCAGTCCTGGCCCCTTTGGTGTGGGAGCAGGCGCTGGACGTTTTCCATTTGGGACTGGGCTCTGGCAGGACTGAGAGCGAGCAAGGGAAAGACGTCGGCACCCTGAGGTGGCTGGCAAGCCCATAGCACCAGTGTCTGTGGGGCTGTGGAAGGGCTGCCAAGGGAAGGGGAGGGCCAGCAACAGCTTGCAGTCCTGGCCCGTTTGGTGTGGGAGCAGGTGCTGGTCTTTTTCCCTTTGGGAGCTGGGCTCTGGCAGTGCTGAGAGCGAGCAAGGGAAAGACGTCGGCACCCTGAGGTGGCTGGGAAGCCCATAGCACCAGTGTCTGTGGGGCTGTGGAAGGGCTGCCAAGGGAAGGGGAGGGCCAGCAACAGCTTGCAGTCCTGGCCCCTTTGGTGTGGGAGCAGGCGCTGGACGTTTTCCCTTTGGGAGCTGGGCTTTTGGAGGACTAAGAGCAAGCAAGGGAAAGACGTCGGCACCCTGAGGTGGCTGGCAAGCCCATAGCACCAATGTCTGTGGGGCTGTGGAAGGGCTGCCAAGGGAAGGTGAGGGCCAGCAACAGCTTGCAGTCCTGGCCCCTTTGGTGTGGGAGCAGGCGCTGGACGTTTTCCCTTTGGGAGCTGGGCTTTCGGAGGACTGAGAGCGAGCAAGGGAAAGACGTCGGCACCCTGAGGTGGCTGGCAAGCCCATAGCACCAGTGTCTGTGGGGCTGTGGAAGGGCTGCCAAGGGAAGGTGAGGGCCAGCAACAGCTTGCAGTCCTGGCCCCTTTGGTGTGGGAGCAGGCGCTGGACATTTTCCATTTGGGAGCTGGGCTCTGGCAGGACTGAGAGCGAGCAAGGGAAAGACGTCGGCACCCTGAGGTGGCTGGCAAGCCCATAGCACCAGTGTCTGTGGGGCTGTGGAAGGGCTGCCAAGGGAAGGGGAGGGCCAGCAACAGCTTGCAGTCCTGGCCCCTTTGGTGTGGGAGCAGGCGCTGGACGTTTTCCCTTTGGGAGCTGGGCTTTCGGAGGACTGAGAGCGAGCAAGGGAAAGACGTCGGCACCCTGAGGTGGCTGGCAAGCCCATAGCACCAGTGTCTGTGGGTCTGTGGAAGGGCTGCCAAGGGAAGGGGAGGGCCAGCAACAGCTTGCAGTCCTGGCCCCTTTGGTGTGGGAGCAGGCGCTGGACGTTTTCCATTTGGGAGCTGGGCTCTGGCAGTGCTGAGAGCGAGCAAGGGAAAGACGTCGGCACCCTGAGGGGTCTGGCAAGCCCATAGCACCAGTGTCTGTGGGGCTGTGGAAGGGCTGCCAAGGGAAGGGGAGGGCCAGCAACAGCTTGCAGTCCTGGCCCCTTTGGTGTGGGAGCAGGCGCTGGACGTTTTCCCTTTGGGAGCTGGGCTTTCGGAGGACTGAGAGCGAGCAAGGGAAAGACGTCGGCACCCTGAGGGGTCTGGCAAGCCCATAGCACCAGTGTCTGTGGGTCTGTGGAAGGGCTGCCAAGGGAAGGGGAGGGCCAGCAACAGCTTGCAGTCCTGGCCCCTTTGGTGTGGGAGCAGGCGCTGGACGTTTTCCATTTGGGAGCTGGGCTCTGGCAGTGCTGAGAGCGAGCAAGGGAAAGACGTCGGCACCCTGAGGTGGCTGGCAAGGCCATAGCACCAGTGTCTGTGGGGCTGTGGAAGGGCTGCCAAGGGAAGGGGAGGGCCAGCAACAGCTTGCAGTCCTGGCCCCTTTGGTGTGGGAGCAGGCGCTGGACGTTTTCCCTTTGGGAGCTGGGCTCTGGCAGTGCTGAGAGCGAGCAAGGGAAAGACGTTGGCACCCTGAGGTGGCTGGCAAGCCCATAGCACCAGTGTCTGTGGGGCTGTGGAAGGGCTGCCAAGGGAAGGGGAGGGCCAGCAACAGCTTGCAGTCCTGGCACCTTTGGTGTGGGAGCAGGCGCTGGACGTTTTCCCTTTGGGAGCTGGGCTTTCGGAGGACTGAGAGCGAGCAAGGGAAAGACGTCGGCACCCTGAGGTGGCTGGCAAGCCCATAGCACCAGTGTCTGTGGGGCTGTGGAAGGGCTGCCAAGGGAAGGTGAGGGCCAGCAACAGCTTGCAGTCCTGGCCCCTTTGGTGTGGGAGCAGGCGCTGGACATTTTCCATTTGGGAGCTGGGCTCTGGCAGGACTGAGAGCGAGCAAGGGAAAGACGTCGGCACCCTGAGGTGGCTGGCAAGCTCAGAGCACCAGTGTCTGTGGGGCTGTGGAAGGGCTGCCAAGGGAAGGGGAGGGCCAGCAACAGCTTGCAGTCCTGGCCCCTTTGGTGTGGGAGCAGGCGCTGGTCTTTTTCCCTTTGGGAGCTGGGCTCTGGCAGTGCTGAGAGCGAGCAAGGGAAAGACGTCGGCACCCTGAGGTGGCTGGCAAGCCCATAGCACCAGTGTCTGTGGGGCTGTGGAAGGGCTGCCAAGGGAAGGTGAGGGCCAGCAACAGCTTGCAGTCCTGGCCCCTTTGGTGTGGGAGCAGGCGCTGGACGTTTTCTCTTTGGGAGCTGGGCTTTCGGAGGACTGAGAGCGAGCAAGGGAAAGACGTCGGCACCCTGAGGTGGCTGGCAAGCCCATAGCACCAGTGTCTGTGGGGCTGTGGAAGGGCTGCCAAGGGAAGGTGAGGGCCAGCAACAGCTTGCAGTCCTGGCCCCTTTGGTGTGGGAGCAGGCGCTGGACATTTTCCATTTGGGAGCTGGGCTCTGGCAGGACTGAGAGCGAGCAAGGGAAAGACGTCGGCACCCTGAGGGGTCTGGCAAGCCCATAGCACCAGTGTCTGTGGGTCTGTGGAAGGGCTGCCAAGGGAAGGGGAGGGCCAGCAACAGCTTGCAGTCCTGGCCCCTTTGGTGTGGGAGCAGGCGCTGGACGTTTTCCATTTGGGAGCTGGGCTCTGGCAGTGCTGAGAGCGAGCAAGGGAAAGACGTCGGCACCCTGAGGTGGCTGGCAAGGCCATAGCACCAGTGTCTGTGGGGCTGTGGAAGGGCTGCCAAGGGAAGGGGAGGGCCAGCAACAGCTTGCAGTCCTGGCCCCTCTGGTGTGGGAGCAGGCGCTGGACGTTTTCCATTTGGGAGCTGGGCTCTGGCAGTGCTGAGAGCGAGCAAGGGAAAGACGTCGGCACCCTGAGGTGGCTGGCAAGCCCATAGCACCAGTGTCTGTGGGGCTGTGGAAGGGCTGCCAAGGGAAGGGGAGGGCCAGCAACAGCTTGCAGTCCTGGCCCCTTTGGTGTGGGAGCAGGCGCTGGACGTTTTCCATTTGGGACTGGGCTCTGGCAGGACTGAGAGCGAGCAAGTGAAAGACGTCGGCACCCTGAGGTGGCTGGCAAGCCCATAGCACCAGTGTCTGTGGGGCTGTGGAAGGGCTGCCAAGGGAAGGTGAGAGCCAGCAACAGCTTGCAGTCCTGGCCCGTTTGGTGTGGGAGCAGGTGCTGGTCTTTTTCCCTTTGGGAGCTGGGCTCTGGCAGTGCTGAGAGCGAGCAAGGGAAAGACGTCGGCACCCTGAGGTGGCTGGGAAGCCCATAGCACCAGTGTCTGTGGGGCTGTGGAAGGGCTGCCAAGGGAAGGGGAGGGCCAGCAACAGCTTGCAGTCCTGGCCCCTTTGGTGTGGGAGCAGGCGCTGGACGTTTTCCCTTTGGGAGCTGGGCTTTTGGAGGAGTAATAGCAAGCAAGGGAAAGACGTCGGCACCCTGAGGTGGCTGGCAAGCCCATAGCACCAATGTCTGTGGGGCTGTGGAAGGGCTGCCAAGGGAAGGTGAGGGCCAGCAACAGCTTGCAGTCCTGGCCCCTTTGGTGTGGGAGCAGGCGCTGGACGTTTTCCCTTTGGGAGCTGGGCTTTCGGAGGACTGAGAGCGAGCAAGGGAAAGACGTCGGCACCCTGAGGTGGCTGGCAAGCCCATAGCACCAGTGTCTGTGGGGCTGTGGAAGGGCTGCCAAGGGAAGGTGAGGGCCAGCAACAGCTTGCAGTCCTGGCCCCTTTGGTGTGGGAGCAGGCGCTGGACATTTTCCATTTGGGAGCTGGGCTCTGGCAGGACTGAGAGCGAGCAAGGGAAAGACGTCGGCACCCTGAGGGGTCTGGCAAGCCCATAGCACCAGTGTCTGTGGGGCTGTGGAAGGGCTGCCAAGGGAAGGGGAGGGCCAGCAACAGCTTGCAGTCCTGGCCCCTTTGGTGTGGGAGCAGGCGCTGGACGTTTTCCCTTTGGGAGCTGGGCTTTCGGAGGACTGAGAGCGAGCAAGGGAAAGACGTCGGCACCCTGAGGTGGCTGGCAAGCCCATAGCACCAGTGTCTGTGGGTCTGTGGAAGGGCTGCCAAGGGAAGGGGAGGGCCAGCAACAGCTTGCAGTCCTGGCCCCTTTGGTGTGGGAGCAGGCGCTGGACGTTTTCCATTTGGGAGCTGGGCTCTGGCAGTGCTGAGAGTGAGCAAGGGAAAGACGTCGGCACCCTGAGGTGGCTGGCAAGGCCATAGCACCAGTGTCTGTGGGGCTGTGGAAGGGCTGCCAAGGGAAGGGGAGGGCCAGCAACAGCTTGCAGTCCTGGCCCCTTTGGTGTGGGAGCAGGCGCTGGTCGTTTTCCATTTGGGAGCTGGGCTCTGGCAGTGCTGAGAGCGAGCAAGGGAAAGACGTCGGCACCATGAGGTGGCTGGGAAGCCCAGAGCGGCAGTGTCTGTGGGGCTGTGGAAGGGCTGCCAAGGGAAGGTGAGGGCCAGCAACAGCTTGCAGTCCTGGCCCCTCTGGTGTGGGAGCAGGCGCTGGTCTTTTTCCCTTTGGGAGCTGGGCTCTGGCAGTGCTGAGAGCGAGCAAGGGAAAGACGTCGGCACCCTGAGGTGGCTGGCAAGCCCATAGCACCAATGTCTGTGGGGCTGTGGAAGGGCTGCCAAGGGAAGGTGAGGGCCAGCAACAGCTTGCAGTCCTGGCCCCTTTGGTGTGGGAGCAGGCGCTGGACGTTTTCCCTTTGGGAGCTGGGCTTTCGGAGGACTGAGAGCGAGCAAGGGAAAGACGTCGGCACCCTGAGGTGGCTGGCAAGCCCATAGCACCAGTGTCTGTGGGGCTGTGGAAGGGCTGCCAAGGGAAGGGGAGGGCCAGCAACAGCTTGCAGTCCTGGCCCCTTTGGTGTGGGAGCAGGCGCTGGACATTTTCCATTTGGGAGCTGGGCTCTGGCAGGACTGAGAGCGAGCAAGGGAAAGACGTCGGCACCCTGAGGGGTCTGGCAAGCCCATAGCACCAGTGTCTGTGGGGCTGTGGAAGGGCTGCCAAGGGAAGGGGAGGGCCAGCAACAGCTTGCAGTCCTGGCCCCTTTGGTGTGGGAGCAGGCGCTGGACGTTTTCCCTTTGGGAGCTGGGCTTTCGGAGGACTGAGAGCGAGCAAGGGAAAGACGTCGGCACCCTGAGGGGTCTGGCAAGCCCATAGCACCAGTGTCTGTGGGTCTGTGGAAGGGCTGCCAAGGGAAGGGGAGGGCCAGCAACAGCTTGCAGTCCTGGCCCCTTTGGTGTGGGAGCAGGCGCTGGACGTTTTCCATTTGGGAGCTGGGCTCTGGCAGTGCTGAGAGCGAGCAAGGGAAAGACGTCGGCACCCTGAGGTGGCTGGCAAGCCCAGAGCGGCAGTGTCTGTGGGGCTGTGGAAGGGCTGCCAAGGGAAGGGGAGGGCCAGCAACAGCTTGCAGTCCTGGCCCCTTTGGTGTGGGAGCAGGCGCTGGACGTTTTCCCTTTGGGAGCTGGGCTCTGGCAGTGCTGAGAGCGAGCAAGGGAAAGACATTGGCACCCTGAGGTGGCTGGCAAGCCCATAGCACCAGTGTCTGTGGGGCTGTGGAAGGGCTGCCAAGGGAAGGGGAGGGCCAGCAACAGCTTGCAGTCCTGGCCCCTTTGGTGTGGGAGCAGGCGCTGGACGTTTTCCATTTGGGAGCTGGGCTTTCGGAGGACTGAGAGCGAGCAAGGGAAAGACGTCGGCACCCTGAGGTGGCTGGGAAGCCCATAGCACCAATGTCTGTGGGGCTGTGGAAGGGCTGCCAAGGGAAGGGGAGGGCCAGCAACAGCTTGCAGTCCTGGCCCCTTTGGTGTGGGAGCAGGCGCTGGACGTTTTCCATTTGGGACTGGGCTCTGGCAGGATTGAGAGCGAGCAAGGGAAAGACGTCGGCACCCTGAGGTGGCTGGCAAGCCCATAGCACCAGTGTCTGTGGAAGGGCTGCCAAGGGAAGGGGAGGGCCAGCAACAGCTTGCAGTCCTGGCCCCTTTGGTGTGGGAGCAGGCGCTGGACGTTTTCCCTTTGGGAGCTGGGCTTTCGGAGGACTGAGAGCGAGCAAGGGAAAGACGTCGGCACCCTGAGGTGGCTGGCAAGCCCATAGCACCAGTGTCTGTGGGTCTGTGGAAGGGCTGCCAAGGGAAGGGGAGGGCCAGCAACAGCTTGCAGTCCTGGCCCCTTTGGTGTGGGAGCAGGCGCTGGACGTTTTCCATTTGGGAGCTGGGCTCTGGCAGTGCTGAGAGCGAGCAAGGGAAAGACGTCGGCACCCTGAGGGGTCTGGCAAGCCCATAGCACCAGTGTCTGTGGGGCTGTGGAAGGGCTGCCAAGGGAAGGGGAGGGCCAGCAACAGCTTGCAGTCCTGGCCCCTTTGGTGTGGGAGCAGGCGCTGGACGTTTTCCCTTTGGGAGCTGGGCTTTCGGAGGACTGAGAGCGAGCAAGGGAAAGACGTCGGCACCCTGAGGGGTCTGGCAAGCCCATAGCACCAGTGTCTGTGGGTCTGTGGAAGGGCTGCCAAGGGAAGGGGAGGGCCAGCAACAGCTTGCAGTCCTGGCCCCTTTGGTGTGGGAGCAGGCGCTGGACGTTTTCCATTTGGGAGCTGGGCTCTGGCAGTGCTGAGAGCGAGCAAGGGAAAGACGTCGGCACCCTGAGGTGGCTGGCAAGGCCATAGCACCAGTGTCTGTGGGGCTGTGGAAGGGCTGCCAAGGGAAGGGGAGGGCCAGCAACAGCTTGCAGTCCTGGCCCCTTTGGTGTGGGAGCAGGCGCTGGACGTTTTCCCTTTGGGAGCTGGGCTCTGGCAGTGCTGAGAGCGAGCAAGGGAAAGACGTTGGCACCCTGAGGTGGCTGGCAAGCCCATAGCACCAGTGTCTGTGGGGCTGTGGAAGGGCTGCCAAGGGAAGGGGAGGGCCAGCAACAGCTTGCAGTCCTGGCACCTTTGGTGTGGGAGCAGGCGCTGGACGTTTTCCCTTTGGGAGCTGGGCTTTCGGAGGACTGAGAGCGAGCAAGGGAAAGACGTCGGCACCCTGAGGTGGCTGGCAAGCCCATAGCACCAGTGTCTGTGGGGCTGTGGAAGGGCTGCCAAGGGAAGGTGAGGGCCAGCAACAGCTTGCAGTCCTGGCCCCTTTGGTGTGGGAGCAGGCGCTGGACATTTTCCATTTGGGAGCTGGGCTCTGGCAGGACTGAGAGCGAGCAAGGGAAAGACGTCGGCACCCTGAGGTGGCTGGCAAGCTCAGAGCACCAGTGTCTGTGGGGCTGTGGAAGGGCTGCCAAGGGAAGGGGAGGGCCAGCAACAGCTTGCAGTCCTGGCCCCTTTGGTGTGGGAGCAGGCGCTGGTCTTTTTCCCTTTGGGAGCTGGGCTCTGGCAGTGCTGAGAGCGAGCAAGGGAAAGACGTCGGCACCCTGAGGTGGCTGGCAAGCCCATAGCACCAGTGTCTGTGGGGCTGTGGAAGGGCTGCCAAGGGAAGGTGAGGGCCAGCAACAGCTTGCAGTCCTGGCCCCTTTGGTGTGGGAGCAGGCGCTGGACGTTTTCTCTTTGGGAGCTGGGCTTTCGGAGGACTGAGAGCGAGCAAGGGAAAGACGTCGGCACCCTGAGGTGGCTGGCAAGCCCATAGCACCAGTGTCTGTGGGGCTGTGGAAGGGCTGCCAAGGGAAGGTGAGGGCCAGCAACAGCTTGCAGTCCTGGCCCCTTTGGTGTGGGAGCAGGCGCTGGACATTTTCCATTTGGGAGCTGGGCTCTGGCAGGACTGAGAGCGAGCAAGGGAAAGACGTCGGCACCCTGAGGGGTCTGGCAAGCCCATAGCACCAGTGTCTGTGGGTCTGTGGAAGGGCTGCCAAGGGAAGGTGAGGGCCAGCAACAGCTTGCAGTCCTGGCCCCTTTGGTGTGGGAGCAGGCGCTGGACGTTTTCCATTTGGGAGCTGGGCTCTGGCAGTGCTGAGAGCGAGCAAGGGAAAGACGTCGGCACCCTGAGGTGGCTGGCAAGGCCATAGCACCAGTGTCTGTGGGGCTGTGGAAGGGCTGCCAAGGGAAGGGGAGGGCCAGCAACAGCTTGCAGTCCTGGCCCCTCTGGTGTGGGAGCAGGCGCTGGACGTTTTCCATTTGGGAGCTGGGCTCTGGCAGTGCTGAGAGCGAGCAAGGGAAAGACGTCGGCACCCTGAGGTGGCTGGCAAGCCCATAGCACCAGTGTCTGTGGGGCTGTGGAAGGGCTGCCAAGGGAAGGGGAGGGCCAGCAACAGCTTGCAGTCCTGGCCCCTTTGGTGTGGGAGCAGGCGCTGGACGTTTTCCATTTGGGACTGGGCTCTGGCAGGACTGAGAGCGAGCAAGTGAAAGACGTCGGCACCCTGAGGTGGCTGGCAAGCCCATAGCACCAGTGTCTGTGGGGCTGTGGAAGGGCTGCCAAGGGAAGGTGAGAGCCAGCAACAGCTTGCAGTCCTGGCCCGTTTGGTGTGGGAGCAGGTGCTGGTCTTTTTCCCTTTGGGAGCTGGGCTCTGGCAGTGCTGAGAGCGAGCAAGGGAAAGACGTCGGCACCCTGAGGTGGCTGGGAAGCCCATAGCACCAGTGTCTGTGGGGCTGTGGAAGGGCTGCCAAGGGAAGGGGAGGGCCAGCAACAGCTTGCAGTCCTGGCCCCTTTGGTGTGGGAGCAGGCGCTGGACGTTTTCCCTTTGGGAGCTGGGCTTTTGGAGGAGTAATAGCAAGCAAGGGAAAGACGTCGGCACCCTGAGGTGGCTGGCAAGCCCATAGCACCAATGTCTGTGGGGCTGTGGAAGGGCTGCCAAGGGAAGGTGAGGGCCAGCAACAGCTTGCAGTCCTGGCCCCTTTGGTGTGGGAGCAGGCGCTGGACGTTTTCCCTTTGGGAGCTGGGCTTTCGGAGGACTGAGAGCGAGCAAGGGAAAGACGTCGGCACCCTGAGGTGGCTGGCAAGCCCATAGCACCAGTGTCTGTGGGGCTGTGGAAGGGCTGCCAAGGGAAGGTGAGGGCCAGCAACAGCTTGCAGTCCTGGCCCCTTTGGTGTGGGAGCAGGCGCTGGACATTTTCCATTTGGGAGCTGGGCTCTGGCAGGACTGAGAGCGAGCAAGGGAAAGACGTCGGCACCCTGAGGGGTCTGGCAAGCCCATAGCACCAGTGTCTGTGGGGCTGTGGAAGGGCTGCCAAGGGAAGGGGAGGGCCAGCAACAGCTTGCAGTCCTGGCCCCTTTGGTGTGGGAGCAGGCGCTGGACGTTTTCCCTTTGGGAGCTGGGCTTTCGGAGGACTGAGAGCGAGCAAGGGAAAGACGTCGGCACCCTGAGGTGGCTGGCAAGCCCATAGCACCAGTGTCTGTGGGTCTGTGGAAGGGCTGCCAAGGGAAGGGGAGGGCCAGCAACAGCTTGCAGTCCTGGCCCCTTTGGTGTGGGAGCAGGCGCTGGACGTTTTCCATTTGGGAGCTGGGCTCTGGCAGTGCTGAGAGTGAGCAAGGGAAAGACGTCGGCACCCTGAGGTGGCTGGCAAGGCCATAGCACCAGTGTCTGTGGGGCTGTGGAAGGGCTGCCAAGGGAAGGGGAGGGCCAGCAACAGCTTGCAGTCCTGGCCCCTTTGGTGTGGGAGCAGGCGCTGGTCGTTTTCCATTTGGGAGCTGGGCTCTGGCAGTGCTGAGAGCGAGCAAGGGAAAGACGTCGGCACCATGAGGTGGCTGGGAAGCCCAGAGCGGCAGTGTCTGTGGGGCTGTGGAAGGGCTGCCAAGGGAAGGTGAGGGCCAGCAACAGCTTGCAGTCCTGGCCCCTCTGGTGTGGGAGCAGGCGCTGGTCTTTTTCCCTTTGGGAGCTGGGCTCTGGCAGTGCTGAGAGCGAGCAAGGGAAAGACGTCGGCACCCTGAGGTGGCTGGCAAGCCCATAGCACCAATGTCTGTGGGGCTGTGGAAGGGCTGCCAAGGGAAGGTGAGGGCCAGCAACAGCTTGCAGTCCTGGCCCCTTTGGTGTGGGAGCAGGCGCTGGACGTTTTCCCTTTGGGAGCTGGGCTTTCGGAGGACTGAGAGCGAGCAAGGGAAAGACGTCGGCACCCTGAGGTGGCTGGCAAGCCCATAGCACCAGTGTCTGTGGGGCTGTGGAAGGGCTGCCAAGGGAAGGGGAGGGCCAGCAACAGCTTGCAGTCCTGGCCCCTTTGGTGTGGGAGCAGGCGCTGGACATTTTCCATTTGGGAGCTGGGCTCTGGCAGGACTGAGAGCGAGCAAGGGAAAGACGTCGGCACCCTGAGGGGTCTGGCAAGCCCATAGCACCAGTGTCTGTGGGGCTGTGGAAGGGCTGCCAAGGGAAGGGGAGGGCCAGCAACAGCTTGCAGTCCTGGCCCCTTTGGTGTGGGAGCAGGCGCTGGACGTTTTCCCTTTGGGAGCTGGGCTTTCGGAGGACTGAGAGCGAGCAAGGGAAAGACGTCGGCACCCTGAGGGGTCTGGCAAGCCCATAGCACCAGTGTCTGTGGGTCTGTGGAAGGGCTGCCAAGGGAAGGGGAGGGCCAGCAACAGCTTGCAGTCCTGGCCCCTTTGGTGTGGGAGCAGGCGCTGGACGTTTTCCATTTGGGAGCTGGGCTCTGGCAGTGCTGAGAGCGAGCAAGGGAAAGACGTCGGCACCCTGAGGTGGCTGGCAAGCCCAGAGCGGCAGTGTCTGTGGGGCTGTGGAAGGGCTGCCAAGGGAAGGGGAGGGCCAGCAACAGCTTGCAGTCCTGGCCCCTTTGGTGTGGGAGCAGGCGCTGGACGTTTTCCCTTTGGGAGCTGGGCTCTGGCAGTGCTGAGAGCGAGCAAGGGAAAGACATTGGCACCCTGAGGTGGCTGGCAAGCCCATAGCACCAGTGTCTGTGGGGCTGTGGAAGGGCTGCCAAGGGAAGGGGAGGGCCAGCAACAGCTTGCAGTCCTGGCCCCTTTGGTGTGGGAGCAGGCGCTGGACGTTTTCCATTTGGGAGCTGGGCTTTCGGAGGACTGAGAGCGAGCAAGGGAAAGACGTCGGCACCCTGAGGTGGCTGGGAAGCCCATAGCACCAATGTCTGTGGGGCTGTGGAAGGGCTGCCAAGGGAAGGGGAGGGCCAGCAACAGCTTGCAGTCCTGGCCCCTTTGGTGTGGGAGCAGGCGCTGGACGTTTTCCATTTGGGACTGGGCTCTGGCAGGATTGAGAGCGAGCAAGGGAAAGACGTCGGCACCCTGAGGTGGCTGGCAAGCCCATAGCACCAGTGTCTGTGGAAGGGCTGCCAAGGGAAGGGGAGGGCCAGCAACAGCTTGCAGTCCTGGCCCCTTTGGTGTGGGAGCAGGCGCTGGACGTTTTCCATTTGGGAGCTGGGCTTTCGCAGGACTGAGAGCGAGCAAGGGAAAGACGTCGGCACCCTGAGGTGGCTGGCAAGCCCATAGCACCAGTGTCTGTGGGGCTGTGGAAGGGCTGCCAAGGGAAGGGGAGGGCCAGCAACAGCTTGCAGTCCTGGCCCGTTTGGTGTGGGAGCAGGCGCTGGTCTTTTTCCCTTTGGGAGCTGGGCTCTGGCAGTGCTGAGAGCGAGCAAGGGAAAGACGTCGGCACCCTGAGGTGGCTGGCAAGCCCATAGCACCAGTGTCTGTGGGGCTGTGGAAGGGCTGCCAAGGGAAGGGGAGGGCCAGCAACAGCTTGCAGTCCTGGCCCCTTTGGTGTGGGAGCAGGCGCTGGACGTTTTCCCTTTGGGAGCTGGGCTTTTGGAGGACTAAGAGCAAGCAAGGGAAAGACGTCGGCACCCTGAGGTGGCTGGCAAGCCCATAGCACCAATGTCTGTGGGGCTGTGGAAGGGCTGCCAAGGGAAGGTGAGAGCCAGCAACAGCTTGCAGTCCTGGCCCCTTTGGTGTGGGAGCAGGCGCTGGACGTTTTCCCTTTGGGAGCTGGGCTTTCGGAGGACTGAGAGCGAGCAAGGGAAAGACGTCGGCACCCTGAGGTGGCTGGCAAGCCCATAGCACCAGTGTCTGTGGGGCTGTGGAAGGGCTGCCAAGGGAAGGTGAGGGCCAGCAACAGCTTGCAGTCCTGGCCCCTTTGGTGTGGGAGCAGGCGCTGGACATTTTCCATTTGGGAGCTGGGCTCTGGCAGGACTGAGAGCGAGCAAGGGAAAGACGTCGGCACCCTGAGGGGTCTGGCAAGCCCATAGCACCAGTGTCTGTGGGGCTGTGGAAGGGCTGCCAAGGGAAGGGGAGGGCCAGCAACAGCTTGCAGTCCTGGCCCCTTTGGTGTGGGAGCAGGCGCTGGACGTTTTCCCTTTGGGAGCTGGGCTCTGGCAGGACTGAGAGCGAGCAAGGGAAAGACGTCGGCACCCTGAGGTGGCTGGGAAGCCCAGAGCGGCAGTGTCTGTGGGTCTGTGGAAGGGCTGCCAAGGGAAGGGGAGGGCCAGCAACAGCTTGCAGTCCTGGCCCCTTTGGTGTGGGAGCAGGCGCTGGACGTTTTCCATTTGGGAGCTGGGCTCTGGCAGTGCTGAGAGTGAGCAAGGGAAAGACGTCGGCACCCTGAGGTGGCTGGCAAGGCCATAGCACCAGTGTCTGTGGGGCTGTGGAAGGGCTGCCAAGGGAAGGGGAGGGCCAGCAACAGCTTGCAGTCCTGGCCCCTTTGGTGTGGGAGCAGGCGCTGGACGTTTTCCATTTGGGAGCTGGGCTCTGGCAGTGCTGAGAGCGAGCAAGGGAAAGACGTCGGCACCCTGAGGTGGCTGGCAAGGCCATAGCACCAGTGTCTGTGGGTCTGTGGAAGGGCTGCCAAGGGAAGGGGAGGGCCAGCAACAGCTTGCAGTCCTGGCCCCTTTGGTGTGGGAGCAGGCGCTGGACGTTTTCCATTTGGGAGCTGGGCTCTGGCAGTGCTGAGAGCGAGCAAGGGAAAGACGTCGGCACCATGAGGTGGCTGGGAAGCCCAGAGCGGCAGTGTCTGTGGGGCTGTGGAAGGGCTGCCAAGGGAAGGGGAGGGCCAGCAACAGCTTGCAGTCCTGGCCCCTCTGGTGTGGGAGCAGGCGCTGGACGTTTTCCCTTTGGGAGCTGGGCTCTGGCAGTGCTGAGAGCGAGCAAGGGAAAGACGTTGGCACCCTGAGGTGGCTGGCAAGCCCATAGCACCAGTGTCTGTGGGGCTGTGGAAGGGCTGCCAAGGGAAGGGGAGGGCCAGCAACAGCTTGCAGTCCTGGCCCCTTTGGTGTGGGAGCAGGCGCTGGACGTTTTCCATTTGGGACTGGGCTCTGGCAGGACTGAGAGCGAGCAAGTGAAAGACGTCGGCACCCTGAGGTGGCTGGCAAGCCCATAGCACCAGTGTCTGTGGGGCTGTGGAAGGGCTGCCAAGGGAAGGGGAGGGCCAGCAACAGCTTGCAGTCCTGGCCCCTTTGGTGTGGGAGCAGGCGCTGGTCTTTTTCCCTTTGGGAGCTGGGCTCTGGCAGTGCTGAGAGCGAGCAAGGGAAAGACGTCGGCACCCTGAGGTGGCTGGCAAGCCCATAGCACCAATGTCTGTGGGGCTGTGGAAGGGCTGCCAAGGGAAGGTGAGGGCCAGCAACAGCTTGCAGTCCTGGCCCCTTTGGTGTGGGAGCAGGCGCTGGACGTTTTCCCTTTGGGAGCTGGGCTTTCGGAGGACTGAGAGCGAGCAAGGGAAAGACGTCGGCACCCTGAGGTGGCTGGCAAGCCCATAGCACCAGTGTCTGTGGGGCTGTGGAAGGGCTGCCAAGGGAAGGTGAGGGCCAGCAACAGCTTGCAGTCCTGGCCCCTTTGGTGTGGGAGCAGGCGCTGGACATTTTCCATTTGGGAGCTGGGCTCTGGCAGGACTGAGAGCGAGCAAGGGAAAGACGTCGGCACCCTGAGGGGTCTGGCAAGCCCATAGCACCAGTGTCTGTGGGGCTGTGGAAGGGCTGCCAAGGGAAGGGGAGGGCCAGCAACAGCTTGCAGTCCTGGCCCCTTTGGTGTGGGAGCAGGCGCTGGACGTTTTCCCTTTGGGAGCTGGGCTTTCGGAGGACTGAGAGCGAGCAAGGGAAAGACGTCGGCACCCTGAGGGGTCTGGCAAGCCCATAGCACCAGTGTCTGTGGGTCTGTGGAAGGGCTGCCAAGGGAAGGGGAGGGCCAGCAACAGCTTGCAGTCCTGGCCCCTTTGGTGTGGGAGCAGGCGCTGGACGTTTTCCATTTGGGAGCTGGGCTCTGGCAGGACTGAGAGCGAGCAAGGGAAAGACGTCGGCACCCTGAGGTGGCTGGCAAGGCCATAGCACCAGTGTCTGTGGGGCTGTGGAAGGGCTGCCAAGGGAAGGGGAGGGCCAGCAACAGCTTGCAGTCCTGGCCCCTTTGGTGTGGGAGCAGGCGCTGGACGTTTTCCCTTTGGGAGCTGGGCTCTGGCAGTGCTGAGAGCGAGCAAGGGAAAGACGTTGGCACCCTGAGGTGGCTGGCAAGCCCAGAGCGGCAGTGTCTGTGGGGCTGTGGAAGGGCTGCCAAGGGAAGGGGAGGGCCAGCAACAGCTTGCAGTCCTGGCCCCTTTGGTGTGGGAGCAGGCGCTGGACGTTTTCCCTTTGGGAGCTGGGCTTTCGGAGGACTGAGAGCGAGCAAGGGAAAGACGTCGGCACCCTGAGGTGGCTGGGAAGCCCATAGCACCAATGTCTGTGGGGCTGTGGAAGGGCTGCCAAGGGAAGGGGAGGGCCAGCAACAGCTTGCAGTCCTGGCCCCTTTGGTGTGGGAGCAGGCGCTGGACGTTTTCCCTTTGGGAGCTGGGCTTTCGGAGGACTGAGAGCGAGCAAGGGAAAGACGTCGGCACCCTGAGGTGGCTGGGAAGCCCATAGCACCAATGTCTGTGGGGCTGTGGAAGGGCTGCCAAGGGAAGGGGAGGGCCAGCAACAGCTTGCAGTCCTGGCCCCTTTGGTGTGGGAGCAGGCGCTGGACGTTTTCCATTTGGGACTGGGCTCTGGCAGGATTGAGAGCGAGCAAGGGAAAGACGTCGGCACCCTGAGGTGGCTGGCAAGCCCATAGCACCAGTGTCTGTGGAAGGGCTGCCAAGGGAAGGGGAGGGCCAGCAACAGCTTGCAGTCCTGGCCCCTTTGGTGTGGGAGCAGGCGCTGGACGTTTTCCATTTGGGAGCTGGGCTTTCGCAGGACTGAGAGCGAGCAAGGGAAAGACGTCGGCACCCTGAGGTGGCTGGCAAGCCCATAGCACCAGTGTCTGTGGGGCTGTGGAAGGGCTGCCAAGGGAAGGGGAGGGCCAGCAACAGCTTGCAGTCCTGGCCCGTTTGGTGTGGGAGCAGGCGCTGGTCTTTTTCCCTTTGGGAGCTGGGCTCTGGCAGTGCTGAGAGCGAGCAAGGGAAAGACGTCGGCACCCTGAGGTGGCTGGCAAGCCCATAGCACCAGTGTCTGTGGGGCTGTGGAAGGGCTGCCAAGGGAAGGGGAGGGCCAGCAACAGCTTGCAGTCCTGGCCCCTTTGGTGTGGGAGCAGGCGCTGGACGTTTTCCCTTTGGGAGCTGGGCTTTTGGAGGACTAAGAGCAAGCAAGGGAAAGACGTCGGCACCCTGAGGTGGCTGGCAAGCCCATAGCACCAATGTCTGTGGGGCTGTGGAAGGGCTGCCAAGGGAAGGTGAGAGCCAGCAACAGCTTGCAGTCCTGGCCCCTTTGGTGTGGGAGCAGGCGCTGGACGTTTTCCCTTTGGGAGCTGGGCTTTCGGAGGACTGAGAGCGAGCAAGGGAAAGACGTCGGCACCCTGAGGTGGCTGGCAAGCCCATAGCACCAGTGTCTGTGGGGCTGTGGAAGGGCTGCCAAGGGAAGGTGAGGGCCAGCAACAGCTTGCAGTCCTGGCCCCTTTGGTGTGGGAGCAGGCGCTGGACATTTTCCATTTGGGAGCTGGGCTCTGGCAGGACTGAGAGCGAGCAAGGGAAAGACGTCGGCACCCTGAGGGGTCTGGCAAGCCCATAGCACCAGTGTCTGTGGGGCTGTGGAAGGGCTGCCAAGGGAAGGGGAGGGCCAGCAACAGCTTGCAGTCCTGGCCCCTTTGGTGTGGGAGCAGGCGCTGGACGTTTTCCCTTTGGGAGCTGGGCTCTGGCAGGACTGAGAGCGAGCAAGGGAAAGACGTCGGCACCCTGAGGTGGCTGGGAAGCCCAGAGCGGCAGTGTCTGTGGGGCTGTGGAAGGGCTGCCAAGGGAAGGGGAGGGCCAGCAACAGCTTGCAGTCCTGGCCCCTTTGGTGTGGGAGCAGGCGCTGGACGTTTTCCATTTGGGAGCTGGGCTCTGGCAGTGCTGAGAGTGAGCAAGGGAAAGACGTCGGCACCCTGAGGTGGCTGGCAAGGCCATAGCACCAGTGTCTGTGGGGCTGTGGAAGGGCTGCCAAGGGAAGGGGAGGGCCAGCAACAGCTTGCAGTCCTGGCCCCTTTGGTGTGGGAGCAGGCGCTGGACGTTTTCCATTTGGGAGCTGGGCTCTGGCAGTGCTGAGAGCGAGCAAGGGAAAGACGTCGGCACCCTGAGGTGGCTGGCAAGGCCATAGCACCAGTGTCTGTGGGTCTGTGGAAGGGCTGCCAAGGGAAGGGGAGGGCCAGCAACAGCTTGCAGTCCTGGCCCCTTTGGTGTGGGAGCAGGCGCTGGACGTTTTCCATTTGGGAGCTGGGCTCTGGCAGTGCTGAGAGCGAGCAAGGGAAAGACGTCGGCACCATGAGGTGGCTGGGAAGCCCAGAGCGGCAGTGTCTGTGGGGCTGTGGAAGGGCTGCCAAGGGAAGGGGAGGGCCAGCAACAGCTTGCAGTCCTGGCCCCTCTGGTGTGGGAGCAGGCGCTGGACGTTTTCCCTTTGGGAGCTGGGCTCTGGCAGTGCTGAGAGCGAGCAAGGGAAAGACGTTGGCACCCTGAGGTGGCTGGCAAGCCCATAGCACCAGTGTCTGTGGGGCTGTGGAAGGGCTGCCAAGGGAAGGGGAGGGCCAGCAACAGCTTGCAGTCCTGGCCCCTTTGGTGTGGGAGCAGGCGCTGGACGTTTTCCATTTGGGACTGGGCTCTGGCAGGACTGAGAGCGAGCAAGTGAAAGACGTCGGCACCCTGAGGTGGCTGGCAAGCCCATAGCACCAGTGTCTGTGGGGCTGTGGAAGGGCTGCCAAGGGAAGGGGAGGGCCAGCAACAGCTTGCAGTCCTGGCCCCTTTGGTGTGGGAGCAGGCGCTGGACGTTTTCCCTTTGGGAGCTGGGCTCTGGCAGTGCTGAGAGCGAGCAAGGGAAAGACGTCGGCACCCTGAGGTGGCTGGCAAGCCCATAGCACCAATGTCTGTGGGGCTGTGGAAGGGCTGCCAAGGGAAGGTGAGGGCCAGCAACAGCTTGCAGTCCTGGCCCCTTTGGTGTGGGAGCAGGCGCTGGACGTTTTCCCTTTGGGAGCTGGGCTTTCGGAGGACTGAGAGCGAGCAAGGGAAAGACGTCGGCACCCTGAGGTGGCTGGCAAGCCCATAGCACCAGTGTCTGTGGGGCTGTGGAAGGGCTGCCAAGGGAAGGTGAGGGCCAGCAACAGCTTGCAGTCCTGGCCCCTTTGGTGTGGGAGCAGGCGCTGGACATTTTCCATTTGGGAGCTGGGCTCTGGCAGGACTGAGAGCGAGCAAGGGAAAGACGTCGGCACCCTGAGGGGTCTGGCAAGCCCATAGCACCAGTGTCTGTGGGGCTGTGGAAGGGCTGCCAAGGGAAGGGGAGGGCCAGCAACAGCTTGCAGTCCTGGCCCCTTTGGTGTGGGAGCAGGCGCTGGACGTTTTCCCTTTGGGAGCTGGGCTTTCGGAGGACTGAGAGCGAGCAAGGGAAAGACGTCGGCACCCTGAGGGGTCTGGCAAGCCCATAGCACCAGTGTCTGTGGGTCTGTGGAAGGGCTGCCAAGGGAAGGGGAGGGCCAGCAACAGCTTGCAGTCCTGGCCCCTTTGGTGTGGGAGCAGGCGCTGGACGTTTTCCATTTGGGAGCTGGGCTCTGGCAGGACTGAGAGCGAGCAAGGGAAAGACGTCGGCACCCTGAGGTGGCTGGCAAGGCCATAGCACCAGTGTCTGTGGGGCTGTGGAAGGGCTGCCAAGGGAAGGGGAGGGCCAGCAACAGCTTGCAGTCCTGGCCCCTTTGGTGTGGGAGCAGGCGCTGGACGTTTTCCCTTTGGGAGCTGGGCTCTGGCAGTGCTGAGAGCGAGCAAGGGAAAGACGTTGGCACCCTGAGGTGGCTGGCAAGCCCAGAGCGGCAGTGTCTGTGGGGCTGTGGAAGGGCTGCCAAGGGAAGGGGAGGGCCAGCAACAGCTTGCAGTCCTGGCCCCTTTGGTGTGGGAGCAGGCGCTGGACGTTTTCCCTTTGGGAGCTGGGCTTTCGGAGGACTGAGAGCGAGCAAGGGAAAGACGTCGGCACCCTGAGGTGGCTGGGAAGCCCATAGCACCAATGTCTGTGGGGCTGTGGAAGGGCTGCCAAGGGAAGGGGAGGGCCAGCAACAGCTTGCAGTCCTGGCCCCTTTGGTGTGGGAGCAGGCGCTGGACGTTTTCCATTTGGGACTGGGCTCTGGCAGGACTGAGAGCGAGCAAGGGAAAGACGTCGGCACCCTGAGGTGGCTGGCAAGCCCATAGCAGCACTGTCTGTGGAAGGGCTGCCAAGGGAAGGGGAGGGCCAGCAACAGCTTGCAGTCCTGGCCCCTTTGGTGTGGGAGCAGGCGCTGGACGTTTTCCATTTGGGAGCTGGGCTTTCGCAGGACTGAGAGCGAGCAAGGGAAAGACGTCGGCACCCTGAGGTGGCTGGCAAGCCCATAGCACCAGTGTCTGTGGGGCTGTGGAAGGGCTGCCAAGGGAAGGGGAGGGCCAGCAACAGCTTGCAGTCCTGGCCCCTTTGGTGTGGGAGCAGGCGCTGGTCTCTTTCCCTTTGGGAGCTGGGCTCTGGCAGTGCTGAGAGCGAGCAAGGGAAAGACGTCGGCACCCTGAGGTGGCTGGCAAGCCCATAGCACCAGTGTCTGTGGGGCTGTGGAAGGGCTGCCAAGGGAAGGGGAGGGCCAGCAACAGCTTGCAGTCCTGGCCCCTTTGGTGTGGGAGCAGGCGCTGGACGTTTTCCCTTTGGGAGCTGGGTTTTTGGAGGACTGAGAGCAAGCAAGGGAAAGACGTTGGCACCCTGAGGTGGCTGGCAAGCCCATAGCACCAATGTCTGTGGGGCTGTGGAAGGGCTGCCAAGGGAAGGTGAGGGCCAGCAACAGCTTGCAGTCCTGGCCCCTTTGGTGTGGGAGCAGGCGCTGGACGTTTTCCCTTTGGGAGCTGGGCTTTCGGAGGACTGAGAGCGAGCAAGGGAAAGACGTCGGCACCCTGAGGTGGCTGGCAAGCCCATAGCACCAGTGTCTGTGGGGCTGTGGAAGGGCTGCCAAGGGAAGGTGAGGGCCAGCAACAGCTTGCAGTCCTGGCCCCTTTGGTGTGGGAGCAGGCGCTGGACATTTTCCATTTGGGAGCTGGGCTCTGGCAGGACTGAGAGCGAGCAAGGGAAAGACGTCGGCACCCTGAGGTGGCTGGCAAGCTCAGAGCGGCAGTGTCTGTGGGGCTGTGGAAGGGCTGCCAAGGGAAGGTGAGGGCCAGCAACAGCTTGCAGTCCTGGCCCCTTTGGTGTGGGAGCAGGCGCTGGATGTTTTCCCTTTGTGAGCTGGACTTTCGGAGTACTGAGAGCAAGCAAGGGAAAGACGTCGGCACCCTGAGGTGGCTGGCAAGCCCATAGCACCAGTGTCTGTGGGGCTGTGGAAGGGCTGCCAAGGGAAGGGGAGGGCCAGCAACAGCTTGCAGTCCTGGCCCCTTTGGTGTGGGAGCAGGCGCTGGTCTTTTTCCCTTTGGGAGCTGGGCTCTGGCAGTGCTGAGAGCGAGCAAGGGAAAGACGTCGGCACCATGAGGTGGCTGGGAAGCCCAGAGCGGCAGTGTCTGTGGGGCTGTGGAAGGGCTGCCAAGGGAAGGGGAGGGCCAGCAACAGCTTGCAGTCCTGGCCCCTTTGGTGTGGGAGCAGGCGCTGGACATTTTCCATTTGGGAGCTGGGCTCTGGCAGGACTGAGAGCGAGCAAGGGAAAGACGTCGGCACCATGAGGTGGCTGGCAAGCCCATAGCGCCAGTGTCTGTGGGGCTGTGGAAGGGCTGCCAAGGGAAGGTGAGGGCCAGCAACAGCTTGCAGTCCTGGCCCCTTTGGTGTGGGAGCAGGCGCTGGACGTTTTCCATTTGGGAGCTTCTCTGGCAGGACTGAGAGCGAGCAAGGGAAAGACGTCGGCACCCTGAGGGGTCTGGCAAGCCCATAGCACCAGTGTCTGTGGGTCTGTGGAAGGGCTGCCAAGGGAAGGTGAGGGCCAGCAACAGCTTGCAGTCCTGGCCCCTTTGGTGTGGGAGCAGGCGCTGGACGTTTTCCCTTTTGGACCTGGGCTCTGGCAGTGCTGAGAGCGAGCAAGGGAAAGACGTCGGCACCCTGAGGGGTCTGGCAAGCCCATAGCACCAGTGTCTGTGGGGCTGTGGAAGGGCTGCCAAGGGAAGGGGAGGGCCAGCAACAGCTTGCAGTCCTGGCCCCTTTGGTGTGGGAGCAGGCGCTGGACGTTTTCCCTTTGGGAGCTGGGCTCTGGCAGGACTGAGAGCGAGCAAGGGAAAGACGTCGGCACCCTGAGGGGTCTGGCAAGCCCATAGCACCAGTGTCTGTGGGTCTGTGGAAGGGCTGCCAAGGGAAGGTGAGGGCCAGCAACAGCTTGCAGTCCTGGCCCCTTTGGTGTGGGAGCAGGCGCTGGACGTTTGCAATTTGGGAGCTGGGCTCTGGTAGTGCTGAGAGCGAGCAAGGGAAAGACGTCGGCACCATGAGGTGGCTGGGAAGCCCAGAGCGGCAGTGTCTGTGGGGCTGTGGAAGGGCTGCCAAGGGAAGGTGAGGGCCAGCAACAGCTTGCAGTCCTGGCCCCTTTGGTGTGGGAGCAGGCGCTGGACGTTTTCCATTTGGGAGCTGGGCTTTCGGAGGACTGAGAGCGAGCAAGGGAAAGACGTCGGCACCCTGAGGTGGCTGGCAAGCCCATAGCACCAGTGTCTGTGGGGCTGTGGAAGGGCTGCCAAGGGAAGGGGAGGGCCAGCAACAGCTTGCAGTCCTGGCCCCTTTGGTGTGGGAGCAGGCGCTGGACGTTTTCCATTTGGGAGCTGGGCTGTGGCAGGACTGAGAGCGAGCAAGGGAAAGACGTCGGCACCCTGAGGTGGCTGGCAAGCCCATAGCACCAGTGTCTGTGGGTCTGTGGAAGGGCTGCCAAGGGAAGGTGAGGGCCAGCAACAGCTTGCAGTCCTGGCCCCTTTGGTGTGGGAGCAGGCGCTGGACATTTTCCCTTTGGGAGCTGGGCTTTCGGAGGACTGAGAGCGAGCAAGGGAAAGACGTTGGCACCCTGAGGTGGCTGGCAAGCCCATAGCACCAGTGTCTGTGGGGCTGTGGAAGGGCTGCCAAGGGAAGGTGAGGGCCAGCAACAGCTTGCAGTCCTGGCCCCTTTGGTGTGGGAGCAGGCGCTGGTCTTTTTCCCTTTGGGAGCTGGGCTCTGGCAGTGCTGAGAGCGAGCAAGGGAAAGACGTCGGCACCATGAGGTGGCTGGGAAGCCCAGAGCGGCAGTGTCTGTGGGGCTGTGGAAGGGCTGCCAAGGGAAGGGGAGGGCCAGCAACAGCTTGCAGTCCTGGCCCCTTTGGTGTGGGAGCAGGCGCTGGTCGTTTTCCATTTGGGAGCTGGGCTCTGGCAGTGCTGAGAGCGAGCAAGGGAAAGACATCGGCACCATGAGGTGGCTGGCAAGCCCATAGCGCCAGTGTCTGTGGGGCTGTGGAAGGGCTGCCAAGGGAAGGTGAGGGCCAGCAACAGCTTGCAGTCCTGGCCCCTTTGGTGTGGGAGCAGGCGCTGGACGTTTTCCATTTGGGAGCTGGGCTTTCGGAGGACTGAGAGCGAGCAAGGGAAAGACGTCGGCACCCTGAGGTGGCTGGGAAGCCCATAGCACCAGTGTCTGTGGGGCTGTGGAAGGGCTGCCAAGGCAAGGGGAGGGCCAGCAACAGCTTGCAGTTCTGGCCCCTTTGGTGTGGGAGCAGGCGCTGGACGTTTTCCATTTGGGAGCTGGGCTTTCGGAGGACTGAGAGCGAGCAAGGGAAAGACGTCGGCACCCTGAGGTGGCTGGCAAGCCCATAGCACCAGTGTCTGTGGGGCTGTGGAAGGGCTGCCAAGGGAAGGGGAGGGCCAGCAACAGCTTGCAGTCCTGGCCCCTTTGGTGTGGGAGCAGGCGCTGGACGTTTTCCATTTGGGAGCTGGGCTGTGGCAGGACTGAGAGCGAGCAAGGGAAAGACGTCGGCACCCTGAGGTGGCTGGCAAGCCCATAGCACCAGTGTCTGTGGGTCTGTGGAAGGGCTGCCAAGGGAAGGTGAGGGCCAGCAACAGCTTGCAGTCCTGGCCCCTTTGGTGTGGGAGCAGGCGCTGGACATTTTCCCTTTGGGAGCTGGGCTTTCGGAGGACTGAGAGCGAGCAAGGGAAAGACGTTGGCACCCTGAGGTGGCTGGCAAGCCCATAGCACCAGTGTCTGTGGGGCTGTGGAAGGGCTGCCAAGGGAAGGTGAGGGCCAGCAACAGCTTGCAGTCCTGGCCCCTTTGGTGTGGGAGCAGGCGCTGGTCTTTTTCCCTTTGGGAGCTGGGCTCTGGCAGTGCTGAGAGCGAGCAAGGGAAAGACGTCGGCACCATGAGGTGGCTGGGAAGCCCAGAGCGGCAGTGTCTGTGGGGCTGTGGAAGGGCTGCCAAGGGAAGGGGAGGGCCAGCAACAGCTTGCAGTCCTGGCCCCTTTGGTGTGGGAGCAGGCGCTGGACGTTTTCCCTTTGGGAGCTGGGCTCTGGCAGGACTGAGAGCGAGCAAGGGAAAGACGTCGGCACCCTGAGGGGTCTGGCAAGCCCATAGCACCAGTGTCTGTGGGTCTGTGGAAGGGCTGCCAAGGGAAGGTGAGGGCCAGCAACAGCTTGCAGTCCTGGCCCCTTTGGTGTGGGAGCAGGCGCTGGACGTTTGCAATTTGGGAGCTGGGCTCTGGTAGTGCTGAGAGCGAGCAAGGGAAAGACGTCGGCACCATGAGGTGGCTGGGAAGCCCAGAGCGGCAGTGTCTGTGGGGCTGTGGAAGGGCTGCCAAGGGAAGGTGAGGGCCAGCAACAGCTTGCAGTCCTGGCCCCTTTGGTGTGGGAGCAGGCGCTGGACGTTTTCCATTTGGGAGCTGGGCTTTCGGAGGACTGAGAGCGAGCAAGGGAAAGACGTCGGCACCCTGAGGTGGCTGGCAAGCCCATAGCACCAGTGTCTGTGGGGCTGTGGAAGGGCTGCCAAGGGAAGGGGAGGGCCAGCAACAGCTTGCAGTCCTGGCCCCTTTGGTGTGGGAGCAGGCGCTGGACGTTTTCCATTTGGGAGCTGGGCTGTGGCAGGACTGAGAGCGAGCAAGGGAAAGACGTCGGCACCCTGAGGTGGCTGGCAAGCCCATAGCACCAGTGTCTGTGGGTCTGTGGAAGGGCTGCCAAGGGAAGGTGAGGGCCAGCAACAGCTTGCAGTCCT
This sequence comes from Aptenodytes patagonicus, assembly GCF_965638725.1. Classification (NCBI taxonomy): domain Eukaryota; kingdom Metazoa; phylum Chordata; class Aves; order Sphenisciformes; family Spheniscidae; genus Aptenodytes; species Aptenodytes patagonicus. The sequence continues at coordinate 108,677 of NW_027472013.1, forward strand.
GGCCCCTTTGGTGTGGGAGCAGGCGCTGGACATTTTCCCTTTGGGAGCTGGGCTTTCGGAGGACTGAGAGCGAGCAAGGGAAAGACGTTGGCACCCTGAGGTGGCTGGCAAGCCCATAGCACCAGTGTCTGTGGGGCTGTGGAAGGGCTGCCAAGGGAAGGTGAGGGCCAGCAACAGCTTGCAGTCCTGGCCCCTTTGGTGTGGGAGCAGGCGCTGGTCTTTTTCCCTTTGGGAGCTGGGCTCTGGCAGTGCTGAGAGCGAGCAAGGGAAAGACGTCGGCACCATGAGGTGGCTGGGAAGCCCAGAGCGGCAGTGTCTGTGGGGCTGTGGAAGGGCTGCCAAGGGAAGGGGAGGGCCAGCAACAGCTTGCAGTCCTGGCCCCTTTGGTGTGGGAGCAGGCGCTGGTCGTTTTCCATTTGGGAGCTGGGCTCTGGCAGTGCTGAGAGCGAGCAAGGGAAAGACATCGGCACCATGAGGTGGCTGGCAAGCCCATAGCGCCAGTGTCTGTGGGGCTGTGGAAGGGCTGCCAAGGGAAGGTGAGGGCCAGCAACAGCTTGCAGTCCTGGCCCCTTTGGTGTGGGAGCAGGCGCTGGACGTTTTCCATTTGGGAGCTGGGCTTTCGGAGGACTGAGAGCGAGCAAGGGAAAGACGTCGGCACCCTGAGGTGGCTGGGAAGCCCATAGCACCAGTGTCTGTGGGGCTGTGGAAGGGCTGCCAAGGCAAGGGGAGGGCCAGCAACAGCTTGCAGTTCTGGCCCCTTTGGTGTGGGAGCAGGCGCTGGACGTTTTCCATTTGGGAGCTGGGCTTTCGGAGGACTGAGAGCGAGCAAGGGAAAGACGTCGGCACCCTGAGGTGGCTGGCAAGCCCATAGCACCAGTGTCTGTGGGGCTGTGGAAGGGCTGCCAAGGGAAGGGGAGGGCCAGCAACAGCTTGCAGTCCTGGCCCCTTTGGTGTGGGAGCAGGCGCTGGACGTTTTCCATTTGGGAGCTGGGCTGTGGCAGGACTGAGAGCGAGCAAGGGAAAGACGTCGGCACCCTGAGGTGGCTGGCAAGCCCATAGCACCAGTGTCTGTGGGTCTGTGGAAGGGCTGCCAAGGGAAGGTGAGGGCCAGCAACAGCTTGCAGTCCTGGCCCCTTTGGTGTGGGAGCAGGCGCTGGACATTTTCCCTTTGGGAGCTGGGCTTTCGGAGGACTGAGAGCGAGCAAGGGAAAGACGTTGGCACCCTGAGGTGGCTGGCAAGCCCATAGCACCAGTGTCTGTGGGGCTGTGGAAGGGCTGCCAAGGGAAGGTGAGGGCCAGCAACAGCTTGCAGTCCTGGCCCCTTTGGTGTGGGAGCAGGCGCTGGTCTTTTTCCCTTTGGGAGCTGGGCTCTGGCAGTGCTGAGAGCGAGCAAGGGAAAGACGTCGGCACCATGAGGTGGCTGGGAAGCCCAGAGCGGCAGTGTCTGTGGGGCTGTGGAAGGGCTGCCAAGGGAAGGGGAGGGCCAGCAACAGCTTGCAGTCCTGGCCCCTTTGGTGTGGGAGCAGGCGCTGGTCGTTTTCCATTTGGGAGCTGGGCTCTGGCAGTGCTGAGAGCGAGCAAGGGAAAGACATCGGCACCATGAGGTGGCTGGCAAGCCCATAGCGCCAGTGTCTGTGGGGCTGTGGAAGGGCTGCCAAGGGAAGGTGAGGGCCAGCAACAGCTTGCAGTCCTGGCCCCTTTGGTGTGGGAGCAGGCGCTGGACGTTTTCCATTTGGGAGCTGGGCTCTGGCAGGACTGAGAGCAAGCAAGGGAAAGACGTCGGCACCCTGAGGTGGCTGGGAAGCCCATAGCACCAGTGTCTGTGGGGCTGTGGAAGGGCTGCCAAGGGAAGGTGAGGGCCAGCAACAGCTTGCAGTCCTGGCCCCTTTGGTGTGGGAGCAGGCGCTGGACGTTTTCCATGTGGGACTGGGCTCTGGCAGGACTGAGAGCGAGCAAGGGAAAGACGTCGGCACCCTGAGGTGGCTGGGAAGCCCATAGCACCAGTGTCTGTGGGGCTGTGGAAGGGCTGCCAAGGGAAGGTGAGGGCCAGCAACAGCTTGCAGTCCTGGCCCCTTTGGTGTGGGAGCAGGCGCTGGACTTTTTTCATTTGGGAGCTGGGCTGTGGCAGGACTGAGAGCGAGCAAGGGAAAGACGTCGGCACCCTGAGGTGGCTGGCAAGCCCATAGCACCAATGTCTGTGGGTCTGTGGAAGGGCTGCCAAGGGAAGGTGAGGGCCAGCAACAGCTTGCAGTCCTGGCCCCTTTGGTGTGGGAGCAGGCGCTGGACATTTTCCCTTTGGGAGCTGGGCTTTCGGAGGACTGAGAGCGAGCAAGGGAAAGACGTCGGCACCATGAGGTGGCTGCGAAGCCCAGAGCGGCAGTGTCTGTGGGGCTGTGGAAGGGCTGCCAAGGGAAGGTGAGGGCCAGCAACAGCTTGCAGTCCTGACCCCTTTGGTGTGGGAGCAGGCGCTGGACGTTTTCCATTTGGGAGCTTCTCTGGCAGTGCTGAGAGCGAGCAAGGGAAAGACGTCGGCACCCTGAGGTGGCTGGCAAGCCCATAGCACCAGTGTCTGTGGGGCTGTGGAAGGGCTGCCAAGGGAAGGTGAGGGCCAGCAACAGCTTGCAGTCCTGGCCCCTTTGGTGTGGGAGCAGGCGCTGGACATTTTCCATTTGGGAGCTGGGCTTTCGGAGGAGTGAGAGCAAGCAAGGGAAAGACGTCGGCACCCTGAGGTGGCTGGCAAGCCCATAGCACCAGTGTCTGTGGGGCTGTGGAAGGGCTGCCAAGGGAAGGTGAGGGCTAGCAACAGCTTGCAGTCCTGGCCCCTTTGGTGTGGGAGCAGGCGCTGGACGTTTTCCCTTTGGGAGCTGGGCTTTCGGAGGACTGAGAGCGAGCAAGGGAAAGACGTCGGCACCCTGAGGTGGCTGGCAAGCCCATAGCACCAGTGTCTGTGGGGCTGTGGAAGGGCTGCCAAGGGAAGGTGAGGGCCAGCAACAGCTTGCAGTCCTGGCCCCTTTGGTGTGGGAGCAGGCGCTGGACGTTTTCCATTTGGGAGCTGGGCTCTGGCAGGACTGAGAGCAAGCAAGGGAAAGACGTCGGCACCCTGAGGTGGCTGGGAAGCCCAGAGCGGCAGTGTCTGTGGGGCTGTGGAAGGGCTGCCAAGGGAAGGGGAGGGCCAGCAACAGCTTGCAGTCCTGGCCCCTTTGGTGTGGGAGCAGGCGCTGGACGTTTTCCATTTGGGAGCTTCTCTGGCAGTGCTGAGAGCGAGCAAGGGAAAGACGTCGGCACCCTGAGGTGGCTGGCAAGCCCATAGCACCAGTGTCTGTGGGGCTGTGGAAGGGCTGCCAAGGGAAGGGGAGGGCCAGCAACAGCTTGCAGTCCTGGCCCCTTTGGTGTGGGAGCAGGCGCTGGACGTTTTCCATTTGGGAGCTGGGCTCTGGCAGTCCTGAGAGCGAGCAAGGGAAAGACGTTGGCACCATGAGGTGGCTGGCAAGCCCATAGCGCCAGTGTCTGTGGGGCTGTGGAAGGGCTGCCAAGGGAAGGTGAGGGCCAGCAACAGCTTGCAGTCCTGGCCCCTTTGGTGTGGGAGCAGGCGCTGGACGTTTTCCATTTGGGAGCTGGGCTCTGGCAGGACTGAGAGCGAGCAAGGGAAAGACGTCGGCACCCTGAGGGGTCTGGCAAGCCCATAGCACCAGTGTCTGTGGGGCTGTGGAAGGGCTGCCAAGGGAAGGGGAGGGCCAGCAACAGCTTGCAGTCCTGGCCCCTTTCGTGTGGGAGCAGGCGCTGGACATTTTCCATTTGGGAGCTGGGCTTTCGGAGGAGTGAGAGCAAGCAAGGGAAAGACGTCGGCACCCTGAGGTGGCTGGCAAGCCCATAGCACCAATGTCTGTGGGGCTGTGGAAGGGCTGCCAAGGGAAGGGGAGGGCCAGCAACAGCTTGCAGTCCTTGCCCCTTTGGTGTGGGAGCAGGTGCTGGACGTTTTCCCTTTGGGAGCTGGGCTCTGGCAGTGCTGAGAGCGAGCAAGGGAAAGACGTCGTCACCCTGAGGTGGCTGGCAAGCCCATAGCACCAGTGTCTGTGGGGCTGTGGAAGGGCTGCCAAGGGAAGGGGAGGGCCAGCAACAGCTTGCAGTCCTGGCCCCTTTGGTGTGGGAGCAGGCGCTGGACGTTTTCCATTTGGGAGCTGGGCTCTGGCAGGACTGAGAGCGAGCAAGTGAAAGACGTCGGCACCCTGAGGTGGCTGGCAAGGCCACAGCACCAGTGTCTGTGGGGCTGTGGAAGGGCTGCCAAGGGAAGGGGAGGGCCAGCAACAGCTTGCAGTCCTGGCCCCTTTGGTGTGGGAGCAGGCGCTGGTCTTTTTCCCTTTGGGAGCTGGGCTCTGGCAGTGCTGAGAGCGAGCAAGGGAAAGACGTTGGCACCCTGATGTGGCTGGCAAGCTCAGAGCGGCAGCGTCTGTGGGGCTGTGGAAGGGCTGCCAAGGGAAGGGGAGGGCCAGCAACAGCTTGCAGTCCTGGCCCCTTTGGTGTGGGAGCAGGCGCTGGACTTTTTTCATTTGGGAGCTGGGCTGTGGCAGGACTGAGAGCGAGCAAGGGAAAGACGTCGGCACCCTGAGGTGGCTGGGAAGCCCATAGCACCAATGTCTGTGGGTCTGTGGAAGGGCTGCCAAGGGAAGGTGAGGGCCAGCAACAGCTTGCAGTCCTGGCCCCTTTGGTGTGGGAGCAGGCGCTGGACATTTTCCCTTTGGGAGCTGGGCTTTCGGAGGACTGAGAGCGAGCAAGGGAAAGACGTTGGCACCCTGAGGTGGCTGCGAAGCCCAGAGCGGCAGTGTCTGTGGGGCTGTGGAAGGGCTGCCAAGGGAAGGTGAGGGCCAGCAACAGCTTGCAGTCCTGGCCCCTTTGGTGTGGGAGCAGGCGCTGGTCTTTTTCCCTTTGGGAGCTGGGCTCTGGCAGTGCTGAGAGCGAGCAAGGGAAAGACGTCGGCACCCTGAGGTGGCTGGCAAGCCCATAGCACCAGTGTCTGTGTGGCTGTGGAAGGGCTGCCAAGGGAAGGGGAGGGCCAGCAACAGCTTGCAGTCCTGGCCCCTTTGGTGTGGGAGCAGGCGCTGGACGTTTTCCATTTGGGAGCTGGGCTTTCGCAGGACTGAGAGCGAGCAAGGGAAAGACGTCGGCACCCTGAGGTGGCTGGCAAGCTCAGAGCGGCAGTGTCTGTGGGGCTGTGGAAGGGCTGCCAAGGGAAGGTGAGGGCCAGCAACAGCTTGCAGTCCTGGCCCCTTTGGTGTGGGAGCAGGCGCTGGACGTTTTCCATTTGGGAGCTGGGCTCTGGCAGGACTGAGAGCGAGCAAGGGAAAGACGTCGGCACCCTGAGGGGTCTGGCAAGCCCATAGCACCAGTGTCTGTGGGGCTGTGGAAGGGCTGCCAAGGGAAGGGGAGGGCCAGCAACAGCTTGCAGTCCTGGCCCCTTTGGTGTGGGAGCAGGCGCTGGACATTTTCCATTTGGGAGCTGGGCTTTCGGAGGAGTGAGAGCAAGCAAGGGAAAGACGTCGGCACCCTGAGGTGGCTGGCAAGCCCATAGCACCAATGTCTGTGGGGCTGTGGAAGGGCTGCCAAGGGAAGGGGAGGGCCAGCAACAGCTTGCAGTCCTTGCCCCTTTGGTGTGGGAGCAGGTGCTGGACGTTTTCCCTTTGGGAGCTGGGCTCTGGCAGTGCTGAGAGCGAGCAAGGGAAAGACGTCGTCACCCTGAGGTGGCTGGCAAGCCCATAGCACCAGTGTCTGTGGGGCTGTGGAAGGGCTGCCAAGGGAAGGTGAGGGCCAGCAACAGCTTGCAGTCCTGGCCCCTTTGGTGTGGGAGCAGGCGCTGGACGTTTTCCATTTGGGAGCTGGGCTCTGGCAGGACTGAGAGCGAGCAAGGGAAAGACGTCGGCACCCTGAGGTGGCTGGCAAGGCCACAGCACCAGTGTCTGTGGGGCTGTGGAAGGGCTGCCAAGGGAAGGGGAGGGCCAGCAACAGCTTGCAGTCCTTGCCCCTTTGGTGTGGGAGCAGGCGCTGGTCTTTTTCCCTTTGGGAGCTGGGCTCTGGCAGTGCTGAGAGCGAGCAAGGGAAAGACGTTGGCACCCTGAGGTGGCTGGCAAGCTCAGAGCGGCAGCGTCTGTGGGGCTGTGGAAGGGCTGCCAAGGGAAGGTGAGGGCCAGCAACAGCTTGCAGTCCTGGCCCCTTTGGTGTGGGAGCAGGCGCTGGACTTTTTTCATTTGGGAGCTGGGCTGTGGCAGGACTGAGAGCGAGCAAGGGAAAGACGTCGGCACCCTGAGGTGGCTGGCAAGCCCATAGCACCAGTGTCTGTGGGTCTGTGGAAGGGCTGCCAAGGGAAGGTGAGGGCCAGCAACAGCTTGCAGTCCTGGCCCCTTTGGTGTGGGAGCAGGCGCTGGACATTTTCCCTTTGGGAGCTGGGCTTTCGGAGGACTGAGAGCGAGCAAGGGAAAGACGTTGGCACCCTGAGGTGGCTGCGAAGCCCAGAGCGGCAGTGTCTGTGGGGCTGTGGAAGGGCTGCCAAGGGAAGGTGAGGGCCAGTAACAGCTTGCAGTCCTGGCCCCTTTGGTGTGGGAGCAGGCGCTGGTCTTTTTCCCTTTGGGAGCTGGGCTCTGGCAGTGCTGAGAGCGAGCAAGGGAAAGACGTCGGCACCCTGAGGTGGCTGGCAAGCCCATAGCACCAGTGTCTGTGTGGCTGTGGAAGGGCTGCCAAGGGAAGGGGAGGGCCAGCAACAGCTTGCAGTCCTGGCCCCTTTGGTGTGGGAGCAGGCGCTGGACGTTTTCCATTTGGGAGCTGGGCTCTGGCAGTGCTGAGAGCGAGCAAGGGAAAGACGTCGGCACCATGAGGTGGCTGGCAAGCCCATAGCGCCAGTGTCTGTGGGGCTGTGGAAGGGCTGCCAAGGGAAGGTGAGGGCCAGCAACAGCTTGCAGTCCTGGCCCCTTTGGTGTGGGAGCAGGCGCTGGACGTTTTCCATTTGGGAGCTGGGCTCTGGCAGGACTGAGAGCGAGCAAGGGAAAGACGTCGGCACCCTGAGGGGTCTGGCAAGCCCATAGCACCAGTGTCTGTGGGGCTGTGGAAGGGCTGCCAAGGGAAGGGGAGGGCCAGCAACAGCTTGCAGTCCTGGCCCCTTTGGTGTGGGAGCAGGCGCTGGACATTTTCCATTTGGGAGCTGGGCTTTCGGAGGAGTGAGAGCAAGCAAGGGAAAGACGTCGGCACCCTGAGGTGGCTGGCAAGGCCACAGCACCAGTGTCTGTGGGGCTGTGGAAGGGCTGCCAAGGGAAGGGGAGGGCCAGCAACAGCTTGCAGTCCTTGCCCCTTTGGTGTGGGAGCAGGCGCTGGTCTTTTTCCCTTTGGGAGCTGGGCTCTGGCAGTGCTGAGAGCGAGCAAGGGAAAGACGTTGGCACCCTGAGGTGGCTGGCAAGCTCAGAGCGGCAGCGTCTGTGGGGCTGTGGAAGGGCTGCCAAGGGAAGGGGAGGGCCAGCAACAGCTTGCAGTCCTGGCCCCTTTGGTGTGGGAGCAGGCGCTGGACATTCTCCATTTGGGAGCTGGGCTTTCGGAGGACTGAGAGCGAGCAAGGGAAAGACGTTGGCACCCTGAGGTGGCTGGGAAGCCCAGAGCGGCAGTGTCTGTGGGGCTGTGGAAGGGCTGCCAAGGGAAGGTGAGGGCCAGCAACAGCTTGCAGTCCTGGCCCCTTTGGTGTGGGAGCAGGCGCTGGACGTTTTCCCTTTGGGAGCTGGGCTTTCGGAGGACTGAGAGCGAGCAAGGGAAAGACGTCGGCACCCTGAGGTGGCTGGCAAGCCCATAGCACCAATGTCTGTGGGGCTGTGGAAGGGCTGCCAAGGGAAGGTGAGGGCCAGCAACAGCTTGCAGTCCTTGTCCCTTTGGTGTGGGAGCAGGTGCTGGACGTTTTCCGTTTGGGAGCTTCTCTGGCAGTGCTGAGAGAAAACAAGGGAAAGACGTCGGCACCCTGAGGTGGCTGGCAAGGCCATAGCACCAGTGTCTGTGGGGCTGTGGAAGGGCTGCCAAGGGAAGGTGAGGGCCAGCAACAGCTTGCAGTCCTGGCCCCTTTGGTGTGGGAGCAGGCGCTGGGCGTTTTCCATTTGGGAGCTGGCCTTTCGCAGGACTGAGAGCGAGCAAGGGAAAGACGTCGGCACCCTGAGGTGGCTGGCAAGCCCATAGCGCCAGTGTCTGTGCGGCTGTGGAAGGGCTGGCAAGGGAAGGTGAGGGCCAGCAACAGCTTGCAGTCCTGGCCCCTTTGGTGTGGGAGCAGGCGCTGGACGTTTTCCATTTGGGAGCTGGGCTTTCGGAGGACTGAGAGCGAGCAAGGGAAAGACGTCGGCACCCTGAGGTGGCTGGCAAGCCCATAGCACCAGTGTCTGTGGGGCTGTGGAAGGGCTGCCAAGGGAAGGGGAGGGCCAGCAACAGCTTGCAGTCCTGGCCCCTTTGGTGTGGGAGCAGGCGCTGGACGTTTTCCATTTGGGAGCTGGGCCCTGGCAGGACTGAGAGCGAGCAAGGGAAAGACGTCGGCACCCTGAAGTGGCTGGCAAGGCCACAGCACCAGTGTCTGTGGGGCTGTGGAAGGGCTGCCAAGGGAAGGGGAGGGCCAGCAACAGCTTGCAGTCCTGGCCCCTTTGGTGTGGGAGCAGGCGCTGGTCTTTTTCCCTTTGGGAGCTGGGCTCTGGCAGTGCTGAGAGCGAGCAAGGGAAAGACGTTGGCACCCTGAGGTGGCTGGCAAGCTCAGAGCGGCAGCGTCTGTGGGGCTGTGGAAGGGCTGCCAAGGGAAGGGGAGGGCCAGCAACAGCTTGCAGTCCTGGCCCCTTTGGTGTGGGAGCAGGCGCTGGACTTTTTTCATTTGGGAGCTGGGCTGTGGCAGGACTGAGAGCGAGCAAGGGAAAGACGTCGGCACCCTGAGGTGGCTGGCAAGCCCATAGCACCAGTGTCTGTGGGTCTGTGGAAGGGCTGCCAAGGGAAGGTGAGGGCCAGCAACAGCTTGCAGTCCTGGCCCCTTTGGTGTGGGAGCAGGCGCTGGACATTTTCCCTTTGGGAGCTGGGCTTTCGGAGGACTGAGAGCGAGCAAGGGAAAGACGTTGGCACCCTGAGGTGGCTGCGAAGCCCAGAGCGGCAGTGTCTGTGGGGCTGTGGAAGGGCTGCCAAGGGAAGGTGAGGGCCAGCAACAGCTTGCAGTCCTGGCCCCTTTGGTGTGGGAGCAGGCGCTGGTCTTTTTCCCTTTGGGAGCTGGGCTCTGGCAGTGCTGAGAGCGAGCAAGGGAAAGACGTCGGCACCCTGAGGTGGCTGGCAAGCCCATAGCACCAGTGTCTGTGTGGCTGTGGAAGGGCTGCCAAGGGAAGGGGAGGGCCAGCAACAGCTTGCAGTCCTGGCCCCTTTGGTGTGGGAGCAGGCGCTGGACGTTTTCCATTTGGGAGCTGGGCTCTGGCAGTGCTGAGAGCGAGCAAGGGAAAGACGTCGGCACCATGAGGTGGCTGGCAAGCCCATAGCGCCAGTGTCTGTGGGGCTGTGGAAGGGCTGCCAAGGGAAGGTGAGGGCCAGCAACAGCTTGCAGTCCTGGCCCCTTTGGTGTGGGAGCAGGCGCTGGACGTTTTCCATTTGGGAGCTGGGCTCTGGCAGGACTGAGAGCGAGCAAGGGAAAGACGTCGGCACCCTGAGGGGTCTGGCAAGCCCATAGCACCAGTGTCTGTGGGGCTGTGGAAGGGCTGCCAAGGGAAGGGGAGGGCCAGCAACAGCTTGCAGTCCTGGCCCCTTTGGTGTGGGAGCAGGCGCTGGACATTTTCCATTTGGGAGCTGGGCTTTCGGAGGAGTGAGAGCAAGCAAGGGAAAGACGTCGGCACCCTGAGGTGGCTGGCAAGCCCATAGCACCAATGTCTGTGGGGCTGTGGAAGGGCTGCCAAGGGAAGGGGAGGGCCAGCAACAGCTTGCAGTCCTTGCCCCTTTGGTGTGGGAGCAGGTGCTGGACGTTTTCCCTTTGGGAGCTGGGCTCTGGCAGTGCTGAGAGCGAGCAAGGGAAAGACGTCGTCACCCTGAGGTGGCTGGCAAGCCCATAGCACCAGTGTCTGTGGGGCTGTGGAAGGGCTGCCAAGGGAAGGGGAGGGCCAGCAACAGCTTGCAGTCCTGGCCCCTTTGGTGTGGGAGCAGGCGCTGGACGTTTTCCATTTGGGAGCTGGGCTCTGGCAGGACTGAGAGCGAGCAAGGGAAAGACGTCGGCACCCTGAGGTGGCTGGCAAGGCCACAGCACCAGTGTCTGTGGGGCTGTGGAAGGGCTGCCAAGGGAAGGGGAGGGCCAGCAACAGCTTGCAGTCCTTGCCCCTTTGGTGTGGGAGCAGGCGCTGGTCTTTTTCCCTTTGGGAGCTGGGCTCTGGCAGTGCTGAGAGCGAGCAAGGGAAAGACGTTGGCACCCTGAGGTGGCTGGCAAGCTCAGAGCGGCAGCGTCTGTGGGGCTGTGGAAGGGCTGCCAAGGGAAGGGGAGGGCCAGCAACAGCTTGCAGTCCTGGCCCCTTTGGTGTGGGAGCAGGCGCTGGACATTCTCCATTTGGGAGCTGGGCTTTCGGAGGACTGAGAGCGAGCAAGGGAAAGACGTTGGCACCCTGAGGTGGCTGGGAAGCCCAGAGCGGCAGTGTCTGTGGGGCTGTGGAAGGGCTGCCAAGGGAAGGTGAGGGCCAGCAACAGCTTGCAGTCCTGGCCCCTTTGGTGTGGGAGCAGGCGCTGGACGTTTTCCCTTTGGGAGCTGGGCTTTCGGAGGACTGAGAGCGAGCAAGGGAAAGACGTCGGCACCCTGAGGTGGCTGGCAAGCCCATAGCACCAATGTCTGTGGGGCTGTGGAAGGGCTGCCAAGGGAAGGTGAGGGCCAGCAACAGCTTGCAGTCCTTGTCCCTTTGGTGTGGGAGCAGGTGCTGGACGTTTTCCGTTTGGGAGCTTCTCTGGCAGTGCTGAGAGAAAACAAGGGAAAGACGTCGGCACCCTGAGGTGGCTGGCAAGCCCATAGCACCAGTGTCTGTGGGGCTGTGGAAGGGCTGCCAAGGGAAGGTGAGGGCCAGCAACAGCTTGCAGTCCTGGCCCCTTTGGTGTGGGAGCAGGCGCTGGGCGTTTTCCATTTGGGAGCTGGCCTTTCGCAGGACTGAGAGCGAGCAAGGGAAAGACGTCGGCACCCTGAGGTGGCTGGCAAGCCCATAGCGCCAGTGTCTGTGCGGCTGTGGAAGGGCTGGCAAGGGAAGGTGAGGGCCAGCAACAGCTTGCAGTCCTGGCCCCTTTGGTGTGGGAGCAGGCGCTGGACGTTTTCCATTTGGGAGCTGGGCTTTCGGAGGACTGAGAGCGAGCAAGGGAAAGACGTCGGCACCCTGAGGTGGCTGGCAAGCCCATAGCACCAGTGTCTGTGGGGCTGTGGAAGGGCTGCCAAGGGAAGGGGAGGGCCAGCAACAGCTTGCAGTCCTGGCCCCTTTGGTGTGGGAGCAGGCGCTGGACGTTTTCCATTTGGGAGCTGGGCCCTGGCAGGACTGAGAGCGAGCAAGGGAAAGACGTCGGCACCCTGAAGTGGCTGGCAAGGCCACAGCACCAGTGTCTGTGGGGCTGTGGAAGGGCTGCCAAGGGAAGGGGAGGGCCAGCAACAGCTTGCAGTCCTTGCCCCTTTGGTGTGGGAGCAGGCGCTGGTCTTTTTCCCTTTGGGAGCTGGGCTCTGGCAGTGCTGAGAGCGAGCAAGGGAAAGACGTTGGCACCCTGAGGTGGCTGGCAAGCTCAGAGCGGCAGCGTCTGTGGGGCTGTGGAAGGGCTGCCAAGGGAAGGGGAGGGCCAGCAACAGCTTGCAGTCCTGGCCCCTTTGGTGTGGGAGCAGGCGCTGGACATTCTCCATTTGGGAGCTGGGCTTTCGGAGGACTGAGAGCGAGCAAGGGAAAGACGTTGGCACCCTGAGGTGGCTGGGAAGCCCAGAGCGGCAGTGTCTGTGGGGCTGTGGAAGGGCTGCCAAGGGAAGGTGAGGGCCAGCAACAGCTTGCAGTCCTGGCCCCTTTGGTGTGGGAGCAGGCGCTGGACGTTTTCCCTTTGGGAGCTGGGCTTTCGGAGGACTGAGAGCGAGCAAGGGAAAGACGTCGGCACCCTGAGGTGGCTGGCAAGCCCATAGCACCAATGTCTGTGGGGCTGTGGAAGGGCTGCCAAGGGAAGGTGAGGTCCAGCAACAGCTTGCAGTCCTTGTCCCTTTGGTGTGGGAGCAGGTGCTGGACGTTTTCCGTTTGGGAGCTTCTCTGGCAGTGCTGAGAGAAAACAAGGGAAAGACGTCGGCACCCTGAGGTGGCTGGCAAGCCCATAGCACCAGTGTCTGTGGGGCTGTGGAAGGGCTGCCAAGGGAAGGTGAGGGCCAGCAACAGCTTGCAGTCCTGGCCCCTTTGGTGTGGGAGCAGGCGCTGGGCGTTTTCCATTTGGGAGCTGGGCTTTCGGAGGACTGAGAGCGAGCAAGGGAAAGACGTCGGCACCCTGAGGTGGCTGGCAAGCCCATAGCGCCAGTGTCTGTGCGGCTGTGGAAGGGCTGGCAAGGGAAGGTGAGGGCCAGCAACAGCTTGCAGTCCTGGCCCCTTTGGTGTGGGAGCAGGCGCTGGACGTTTTCCATTTGGGAGCTGGGCTTTCGGAGGACTGAGAGCGAGCAAGGGAAAGACGTCGGCACCCTGAGGTGGCTGGCAAGCCCATAGCACCAGTGTCTGTGGGGCTGTGGAAGGGCTGCCAAGGGAAGGGGAGGGCCAGCAACAGCTTGCAGTCCTGGCCCCTTTGGTGTGGGAGCAGGCGCTGGACGTTTTCCCTTGGGAGCTGGGCTTTCGGAGGACTGAGAGCAAGCAAGGGAAAGACGTCGGCACCCTGAGGTGGCTGGCAAGCCCATAGCACCAGTGTCTGTGGGGCTGTGGAAGGGCTGCCAAGGGAAGGTGAGGGCCAGCAACAGCTTGCAGTCCTGGCCCCTTTGGTGTGGGAGCAGGCGCTGGACGTTTTCCATTTGGGAGCTGGGCTTTCGGAGGACTGAGAGCAAGTAAGGGAAAGACGTCGGCACCCTGAGGTGGCTGGCAAGCCCATAGCACCAGTGTCTGTGGGGCTGTGGAAGGGCTGCCAAGGGAAGGGGAGGGCCAGCAACAGCTTGCAGTCCTGGCCCCTTTGGTGTGGGAGCAGGCGCTGGTCGTTTTCCATTTGGGAGCTGGGCTCTGGCAGTCCTGAGAGCGAGCAAGGGAAAGACATCGGCACCATGACGTGGCTGGCAAGCTCAGAGAACCAGTGCCTGTGGGGCTGTGGAAGGGCTGGCAAGGGAAGGTGAGGGCCAGCAACAGCTTGCAGTCCTGGCCCCTTTGGTGTGGGAGCAGGCGCTGGACGTTTTCCCTTTGGGAGCTGGGCTCTGGCAGGACTGAGAGCGAGCAAGGGAAAGACGTCGGCACCCTGAGGTGGCTGGTAAGCCCATAGCTCCAATGTCTGTGGGGCTGTGGAAGGGCTGCCAAGGGAAGGGGAGGGCCAGCAACAGCTTGCAGTCCTGGCCCCTTTGGTGTGGGAGCAGGCGCTGGACATTTTCCCTTTGGGAGCTGGGCTTTCGGAGGACTGAGAGCGAGCAAGGGAAAGACGTCGGCACCCTGAGGTGGCTGGGAAGCCCAGAGCGGCAGTGTCTGTGGGGCTGTGGAAGGGCTGCCAAGGGAAGGTGAGGGCCAGCAACAGCTTGCAGTCCTGGCCCCTTTGGTGTGGGAGCAGGCGCTGGTCGTTTTCCATTTGGGAGCTTCTCTGGCAGTCCTGAGAGCGAGCAAGGGAAAGACGTCGGCACCCTGAGGTGGCTGGCAAGCCCATAGCACCAATGTCTGTGGGGCTGTGGAAGGGCTGCCAAGGGAAGGTGAGGTCCAGCAACAGCTTGCAGTCCTTGTCCCTTTGGTGTGGGAGCAGGTGCTGGACGTTTTCCGTTTGGGAGCTTCTCTGGCAGTGCTGAGAGAAAACAAGGGAAAGACGTCGGCACCCTGAGGTGGCTGGCAAGCCCATAGCGCCAGTGTCTGTGGGGCTGTGGAAGGGCTGCCAAGGGAAGGTGAGGGCCAGCAACAGCTTGCAGTCCTGGCCCCTTTGGTGTGGGAGCAGGCGCTGGACGTTTTCCATTTGGGAGCTGGGCTTTCGGAGGACTGAGAGCGAGCAAGGGAAAGACGTCGGCACCCTGAGGTGGCTGGCAAGCCCATAGCACCAGTGTCTGTGGGGCTGTGGAAGGGCTGCCAAGGGAAGGGGAGGGCCAGCAACAGCTTGCAGTCCTGGCCCCTTTGGTGTGGGAGCAGGCGCTGGACGTTTTCCCTTTGGGAGCTGGGCTTTCGGAGGACTGAGAGCGAGCAAGGGAAAGACGTCGGCACCCTGAGGTGGCTGGCAAGCCCATAGCACCAGTGTCTGTGGGGCTGTGGAAGGGCTGCCAAGGGAAGGTGAGGGCCAGCAACAGCTTGCAGTCCTGGCCCCTTTGGTGTGGGAGCAGGCGCTGGACGTTTTCCATTTGGGAGCTGGGCTTTCGGAGGACTGAGAGCGAGCAAGGGAAAGACGTCGGCACCCTGAGGTGGCTGGCAAGCCCATAGCGCCAGTGTCTGTGGGGCTGTGGAAGGGCTGCCAAGGGAAGGTGAGGGCCAGCAACAGCTTGCAGTCCTGGCCCCTTTGGTGTGGGAGCAGGCGCTGGACTTTTTCCCTTTGGGAGCTGGGCTTTCGGAGGACTGAGAGCAAGCAAGGGAAAGACGTCGGCACCCTGAGGTGGCTGGCAAGCCCATAGCACCAGTGTCTGTGGGGCTGTGGAAGGGCTGCCAAGGGAAGGGGAGGGCCAGCAACAGCTTGCAGTCCTGGCCCCTTTGGTGTGGGAGCAGGCGCTGGTCGTTTTCCATTTGGGAGCTGGGCTCTGGCAGGACTGAGAGCGAGCAAGGGAAAGACATCGGCACCATGAGGTGGCTGGCAAGCTCAGAGAACCAGTGCCTGTGGGGCTGTGGAAGGGCTGGCAAGGGAAGGTGAGGGCCAGCAACAGCTTGCAGTCCTGGCCCCTTTGGTGTGGGAGCAGGCGCTGGACGTTTTCCCTTTGGGAGCTGGGCTCTGGCAGGACTGAGAGCGAGCAAGGGAAAGACGTCGGCACCCTGAGGTGGCTGGTAAGCCCATAGCTCCAATGTCTGTGGGGCTGTGGAAGGGCTGCCAAGGGAAGGGGAGGGCCAGCAACAGCTTGCAGTCCTGGCCCCTTTGGTGTGGGAGCAGGCGCTGGACATTTTCCCTTTGGGAGCTGGGCTTTCGGAGGACTGAGAGCGAGCAAGGGAAAGACGTCGGCACCATGAGGTGGCTGGGAAGCCCAGAGCGGCAGTGTCTGTGGGGCTGTGGAAGGGCTGCCAAGGGAAGGTGAGGGCCAGCAACAGCTTGCAGTCCTGGCCCCTTTGGTGTGGGAGCAGGCGCTGGACGTTTTCCCTTTGGGAGCTTCTCTGGCAGTGCTGAGAGCGAGCAAGGGAAAGACGTCGGCACCCTGAGGTGGCTGGCAAGCCCATAGCACCAGTGTCTGTGGGGCTGTGGAAGGGCTGCCAAGGGAAGGGGAGGGCCAGCAACAGCTTGCAGTCCTGGCCCCTTTGGTGTGGGAGCAGGCGCTGGACGTTTTCCATTTGGGAGCTGGGCTCTGGCAGGACTGAGAGCAAGCAAGGGAAAGATGTCGGCACCCTGAGGTGGCTGGGAAGCCCAGAGCGGCAGTGTCTGTGGGGCTGTGGAAGGGCTGCCAAGGGAAGGTGAGGGCCAGCAACAGCTTGCAGTCCTGGCCCCTTTGGTGTGGGAGCAGGCGCTGGACGTTTTCCCTTTTGGAGCTGGGCTCTGGCAGGACTGAGAGCGAGCAAGGGAAAGACGTCGCCACCCTTAGGTGGCTGGCAAGCCCATAGCACCAGTGTCTGTGGGGCTGTGGAAGGGCTGCCAAGGGAAGGTGAGGGCCAGCAACAGCTTGCAGTCCTGGCCCCTTTGGTGTGGGAGCAGGCGCTGGTCGTTTTCCATTTGGGAGCTGGGCTCTGGCAGTGCTGAGAGCGAGCAAGGGAAAGACGTCGGCACCCTGAGGTGGCTGGCAAGCCCATAGCACCAGTGTCTGTGGGGCTGTGGAAGGGCTGCGAAGGGAAGGGGAGGGCCAGCAACAGCTTGCAGTCCTGGCCCCTTTGGTGTGGGAGCAGGCGCTGGACGTTTTCCCTTTGGGAGCTGGGCTCTGGCAGGACTGAGAGCGAGCAAGGGAAAGACGTCGGCACCCTGAGGTGGCTGGCAAGCCCATAGCACCAGTGTCTGTGGGGCTGTGGAAGGGCTGCCAAGGGAAGGTGAGGGCCAGCAACAGCTTGCAGTCCTGGCCCCTTTGGTGTGGGAGCAGGCGCTGGACGTTTTCCCTTTGGGAGCTGGGCTTTCGGAGGACTGAGAGCAAGCAAGGGAAAGACGTCGGCACCCTGAGGTGGCTGGCAAGCCCATAGCACCAGTGTCTGTGGGGCTGTGGAAGGGCTGCCAAGGGAAGGGGAGGGCCAGCAACAGCTTGCAGTCCTGGCCCCTTTGGTGTGGGAGCAGGCGCTGGTCGTTTTCCATTTGGGAGCTGGGCTCTGGCAGTGCTGAGAGCGAGCAAGGGAAAGACGTCGGCACCCTGAGGTGGCTGGCAAGCTCAGAGAACCAGTGCCTGTGGGGCTGTGGAAGGGCTGGCAAGGGAAGGTGAGGGCCAGCAACAGCTTGCAGTCCTGGCCCCTTTGGTGTGGGAGCAGGCGCTGGACGTTTTCCCTTTGGGAGCTGGGCTCTGGCAGGACTGAGAGCGAGCAAGGGAAAGACGTCGGCACCCTGAGGTGGCTGGTAAGCCCATAGCTCCAATGTCTGTGGGGCTGTGGAAGGGCTGCCAAGGGAAGGTGAGGGCCAGCAACAGCTTGCAGTCCTGGCCCCTTTGGTGTGGGAGCAGGCGCTGGACATTTTCCCTTTGGGAGCTGGGCTTTCGGAGGACTGAGAGCGAGCAAGGGAAAGACGTCGGCACCCTGAGGTGGCTGGCAAGCCCATAGCACCAGTGCCTGTGGGGCTGTGGAAGGGCTGGCAAGGGAAGGTGAGGGCCAGCAACAGCTTGCAGTCCTGGCCCCCTTGGTGTGGGAGCAGGCGCTGGACGTTTTCCATTTGGGAGCTTCTCTGGCAGTGCTGAGAGCGAGCAAGGGAAAGACGTCGGCACCCTGAGGTGGCTGGCAAGCCCATAGCACCAGTGTCTGTGGGGCTGTGGAAGGGCTGCCAAGGGAAGGGGAGGGCCAGCAACAGCTTGCAGTCCTGGCCCCTTTGGTGTGGGAGCAGGCGCTGGACGTTTTCCATTTGGGAGCTGGGCTCTGGCAGGACTGAGAGCAAGCAAGGGAAAGATGTCGGCACCCTGAGGTGGCTGGGAAGCCCAGAGCGGCAGTGTCTGTGGGGCTGTGGAAGGGCTGCCAAGGGAAGGTGAGGGCCAGCAACAGCTTGCAGTCCTGGCCCCTTTGGTGTGGGAGCAGGCGCTGGACGTTTTCCCTTTTGGAGCTGGGCTCTGGCAGGACTGAGAGCGAGCAAGGGAAAGACGTCGCCACCCTTAGGAGCTGGCAAGCCCATAGCACCAGTGTCTGTGGGGCTGTGGAAGGGCTGCCAAGGGAAGGTGAGGGCCAGCAACAGCTTGCAGTCCTGGCCCCTTTGGTGTGGGAGCAGGCGCTGGTCGTTTTCCATTTGGGAGCTGGGCTCTGGCAGTGCTGAGAGCGAGCAAGGGAAAGACGTCGGCACCCTGAGGTGGCTGGCAAGCCCATAGCACCAGTGTCTGTGGGGCTGTGGAAGGGCTGGCAAGGGAAGGTGAGGGCCAGCAACAGCTTGCAGTCCTGGCCCCTTTGGTGTGGGAGCAGGCGCTGGACGTTTTCCCTTTGGGAGCTGGGCTCTGGCAGGACTGAGAGCGAGCAAGGGAAAGACGTCGGCACCCTGAGGTGGCTGGCAAGCCCATAGCACCAGTGTCTGTGGGGCTGTGGAAGGGCTGCCAAGGGAAGGTGAGGGCCAGCAACAGCTTGCAGTCCTGGCCCCTTTGGTGTGGGAGCAGGCGCTGGACGTTTTCCCTTTGGGAGCTGGGCTTTCGCAGGACTGAGAGCGAGCAAGGGAAAGACGTCGGCACCCTGAGGTGGCTGGCAAGCCCATAGCACCAGTGTCTGTGGGGCTGTGGAAGGGCTGCCAAGGGAAGGGGAGGGCCAGCAACAGCTTGCAGTCCTGGCCCCTTTGGTGTGGGAGCACGCGCTGGACGTTTTCCATTTGGGACTGGGCTCTGGCAGGACTGAGAGCGAGCAAGGGAAAGACGTCGGCACCCTGAGGTGGCTGGCAAGCCCATAGCGCCAGTGTCTGTGCGGCTGTGGAAGGGCTGGCAAGGGAAGGTGAGGGCCAGCAACAGCTTGCAGTCCTGGCCCCTTTGGTGTGGGAGCAGGCGCTGGACGTTTTCCATTTGGGAGCTGGGCTTTCGGAGGACTGAGAGCGAGCAAGGGAAAGACGTCGGCACCCTGAGGTGGCTGGCAAGCCCATAGCACCAGTGTCTGTGGGGCTGTGGAAGGGCTGCCAAGGGAAGGGGAGGGCCAGCAACAGCTTGCAGTCCTGGCCCCTTTGGTGTGGGAGCAGGCGCTGGACGTTTTCCCTTGGGATCTGGGCTTTCGGAGGACTGAGAGCAAGCAAGGGAAAGACGTCGGCACCCTGAGGTGGCTGGCAAGCCCATAGCACCAGTGTCTGTGGGGCTGTGGAAGGGCTGCCAAGGGAAGGTGAGGGCCAGCAACAGCTTGCAGTCCTGGCCCCTTTGGTGTGGGAGCAGGCGCTGGACGTTTTCCATTTGGGAGCTGGGCTTTCGGAGGACTGAGAGCGAGCAAGGGAAAGACGTCGGCACCCTGAGGTGGCTGGCAAGCCCAGAGCGGCAGTGTCTGTGGGGCTGTGGAAGGGCTGCCAAGGGAAGGGGAGGGCCAGCAACAGCTTGCAGTCCTGGCCCCTTTGGTGTGGGAGCAGGCGCTGGACGTTTTCCCTTTGGGAGCTGGGCTCTGGCAGGACTGAGAGCGAGCAAGGGAAAGACGTCGCCACCCTTAGGTGGCTGGCAAGCCCATAGCACCAGTGTCTGTGGGGCTGTGGAAGGGCTGCCAAGGGAAGGTGAGGGCCAGCAACAGCTTGCAGTCCTGGCCCCTTTGGTGTGGGAGCAGGCGCTGGTCGTTTTCCATTTGGGAGCTGGGCTCTGGCAGTGCTGAGAGCGAGCAAGGGAAAGACGTCGGCACCCTGAGGTGGCTGGCAAGCCCATAGCACCAGTGTCTGTGGGGCTGTGGAAGGGCTGGCAAGGGAAGGTGAGGGCCAGCAACAGCTTGCAGTCCTGGCCCCTTTGGTGTGGGAGCAGGCGCTGGACGTTTTCCCTTTGGGAGCTGGGCTCTGGCAGGACTGAGAGCGAGCAAGGGAAAGACGTCGGCACCCTGAGGTGGCTGGTAAGCCCATAGCTCCAATGTCTGTGGGGCTGTGGAAGGGCTGCCAAGGGAAGGTGAGGGCCAGCAACAGCTTGCAGTCCTGGCCCCTTTGGTGTGGGAGCAGGCGCTGGACATTTTCCCTTTGGGAGCTGGGCTTTCGGAGGACTGAGAGCGAGCAAGGGAAAGACGTCGGCACCCTGAGGTGGCTGGCAAGCCCATAGCACCAGTGCCTGTGGGGCTGTGGAAGGGCTGGCAAGGGAAGGTGAGGGCCAGCAACAGCTTGCAGTCCTGGCCCCTTTGGTGTGGGAGCAGGCGCTGGACGTTTTCCATTTGGGAGCTTCTCTGGCAGTGCTGAGAGCGAGCAAGGGAAAGACGTCGGCACCCTGAGGTGGCTGGCAAGCCCATAGCACCAGTGTCTGTGGGGCTGTGGAAGGGCTGCCAAGGGAAGGGGAGGGCCAGCAACAGCTTGCAGTCCTGGCCCCTTTGGTGTGGGAGCAGGCGCTGGACGTTTTCCATTTGGGAGCTGGGCTCTGGCAGGACTGAGAGCAAGCAAGGGAAAGATGTCGGCACCCTGAGGTGGCTGGGAAGCCCAGAGCGGCAGTGTCTGTGGGGCTGTGGAAGGGCTGCCAAGGGAAGGTGAGGGCCAGCAACAGCTTGCAGTCCTGGCCCCTTTGGTGTGGGAGCAGGCGCTGGACGTTTTCCCTTTTGGAGCTGGGCTCTGGCAGGACTGAGAGCGAGCAAGGGAAAGACGTCGCCACCCTTAGGAGCTGGCAAGCCCATAGCACCAGTGTCTGTGGGGCTGTGGAAGGGCTGCCAAGGGAAGGTGAGGGCCAGCAACAGCTTGCAGTCCTGGCCCCTTTGGTGTGGGAGCAGGCGCTGGTCGTTTTCCATTTGGGAGCTGGGCTCTGGCAGTGCTGAGAGCGAGCAAGGGAAAGACGTCGGCACCCTGAGGTGGCTGGCAAGCCCATAGCACCAGTGTCTGTGGGGCTGTGGAAGGGCTGGCAAGGGAAGGTGAGGGCCAGCAACAGCTTGCAGTCCTGGCCCCTTTGGTGTGGGAGCAGGCGCTGGACGTTTTCCCTTTGGGAGCTGGGCTCTGGCAGGACTGAGAGCGAGCAAGGGAAAGACGTCGGCACCCTGAGGTGGCTGGCAAGCCCATAGCACCAGTGTCTGTGGGGCTGTGGAAGGGCTGCCAAGGGAAGGTGAGGGCCAGCAACAGCTTGCAGTCCTGGCCCCTTTGGTGTGGGAGCAGGCGCTGGACGTTTTCCCTTTGGGAGCTGGACTTTCGCAGGACTGAGAGCGAGCAAGGGAAAGACGTCGGCACCCTGAGGTGGCTGGCAAGCCCATAGCACCAGTGTCTGTGGGGCTGTGGAAGGGCTGCCAAGGGAAGGGGAGGGCCAGCAACAGCTTGCAGTCCTGGCCCCTTTGGTGTGGGAGCACGCGCTGGACGTTTTCCATTTGGGACTGGGCTCTGGCAGGACTGAGAGCGAGCAAGGGAAAGACGTCGGCACCCTGAGGTGGCTGGCAAGCCCATAGCACCAGTGTCTGTGGGTCTGTGGAAGGGCTGCCAAGGGAAGGTGAGGGCCAGCAACAGCTTGCAGTCCTGGCCCCTTTGGTGTGGGAGCAGGCGCTGGACATTTTCCCTTTGGGAGCTGGGCTTTCGGAGGACTGAGAGCGAGCAAGGGAAAGACGTTGGCACCCTGAGGTGGCTGAGAAGCCCAGAGCGGCAGTGTCTGTGGGGCTGTGGAAGGGCTGCCAAGGGAAGGTGAGGGCCAGCAACAGCTTGCAGTCCTGGCCCCTTTGGTGTGGGAGCAGGCGCTGGTCTTTTTCCCTTTGGGAGCTGGGCTCTGGCAGTGCTGAGAGCGAGCAAGGGAAAGACGTCGGCACCCTGAGGTGGCTGGCAAGCCCATAGCACCAGTGTCTGTGTGGCTGTGGAAGGGCTGCCAAGGGAAGGGGAGGGCCAGCAACAGCTTGCAGTCCTGGCCCCTTTGGTGTGGGAGCAGGCGCTGGACGTTTTCCATTTGGGAGCTGGGCTCTGGCAGTGCTGAGAGCGAGCAAGGGAAAGACGTCGGCACCATGAGGTGGCTGGCAAGCCCATAGCGCCAGTGTCTGTGGGGCTGTGGAAGGGCTGCCAAGGGAAGGTGAGGGCCAGCAACAGCTTGCAGTCCTGGCCCCTTTGGTGTGGGAGCAGGCGCTGGACGTTTTCCATTTGGGAGCTGGGCTCTGGCAGGACTGAGAGCGAGCAAGGGAAAGACGTCGGCACCCTGAGGGGTCTGGCAAGCCCATAGCACCAGTGTCTGTGGGGCTGTGGAAGGGCTGCCAAGGGAAGGGGAGGGCCAGCAACAGCTTGCAGTCCTGGCCCCTTTGGTGTGGGAGCAGGCGCTGGACATTTTCCATTTGGGAGCTGGGCTTTCGGAGGAGTGAGAGCAAGCAAGGGAAAGACGTCGGCACCCTGAGGTGGCTGGCAAGCCCATAGCACCAATGTCTGTGGGGCTGTGGAAGGGCTGCCAAGGGAAGGGGAGGGCCAGCAACAGCTTGCAGTCCTTGCCCCTTTGGTGTGGGAGCAGGTGCTGGACGTTTTCCCTTTGGGAGCTGGGCTCTGGCAGTGCTGAGAGCGAGCAAGGGAAAGACGTCGTCACCCTGAGGTGGCTGGCAAGCCCATAGCACCAGTGTCTGTGGGGCTGTGGAAGGGCTGCCAAGGGAAGGGGAGGGCCAGCAACAGCTTGCAGTCCTGGCCCCTTTGGTGTGGGAGCAGGCGCTGGACGTTTTCCCTTTGGGAGCTGGGCTCTGGCAGGACTGAGAGCGAGCAAGGGAAAGACGTCGGCACCCTGAGGTGGCTGGCAAGGCCACAGCACCAGTGTCTGTGGGGCTGTGGAAGGGCTGCCAAGGGAAGGGGAGGGCCAGCAACAGCTTGCAGTCCTTGCCCCTTTGGTGTGGGAGCAGGCGCTGGTCTTTTTCCCTTTGGGAGCTGGGCTCTGGCAGTGCTGAGAGCGAGCAAGGGAAAGACGTTGGCACCCTGAGGTGGCTGGCAAGCTCAGAGCGGCAGCGTCTGTGGGGCTGTGGAAGGGCTGCCAAGGGAAGGGGAGGGCCAGCAACAGCTTGCAGTCCTGGCCCCTTTGGTGTGGGAGCAGGCGCTGGACATTCTCCATTTGGGAGCTGGGCTTTCGGAGGACTGAGAGCGAGCAAGGGAAAGACGTTGGCACCCTGAGGTGGCTGGGAAGCCCAGAGCGGCAGTGTCTGTGGGGCTGTGGAAGGGCTGCCAAGGGAAGGTGAGGGCCAGCAACAGCTTGCAGTCCTGGCCCCTTTGGTGTGGGAGCAGGCGCTGGACGTTTTCCCTTTGGGAGCTGGGCTTTCGGAGGACTGAGAGCGAGCAAGGGAAAGACGTCGGCACCCTGAGGTGGCTGGCAAGCCCATAGCACCAATGTCTGTGGGGCTGTGGAAGGGCTGCCAAGGGAAGGTGAGGGCCAGCAACAGCTTGCAGTCCTTGTCCCTTTGGTGTGGGAGCAGGTGCTGGACGTTTTCCGTTTGGGAGCTTCTCTGGCAGTGCTGAGAGAAAACAAGGGAAAGACGTCGGCACCCTGAGGTGGCTGGCAAGCCCATAGCACCAGTGTCTGTGGGGCTGTGGAAGGGCTGCCAAGGGAAGGTGAGGGCCAGCAACAGCTTGCAGTCCTGGCCCCTTTGGTGTGGGAGCAGGCGCTGGACGTTTGCAATTTGGGAGCTGGCCTTTCGCAGGACTGAGAGCGAGCAAGGGAAAGACGTCGGCACCCTGAGGTGGCTGGCAAGCCCATAGCGCCAGTGTCTGTGCGGCTGTGGAAGGGCTGGCAAGGGAAGGTGAGGGCCAGCAACAGCTTGCAGTCCTGGCCCCTTTGGTGTGGGAGCAGGCGCTGGACGTTTTCCCTTTGGGAGCTGGGCTTTCGGAGGACTGAGAGCGAGCAAGGGAAAGACGTCGGCACCCTGAGGTGGCTGGCAAGCCCATAGCACCAGTGTCTGTGGGGCTGTGGAAGGGCTGCCAAGGGAAGGGGAGGGCCAGCAACAGCTTGCAGTCCTGGCCCCTTTGGTGTGGGAGCAGGCGCTGGACGTTTTCCATTTGGGAGCTGGGCCCTGGCAGGACTGAGAGCAAGCAAGGGAAAGACGTCGGCACCCTGAGGTGGCTGGCAAGCCCATAGCACCAGTGTCTGTGGGGCTGTGGAAGGGCTGCCAAGGGAAGGTGAGGGCCAGCAACAGCTTGCAGTCCTGGCCCCTTTGGTGTGGGAGCAGGCGCTGGACGTTTTCCATTTGGGAGCTGGGCTTTCGGAGGACTGAGAGCGAGCAAGGGAAAGACGTCGGCACCCTGAGGTGGCTGGCAAGCCCAGAGCGGCAGTGTCTGTGGGGCTGTGGAAGGGCTGCCAAGGGAAGGTGAGGGCCAGCAACAGCTTGCAGTCCTGGCCCCTTTGGTGTGGGAGCAGGCGCTGGACGTTTTCCCTTTGGGAGCTGGGCTTTCGGAGGACTGAGAGCAAGCAAGGGAAAGACGTCGGCACCCTGAGGTGGCTGGCAAGCCCATAGCACCAGTGTCTGTGGGGCTGTGGAAGGGCTGCCAAGGGAAGGTGAGGGCCAGCAACAGCTTGCAGTCCTGGCACCTTTGGTGTGGGAGCAGGTGCTGGTCGTTTTCCATTTGGGAGCTGGGCTCTGGCAGTGCTGAGAGCGAGCAAGGGAAAGACGTCGGCACCCTGAGGTGGCTGGCAAGCCCATAGCACCAGTGCCTGTGGGGCTGTGGAAGGGCTGGCAAGGGAAGGTGAGGGCCAGCAACAGCTTGCAGTCCTGGCCCCTTTGGTGTGGGAGCAGGCGCTGGACGTTTTCCATTTGGGAGCTTCTCTGGCAGTGCTGAGAGCGAGCAAGGGAAAGACGTCGGCACCCTGAGGTGGCTGGCAAGCCCATAGCACCAGTGTCTGTGGGGCTGTGGAAGGGCTGCCAAGGGAAGGGGAGGGCCAGCAACAGCTTGCAGTCCTGGCCCCTTTGGTGTGGGAGCAGGCGCTGGACGTTTTCCATTTGGGAGCTGGGCTCTGGCAGGACTGAGAGCAAGCAAGGGAAAGATGTCGGCACCCTGAGGTGGCTGGGAAGCCCAGAGCGGCAGTGTCTGTGGGGCTGTGGAAGGGCTGCCAAGGGAAGGTGAGGGCCAGCAACAGCTTGCAGTCCTGGCCCCTTTGGTGTGGGAGCAGGCGCTGGACGTTTTCCCTTTTGGAGCTGGGCTCTGGCAGGACTGAGAGCGAGCAAGGGAAAGACGTCGCCACCCTTAGGAGCTGGCAAGCCCATAGCACCAGTGTCTGTGGGGCTGTGGAAGGGCTGCCAAGGGAAGGGGAGGGCCAGCAACAGCTTGCAGTCCTGGCCCCTTTGGTGTGGGAGCAGGCGCTGGTCGTTTTCCATTTGGGAGCTGGGCTCTGGCAGTGCTGAGAGCGAGCAAGGGAAAGACGTCGGCACCCTGAGGTGGCTGGCAAGCCCATAGCACCAGTGTCTGTGGGGCTGTGGAAGGGCTGGCAAGGGAAGGTGAGGGCCAGCAACAGCTTGCAGTCCTGGCCCCTTTGGTGTGGGAGCAGGCGCTGGACGTTTTCCCTTTGGGAGCTGGGCTCTGGCAGGACTGAGAGCGAGCAAGGGAAAGACGTCGGCACCCTGAGGTGGCTGGCAAGCCCATAGCACCAGTGTCTGTGGGGCTGTGGAAGGGCTGCCAAGGGAAGGTGAGGGCCAGCAACAGCTTGCAGTCCTGGCCCCTTTGGTGTGGGAGCAGGCGCTGGACGTTTTCCCTTTGGGAGCTGGACTTTCGCAGGACTGAGAGCGAGCAAGGGAAAGACGTCGGCACCCTGAGGTGGCTGGCAAGCCCATAGCACCAGTGTCTGTGGGGCTGTGGAAGGGCTGCCAAGGGAAGGGGAGGGCCAGCAACAGCTTGCAGTCCTGGCCCCTTTGGTGTGGGAGCACGCGCTGGACGTTTTCCATTTGGGACTGGGCTCTGGCAGGACTGAGAGCGAGCAAGGGAAAGACGTCGGCACCCTGAGGTGGCTGGCAAGCCCATAGCGCCAGTGTCTGTGCGGCTGTGGAAGGGCTGCCAAGGGAAGGTGAGGGCCAGCAACAGCTTGCAGTCCTGGCCCCTTTGGTGTGGGAGCAGGCGCTGGACGTTTTCCATTTGGGAGCTGGGCTTTCGGAGGACTGAGAGCGAGCAAGGGAAAGACGTCGGCACCATGAGGTGGCTGGCAAGCCCATAGCACCAGTGTCTGTGGGGCTGTGGAAGGGCTGCCAAGGGAAGGGGAGGGCCAGCAACAGCTTGCAGTCCTGGCCCCTTTGGTGTGGGAGCAGGCGCTGGACGTTTTCCCTTGGGATCTGGGCTTTCGGAGGACTGAGAGCAAGCAAGGGAAAGACGTCGGCACCCTGAGGTGGCTGGCAAGCCCATAGCACCAGTGTCTGTGGGGCTGTGGAAGGGCTGCCAAGGGAAGGTGAGGGCCAGCAACAGCTTGCAGTCCTGGCCCCTTTGGTGTGGGAGCAGGCGCTGGACGTTTTCCATTTGGGAGCTGGGCTTTCGGAGGACTGAGAGCGAGCAAGGGAAAGACGTCGGCACCCTGAGGTGGCTGGCAAGTCCAGAGCGGCAGTGTCTGTGGGGCTGTGGAAGGGCTGCCAAGGGAAGGTGAGGGCCAGCAACAGCTTGCAGTCCTGGCCCCTTTGGTGTGGGAGCAGGCGCTGGACGTTTTCCCTTTGGGAGCTGGGCTTTCGGAGGACTGAGAGCGAGCAAGGGAAAGACGTCGGCACCCTGAGGTGGCTGGCAAGCCCATAGCACCAGTGTCTGTGGGGCTGTGGAAGGGCTGCCAAGGGAAGGTGAGGGCCAGCAACAGCTTGCAGTCCTGGCCCCTTTGGTGTGGGAGCAGGCGCTGGTCGTTTTCCATTTGGGAGCTGGGCTCTGGCAGTGCTGAGAGCGAGCAAGGGAAAGACGTCGGCACCCTGAGGTGGCTGGCAAGCCCATAGCACCAGTGTCTGTGGGGCTGTGGAAGGGCTGCCAAGGGAAGGGGAGGGCCAGCAACAGCTTGCAGTCCTGGCCCCTTTGGTGTGGGAGCAGGCGCTGGACGTTTTCCCTTTGGGAGCTGGGCTCTGGCAGGACTGAGAGCGAGCAAGGGAAAGACGTCGGCACCCTGAGGTGGCTGGCAAGCCCATAGCACCAGTGTCTGTGGGGCTGTGGAAGGGCTGCCAAGGGAAGGTGAGGGCCAGCAACAGCTTGCAGTCCTGGCCCCTTTGGTGTGGGAGCAGGCGCTGGACGTTTTCCCTTTGGGAGCTGGACTTTCGCAGGACTGAGAGCGAGCAAGGGAAAGACGTCGGCACCCTGAGGTGGCTGGCAAGCCCATAGCACCAGTGTCTGTGGGGCTGTGGAAGGGCTGCCAAGGGAAGGGGAGGGCCAGCAACAGCTTGCAGTCCTGGCCCCTTTGGTGTGGGAGCACGCGCTGGACGTTTTCCATTTGGGACTGGGCTCTGGCAGGACTGAGAGCGAGCAAGGGAAAGACGTCGGCACCCTGAGGTGGCTGGCAAGCCCATAGCACCAGTGTCTGTGGGGCTGTGGAAGGGCTGCCAAGGGAAGGTGAGGGCCAGCAACAGCTTGCAGTCCTGGCCCCTTTGGTGTGGGAGCAGGCGCTGGACGTTTTCCATTTGGGAGCTGGGCTTTTGGAGGACTGAGAGCGAGCAAGGGAAAGACGTCGGCACCCTGAGGTGGCTGGCAAGCTCAGAGCACCAGTGCCTGTGGGGCTGTGGAAGGGCTGGCAAGGGAAGGTGAGGGCCAGCAACAGCTTGCAGTCCTGGCCCCTTTGGTGTGGGAGCAGGCGCTGGACGTTTTCCCTTTGGGAGCTGGGCTTTCGGAGGACTGAGAGCGAGCAAGGGAAAGACGTCGGCACCCTGAGGGGTCTGGCAAGCCCATAGCTCCAATGTCTGTGGGGCTGTGGAAGGGCTGCCAAGGGAAGGTGAGGGCCAGCAACAGCTTGCAGTCCTGGCCCCTTTGGTGTGGGAGCAGGCGCTGGACGTTTTCCATTTGGGAGCTGGGCTGTGGCAGAACTGAGAGCGAGCAAGGGAAAGACGTCGGCACCATGAGGTGGCTGGGAAGGCCAGAGCGGCAGTGTCTGTGGGGCTGTGGAAGGGCTTCCAAGGGAAGGTGAGGGCCAGCAACAGCTTGCAGTCCTTGCCCCTTTGGTGTGGGAGCAGGCGCTGGACGTTTTCCCTTTGGGAGCTGGGCTCTGGCAGGACTGAGAGCGAGCAAGGGAAAGACGTCGGCACCCTGAGGTGGCTGGCAAGCCCATAGCACCAGTGTCTGTGGGGCTGTGGAAGGGCTGCCAAGGGAAGGTGAGGGCCAGCAACAGCTTGCAGTCCTGGCCCCTTTGGTGTGGGAGCAGGCGCTGGACGTTTTCCATTTGGGAGCTGGGCTCTGGCAGTGCTGAGAGCGAGCAAGGGAAAGACGTCGGCACCCTGAGGTGGCTGGCAAGCCCATAGCACCAGTGTCTGTGGGGCTGTGGAAGGGCTGCGAAGGGAAGGTGAGGGCCAGCAACAGCTTGCAGTCCTGGCCCCTTTGGTGTGGGAGCAGGCGCTGGACGTTTTCCCTTTGGGAGCTGGGCTTTCGGAGGACTGAGAGCGAGCAAGGGAAAGACGTTGGCACCATGAGGTGGCTGGCAAGCCCAGAGCGGCAGTGTCTGTGGGGCTGTGGAAGGGCTGCCAAGGGAAGGGGAGGGCCAGCAACAGCTTGCAGTCCTGGCCCCTTTGGTGTGGGAGCAGGCGCTGGACGTTTTCCCTTTGGGAGCTGGGCTTTTGGAGGACTGAGAGCAAGCAAGGGAAAGACGTCGGCACCCTGAGGTGGCTGGCAAGCCCATAGCACCAGTGTCTGTGGGGCTGTGGAAGGGCTGCCAAGGGAAGGTGAGGGCCAGCAACAGCTTGCAGTCCTGGCCCCTTTGGTGTGGGAGCAGGCGCTGGACGTTTTCCATTTGGGAGCTGGGCTCTGGCAGTGCTGAGAGCGAGCAAGGGAAAGACGTCGGCAGCCTGAGGTGGCTGGCAAGCTCAGAGCACCAGTGCCTGTGGGGCTGTGGAAGGGCTGGCAAGGGAAGGTGAGGGCCAGCAACAGCTTGCAGTCCTGGCCCCTTTGGTGTGGGAGCAGGCGCTGGACTTTTTCCCTTTGGGAGCTGGGCTCTGGCAGGACTGAGAGCGAGCAAGGGAAAGACGTCGGCACCCTGAGGGGTCTGGCAAGCCCATAGCTCCAATGTCTGTGGGGCTGTGGAAGGGCTGCCAAGGGAAGGGGAGGGCCAGCAACAGCTTGCAGTCCTGGCCCCTTTGGTGTGGGAGCAGGCGCTGGACATTTTCCCTTTGGGAGCTGGGCTTTCGGAGGACTGAGAGCGAGCAAGGGAAAGACGTCGGCACCATGAGGTGGCTGGGAAGCCCAGAGCGGCAGTGTCTGTGGGGCTGTGGAAGGGCTGCCAAGGGAAGGTGAGGGCCAGCAACAGCTTGCAGTCCTGGCCCCTTTGGTGTGGGAGCAGGCGCTGGACGTTTTCCCTTTGGGAGCTGGGCTTTCGGAGGACTGAGAGCGAGCAAGGGAAAGACGTTGGCACCATGAGGTGGCTGGCAAGCCCAGAGCGGCAGTGTCTGTGGGGCTGTGGAAGGGCTGCCAAGGGAAGGGGAGGGCCAGCAACAGCTTGCAGTCCTGGCCCCTTTGGTGTGGGAGCAGGCGCTGGACGTTTTCCCTTTGGGAGCTGGGCTTTTGGAGGACTGAGAGCAAGCAAGGGAAAGACGTCGGCACCCTGAGGTGGCTGGCAAGCCCATAGCACCAGTGTCTGTGGGGCTGTGGAAGGGCTGCCAAGGGAAGGTGAGGGCCAGCAACAGCTTGCAGTCCTGGCCCCTTTGGTGTGGGAGCAGGCGCTGGACGTTTTCCATTTGGGAGCTGGGCTCTGGCAGTGCTGAGAGCGAGCAAGGGAAAGACGTCGGCAGCCTGAGGTGGCTGGCAAGCTCAGAGCACCAGTGCCTGTGGGGCTGTGGAAGGGCTGGCAAGGGAAGGTGAGGGCCAGCAACAGCTTGCAGTCCTGGCCCCTTTGGTGTGGGAGCAGGCGCTGGACTTTTTCCCTTTGGGAGCTGGGCTCTGGCAGGACTGAGAGCGAGCAAGGGAAAGACGTCGGCACCCTGAGGGGTCTGGCAAGCCCATAGCTCCAATGTCTGTGGGGCTGTGGAAGGGCTGCCAAGGGAAGGGGAGGGCCAGCAACAGCTTGCAGTCCTGGCCCCTTTGGTGTGGGAGCAGGCGCTGGACATTTTCCCTTTGGGAGCTGGGCTTTCGGAGGACTGAGAGCGAGCAAGGGAAAGACGTCGGCACCATGAGGTGGCTGGGAAGCCCAGAGCGGCAGTGTCTGTGGGGCTGTGGAAGGGCTGCCAAGGGAAGGTGAGGGCCAGCAACAGCTTGCAGTCCTGGCCCCTTTGGTGTGGGAGCAGGCGCTGGACGTTTTCCATTTGGGAGCTGGGCTCTGGCAGTGCTGAGAGCGAGCAAGGGAAAGACGTCGGCAGCCTGAGGTGGCTGGCAAGCTCAGAGCACCAGTGCCTGTGGGGCTGTGGAAGGGCTGGCAAGGGAAGGTGAGGGCCAGCAACAGCTTGCAGTCCTGGCCCCTTTGGTGTGGGAGCAGGCGCTGGACGTTTTCCCTTTGGGAGCTGGGCTCTGGCAGGACTGAGAGCGAGCAAGGGAAAGACGTCGGCACCCTGAGGGGTCTGGCAAGCCCATAGCTCCAATGTCTGTGGGGCTGTGGAAGGGCTGCCAAGGGAAGGGGAGGGCCAGCAACAGCTTGCAGTCCTGGCCCCTTTGGTGTGGGAGCAGGCGCTGGACATTTTCCCTTTGGGAGCTGGGCTTTCGGAGGACTGAGAGCGAGCAAGGGAAAGACGTCGGCACCATGAGGTGGCTGGGAAGCCCAGAGCGGCAGTGTCTGTGGGGCTGTGGAAGGGCTGCCAAGGGAAGGTGAGGGCCAGCAACAGCTTGCAGTCCTGGCCCCTTTGGTGTGGGAGCAGGCGCTGGTCGTTTTCCATTTGGGAGCTGGGCTCTGGCAGTGCTGAGAGCGAGCAAGGGAAAGACGTCGGCACCCTGAGGTGGCTGGCAAGCCCATAGCACCAGTGTCTGTGGGGCTGTGGAAGGCCTGCCAAGGGAAGGGGAGGGCCAGCAACAGCTTGCAGTCCTGGCCCCTTTGGTGTGGGAGCAGGCGCTGGACGTTTTCCCTTTGGGAGCTGGGCTTTCGGAGGACTGAGAGCGAGCAAGGGAAAGACGTCGGCACCATGAGGTGGCTGGGAAGCCCAGAGCGGCAGTGTCTGTGGGGCTGTGGAAGGGCTGCCAAGGGAAGGTGAGGGCCAGCAACAGCTTGCAGTCCTGGCCCCTTTGGTGTGGGAGCAGGCGCTGGACGTTTTCCCTTTGGGAGCTGGGCTTTCGGAGGACTGAGAGCGAGCAAGGGAAAGACGTTGGCACCCTGAGGTGGCTGGCAAGCCCATAGCACCAATGTCTGTGGGGCTGTGGAAGGGCTGCCAAGGGAAGGTGAGGGCCAGCAACAGCTTGCAGTCCTGGCCCCTTTGGTGTGGGAGGAGGCGCTGGACGTTTTCCCTTTGGGAGCTGGGCTCTGGCAGTGCTGAGAGCGAGCAAGGGAAAGACGTCGGCACCCTGAGGTGGCTGGCAAGCCTATAGCACCAGTGTCTGTGTGGCTGTGGAAGGGCTGCCAAGGGAAGGTGAGGGCCAGCAACAGCTTGCAGTCCTGGCCCCTTTGGTGTGGGAGCACGCGCTGGACGTTTTACATTTGGGACTGGGCTCTGGCAGGACTGAGAGCGAGCAAGGGAAAGACGTCGGCACCCTGAGGTGGCTGGCAAGCCCAGAGCGGCAGTGTCTGTGGGGCTGTGGAAGGGCTGCCAAGGGAAGGTGAGGGCCAGCAACAGCTTGCAGTCCTGGCCCCGTTGGTGTGGGAGCAGGCGCTGGACGTTTTCCCTTTGGGAGCTGGGCTCTGGCAGGACTGAGAGCGAGCAAGGGAAAGACGTCGGCACCCTGAGGTGGCTGGCAAGCCCATAGCACCAGTGTCTGTGGGGCTGTGGAAGGGCTGCCAAGGGAAGGTGAGGGCCAGCAAATGCTTGCAGTCCTGGCCCCTTTGGTGTGGGAGCAGGCGCTGGACGTTTTCCCTTTGGGAGCTGGGCTTTCGGAGGACTGAGAGCGAGCAAGGGAAAGACGTCGGCACCCTGAGGTGGCTGGCAAGCCCAGAGCACCAATGTCTGTGGGGCTGTGGAAGGGCTGCCAAGGGAAGGTGAGGGCCAGCAACAGCTTGCAGTCCTGGCCCCTTTGGTGTGGGAGCAGGCGCTGGACGTTTTCCCTTTGGGAGCTGGGCTTTCGGAGGACTGAGAGCGAGCAAGGGAAAGACGTCGGCACCCTGAGGTGGCTGGCAAGCCCATAGCACCAGTGTCTGTGGGGCTGTGGAAGGGCTGCCAAGGGAAGGGGAGGGCCAGCAACAGCTTGCAGTCCTGGCCCCTTTGGTGTGGGAGGAGGCGCTGGACGTTTTCCCTTTGGGAGCTGGGCTTTCGGAGGACTGAGAGCGAGCAAGGGAAAGACGTTGGCACCCTGAGGTGGCTGGCAAGCCCATAGCACCAATGTCTGTGGGGCTGTGGAAGGGCTGCCAAGGGAAGGTGAGGGCCAGCAACAGCTTGCAGTCCTGGCCCCTTTGGTGTGGGAGGAGGCGCTGGACGTTTTCCCTTTGGGAGCTGGGCTTTCGGAGGACTGAGAGCGAGCAAGGGAAAGACGTCGGCACCCTGAGGTGGCTGGCAAGCCCATAGCACCAGTGTCTGTGGGGCTGTGGAAGGGCTGCCAAGGGAAGGTGAGGGCCAGCAACAGCTTGCAGTCCTGGCCCCTTTGGTGTGGGAGCAGGCGCTGGACGTTTTCCCTTTGGGAGCTGGGCTTTCGGAGGACTGAGAGCGAGCAAGGGAAAGACGTCGGCACCATGAGGTGGCTGGCAAGCCCAGAGCGGCAGTGTCTGTGGGGCTGTGGAAGGGCTGCCAAGGGAAGGTGAGGGCCAGCAACAGCTTGCAGTCCTGGCCCCTTTGGTGTGGGAGCAGGCGCTGGTCGTTTTCCATTTGGGAGCTGGGCTCTGGCAGTGCTGAGAGCGAGCAAGGGAAAGACGTCGCCACCCTTAGGTGGCTGGCAAGCCCATAGCACCAGTGTCTGTGGGGCTGTGGAAGGCCTGCCAAGGGAAGGGGAGGGCCAGCAACAGCTTGCAGTCCTGGCCCCTTTGGTGTGGGAGCAGGCGCTGGACGTTTTCCCTTTGGGAGCTGGGCTTTCGGAGGACTGAGAGCGAGCAAGGGAAAGACGTCGGCACCATGAGGTGGCTGGGAAGCCCAGAGCGGCAGTGTCTGTGGGGCTGTGGAAGGGCTGCCAAGGGAAGGTGAGGGCCAGCAACAGCTTGCAGTCCTGGCCCCTTTGGTGTGGGAGCAGGCGCTGGACGTTTTCCCTTTGGGAGCTGGGCTTTCGGAGGACTGAGAGCGAGCAAGGGAAAGACGTTGGCACCCTGAGGTGGCTGGCAAGCCCATAGCACCAATGTCTGTGGGGCTGTGGAAGGGCTGCCAAGGGAAGGTGAGGGCCAGCAACAGCTTGCAGTCCTGGCCCCTTTGGTGTGGGAGGAGGCGCTGGACGTTTTCCCTTTGGGAGCTGGGCTCTGGCAGTGCTGAGAGCGAGCAAGGGAAAGACGTCGGCACCCTGAGGTGGCTGGCAAGCCTATAGCACCAGTGTCTGTGTGGCTGTGGAAGGGCTGCCAAGGGAAGGTGAGGGCCAGCAACAGCTTGCAGTCCTGTCCCCTTTGGTGTGGGAGCACGCGCTGGACGTTTTCCATTTGGGAGCTGGGCTTTCGGAGGACTGAGAGCGAGCAAGGGAAAGACGTCGGCACCCTGAGGTGGCTGGCAAGCCCATAGCACCAGTGTCTGTGGGGCTGTGGAAGGGCTGCCAAGGGAAGGGGAGGGCCAGCAACAGCTTGCAGTCCTGGCCCCTTTGGTGTGGGAGGAGGCGCTGGACGTTTTCCCTTTGGGAGCTGGGCTTTCGGAGGACTGAGAGCGAGCAAGGGAAAGACGTTGGCACCCTGAGGTGGCTGGCAAGCCCATAGCACCAGTGTCTGTGGGGCTGTGGAAGGGCTGCCAAGGGAAGGTGAGGGCCAGCAACAGCTTGCAGTCCTGGCCCCTTTGGTGTGGGAGGAGGCGCTGGACGTTTTCCCTTTGGGAGCTGGGCTTTCGGAGGACTGAGAGCGAGCAAGGGAAAGACGTCGGCACCCTGAGGTGGCTGGCAAGCCCAGAGCACCAATGTCTGTGGGGCTGTGGAAGGGCTGCCAAGGGAAGGTGAGGGCCAGCAACAGCTTGCAGTCCTGGCCCCTTTGGTGTGGGAGCAGGCGCTGGACGTTTTCCCTTTGGGAGCTGGGCTTTCGGAGGACTGAGAGCGAGCAAGGGAAAGACGTCGGCACCATGAGGTGGCTGGCAAGCCCAGAGCGGCAGTGTCTGTGGGGCTGTGGAAGGGCTGCCAAGGGAAGGTGAGGGCCAGCAACAGCTTGCAGTCCTGGCCCCTTTGGTGTGGGAGCAGGCGCTGGTCGTTTTCCATTTGGGAGCTGGGCTCTGGCAGTGCTGAGAGCGAGCAAGGGAAAGACGTCGGCACCCTGAGGTGGCTGGCAAGCCCATAGCACCAGTGTCTGTGGGGCTGTGGAAGGCCTGCCAAGGGAAGGGGAGGGCCAGCAACAGCTTGCAGTCCTGGCCCCTTTGGTGTGGGAGCAGGCGCTGGACGTTATCCCTTTGGGAGCTGGGCTTTCGGAGGACTGAGAGCGAGCAAGGGAAAGACGTCGGCACCATGAGGTGGCTGGGAAGCCCAGAGCGGCAGTGTCTGTGGGGCTGTGGAAGGGCTGCCAAGGGAAGGTGAGGGCCAGCAACAGCTTGCAGTCCTGGCCCCTTTGGTGTGGGAGCAGGCGCTGGACGTTTTCCCTTTGGGAGCTGGGCTTTCGGAGGACTGAGAGCGAGCAAGGGAAAGACGTTGGCACCCTGAGGTGGCTGGCAAGCCCATAGCACCAATGTCTGTGGGGCTGTGGAAGGGCTGCCAAGGGAAGGTGAGGGCCAGCAACAGCTTGCAGTCCTGGCCCCTTTGGTGTGGGAGGAGGCGCTGGACGTTTTCCCTTTGGGAGCTGGGCTTTCGGAGGACTGAGAGCGAGCAAGGGAAAGACGTCGGCACCCTGAGGTGGCTGGCAAGCCCAGAGCACCAATGTCTGTGGGGCTGTGGAAGGGCTGCCAAGGGAAGGTGAGGGCCAGCAACAGCTTGCAGTCCTGGCCCCTTTGGTGTGGGAGCAGGCGCTGGACGTTTTCCCTTTGGGAGCTGGGCTTTCGGAGGACTGAGAGCGAGCAAGGGAAAGACGTCGGCACCCTGAGGTGGCTGGCAAGCCCAGAGCGGCAGTGTCTGTGGGGCTGTGGAAGGGCTGCCAAGGGAAGGGGAGGGCCAGCAACAGCTTGCAGTCCTGGCCCCTTTGGTGTGGGAGCAGGCGCTGGACGTTTTCCATTTGGGAGCTGGGCTCTGGCAGGAATGAGAGCGAGCAAGGGAAAGACGTCGCCACCCTTAGGTGGCTGGCAAGCCCATAGCACCAGTGTCTGTGGGGCTGTGGAAGGGCTGCCAAGGGAAGGTGAGGGCCAGCAACAGCTTGCAGTCCTGGCCCCTTTGGTGTGGGAGCAGGCGCTGGTCGTTTTCCATTTGGGAGCTGGGCTCTGGCAGTGCTGAGAGCGAGCAAGGGAAAGACGTCGGCACCCTGAGGTGGCTGGCAAGCCCATAGCACCAGTGTCTGTGGGGCTGTGGAAGGCCTGCCAAGGGAAGGGGAGGGCCAGCAACAGCTTGCAGTCCTGGCCCCTTTGGTGTGGGAGCAGGCGCTGGACGTTTTCCCTTTGGGAGCTGGGCTTTCGGAGGACTGAGAGCGAGCAAGGGAAAGACGTCGGCACCATGAGGTGGCTGGGAAGCCCAGAGCGGCAGTGTCTGTGGGGCTGTGGAAGGGCTGCCAAGGGAAGGTGAGGGCCAGCAACAGCTTGCAGTCCTGGCCCCTTTGGTGTGGGAGCAGGCGCTGGACGTTTTCCATTTGGGAGCTGGGCTCTGGCAGGACTGAGAGCGAGCAAGGGAAAGACGTCGGCACCCTGAGGTGGCTGGCAAGCCCATAGCACCAGTGTCTGTGTGGCTGTGGAAGGGCTGCCAAGGGAAGGGGAGGGCCAGCAACAGCTTGCAGTCCTGGCCCCTTTGGTGTGGGAGCACGCGCTGGACGTTTTCCCTTTGGGAGCTGGGCTCTGGCAGGACTGAGAGCGAGCAAGGGAAAGACGTCGGCACCCTGAGGTGGCTGGCAAGCCCAGAGCGGCAGTGTCTGTGGGGCTGTGGAAGGGCTGCCAAGGGAAGGTGAGGGCCAGCAACAGCTTGCAGTCCTGGCCCCGTTGGTGTGGGAGCAGGCGCTGGACGTTTTCCCTTTGGGAGCTGGGCTCTGGCAGGACTGAGAGCGAGCAAGGGAAAGACGTCGGCACCCTGAGGTGGCTGGCAAGCCCATAGCACCAGTGTCTGTGGGGCTGTGGAAGGGCTGCCAAGGGAAGGTGAGGGCCAGCAACAGCTTGCAGTCCTGGCCCCTTTGGTGTGGGAGCAGGCGCTGGACGTTTTCCCTTTGGGAGCTGGGCTTTCGGAGGACTGAGAGCGAGCAAGGGAAAGACGTCGGCACCCTGAGGTGGCTGGCAAGCCCATAGCACCAATGTCTGTGGGGCTGTGGAAGGGCTGCCAAGGGAAGGTGAGGGCCAGCAACAGCTTGCAGTCCTGGCCCCTTTGGTGTGGGAGCAGGCGCTGGACGTTTTCCCTTTGGGAGCTGGGCTTTCGGAGGACTGAGAGCGAGCAAGGGAAAGACGTCGGCACCCTGAGGTGGCTGGCAAGCCCAGAGCGGCAGTGTCTGTGGGGCTGTGGAAGGGCTGCCAAGGGAAGGGGAGGGCCAGCAACAGCTTGCAGTCCTGGCCCCTTTGGTGTGGGAGCAGGCGCTGGACGTTTTCCATTTGGGAGCTGGGCTCTGGCAGGACTGAGAGCGAGCAAGGGAAAGACGTCGCCACCCTTAGGTGGCTGGCAAGCCCATAGCACCAGTGTCTGTGGGGCTGTGGAAGGGCTGCCAAGGGAAGGTGAGGGCCAGCAACAGCTTGCAGTCCTGGCCCCTTTGGTGTGGGAGCAGGCGCTGGTCGTTTTCCATTTGGGAGCTGGGCTCTGGCAGTGCTGAGAGCGAGCAAGGGAAAGACGTCGGCACCCTGAGGTGGCTGGCAAGCCCATAGCACCAGTGTCTGTGGGGCTGTGGAAGGCCTGCCAAGGGAAGGTGAGGGCCAGCAACAGCTTGCAGTCCTGGCCCGTTTGGTGTGGGAGCAGGCGCTGGACGTTTTCCCTTTGGGAGCTGGGCTTTCGGAGGACTGAGAGCGAGCAAGGGAAAGACGTCGGCACCATGAGGTGGCTGGGAAGCCCAGAGCGGCAGTGTCTGTGGGGCTGTGGAAGGGCTGCCAAGGGAAGGTGAGGGCCAGCAACAGCTTGCAGTCCTGGCCCCTTTGGTGTGGGAGCAGGCGCTGGACGTTTTCCATTTGGGAGCTGGGCTCTGGCAGGACTGAGAGCGAGCAAGGGAAAGACGTCGGCACCCTGAGGTGGCTGGCAAGCCCATAGCACCAGTGTCTGTGTGGCTGTGGAAGGGCTGCCAAGGGAAGGGGAGGGCCAGCAACAGCTTGCAGTCCTGGCCCCTTTGGTGTGGGAGCACGCGCTGGACGTTTTCCCTTTGGGAGCTGGGCTCTGGCAGGACTGAGAGCGAGCAAGGGAAAGACGTCGGCACCCTGAGGTGGCTGGCAAGCCCAGAGCGGCAGTGTCTGTGGGGCTGTGGAAGGGCTGCCAAGGGAAGGTGAGGGCCAGCAACAGCTTGCAGTCCTGGCCCCGTTGGTGTGGGAGCAGGCGCTGGACGTTTTCCCTTTGGGAGCTGGGCTCTGGCAGGACTGAGAGCGAGCAAGGGAAAGACGTCGGCACCCTGAGGTGGCTGGCAAGCCCATAGCACCAGTGTCTGTGGGGCTGTGGAAGGGCTGCCAAGGGAAGGTGAGGGCCAGCAACAGCTTGCAGTCCTGGCCCCTTTGGTGTGGGAGCAGGCGCTGGACGTTTTCCCTTTGGGAGCTGGGCTTTCGGAGGACTGAGAGCGAGCAAGGGAAAGACGTCGGCACCATGAGGTGGCTGGCAAGCCCATAGCACCAATGTCTGTGGGGCTGTGGAAGGGCTGCCAAGGGAAGGTGAGGGCCAGCAACAGCTTGCAGTCCTGGCCCCTTTGGTGTGGGAGCAGGCGCTGGACGTTTTCCCTTTGGGAGCTGGGCTTTCGGAGGACTGAGAGCGAGCAAGGGAAAGACGTCGGCACCCTGAGGTGGCTGGCAAGCCCAGAGCGGCAGTGTCTGTGGGGCTGTGGAAGGGCTGCCAAGGGAAGGGGAGGGCCAGCAACAGCTTGCAGTCCTGGCCCCTTTGGTGTGGGAGCAGGCGCTGGACGTTTTCCATTTGGGAGCTGGGCTCTGGCAGGACTGAGAGCGAGCAAGGGAAAGACGTCGCCACCCTTAGGTGGCTGGCAAGCCCATAGCACCAGTGTCTGTGGGGCTGTGGAAGGGCTGCCAAGGGAAGGTGAGGGCCAGCAACAGCTTGCAGTCCTGGCCCCTTTGGTGTGGGAGCAGGCGCTGGTCGTTTTCCATTTGGGAGCTGGGCTCTGGCAGTGCTGAGAGCGAGCAAGGGAAAGACGTCGGCACCCTGAGGTGGCTGGCAAGCCCATAGCACCAGTGTCTGTGGGGCTGTGGAAGGCCTGCCAAGGGAAGGTGAGGGCCAGCAACAGCTTGCAGTCCTGGCCCGTTTGGTGTGGGAGCAGGCGCTGGACGTTTTCCCTTTGGGAGCTGGGCTTTCGGAGGACTGAGAGCGAGCAAGGGAAAGACGTCGGCACCATGAGGTGGCTGGGAAGCCCAGAGCGGCAGTGTCTGTGGGGCTGTGGAAGGGCTGCCAAGGGAAGGTGAGGGCCAGCAACAGCTTGCAGTCCTGGCCCCTTTGGTGTGGGAGCAGGCGCTGGACGTTTTCCATTTGGGAGCTGGGCTCTGGCAGGACTGAGAGCGAGCAAGGGAAAGACGTCGGCACCCTGAGGTGGCTGGCAAGCCCATAGCACCAGTGTCTGTGTGGCTGTGGAAGGGCTGCCAAGGGAAGGGGAGGGCCAGCAACAGCTTGCAGTCCTGGCCCCTTTGGTGTGGGAGCACGCGCTGGACGTTTTCCCTTTGGGACTGGGCTCTGGCAGGACTGAGAGCGAGCAAGGGAAAGACGTCGGCACCCTGAGGTGGCTGGCAAGCCCATAGCACCAGTGTCTGTGGGGCTGTGGAAGGGCTGCCAAGGGAAGGTGAGGGCCAGCAACAGCTTGCAGTCCTGGCCCCGTTGGTGTGGGAGCAGGCGCTGGACGTTTTCCCTTTGGGAGCTGGGCTCTGGCAGGACTGAGAGCGAGCAAGGGAAAGACGTCGGCACCCTGAGGTGGCTGGCAAGCCCATAGCACCAGTGTCTGTGGGGCTGTGGAAGGGCTGCCAAGGGAAGGTGAGGGCCAGCAACAGCTTGCAGTCCTGGCCCCTTTGGTGTGGGAGCAGGCGCTGGACGTTTTCCCTTTGGGAGCTGGGCTTTCGGAGGACTGAGAGCGAGCAAGGGAAAGACGTTGGCACCCTGAGGTGGCTGGCAAGCCCATAGCACCAATGTCTGTGGGGCTGTGGAAGGGCTGCCAAGGGAAGGTGAGGGCCAGCAACAGCTTGCAGTCCTGGCCCCTTTGGTGTGGGAGCAGGCGCTGGACGTTTTCCCTTTGGGAGCTGGGCTTTCGGAGGACTGAGAGCGAGCAAGGGAAAGACGTCGGCACCCTGAGGTGGCTGGCAAGCCCAGAGCGGCAGTGTCTGTGGGGCTGTGGAAGGGCTGCCAAGGGAAGGGGAGGGCCAGCAACAGCTTGCAGTCCTGGCCCCTTTGGTGTGGGAGCAGGCGCTGGACGTTTTCCATTTGGGAGCTGGGCTCTGGCAGGACTGAGAGCGAGCAAGGGAAAGACGTCGCCACCCTTAGGTGGCTGGCAAGCCCATAGCACCAGTGTCTGTGGGGCTGTGGAAGGGCTGCCAAGGGAAGGTGAGGGCCAGCAACAGCTTGCAGTCCTGGCCCCTTTGGTGTGGGAGCAGGCGCTGGTCGTTTTCCATTTGGGAGCTGGGCTCTGGCAGTGCTGAGAGCGAGCAAGGGAAAGACGTCGGCACCCTGAGGTGGCTGGCAAGCCCATAGCACCAGTGTCTGTGGGGCTGTGGAAGGCCTGCCAAGGGAAGGGGAGGGCCAGCAACAGCTTGCAGTCCTGGCCCCTTTGGTGTGGGAGCAGGCGCTGGACGTTTTCCCTTTGGGAGCTGGGCTTTCGGAGGACTGAGAGCGAGCAAGGGAAAGACGTCGGCACCATGAGGTGGCTGGGAAGCCCAGAGCGGCAGTGTCTGTGGGGCTGTGGAAGGGCTGCCAAGGGAAGGTGAGGGCCAGCAACAGCTTGCAGTCCTGGCCCCTTTGGTGTGGGAGCAGGCGCTGGACGTTTTCCCTTTGGGAGCTGGGCTTTCGGAGGACTGAGAGCGAGCAAGGGAAAGACGTTGGCACCCTGAGGTGGCTGGCAAGCCCATAGCACCAATGTCTGTGGGGCTGTGGAAGGGCTGCCAAGGGAAGGGGAGGGCCAGCAACAGCTTGCAGTCCTGGCCCCTTTGGTGTGGGAGGAGGCGCTGGACGTTTTCCCTTTGGGAGCTGGGCTTTCGGAGGACTGAGAGCGAGCAAGGGAAAGACGTCGGCACCCTGAGGTGGCTGGCAAGCCCAGAGCACCAATGTCTGTGGGGCTGTGGAAGGGCTGCCAAGGGAAGGTGAGGGCCAGCAACAGCTTGCAGTCCTGGCCCCTTTGGTGTGGGAGCAGGCGCTGGACGTTTTCCCTTTGGGAGCTGGGCTCTGGCAGGACTGAGAGCGAGCAAGGGAAAGACGTCGGCACCCTGAGGTGGCTGGCAAGCCCATAGCACCAGTGTCTGTGGGGCTGTGGAAGGGCTGCCAAGGGAAGGTGAGGGCCAGCAACAGCTTGCAGTCCTGGCCCCTTTGGTGTGGGAGCAGGCGCTGGACGTTTTCCCTTTGGGAGCTGGGCTTTCGGAGGACTGAGAGCGAGCAAGGGAAAGACGTTGGCACCCTGAGGTGGCTGGCAAGCCCATAGCACCAGTGTCTGTGGGGCTGTGGAAGGGCTGCCAAGGGAAGGGGAGGGCCAGCAACAGCTTGCAGTCCTGGCCCCTTTGGTGTGGGAGCAGGCGCTGGACGTTTTCCCTTTGGGAGCTGGGCTTTCGGAGGACTGAGAGCGAGCAAGGGAAAGACGTCGGCACCCTGAGGTGGCTGGCAAGCCCATAGCACCAGTGTCTGTGGGGCTGTGGAAGGGCTGCCAAGGGAAGGGGAGGGCCAGCAACAGCTTGCAGTCCTGGCCCCTTTGGTGTGGGAGCAGGCGCTGGACGTTTTCCATTTGGGAGCTGGGCTCTGGCAGGACTGAGAGCGAGCAAGGGAAAGACGTCGCCACCCTTAGGTGGCTGGCAAGCCCATAGCACCAGTGTCTGTGGGGCTGTGGAAGGGCTGCCAAGGGAAGGTGAGGGCCAGCAACAGCTTGCAGTCCTGGCCCCTTTGGTGTGGGAGCAGGCGCTGGTCGTTTTCCATTTGGGAGCTGGGCTCTGGCAGTGCTGAGAGCGAGCAAGGGAAAGACGTCGGCACCCTGAGGTGGCTGGCAAGCCCACAGCACCAGTGTCTGTGGGGCTGTGGAAGGGCTGCCAAGGGAAGGGGAGGGCCAGCAACAGCTTGCAGTCCTGGCCCCTTTGGTGTGGGAGCAGGCGCTGGACGTTTTCCCTTTGGGAGCTGGGCTTTCGGAGGACTGAGAGCGAGCAAGGGAAAGACGTCGGCACCCTGAGGGGTCTGGCAAGCCCATAGCACCAGTGTCTGTGTGGCTGTGGAAGGGCTGCCAAGGGAAGGTGAGGGCCAGCAACAGCTTGCAGTCCTGGCCCCTTTGGTGTGGGAGCAGGCGCTGGACGTTTTCCATTTGGGAGCTGGGCTCTGGCAGGACTGAGAGCGAGCAAGGGAAAGACGTCGGCACCCTGAGGTGGCTGGCAAGCCCATAGCACCAGTGTCTGTGTGGCTGTGGAAGGGCTGCCAAGGGAAGGGGAGGGCCAGCAACAGCTTGCAGTCCTGGCCCCTTTGGTGTGGGAGCACGCGCTGGACGTTTTCCATTTGGGACTGGGCTCTGGCAGGACTGAGAGCGAGCAAGGGAAAGACGTCGGCACCCTGAGGTGGCTGGCAAGCCCATAGCACCAGTGTCTGTGGGGCTGTGGAAGGGCTGCCAAGGGAAGGTGAGGGCCAGCAACAGCTTGCAGTCCTGGCCCCTTTGGTGTGGGAGCAGGCGCTGGACGTTTTCCCTTTGGGAGCTGGGCTCTGGCAGGACTGAGAGCGAGCAAGGGAAAGACGTCGGCACCCTGAGGTGGCTGGCAAGCCCATAGCACCAGTGTCTGTGGGGCTGTGGAAGGGCTGCCAAGGGAAGGTGAGGGCCAGCAACAGCTTGCAGTCCTGGCCCCTTTGGTGTGGGAGCAGGCGCTGGACGTTTTCCCTTTGGGAGCTGGGCTTTCGGAGGACTGAGAGCGAGCAAGGGAAAGACGTTGGCACCCTGAGGTGGCTGGCAAGCCCATAGCACCAATGTCTGTGGGGCTGTGGAAGGGCTGCCAAGGGAAGGTGAGGGCCAGCAACAGCTTGCAGTCCTGGCCCCTTTGGTGTGGGAGGAGGCGCTGGACGTTTTCCCTTTGGGAGCTGGGCTTTCGGAGGACTGAGAGCGAGCAAGGGAAAGACGTCGGCACCCTGAGGTGGCTGGCAAGCCCAGAGCGGCAGTGTCTGTGGGGCTGTGGAAGGGCTGCCAAGGGAAGGGGAGGGCCAGCAACAGCTTGCAGTCCTGGCCCCTTTGGTGTGGGAGCAGGCGCTGGACGTTTTCCATTTGGGAGCTGGGCTCTGGCAGGACTGAGAGCGAGCAAGGGAAAGACGTTGCCACCCTTAGGTGGCTGGCAAGCCCATAGCACCAGTGTCTGTGGGGCTGTGGAAGGGCTGCCAAGGGAAGGTGAGGGCCAGCAACAGCTTGCAGTCCTGGCCCCTTTGGTGTGGGAGCAGGCGCTGGTCGTTTTCCATTTGGGAGCTGGGCTCTGGCAGTGCTGAGAGCGAGCAAGGGAAAGACGTCGGCACCCTGAGGTGGCTGGCAAGGCCATAGCACCAGTGTCTGTGGGGCTGTGGAAGGGCTGCCAAGGGAAGGGGAGGGCCAGCAACAGCTTGCAGTCCTGGCCCCTTTGGTGTGGGAGCACGCGCTGGACGTTTTCCATTTGGGACTGGGCTCTGGCAGGACTGAGAGCGAGCAAGGGAAAGACGTCGGCACCCTGAGGTGGCTGGCAAGCCCATAGCACCAGTGTCTGTGGGGCTGTGGAAGGGCTGCCAAGGGAAGGTGAGGGCCAGCAACAGCTTGCAGTCCTGGCCCCTTTGGTGTGGGAGCAGGCGCTGGACGTTTTCCCTTTGGGAGCTGGGCTTTCGGAGGACTGAGAGCGAGCAAGGGAAAGACGTCGGCACCCTGAGGGGTCTGGCAAGCCCATAGCACCAGTGTCTGTGGGGCTGTGGAAGGGCTGCCAAGGGAAGGGGAGGGCCAGCAACAGCTTGCAGTCCTGGCCCCTTTGGTGTGGGAGCAGGCGCTGGACGTTTTCCATTTGGGAGCTGGGCTCTGGCAGGACTGAGAGCGAGCAAGGGAAAGACGTCGGCACCCTGAGGTGGCTGGGAAGCTCAGAGCGGCAGTGTCTGTGGGGCTGTGGAAGGGCTGTCAAGGGAAGGTGAGGGCCAGCAACAGCTTGCAGTCCTGGCCCCTTTTGTGTGGGAGCAGGCGCTGGACGTTTTCCCTTTGGGAGCTGGGCTTTCGGAGGACTGAGAGCGAGCAAGGGAAAGACGTCGGCACCCTGAGGTGGCTGGGAAGCCCATAGCACCAGTGTCTGTGGGGCTGTGGAAGGGCTGCCAAGGGAAGGGGAGGGCCAGCAACAGCTTGCAGTCCTGGCCCCTTTGGTGTGGGAGCAGGTGCTGGACGTTTTCCATTTGGGACTGGGCTCTGGCAGGACTGAGAGCGAGCAAGGGAAAGACGTCGGCACCCTGAGGTGGCTGGCAAACCCATAGCACCAGTGTCTGTGGGGCTGTGGAAGGGCTGCCAAGGGAAGGGGAGGGCCAGCAACAGCTTGCAGTCCTGGCCCCTTTGGTGTGGGAGCAGGCGCTGGTCTTTTTCCCTTTGGGAGCTGGGCTCTGGCAGTGCTGAGAGCGAGCAAGGGAAAGACGTCGGCACCATGAGGTGGCTGGCAAGCCCATAGCACCAGTGTCTGTGGGGCTGTGGAAGGGCTGCCAAGGGAAGGGGAGGGCCAGCAACAGCTTGCAGTCCTGGCCCCTTTGGTGTGGGAGCAGGCGCTGGACGTTTTCCCTTTGGGAGCTGGGCTCTGGCAGGACTGAGAGCGAGCAAGGGAAAGACATCGGCACCCTGAGGTGGCTGGGAAGCCCATAGCACCAGTGTCTGTGGGGCTGTGGAAGGGCTGCCAAGGGAAGGGGAGGGCCAGCAACAGCTTGCAGTCCTGGCCCCTTTGGTGTGGGAGCAGGCGCTGGACGTTTTCCCTTTGGGAGCTGGGCTTTTGGAGGACTGAGAGCGAGCAAGGGAAAGACGTCGGCACCCTGAGGTGGCTGGCAAGCCCATAGCACCAGTGTCTGTGGGGCTGTGGAAGGGCTGCCAAGGGAAGGGGAGGGCCAGCAACAGCTTGCAGTCCTGGCCCCTTTGGTGTGGGAGCAGGCGCTGGACATTTTCCATTTGGGAGCTGGGCTGTGGCAGAACTGAGAGCGAGCAAGGGAAAGACGTCGGCACCCTGAGGTGGCTGGGAAGCCCAGAGCGGCAGTGTCTGTGGAAGGGCTGCCAAGGGAAGGTGAGGGCCAGCAACAGCTTGCAGTCCTGGCCCCTTTGGTGTGGGAGCAG
This sequence comes from Aptenodytes patagonicus, assembly GCF_965638725.1. Taxonomy (NCBI): domain Eukaryota; kingdom Metazoa; phylum Chordata; class Aves; order Sphenisciformes; family Spheniscidae; genus Aptenodytes; species Aptenodytes patagonicus. Next base: position 153,207 of record NW_027472013.1, read on the forward strand.
GCGCTGGACGTTTTCCCTTTGGGAGCTGGGCTTTCAGAGGACTGAGAGCGAGCAAGGGAAAGACGTCGGCACCCTGAGGTGGCTGGCAAGCCCATAGCACCAGTGTCTGTGGGGCTGTGGAAGGGCTGGCAAGGGAAGGGGAGGGCCAGCAACAGCTTGCAGTCCTGGCCCCTTTGGTGTGGGAGCAGGCGCTGGACGTTTTCCATTTGGGAGCTGGGCTTTCGGAGGACTGAGAGCGAGCAAGGGAAAGACGTCGGCACCCTGAGGTGGCTGGCAAGCCCATAGCACCAGTGTCTGTGCGGCTGTGGAAGGGCTGCCAAGGGAAGGTGAGGGCCAGCAACAGCTTGCAGTCCTGGCCCCTTTGGTGTGGGAGCAGGCGCTGGACGTTTTCCCTTTGGGAGCTGGGCTTTCGGAGGACTGAGAGCGAGCAAGGGAAAGACGTCGGCACCCTGAGGTGGCTGGCAAGCCCAGAGCGGCAGTGTCTGTGGGGCTGTGGAAGGGCTGCCAAGGGAAGGGGAGGGCCAGCAACAGCTTGCAGTCCTGGCCCCTTTGGTGTGGGAGCAGGCGCTGGACGTTTTCCCTTTGGGAGCTGGGCTCTGGCAGTGCTGAGAGCGAGCAAGGGAAAGACGTCGGCACCCTGAGGTGGCTGGCAAGCCCATAGCACCAGTGTCTGTGGGGCTGTGGAAGGGCTGGCAAGGGAAGGTGAGGGCCAGCAACAGCTTGCAGTCCTGGCCCCTTTGGTGTGGGAGCAGGCGCTGGACGTTTTCCATTTGGGAGCTTCTCTGGCAGTGCTGAGAGCGAGCAAGGGAAAGACGTCGGCACCCTGAGGGGTCTGGCAAGCCCATAGCACCAGTGTCTGTGGGTCTGTGGAAGGGCTGCCAAGGGAAGGTGAGGGCCAGCAACAGCTTGCAGTCCTGGCCCCTTTGGTGTGGGAGCAGGCGCTGGACGTTTTCCATTTGGGAGCTGGGCTTCGGAGGACTGAGAGCGAGCAAGGGAAAGACGTCGGCACCCTGAGGTGGCTGGCAAGCCCATAGCACCAGTGTCTGTGGGGCTGTGGAAGGGCTGCCAAGGGAAGGGGAGGGCCAGCAACAGCTTGCAGTCCTGGCCCATTTCGTGTGGGAGCAGGCGCTGGACGTTTTCCATTTGGGAGCTGGGCTCTGGCAGGACTGAGAGCGAGCAAGGGAAAGACGTCGGCACCCTGAGGTGGCTGGCAAGCCCATAGCACCAGTGTCTGTGGGGCTGTGGAAGGGCTGCCAAGGGAAGGTGAGGGCCAGCAACAGCTTGCAGTCCTGGCCCCTTTGGTGTGGGAGCAGGCGCTGGACGTTTTCCATTTGGGACTGGGCTCTGGCAGGACTGAGAGCGAGCAAGGGAAAGACGTCGGCACCCTGAGGTGGCTGGCAAGCCCATAGCACCAGTGTCTGTGGGGCTGTGGAAGGGCTGGCAAGGGAAGGGGAGGGCCAGCAACAGCTTGCAGTCCTGGCCCCTTTGGTGTGGGAGCAGGCGCTGGACGTTTTCCATTTGGGAGCTGGGCTTTCGGAGGACTGAGAGCGAGCAAGGGAAAGACGTCGGCACCCTGAGGTGGCTGGCAAGCCCATAGCACCAGTGTCTGTGCGGCTGTGGAAGGGCTGCCAAGGGAAGGGGAGGGCCAGCAACAGCTTGCAGTCCTGGCCCCTTTGGTGTGGGAGCAGGCGCTGGACGTTTTCCCTTTGGGAGCTGGGCTCTGGCAGTGCTGAGAGCGAGCAAGGGAAAGACGTCGGCACCCTGAGGTGGCTGGCAAGCCCAGAGCGGCAGTGTCTGTGGGGCTGTGGAAGGGCTGCCAAGGGAAGGGGAGGGCCAGCAACAGCTTGCAGTCCTGGCCCCTTTGGTGTGGGAGCAGGCGCTGGACGTTTTCCCTTTGGGAGCTGGGCTCTGGTAGTGCTGAGAGCGAGCAAGGGAAAGACGTCGGCACCCTGAGGTGGCTGGCAAGCCCATAGCACCAGTGTCTGTGGGGCTGTGGAAGGGCTGGCAAGGGAAGGTGAGGGCCAGCAACAGCTTGCAGTCCTGGCCCCTTTGGTGTGGGAGCAGGCGCTGGACGTTTTCCATTTGGGAGCTTCTCTGGCAGTGCTGAGAGCGAGCAAGGGAAAGACGTCGGCACCCTGAGGGGTCTGGCAAGCCCATAGCACCAGTGTCTGTGGGTCTGTGGAAGGGCTGCCAAGGGAAGGTGAGGGCCAGCAACAGCTTGCAGTCCTGGCCCCTTTGGTGTGGGAGCAGGCGCTGGACGTTTTCCATTTGGGAGCTGGGCTTTCGGAGGACTGAGAGCGAGCAAGGGAAAGACGTCGGCACCCTGAGGTGGCTGGCAAGCCCATAGCACCAGTGTCTGTGGGGCTGTGGAAGGGCTGCCAAGGGAAGGGGAGGGCCAGCAACAGCTTGCAGTCCTGGCCCCTTTCGTGTGGGAGCAGGCGCTGGACGTTTTCCATTTGGGAGCTGGGCTCTGGCAGGACTGAGAGCGAGCAAGGGAAAGACGTCGGCACCCTGAGGTGGCTGGCAAGCCCATAGCACCAGTGTCTGTGGGTCTGTGGAAGGGCTGCCAAGGGAAGGTGAGGGCCAGCAACAGCTTGCAGTCCTGGCCCCTTTGGTGTGGGAGCAGGCGCTGGACGTTTTCCATTTGGGACTGGGCTCTGGCAGGACTGAGAGCGAGCAAGGGAAAGACGTCGGCACCCTGAGGTGGCTGGCAAGCCCATAGCACCAGTGTCTGTGGGGCTGTGGAAGGGCTGCCAAGGGAAGGTGAGGGCCAGCAACAGCTTGCAGTCCTGGCCCCTTTGGTGTGGGAGCAGGCGCTGGACGTTTTCCATTTGGGAGCTGGGCTCTGGCAGTGCTGAGAGCGAGCAAGGGAAAGACGTCGGCACCCTGAGGTGGCTGGCAAGCCCATAGCACCAGTGTCTGTGGGGCTGTGGAAGGGCTGCCAAGGGAAGGGGAGGGCCAGCAACAGCTTGCAGTCCTGGCCCCTTTGGTGTGGGAGCAGGCGCTGGACGTTTTCCCTTTGGGAGCTGGGCTTTCGGAGGACTGAGAGCGAGCAAGGGAAAGACGTCGGCACCCTGAGGTGGCTGGCAAGCCCATAGCACCAGTGTCTGTGCGGCTGTGGAAGGGCTGCCAAGGGAAGGGGAGGGCCAGCAACAGCTTGCAGTCCTGGCCCCTTTGGTGTGGGAGGAGGCGCTGGACGTTTTCCCTTTGGGAGCTGGGCTTTCGGAGGACTGAGAGCGAGCAAGGGAAAGACGTTGGCACCCTGAGGTGGCTGGCAAGCCCATAGCACCAATGTCTGTGGGGCTGTGGAAGGGCTGCCAAGGGAAGGTGAGGGCCAGCAACAGCTTGCAGTCCTGGCCCCTTTGGTGTGGGAGGAGGCGCTGGACGTTTTCCCTTTGGGAGCTGGGCTTTCGGAGGACTGAGAGCGAGCAAGGGAAAGACGTCGGCACCCTGAGGTGGCTGGCAAGCCCAGAGCACCAATGTCTGTGGGGCTGTGGAAGGGCTGCCAAGGGAAGGTGAGGGCCAGCAACAGCTTGCAGTCCTGGCCCCTTTGGTGTGGGAGCAGGCGCTGGACGTTTTCCCTTTGGGAGCTGGGCTCTGGCAGGACTGAGAGCGAGCAAGGGAAAGACGTCGGCACCCTGAGGTGGCTGGCAAGCCCATAGCACCAGTGTCTGTGGGGCTGTGGAAGGGCTGCCAAGGGAAGGTGAGGGCCAGCAACAGCTTGCAGTCCTGGCCCCTTTGGTGTGGGAGCAGGCGCTGGACGTTTTCCCTTTGGGAGCTGGGCTTTCGGAGGACTGAGAGCGAGCAAGGGAAAGACGTTGGCACCCTGAGGTGGCTGGCAAGCCCATAGCACCAATGTCTGTGGGGCTGTGGAAGGGCTGCCAAGGGAAGGTGAGGGCCAGCAACAGCTTGCAGTCCTGGCCCCTTTGGTGTGGGAGCAGGCGCTGGACGTTTTCCCTTTGGGAGCTGGGCTTTCGGAGGACTGAGAGCGAGCAAGGGAAAGACGTCGGCACCCTGAGGTGGCTGGCAAGCCCATAGCACCAGTGTCTGTGGGGCTGTGGAAGGGCTGCCAAGGGAAGGGGAGGGCCAGCAACAGCTTGCAGTCCTGGCCCCTTTGGTGTGGGAGCAGGCGCTGGACGTTTTCCATTTGGGAGCTGGGCTCTGGCAGGACTGAGAGCGAGCAAGGGAAAGACGTCGCCACCCTTAGGTGGCTGGCAAGCCCATAGCACCAGTGTCTGTGGGGCTGTGGAAGGGCTGCCAAGGGAAGGTGAGGGCCAGCAACAGCTTGCAGTCCTGGCCCCTTTGGTGTGGGAGCAGGCGCTGGTCGTTTTCCATTTGGGAGCTGGGCTCTGGCAGTGCTGAGAGCGAGCAAGGGAAAGACGTCGGCACCCTGAGGTGGCTGGCAAGCCCACAGCACCAGTGTCTGTGGGGCTGTGGAAGGGCTGCCAAGGGAAGGGGAGGGCCAGCAACAGCTTGCAGTCCTGGCCCCTTTGGTGTGGGAGCAGGCGCTGGACGTTTTCCCTTTGGGAGCTGGGCTTTCGGAGGACTGAGAGCGAGCAAGGGAAAGACGTCGGCACCCTGAGGGGTCTGGCAAGCCCATAGCACCAGTGTCTGTGTGGCTGTGGAAGGGCTGCCAAGGGAAGGTGAGGGCCAGCAACAGCTTGCAGTCCTGGCCCCTTTGGTGTGGGAGCAGGCGCTGGACGTTTTCCATTTGGGAGCTGGGCTCTGGCAGGACTGAGAGCGAGCAAGGGAAAGACGTCGGCACCCTGAGGTGGCTGGCAAGCCCATAGCACCAGTGTCTGTGTGGCTGTGGAAGGGCTGCCAAGGGAAGGGGAGGGCCAGCAACAGCTTGCAGTCCTGGCCCCTTTGGTGTGGGAGCACGCGCTGGACGTTTTCCATTTGGGACTGGGCTCTGGCAGGACTGAGAGCGAGCAAGGGAAAGACGTCGGCACCCTGAGGTGGCTGGCAAGCCCATAGCACCAGTGTCTGTGGGGCTGTGGAAGGGCTGCCAAGGGAAGGTGAGGGCCAGCAACAGCTTGCAGTCCTGGCCCCTTTGGTGTGGGAGCAGGCGCTGGACGTTTTCCATTTGGGAGCTGGGCTCTGGCAGTGCTGAGAGCGAGCAAGGGAAAGACGTCGGCACCCTGAGGTGGCTGGCAAGCCCATAGCACCAGTGTCTGTGGGGCTGTGGAAGGCCTGCCAAGGGAAGGGGAGGGCCAGCAACAGCTTGCAGTCCTGGCCCCTTTGGTGTGGGAGCAGGCGCTGGACGTTTTCCCTTTGGGAGCTGGGCTTTCGGAGGACTGAGAGCGAGCAAGGGAAAGACGTCGGCACCATGAGGTGGCTGGGAAGCCCAGAGCGGCAGTGTCTGTGGGGCTGTGGAAGGGCTGCCAAGGGAAGGTGAGGGCCAGCAACAGCTTGCAGTCCTGGCCCCTTTGGTGTGGGAGCAGGCGCTGGACGTTTTCCATTTGGGAGCTGGGCTTTCGGAGGACTGAGAGCGAGCAAGGGAAAGACGTTGGCACCCTGAGGTGGCTGGCAAGCCCATAGCACCAATGTCTGTGGGGCTGTGGAAGGGCTGCCAAGGGAAGGTGAGGGCCAGCAACAGCTTGCAGTCCTGGCCCCTTTGGTGTGGGAGGAGGCGCTGGACGTTTTCCCTTTGGGAGCTGGGCTTTCGGAGGACTGAGAGCGAGCAAGGGAAAGACGTCGGCACCCTGAGGTGGCTGGCAAGCCCAGAGCACCAATGTCTGTGGGGCTGTGGAAGGGCTGCCAAGGGAAGGTGAGGGCCAGCAACAGCTTGCAGTCCTGGCCCCTTTGGTGTGGGAGCAGGCGCTGGACGTTTTCCCTTTGGGAGCTGGGCTCTGGCAGGACTGAGAGCGAGCAAGGGAAAGACGTCGGCACCCTGAGGTGGCTGGCAAGCCCATAGCACCAGTGTCTGTGGGGCTGTGGAAGGGCTGCCAAGGGAAGGTGAGGGCCAGCAACAGCTTGCAGTCCTGGCCCCTTTGGTGTGGGAGCAGGCGCTGGACGTTTTCCCTTTGGGAGCTGGGCTTTCGGAGGACTGAGAGCGAGCAAGGGAAAGACGTTGGCACCCTGAGGTGGCTGGCAAGCCCATAGCACCAATGTCTGTGGGGCTGTGGAAGGGCTGCCAAGGGAAGGTGAGGGCCAGCAACAGCTTGCAGTCCTGGCCCCTTTGGTGTGGGAGCAGGCGCTGGACGTTTTCCCTTTGGGAGCTGGGCTTTCGGAGGACTGAGAGCGAGCAAGGGAAAGACGTCGGCACCCTGAGGTGGCTGGCAAGCCCATAGCACCAGTGTCTGTGGGGCTGTGGAAGGGCTGCCAAGGGAAGGGGAGGGCCAGCAACAGCTTGCAGTCCTGGCCCCTTTGGTGTGGGAGCAGGCGCTGGACGTTTTCCATTTGGGAGCTGGGCTCTGGCAGGACTGAGAGCGAGCAAGGGAAAGACGTCGCCACCCTTAGGTGGCTGGCAAGCCCATAGCACCAGTGTCTGTGGGGCTGTGGAAGGGCTGCCAAGGGAAGGTGAGGGCCAGCAACAGCTTGCAGTCCTGGCCCCTTTGGTGTGGGAGCAGGCGCTGGTCGTTTTCCATTTGGGAGCTGGGCTCTGGCAGTGCTGAGAGCGAGCAAGGGAAAGACGTCGGCACCCTGAGGTGGCTGGCAAGCCCACAGCACCAGTGTCTGTGGGGCTGTGGAAGGGCTGCCAAGGGAAGGGGAGGGCCAGCAACAGCTTGCAGTCCTGGCCCCTTTGGTGTGGGAGCAGGCGCTGGACGTTTTCCCTTTGGGAGCTGGGCTTTCGGAGGACTGAGAGCGAGCAAGGGAAAGACGTCGGCACCCTGAGGGGTCTGGCAAGCCCATAGCACCAGTGTCTGTGTGGCTGTGGAAGGGCTGCCAAGGGAAGGTGAGGGCCAGCAACAGCTTGCAGTCCTGGCCCCTTTGGTGTGGGAGCAGGCGCTGGACGTTTTCCATTTGGGAGCTGGGCTCTGGCAGGACTGAGAGCGAGCAAGGGAAAGACGTCGGCACCCTGAGGTGGCTGGCAAGCCCATAGCACCAGTGTCTGTGTGGCTGTGGAAGGGCTGCCAAGGGAAGGGGAGGGCCAGCAACAGCTTGCAGTCCTGGCCCCTTTGGTGTGGGAGCACGCGCTGGACGTTTTCCATTTGGGACTGGGCTCTGGCAGGACTGAGAGCGAGCAAGGGAAAGACGTCGGCACCCTGAGGTGGCTGGCAAGCCCATAGCACCAGTGTCTGTGGGGCTGTGGAAGGGCTGCCAAGGGAAGGTGAGGGCCAGCAACAGCTTGCAGTCCTGGCCCCTTTGGTGTGGGAGCAGGCGCTGGACGTTTTCCCTTTGGGAGCTGGGCTTTTGGAGGACTGAGAGCGAGCAAGGGAAAGACGTCGGCACCCTGAGGTGGCTGGCAAGCCCATAGCACCAGTGTCTGTGGGGCTGTGGAAGGGCTGCCAAGGGAAGGTGAGGGCCAGCAACAGCTTGCAGTCCTGGCCCCTTTGGTGTGGGAGCAGGCGCTGGACGTTTTCCCTTTGGGAGCTGGGCTTTCGGAGGACTGAGAGCGAGCAAGGGAAAGACGTTGGCACCCTGAGGTGGCTGGCAAGCCCATAGCACCAATGTCTGTGGGGCTGTGGAAGGGCTGCCAAGGGAAGGTGAGGGCCAGCAACAGCTTGCAGTCCTGGCCCCTTTGGTGTGGGAGGAGGCGCTGGACGTTTTCCCTTTGGGAGCTGGGCTTTCGGAGGACTGAGAGCGAGCAAGGGAAAGACGTCGGCACCCTGAGGTGGCTGGCAAGCCCAGAGCGGCAGTGTCTGTGGGGCTGTGGAAGGGCTGCCAAGGGAAGGGGAGGGCCAGCAACAGCTTGCAGTCCTGGCCCCTTTGGTGTGGGAGCAGGCGCTGGACGTTTTCCATTTGGGAGCTGGGCTCTGGCAGGACTGAGAGCGAGCAAGGGAAAGACGTTGCCACCCTTAGGTGGCTGGCAAGCCCATAGCACCAGTGTCTGTGGGGCTGTGGAAGGGCTGCCAAGGGAAGGTGAGGGCCAGCAACAGCTTGCAGTCCTGGCCCCTTTGGTGTGGGAGCAGGCGCTGGTCGTTTTCCATTTGGGAGCTGGGCTCTGGCAGTGCTGAGAGCGAGCAAGGGAAAGACGTCGGCACCCTGAGGTGGCTGGCAAGCCCATAGCACCAGTGTCTGTGTGGCTGTGGAAGGGCTGCCAAGGGAAGGGGAGGGCCAGCAACAGCTTGCAGTCCTGGCCCCTTTGGTGTGGGAGCACGCGCTGGACGTTTTCCATTTGGGACTGGGCTCTGGCAGGACTGAGAGCGAGCAAGGGAAAGACGTCGGCACCCTGAGGTGGCTGGCAAGCCCATAGCACCAGTGTCTGTGGGGCTGTGGAAGGGCTGCCAAGGGAAGGTGAGGGCCAGCAACAGCTTGCAGTCCTGGCCCCTTTGGTGTGGGAGCAGGCGCTGGACGTTTTCCCTTTGGGAGCTGGGCTTTCGGAGGACTGAGAGCGAGCAAGGGAAAGACGTCGGCACCCTGAGGGGTCTGGCAAGCCCATAGCACCAGTGTCTGTGGGGCTGTGGAAGGGCTGCCAAGGGAAGGGGAGGGCCAGCAACAGCTTGCAGTCCTGGCCCCTTTGGTGTGGGAGCAGGCGCTGGACGTTTTCCATTTGGGAGCTGGGCTCTGGCAGGACTGAGAGCGAGCAAGGGAAAGACGTCGGCACCCTGAGGTGGCTGGGAAGCTCAGAGCGGCAGTGTCTGTGGGGCTGTGGAAGGGCTGTCAAGGGAAGGTGAGGGCCAGCAACAGCTTGCAGTCCTGGCCCCTTTTGTGTGGGAGCAGGCGCTGGACGTTTTCCCTTTGGGAGCTGGGCTTTCGGAGGACTGAGAGCGAGCAAGGGAAAGACGTCGGCACCCTGAGGTGGCTGGGAAGCCCATAGCACCAGTGTCTGTGCGGCTGTGGAAGGGCTGCCAAGGGAAGGGGAGGGCCAGCAACAGCTTGCAGTCCTGGCCCCTTTGGTGTGGGAGCAGGTGCTGGACGTTTTCCATTTGGGACTGGGCTCTGGCAGGACTGAGAGCGAGCAAGGGAAAGACGTCGGCACCCTGAGGTGGCTGGCAAACCCATAGCACCAGTGTCTGTGGGGCTGTGGAAGGGCTGCCAAGGGAAGGGGAGGGCCAGCAACAGCTTGCAGTCCTGGCCCCTTTGGTGTGGGAGCAGGCGCTGGTCTTTTTCCCTTTGGGAGCTGGGCTCTGGCAGTGCTGAGAGCGAGCAAGGGAAAGACGTCGGCACCATGAGGTGGCTGGCAAGCCCATAGCACCAGTGTCTGTGGGGCTGTGGAAGGGCTGCCAAGGGAAGGGGAGGGCCAGCAACAGCTTGCAGTCCTGGCCCCTTTGGTGTGGGAGCAGGCGCTGGACGTTTTCCCTTTGGGAGCTGGGCTCTGGCAGGACTGAGAGCGAGCAAGGGAAAGACATCGGCACCCTGAGGTGGCTGGGAAGCCCATAGCACCAGTGTCTGTGGGGCTGTGGAAGGGCTGCCAAGGGAAGGGGAGGGCCAGCAACAGCTTGCAGTCCTGGCCCCTTTGGTGTGGGAGCAGGCGCTGGACGTTTTCCCTTTGGGAGCTGGGCTTTTGGAGGACTGAGAGCGAGCAAGGGAAAGACGTCGGCACCCTGAGGTGGCTGGCAAGCCCATAGCACCAGTGTCTGTGGGGCTGTGGAAGGGCTGCCAAGGGAAGGGGAGGGCCAGCAACAGCTTGCAGTCCTGGCCCCTTTGGTGTGGGAGCAGGCGCTGGACATTTTCCATTTGGGAGCTGGGCTGTGGCAGAACTGAGAGCGAGCAAGGGAAAGACGTCGGCACCCTGAGGTGGCTGGGAAGCCCAGAGCGGCAGTGTCTGTGGAAGGGCTGCCAAGGGAAGGTGAGGGCCAGCAACAGCTTGCAGTCCTGGCCCCTTTGGTGTGGGAGCAGGCGCTGGACGTTTTCCCTTTGGGAGCTGGGCTTTCAGAGGACTGAGAGCGAGCAAGGGAAAGACGTCGGCACCCTGAGGTGGCTGGCAAGCCCATAGCACCAGTGTCTGTGGGGCTGTGGAAGGGCTGGCAAGGGAAGGGGAGGGCCAGCAACAGCTTGCAGTCCTGGCCCCTTTGGTGTGGGAGCAGGCGCTGGACGTTTTCCATTTGGGAGCTGGGCTTTCGGAGGACTGAGAGCGAGCAAGGGAAAGACGTCGGCACCCTGAGGTGGCTGGCAAGCCCATAGCACCAGTGTCTGTGCGGCTGTGGAAGGGCTGCCAAGGGAAGGTGAGGGCCAGCAACAGCTTGCAGTCCTGGCCCCTTTGGTGTGGGAGCAGGCGCTGGACGTTTTCCCTTTGGGAGCTGGGCTTTCGGAGGACTGAGAGCGAGCAAGGGAAAGACGTCGGCACCCTGAGGTGGCTGGCAAGCCCATAGCACCAGTGTCTGTGGGGCTGTGGAAGGGCTGCCAAGGGAAGGGGAGGGCCAGCAACAGCTTGCAGTCCTGGCCCCTTTGGTGTGGGAGCAGGCGCTGGACGTTTTCCCTTTGGGAGCTGGGCTCTGGCAGTGCTGAGAGCGAGCAAGGGAAAGACGTCGGCACCCTGAGGTGGCTGGCAAGCCCATAGCACCAGTGTCTGTGGGGCTGTGGAAGGGCTGGCAAGGGAAGGTGAGGGCCAGCAACAGCTTGCAGTCCTGGCCCCTTTGGTGTGGGAGCAGGCGCTGGACGTTTTCCATTTGGGAGCTTCTCTGGCAGTGCTGAGAGCGAGCAAGGGAAAGACGTCGGCACCCTGAGGGGTCTGGCAAGCCCATAGCACCAGTGTCTGTGGGTCTGTGGAAGGGCTGCCAAGGGAAGGTGAGGGCCAGCAACAGCTTGCAGTCCTGGCCCCTTTGGTGTGGGAGCAGGCGCTGGACGTTTTCCATTTGGGAGCTGGGCTTTCGGAGGACTGAGAGCGAGCAAGGGAAAGACGTCGGCACCCTGAGGTGGCTGGCAAGCCCATAGCACCAGTGTCTGTGGGGCTGTGGAAGGGCTGCCAAGGGAAGGGGAGGGCCAGCAACAGCTTGCAGTCCTGGCCCATTTCGTGTGGGAGCAGGCGCTGGACGTTTTCCATTTGGGAGCTGGGCTCTGGCAGGACTGAGAGCGAGCAAGGGAAAGACGTCGGCACCCTGAGGTGGCTGGCAAGCCCATAGCACCAGTGTCTGTGGGTCTGTGGAAGGGCTGCCAAGGGAAGGTGAGGGCCAGCAACAGCTTGCAGTCCTGGCCCCTTTGGTGTGGGAGCAGGCGCTGGACGTTTTCCATTTGGGACTGGGCTCTGGCAGGACTGAGAGCGAGCAAGGGAAAGACGTCGGCACCCTGAGGTGGCTGGCAAGCCCATAGCACCAGTGTCTGTGGGGCTGTGGAAGGGCTGGCAAGGGAAGGGGAGGGCCAGCAACAGCTTGCAGTCCTGGCCCCTTTGGTGTGGGAGCAGGCGCTGGACGTTTTCCATTTGGGAGCTGGGCTTTCGGAGGACTGAGAGCGAGCAAGGGAAAGACGTCGGCACCCTGAGGTGGCTGGCAAGCCCATAGCACCAGTGTCTGTGCGGCTGTGGAAGGGCTGCCAAGGGAAGGGGAGGGCCAGCAACAGCTTGCAGTCCTGGCCCCTTTGGTGTGGGAGCAGGCGCTGGACGTTTTCCCTTTGGGAGCTGGGCTCTGGCAGTGCTGAGAGCGAGCAAGGGAAAGACGTCGGCACCCTGAGGTGGCTGGCAAGCCCAGAGCGGCAGTGTCTGTGGGGCTGTGGAAGGGCTGCCAAGGGAAGGGGAGGGCCAGCAACAGCTTGCAGTCCTGGCCCCTTTGGTGTGGGAGCAGGCGCTGGACGTTTTCCCTTTGGGAGCTGGGCTCTGGCAGTGCTGAGAGCGAGCAAGGGAAAGACGTCGGCACCCTGAGGTGGCTGGCAAGCCCATAGCACCAGTGTCTGTGGGGCTGTGGAAGGGCTGGCAAGGGAAGGTGAGGGCCAGCAACAGCTTGCAGTCCTGGCCCCTTTGGTGTGGGAGCAGGCGCTGGACGTTTTCCATTTGGGAGCTTCTCTGGCAGTGCTGAGAGCGAGCAAGGGAAAGACGTCGGCACCCTGAGGGGTCTGGCAAGCCCATAGCACCAGTGTCTGTGGGTCTGTGGAAGGGCTGCCAAGGGAAGGTGAGGGCCAGCAACAGCTTGCAGTCCTGGCCCCTTTGGTGTGGGAGCAGGCGCTGGACGTTTTCCATTTGGGAGCTGGGCTTTCGGAGGACTGAGAGCGAGCAAGGGAAAGACGTCGGCACCCTGAGGTGGCTGGCAAGCCCATAGCACCAGTGTCTGTGGGGCTGTGGAAGGGCTGCCAAGGGAAGGGGAGGGCCAGCAACAGCTTGCAGTCCTGGCCCCTTTCGTGTGGGAGCAGGCGCTGGACGTTTTCCATTTGGGAGCTGGGCTCTGGCAGGACTGAGAGCGAGCAAGGGAAAGACGTCGGCACCCTGAGGTGGCTGGCAAGCCCATAGCACCAGTGTCTGTGGGTCTGTGGAAGGGCTGCCAAGGGAAGGTGAGGGCCAGCAACAGCTTGCAGTCCTGGCCCCTTTGGTGTGGGAGCAGGCGCTGGACGTTTTCCATTTGGGACTGGGCTCTGGCAGGACTGAGAGCGAGCAAGGGAAAGACGTCGGCACCCTGAGGTGGCTGGCAAGCCCATAGCACCAGTGTCTGTGGGGCTGTGGAAGGCCTGCCAAGGGAAGGGGAGGGCCAGCAACAGCTTGCAGTCCTGGCCCCTTTGGTGTGGGAGCAGGCGCTGGACGTTTTCCATTTGGGAGCTGGGCTCTGGCAGGACTGAGAGCGAGCAAGGGAAAGACGTCGGCACCCTGAGGTGGTTGGCAAGCTCAGAGCGGCAGTGTCTGTGGGGCTGTGGAAGGGCTGCCAAGGGAAGGGGAGGGCCAGCAACAGCTTGCAGTCCTGGCCCCGTTGGTGTGGGAGCAGGCGCTGGACGTTTTCCCTTTGGGAGCTGGGCTCTGGCAGGACTGAGAGCGAGCAAGGGAAAGACGTCGGCACCCTGAGGGGTCTGGCAAGCCCATAGCACCAGTGTCTGTGGGTCTGTGGAAGGGCTGCCAAGGGAAGGTGAGGGCCAGCAACAGCTTGCAGTCCTGGCCCCTTTGGTGTGGGAGCAGGCGCTGGACGTTTGCAATTTGGGAGCTGGGCTCTGGTAGTGCTGAGAGCGAGCAAGGGAAAGACGTCGGCACCATGAGGTGGCTGGGAAGCCCAGAGCGGCAGTGTCTGTGGGGCTGTGGAAGGGCTGCCAAGGGAAGGGGAGGGCCAGCAACAGCTTGCAGTTCTGGCCCCTTTGGTGTGGGAGCAGGCGCTGGACGTTTTCCCTTTGGGAGCTGGGCTTTCGGAGGACTGAGAGCGAGCAAGGGAAAGACGTCGGCACCCTGAGGTGGCTGGCAAGCCCATAGCACCAGTGTCTGTGGGGCTGTGGAAGGGCTGCCAAGGGAAGGGGAGGGCCAGCAACAGCTTGCAGTCCTGGCCCCTTTGGTGTGGGAGCAGGCGCTGGACGTTTTCCATTTGGGAGCTGGGCTCTGGCAGGACTGAGAGCGAGCAAGGGAAAGACGTCGGCACCCTGAGGTGGCTGGCAAGCCCATAGCACCAGTGTCTGTGGGTCTGTGGAAGGGCTGCCAAGGGAAGGTGAGGGCCAGCAACAGCTTGCAGTCCTGGCCCCTTTGGTGTGGGAGCAGGCGCTGGATGTTTTCCCTTTGTGAGCTGGACTTTCGGAGTACTGAGAGCGAGCAAGGGAAAGACGTCGGCACCCTGAGGTGGCTGGCAAGCCCATAGCACCAGTGTCTGTGGGGCTGTGGAAGGGCTGCCAAGGGAAGGGGAGGGCCAGCAACAGCTTGCAGTCCTGGCCCCTTTGGTGTGGGAGCAGGCGCTGGTCTTTTTCCCTTTGGGAGCTGGGCTCTGGCAGTGCTGAGAGCGAGCAAGGGAAAGACGTCGGCACCATGAGGTGGCTGGGAAGCCCAGAGCGGCAGTGTCTGTGGGGCTGTGGAAGGGCTGCCAAGGGAAGGGGAGGGCCAGCAACAGCTTGCAGTCCTGGCCCCTTTGGTGTGGGAGCAGGCGCTGGTCGTTTTCCATTTGGGAGCTGGGCTCTGGCAGTCCTGAGAGCGAGCAAGGGAAAGACATCGGCACCATGAGGTGGCTGGCAAGCCCATAGCGCCAGTGTCTGTGGGGCTGTGGAAGGGCTGCCAAGGGAAGGTGAGGGCCAGCAACAGCTTGCAGTCCTGGCCCCTTTGGTGTGGGAGCAGGCGCTGGACGTTTTCCATTTGGGAGCTTCTCTGGCAGTGCTGAGAGCGAGCAAGGGAAAGACGTCGGCACCCTGAGGGGTCTGGCAAGCCCATAGCACCAGTGTCTGTGGGTCTGTGGAAGGGCTGCCAAGGGAAGGTGAGGGCCAGCAACAGCTTGCAGTCCTGGCCCCTTTGGTGTGGGAGCAGGCGCTGGACGTTTTCCCTTTGGGAGCTGGGCTCTGGCAGGACTGAGAGCGAGCAAGGGAAAGACGTCGGCACCCTGAGGTGGCTGGCAAGCCCATAGCACCAGTGTCTGTGGGGCTGTGGAAGGGCTGCCAAGGGAAGGGGAGGGCCAGCAACAGCTTGCAGTCCTGGCCCCTTTGGTGTGGGAGCAGGCGCTGGACGTTTGCAATTTGGGAGCTGGGCTCTGGTAGTGCTGAGAGCGAGCAAGGGAAAGACGTCGGCACCATGAGGTGGCTGGGAAGCCCAGAGCGGCAGTGTCTGTGGGGCTGTGGAAGGGCTGCCAAGGGAAGGGGAGGGCCAGCAACAGCTTGCAGTTCTGGCCCCTTTGGTGTGGGAGCAGGCGCTGGACGTTTTCCATTTGGGAGCTGGGCTTTCGGAGGACTGAGAGCGAGCAAGGGAAAGACGTCGGCACCCTGAGGTGGCTGGCAAGCCCATAGCACCAGTGTCTGTGGGGCTGTGGAAGGGCTGGCAAGGGAAGGTGAGGGCCAGCAACAGCTTGCAGTCCTGGCCCCTTTGGTGTGGGAGCAGGCGCTGGACGTTTTCCATTTGGGAGCTGGGCTTTCGGAGGACTGAGAGCGAGCAAGGGAAAGACGTCGGCACCCTGAGGTGGCTGGCAAGCCCATAGCACCAGTGTCTGTGGGGCTGTGGAAGGGCTGCCAAGGGAAGGGGAGGGCCAGCAACAGCTTGCAGTCCTGGCCCCTTTGGTGTGGGAGCAGGCGCTGGACGTTTTCCCTTGGGAGCTGGGCTTTCGGAGGACTGAGAGCGAGCAAGGGAAAGACGTCGGCACCCTGAGGTGGCTGGCAAGCCCATAGCACCAGTGTCTGTGGGGCTGTGGAAGGGCTGCCAAGGGAAGGTGAGGGCCAGCAACAGCTTGCAGTCCTGGCCCCTTTGGTGTGGGAGCAGGCGCTGGATGTTTTCCCTTTGTGAGCTGGACTTTCGGAGTACTGAGAGCGAGCAAGGGAAAGACGTCGGCACCCTGAGGTGGCTGGCAAGCCCATAGCACCAGTGTCTGTGGGGCTGTGGAAGGGCTGCCAAGGGAAGGGGAGGGCCAGCAACAGCTTGCAGTCCTGGCCCCTTTGGTGTGGGAGCAGGCGCTGGTCTTTTTCCCTTTGGGAGCTGGGCTCTGGCAGTGCTGAGAGCGAGCAAGGGAAAGATGTCGGCACCATGAGGTGGCTGGGAAGCCCAGAGCGGCAGTGTCTGTGGGGCTGTGGAAGGGCTGCCAAGGGAAGGTGAGGGCCAGCAACAGCTTGCAGTCCTGGCCCCTTTGGTGTGGGAGCAGGCGCTGGTCGTTTTCCATTTGGGAGCTGGGCTCTGGCAGTCCTGAGAGCGAGCAAGGGAAAGACATCGGCACCATGAGGTGGCTGGCAAGCCCATAGCGCCAGTGTCTGTGGGGCTGTGGAAGGGCTGCCAAGGGAAGGTGAGGGCCAGCAACAGCTTGCAGTCCTGGCCCCTTTGGTGTGGGAGCAGGCGCTGGACGTTTTCCATTTGGGAGCTTCTCTGGCAGTGCTGAGAGCGAGCAAGGGAAAGACGTCGGCACCCTGAGGGGTCTGGCAAGCCCATAGCACCAGTGTCTGTGGGTCTGTGGAAGGGCTGCCAAGGGAAGGTGAGGGCCAGCAACAGCTTGCAGTCCTGGCCCCTTTGGTGTGGGAGCAGGCGCTGGACGTTTTCCCTTTTGGAGCTGGGCTCTGGCAGGACTGAGAGCGAGCAAGGGAAAGACGTCGGCACCCTGAGGTGGCTGGCAAGCCCATAGCACCAGTGTCTGTGGGGCTGTGGAAGGGCTGCCAAGGGAAGGGGAGGGCCAGCAACAGCTTGCAGTCCTGGCCCCTTTCGTGTGGGAGCAGGCGCTGGACGTTTTCCATTTGGGAGCTGGGCTCTGGCAGGACTGAGAGCGAGCAAGGGAAAGACGTCGGCACCCTGAGGGGTCTGGCAAGCCCATAGCACCAGTGTCTGTGGGTCTGTGGAAGGGCTGCCAAGGGAAGGTGAGGGCCAGCAACAGCTTGCAGTCCTGGCCCCTTTGGTGTGGGAGCAGGCGCTGGACGTTTTCCCTTTGGGAGCTGGGCTTTCGGAGGACTGAGAGCGAGCAAGGGAAAGACGTCGGCACCCTGAGGTGGCTGGCAAGCCCAGAGCGGCAGTGTCTGTGGGGCTGTGGAAGGGCTGCCAAGGGAAGGGGAGGGCCAGCAACAGCTTGCAGTCCTGGCCCCTTTGGTGTGGGAGCAGGCGCTGGACGTTTTCCCTTTGGGAGCTGGGCTCTGGCAGTGCTGAGAGTGAGCAAGGGAAAGACGTCGGCACCCTGAGGTGGCTGGCAAGCCCATAGCACCAGTGTCTGTGGGGCTGTGGAAGGGCTGGCAAGGGAAGGTGAGGGCCAGCAACAGCTTGCAGTCCTGGCCCCTTTGGTGTGGGAGCAGGCGCTGGACGTTTTCCATTTGGGAGCTTCTCTGGCAGTGCTGAGAGCGAGCAAGGGAAAGACGTCGGCACCCTGAGGTGGCTGGCAAGCCCATAGCACCAGTGTCTGTGGGTCTGTGGAAGGGCTGCCAAGGGAAGGTGAGGGCCAGCAACAGCTTGCAGTCCTGGCCCCTTTGGTGTGGGAGCAGGCGCTGGACGTTTTCCATTTGGGAGCTGGGCTTTCGGAGGACTGAGAGCGAGCAAGGGAAAGACGTCGGCACCCTGAGGTGGCTGGCAAGCCCATAGCACCAGTGTCTGTGGGGCTGTGGAAGGGCTGCCAAGGGAAGGGGAGGGCCAGCAACAGCTTGCAGTCCTGGCCCCTTTCGTGTGGGAGCAGGCGCTGGACGTTTTCCATTTGGGAGCTGGGCTCTGGCAGGACTGAGAGCGAGCAAGGGAAAGACGTCGGCACCCTGAGGTGGCTGGCAAGCCCATAGCACCAGTGTCTGTGGGGCTGTGGAAGGGCTGCCAAGGGAAGGGGAGGGCCAGCAACAGCTTGCAGTCCTGGCCCCTTTGGTGTGGGAGCAGGCGCTGGACGTTTTCCATTTGGGACTGGGCTCTGGCAGGACTGAGAGCGAGCAAGGGAAAGACGTCGGCACCCTGAGGTGGCTGGCAAGCCCATAGCACCAGTGTCTGTGGGTCTGTGGAAGGGCTGCCAAGGGAAGGTGAGGGCCAGCAACAGCTTGCAGTCCTGGCCCCTTTGGTGTGGGAGCAGGCGCTGGACGTTTTCCATTTGGGAGCTGGGCTCTGGCAGTGCTGAGAGCGAGCAAGGGAAAGACGTCGGCACCCTGAGGTGGCTGGCAAGCCCATAGCACCAGTGTCTGTGGGGCTGTGGAAGGGCTGCCAAGGGAAGGGGAGGGCCAGCAACAGCTTGCAGTCCTGGCCCCTTTGGTGTGGGAGCAGGCGCTGGACGTTTTCCCTTTGGGAGCTGGGCTTTCGGAGGACTGAGAGCGAGCAAGGGAAAGACGTTGGCACCCTGAGGGGTCTGGCAAGCCCATAGCACCAGTGTCTGTGGGTCTGTGGAAGGGCTGCCAAGGGAAGGTGAGGGCCAGCAACAGCTTGCAGTCCTGGCCCCTTTGGTGTGGGAGCAGGCGCTGGACGTTTGCAATTTGGGAGCTGGGCTCTGGTAGTGCTGAGAGCGAGCAAGGGAAAGACGTCGGCACCATGAGGTGGCTGGGAAGCCCAGAGCGGCAGTGTCTGTGGGGCTGTGGAAGGGCTGCCAAGGGAAGGGGAGGGCCAGCAACAGCTTGCAGTTCTGGCCCCTTTGGTGTGGGAGCAGGCGCTGGACGTTTTCCATTTGGGAGCTGGGCTTTCGGAGGACTGAGAGCGAGCAAGGGAAAGACGTCGGCACCCTGAGGTGGCTGGCAAGCCCATAGCACCAGTGTCTGTGGGGCTGTGGAAGGGCTGCCAAGGGAAGGGGAGGGCCAGCAACAGCTTGCAGTCCTGGCCCCTTTGGTGTGGGAGCAGGCGCTGGACGTTTTCCATTTGGGAGCTGGGCTGTGGCAGGACTGAGAGCGAGCAAGGGAAAGACGTCGGCACCCTGAGGTGGCTGGCAAGCCCATAGCACCAGTGTCTGTGGGTCTGTGGAAGGGCTGCCAAGGGAAGGTGAGGGCCAGCAACAGCTTGCAGTCCTGGCCCCTTTGGTGTGGGAGCAGGCGCTGGACATTTTCCCTTTGGGAGCTGGGCTTTCGGAGGACTGAGAGCGAGCAAGGGAAAGACGTCGGCACCCTGAGGTGGCTGGCAAGCTCAGAGCGGCAGTGTCTGTGGGGCTGTGGAAGGGCTGCCAAGGGAAGGTGAGGGCCAGCAACAGCTTGCAGTCCTGGCCCCTTTGGTGTGGGAGCAGGCGCTGGATGTTTTCCCTTTGTGAGCTGGACTTTCGGAGTACTGAGAGCGAGCAAGGGAAAGACGTTGGCACCCTGAGGTGGCTGGCAAGCCCATAGCACCAGTGTCTGTGGGGCTGTGGAAGGGCTGCCAAGGGAAGGGGAGGGCCAGCAACAGCTTGCAGTCCTGGCCCCTTTGGTGTGGGAGCAGGCGCTGGTCTTTTTCCCTTTGGGAGCTGGGCTCTGGCAGTGCTGAGAGCGAGCAAGGGAAAGACGTCGGCACCATGAGGTGGCTGGGAAGCCCTGAGCGGCAGTGTCTGTGGGGCTGTGGAAGGGCTGCCAAGGGAAGGGGAGGGCCAGCAACAGCTTGCAGTCCTGGCCCCTTTGGTGTGGGAGCAGGCGCTGGTCGTTTTCCATTTGGGAGCTGGGCTCTGGCAGTCCTGAGAGCGAGCAAGGGAAAGACATCGGCACCCTGAGGTGGCTGGCAAGCCCATAGCGCCAGTGTCTGTGGGGCTGTGGAAGGGCTGCCAAGGGAAGGGGAGGGCCAGCAACAGCTTGCAGTCCTGGCCCCTTTGGTGTGGGAGCAGGCGCTGGACGTTTTCCATTTGGGAGCTTCTCTGGCAGTGCTGAGAGCGAGCAAGGGAAAGACGTCGGCACCCTGAGGGGTCTGGCAAGCCCATAGCACCAGTGTCTGTGGGTCTGTGGAAGGGCTGCCAAGGGAAGGTGAGGGCCAGCAACAGCTTGCAGTCCTGGCCCCTTTGGTGTGGGAGCAGGCGCTGGACGTTTTCCCTTTTGGAGCTGGGCTCTGGCAGGACTGAGAGCGAGCAAGGGAAAGACGTCGGCACCCTGAGGTGGCTGGCAAGCCCATAGCACCAGTGTCTGTGGGGCTGTGGAAGGGCTGCCAAGGGAAGGGGAGGGCCAGCAACAGCTTCCAGTCCTGGCCCCTTTCGTGTGGGAGCAGGCGCTGGACGTTTTCCATTTGGGAGCTGGGCTCTGGCAGGACTGAGAGCGAGCAAGGGAAAGACGTCGGCACCCTGAGGGGTCTGGCAAGCCCATAGCACCAGTGTCTGTGGGTCTGTGGAAGGGCTGCCAAGGGAAGGTGAGGGCCAGCAACAGCTTGCAGTCCTGGCCCCTTTGGTGTGGGAGCAGGCGCTGGACGTTTTCCCTTTGGGAGCTGGGCTTTCGGAGGACTGAGAGCGAGCAAGGGAAAGACGTCGGCACCCTGAGGTGGCTGGCAAGCTCAGAGCACCAGTGTCTGTGGGGCTGTGGAAGGGCTGCCAAGGGAAGGTGAGGGCCAGCAACAGCTTGCAGTCCTGGCCCCTTTGGTGTGGGAGCAGGCGCTGGACGTTTTCCCTTTGGGAGCTGGGCTCTGGCAGTGCTGAGAGCGAGCAAGGGAAAGACGTCGGCACCCTGAGGTGGCTGGCAAGCCCATAGCACCAGTGTCTGTGGGGCTGTGGAAGGGCTGGCAAGGGAAGGTGAGGGCCAGCAACAGCTTGCAGTCCTGGCCCCTTTGGTGTGGGAGCAGGCGCTGGACGTTTTCCATTTGGGAGCTTCTCTGGCAGTGCTGAGAGCGAGCAAGGGAAAGACGTCGGCACCCTGAGGTGGCTGGCAAGCCCATAGCACCAGTGTCTGTGGGTCTGTGGAAGGGCTGCCAAGGGAAGGTGAGGGCCAGCAACAGCTTGCAGTCCTGGCCCCTTTGGTGTGGGAGCAGGCGCTGGACGTTTTCCATTTGGGAGCTGGGCTTTCGGAGGACTGAGAGCGAGCAAGGGAAAGACGTCGGCACCCTGAGGTGGCTGGCAAGCCCATAGCACCAGTGTCTGTGGGGCTGTGGAAGGGCTGCCAAGGGAAGGGGAGGGCCAGCAACAGCTTGCAGTCCTGGCCCCTTTGGTGTGGGAGCAGGCGCTGGACGTTTTCCATTTGGGAGCTGGGCTCTGGCAGGACTGAGAGCGAGCAAGGGAAAGACGTCGGCACCCTGAGGTGGCTGGCAAGCCCATAGCACCAGTGTCTGTGGGGCTGTGGAAGGGCTGCCAAGGGAAGGTGAGGGCCAGCAACAGCTTGCAGTCCTGGCCCCTTTGGTGTGGGAGCAGGCGCTGGACGTTTTCCATTTGGGACTGGGCTCTGGCAGGACTGAGAGCGAGCAAGGGAAAGACGTCGGCACCCTGAGGTGGCTGGCAAGCCCATAGCACCAGTGTCTGTGGGTCTGTGGAAGGGCTGCCAAGGGAAGGTGAGGGCCAGCAACAGCTTGCAGTCCTGGCCCCTTTGGTGTGGGAGCAGGCGCTGGACGTTTTCCATTTGGGAGCTGGGCTCTGGCAGTGCTGAGGGCGAGCAAGGGAAAGACGTCGGCACCCTGAGGTGGCTGGCAAGCCCATAGCACCAGTGTCTGTGGGGCTGTGGAAGGGCTGCCAAGGGAAGGGGAGGGCCAGCAACAGCTTGCAGTCCTGGCCCCTTTGGTGTGGGAGCAGGCGCTGGACGTTTTCCATTTGGGAGCTGGGCTGTGGCAGGACTGAGAGCGAGCAAGGGAAAGACGTCGGCACCCTGAGGTGGCTGGCAAGCCCATAGCACCAGTGTCTGTGGGTCTGTGGAAGGGCTGCCAAGGGAAGGTGAGGGCCAGCAACAGCTTGCAGTCCTGGCCCCTTTGGTGTGGGAGCAGGCGCTGGACATTTTCCCTTTGGGAGCTGGGCTTTCGGAGGACTGAGAGCGAGCAAGGGAAAGACGTCGGCACCCTGAGGTGGCTGGCAAGCTCAGAGCGGCAGTGTCTGTGGGGCTGTGGAAGGGCTGCCAAGGGAAGGTGAGGGCCAGCAACAGCTTGCAGTCCTGGCCCCTTTGGTGTGGGAGCAGGCGCTGGATGTTTTCCCTTTGTGAGCTGGACTTTCGGAGTACTGAGAGCGAGCAAGGGAAAGACGTCGGCACCCTGAGGTGGCTGGCAAGCCCATAGCACCAGTGTCTGTGGGGCTGTGGAAGGGCTGCCAAGGGAAGGGGAGGGCCAGCAACAGCTTGCAGTCCTGGCCCCTTTGGTGTGGGAGCAGGCGCTGGTCTTTTTCCCTTTGGGAGCTGGGCTCTGGCAGTGCTGAGAGCGAGCAAGGGAAAGATGTCGGCACCATGAGGTGGCTGGGAAGCCCAGAGCGGCAGTGTCTGTGGGGCTGTGGAAGGGCTGCCAAGGGAAGGTGAGGGCCAGCAACAGCTTGCAGTCCTGGCCCCTTTGGTGTGGGAGCAGGCGCTGGTCGTTTTCCATTTGGGAGCTGGGCTCTGGCAGTCCTGAGAGCGAGCAAGGGAAAGACATCGGCACCATGAGGTGGCTGGCAAGCCCATAGCGCCAGTGTCTGTGGGGCTGTGGAAGGGCTGCCAAGGGAAGGTGAGGGCCAGCAACAGCTTGCAGTCCTGGCCCCTTTGGTGTGGGAGCAGGCGCTGGACGTTTTCCATTTGGGAGCTTCTCTGGCAGTGCTGAGAGCGAGCAAGGGAAAGACGTCGGCACCCTGAGGGGTCTGGCAAGCCCATAGCACCAGTGTCTGTGGGTCTGTGGAAGGGCTGCCAAGGGAAGGTGAGGGCCAGCAACAGCTTGCAGTCCTGGCCCCTTTGGTGTGGGAGCAGGCGCTGGACGTTTTCCCTTTTGGAGCTGGGCTCTGGCAGGACTGAGAGCGAGCAAGGGAAAGACGTCGGCACCCTGAGGTGGCTGGCAAGCCCATAGCACCAGTGTCTGTGGGGCTGTGGAAGGGCTGCCAAGGGAAGGGGAGGGCCAGCAACAGCTTGCAGTCCTGGCCCCTTTCGTGTGGGAGCAGGCGCTGGACGTTTTCCATTTGGGAGCTGGGCTCTGGCAGGACTGAGAGCGAGCAAGGGAAAGACGTCGGCACCCTGAGGGGTCTGGCAAGCCCATAGCACCAGTGTCTGTGGGTCTGTGGAAGGGCTGCCAAGGGAAGGTGAGGGCCAGCAACAGCTTGCAGTCCTGGCCCCTTTGGTGTGGGAGCAGGCGCTGGACGTTTTCCCTTTGGGAGCTGGGCTTTCGGAGGACTGAGAGCGAGCAAGGGAAAGACGTCGGCACCCTGAGGTGGCTGGCAAGCCCAGAGCGGCAGTGTCTGTGGGGCTGTGGAAGGGCTGCCAAGGGAAGGGGAGGGCCAGCAACAGCTTGCAGTCCTGGCCCCTTTGGTGTGGGAGCAGGCGCTGGACGTTTTCCCTTTGGGAGCTGGGCTCTGGCAGTGCTGAGAGCGAGCAAGGGAAAGACGTCGGCACCCTGAGGTGGCTGGCAAGCCCATAGCACCAGTGTCTGTGGGGCTGTGGAAGGGCTGCCAAGGGAAGGTGAGGGCCAGCAACAGCTTGCAGTCCTGGCCCCTTTGGTGTGGGAGCAGGCGCTGGACGTTTTCCATTTGGGAGCTTCTCTGGCAGTGCTGAGAGAGAGCAAGGGAAAGACGTCGGCACCCTGAGGTGGCTGGCAAGCCCATAGCACCAGTGTCTGTGGGTCTGTGGAAGGGCTGCCAAGGGAAGGTGAGGGCCAGCAACAGCTTGCAGTCCTGGCCCCTTTGGTGTGGGAGCAGGCGCTGGACGTTTTCCATTTGGGAGCTGGGCTTTCGGAGGACTGAGAGCGAGCAAGGGAAAGACGTCGGCACCCTGAGGTGGCTGGCAAGCCCATAGCACCAGTGTCTGTGGGGCTGTGGAAGGGCTGCCAAGGGAAGGGGAGGGCCAGCAACAGCTTGCAGTCCTGGCCCCTTTCGTGTGGGAGCAGGCGCTGGACGTTTTCCATTTGGGAGCTGGGCTCTGGCAGGACTGAGAGCGAGCAAGGGAAAGACGTCGGCACCCTGAGGTGGCTGGCAAGCCCATAGCACCAGTGTCTGTGGGGCTGTGGAAGGGCTGCCAAGGGAAGGTGAGGGCCAGCAACAGCTTGCAGTCCTGGCCCCTTTGGTGTGGGAGCAGGCGCTGGACGTTTTCCATTTGGGACTGGGCTCTGGCAGGACTGAGAGCGAGCAAGGGAAAGACGTCGGCACCCTGAGGTGGCTGGCAAGCCCATAGCACCAGTGTCTGTGGGTCTGTGGAAGGGCTGCCAAGGGAAGGTGAGGGCCAGCAACAGCTTGCAGTCCTAGCCCCTTTGGTGTGGGAGCAGGCGCTGGACGTTTTCCATTTGGGAGCTGGGCTCTGGCAGTGCTGAGAGCGAGCAAGGGAAAGACGTCGGCACCCTGAGGTGGCTGGGAAGCCCATAGCACCAGTGTCTGTGGGTCTGTGGAAGGGCTGCCAAGGGAAGGGGAGGGCCAGCAACAGCTTGCAGTCCTGGCCCCTTTGGTGTGGGAGCAGGCGCTGGACGTTTTCCCTTTGGGAGCTGGGCTTTCGGAGGACTGAGAGCGAGCAAGGGAAAGACGTTGGCACCCTGAGGGGTCTGGCAAGCCCATAGCACCAGTGTCTGTGGGTCTGTGGAAGGGCTGCCAAGGGAAGGTGAGGGCCAGCAACAGCTTGCAGTCCTGGCCCCTTTGGTGTGGGAGCAGGCGCTGGACGTTTGCAATTTGGGAGCTGGGCTCTGGTAGTGCTGAGAGCGAGCAAGGGAAAGACGTCGGCACCATGAGGTGGCTGGGAAGCCCAGAGCGGCAGTGTCTGTGGGGCTGTGGAAGGGCTGCCAAGGGAAGGGGAGGGCCAGCAACAGCTTGCAGTCCTGGCCCCTTTGGTGTGGGAGCAGGCGCTGGACGTTTTCCATTTGGGAGCTGGGCTTTCGGAGGACTGAGAGCGAGCAAGGGAAAGACGTCGGCACCCTGAGGTGGCTGGCAAGCCCATAGCACCAGTGTCTGTGGGGCTGTGGAAGGGCTGCCAAGGGAAGGGGAGGGCCAGCAACAGCTTGCAGTCCTGGCCCCTTTGGTGTGGGAGCAGGCGCTGGACGTTTTCCATTTGGGAGCTGGGCTGTGGCAGGACTGAGAGCGAGCAAGGGAAAGACGTCGGCACCCTGAGGTGGCTGGCAAGCCCATAGCACCAGTGTCTGTGGGTCTGTGGAAGGGCTGCCAAGGGAAGGTGAGGGCCAGCAACAGCTTGCAGTCCTGGCCCCTTTGGTGTGGGAGCAGGCGCTGGACATTTTCCCTTTGGGAGCTGGGCTTTCGGAGGACTGAGAGCGAGCAAGGGAAAGACGTCGGCACCCTGAGGTGGCTGGCAAGCTCAGAGCGGCAGTGTCTGTGGGGCTGTGGAAGGGCTGCCAAGGGAAGGTGAGGGCCAGCAACAGCTTGCAGTCCTGGCCCCTTTGGTGTGGGAGCAGGCGCTGGATGTTTTCCCTTTGTGAGCTGGACTTTCGGAGTACTGAGAGCGAGCAAGGGAAAGACGTTGGCACCCTGAGGTGGCTGGCAAGCCCATAGCACCAGTGTCTGTGGGGCTGTGGAAGGGCTGCCAAGGGAAGGGGAGGGCCAGCAACAGCTTGCAGTCCTGGCCCCTTTGGTGTGGGAGCAGGCGCTGGTCTTTTTCCCTTTGGGAGCTGGGCTCTGGCAGTGCTGAGAGCGAGCAAGGGAAAGACGTCGGCACCATGAGGTGGCTGGGAAGCCCTGAGCGGCAGTGTCTGTGGGGCTGTGGAAGGGCTGCCAAGGGAAGGGGAGGGCCAGCAACAGCTTGCAGTCCTGGCCCCTTTGGTGTGGGAGCAGGCGCTGGACGTTTTCCATTTGGGAGCTTCTCTGGCAGTGCTGAGAGCGAGCAAGGGAAAGACGTCGGCACCCTGAGGGGTCTGGCAAGCCCATAGCACCAGTGTCTGTGGGTCTGTGGAAGGGCTGCCAAGGGAAGGTGAGGGCCAGCAACAGCTTGCAGTCCTGGCCCCTTTGGTGTGGGAGCAGGCGCTGGACGTTTTCCCTTTTGGAGCTGGGCTCTGGCAGGACTGAGAGCGAGCAAGGGAAAGACGTCGGCACCCTGAGGTGGCTGGCAAGCCCATAGCACCAGTGTCTGTGGGGCTGTGGAAGGGCTGCCAAGGGAAGGGGAGGGCCAGCAACAGCTTCCAGTCCTGGCCCCTTTCGTGTGGGAGCAGGCGCTGGACGTTTTCCATTTGGGAGCTGGGCTCTGGCAGGACTGAGAGCGAGCAAGGGAAAGACGTCGGCACCCTGAGGGGTCTGGCAAGCCCATAGCACCAGTGTCTGTGGGTCTGTGGAAGGGCTGCCAAGGGAAGGTGAGGGCCAGCAACAGCTTGCAGTCCTGGCCCCTTTGGTGTGGGAGCAGGCGCTGGACGTTTTCCCTTTGGGAGCTGGGCTTTCGGAGGACTGAGAGCGAGCAAGGGAAAGACGTCGGCACCCTGAGGTGGCTGGCAAGCTCAGAGCACCAGTGTCTGTGGGGCTGTGGAAGGGCTGCCAAGGGAAGGTGAGGGCCAGCAACAGCTTGCAGTCCTGGCCCCTTTGGTGTGGGAGCAGGCGCTGGACGTTTTCCCTTTGGGAGCTGGGCTCTGGCAGTGCTGAGAGCGAGCAAGGGAAAGACGTCGGCACCCTGAGGTGGCTGGCAAGCCCATAGCACCAGTGTCTGTGGGGCTGTGGAAGGGCTGGCAAGGGAAGGTGAGGGCCAGCAACAGCTTGCAGTCCTGGCCCCTTTGGTGTGGGAGCAGGCGCTGGACGTTTTCCATTTGGGAGCTTCTCTGGCAGTGCTGAGAGCGAGCAAGGGAAAGACGTCGGCACCCTGAGGTGGCTGGCAAGCCCATAGCACCAGTGTCTGTGGGTCTGTGGAAGGGCTGCCAAGGGAAGGTGAGGGCCAGCAACAGCTTGCAGTCCTGGCCCCTTTGGTGTGGGAGCAGGCGCTGGACGTTTTCCATTTGGGAGCTGGGCTTTCGGAGGACTGAGAGCGAGCAAGGGAAAGACGTCGGCACCCTGAGGTGGCTGGCAAGCCCATAGCACCAGTGTCTGTGGGGCTGTGGAAGGGCTGCCAAGGGAAGGGGAGGGCCAGCAACAGCTTGCAGTCCTGGCCCCTTTGGTGTGGGAGCAGGCGCTGGACGTTTTCCATTTGGGAGCTGGGCTCTGGCAGGACTGAGAGCGAGCAAGGGAAAGACGTCGGCACCCTGAGGTGGCTGGCAAGCCCATAGCACCAGTGTCTGTGGGGCTGTGGAAGGGCTGCCAAGGGAAGGTGAGGGCCAGCAACAGCTTGCAGTCCTGGCCCCTTTGGTGTGGGAGCAGGCGCTGGACGTTTTCCATTTGGGACTGGGCTCTGGCAGGACTGAGAGCGAGCAAGGGAAAGACGTCGGCACCCTGAGGTGGCTGGCAAGCCCATAGCACCAGTGTCTGTGGGTCTGTGGAAGGGCTGCCAAGGGAAGGTGAGGGCCAGCAACAGCTTGCAGTCCTGGCCCCTTTGGTGTGGGAGCAGGCGCTGGACGTTTTCCATTTGGGAGCTGGGCTCTGGCAGTGCTGAGGGCGAGCAAGGGAAAGACGTCGGCACCCTGAGGTGGCTGGCAAGCCCATAGCACCAGTGTCTGTGGGGCTGTGGAAGGGCTGCCAAGGGAAGGGGAGGGCCAGCAACAGCTTGCAGTCCTGGCCCCTTTGGTGTGGGAGCAGGCGTTGGACGTTTTCCATTTGGGAGCTGGGCTGTGGCAGGACTGAGAGCGAGCAAGGGAAAGACGTCGGCACCCTGAGGTGGCTGGGAAGCCCATAGCACCAGTGTCTGTGGGTCTGTGGAAGGGCTGCCAAGGGAAGGTGAGGGCCAGCAACAGCTTGCAGTCCTGGCCCCTTTGGTGTGGGAGCAGGCGCTGGACATTTTCCCTTTGGGAGCTGGGCTTTCGGAGGACTGAGAGCGAGCAAGGGAAAGACGTCGGCACCCTGAGGTGGCTGGCAAGCTCAGAGCGGCAGTGTCTGTGGGGCTGTGGAAGGGCTGCCAAGGGAAGGTGAGGGCCAGCAACAGCTTGCAGTCCTGGCCCCTTTGGTGTGGGAGCAGGCGCTGGTCGTTTTCCATTTGGGAGCTGGACTTTCGGAGTACTGAGAGCGAGCAAGGGAAAGACGTCGGCACCCTGAGGTGGCTGGCAAGCCCATAGCACCAGTGTCTGTGGGGCTGTGGAAGGGCTGCCAAGGGAAGGGGAGGGCCAGCAACAGCTTGCAGTCCTGGCCCCTTTGGTGTGGGAGCAGGCGCTGGTCTTTTTCCCTTTGGGAGCTGGGCTCTGGCAGTGCTGAGAGCGAGCAAGGGAAAGACGTCGGCACCCTGAGGTGGCTGGCAAGCCCATAGCACCAGTGTCTGTGCGGCTGTGGAAGGGCTGCCAAGGGAAGGGGAGGGCCAGCAACAGCTTGCAGTCCTGGCCCCTTTGGTGTGGGAGCAGGCGCTGGACGTTTTCCCTTTGGGAGCTGGGCTTTCGGAGGACTGAGAGCGAGCAAGGGAAAGACGTCGGCACCCTGAGGGGTCTGGCAAGCCCATAGCACCAGTGTCTGTGGGTCTGTGGAAGGGCTGCCAAGGGAAGGTGAGGGCCAGCAACAGCTTGCAGTCCTGGCCCCTTTGGTGTGGGAGCAGGCGCTGGACATTTTCCCTTTGGGAGCTGGGCTTTCGGAGGACTGAGAGCGAGCAAGGGAAAGACGTCGGCACCCTGAGGTGGCTGGCAAGCTCAGAGCGGCAGTGTCTGTGGGGCTGTGGAAGGGCTGCCAAGGGAAGGGGAGGGCCAGCAACAGCTTGCAGTCCTGGCCCCTTTGGTGTGGGAGCAGGCGCTGGATGTTTTCCCTTTGTGAGCTGGACTTTCGGAGTACTGAGAGCGAGCAAGGGAAAGACGTCGGCACCCTGAGGTGGCTGGCAAGCCCATAGCACCAGTGTCTGTGGGGCTGTGGAAGGGCTGCGAAGGGAAGGGGAGGGCCAGCAACAGCTTGCAGTCCTGGCCCCTTTGGTGTGGGAGCAGGCGCTGGACGTTTTCCCTTTGGGAGCTGGGCTCTGGCAGTGCTGAGGGCGAGCAAGGGAAAGACGTCGGCACCATGAGGTGGCTGGGAAGCCCAGAGCGGCAGTGTCTGTGGGGCTGTGGAAGGGCTGCCAAGGGAAGGGGAGGGCCAGCAACAGCTTGCAGTCCTGGCCCCTTTGGTGTGGGAGCAGGCGCTGGTCGTTTTCCATTTGGGAGCTGGGCTCTGGCAGTCCCGAGAGCGAGCAAGGGAAAGACATCGGCACCATGAGGTGGCTGGCAAGCCCATAGCACCAGTGTCTGTGGGGCTGTGGAAGGGCTGCCAAGGGAAGGTGAGGGCCAGCAACAGCTTGCAGTCCTGGCCCCTTTGGTGTGGGAGCAGGCGCTGGACGTTTTCCATTTGGGAGCTTCTCTGGCAGTGCTGAGAGCGAGCAAGGGAAAGACGTCGGCACCCTGAGGGGTCTGGCAAGCCCATAGCACCAGTGTCTGTGGGTCTGTGGAAGGGCTGCCAAGGGAAGGTGAGGGCCAGCAACAGCTTGCAGTCCTGGCCCCTTTGGTGTGGGAGCAGGCGCTGGACGTTTTCCCTTTTGGAGCTGGGCTCTGGCAGGACTGAGAGCGAGCAAGGGAAAGACGTCGGCACCCTGAGGTGGCTGGCAAGCCCATAGCACCAGTGTCTGTGGGGCTGTGGAAGGGCTGCCAAGGGAAGGGGAGGGCCAGCAACAGCTTGCAGTCCTGGCCCCTTTCGTGTGGGAGCAGGCGCTGGACGTTTTCCATTTGGGAGCTGGGCTCTGGCAGGACTGAGAGCGAGCAAGGGAAAGACGTCGGCACCCTGAGGGGTCTGGCAAGCCCATAGCACCAGTGTCTGTGGGTCTGTGGAAGGGCTGCCAAGGGAAGGTGAGGGCCAGCAACAGCTTGCAGTCCTGGCCCCTTTGGTGTGGGAGCAGGCGCTGGACGTTTTCCATTTGGGACTGGGCTCTGGCAGGACTGAGAGCGAGCAAGGGAAAGACGTCGGCACCCTGAGGTGGCTGGCAAGCCCATAGCACCAGTGTCTGTGGGGCTGTGGAAGGGCTGCCAAGGGAAGGGGAGGGCCAGCAACAGCTTGCAGTCCTGGCCCCTTTGGTGTGGGAGCAGGCGCTGGACGTTTTCCATTTGGGAGCTGGGCTCTGGCAGTGCTGAGAGCGAGCAAGGGAAAGACGTCGGCACCATGAGGGGTCTGGCAAGCCCATAGCGCCAGTGTCTGTGGGGCTGTGGAAGGGCTGCCAAGGGAAGGTGAGGGCCAGCAACAGCTTGCAGTCCTGGCCCCTTTGGTGTGGGAGCAGGCGCTGGACGTTTTCCCTTTGGGAGCTGGGCTTTCGGAGGACTGAGAGCGAGCAAGGGAAAGACGTCGGCACCCTGAGGGGTCTGGCAAGCCCATAGCACCAGTGTCTGTGGGTCTGTGGAAGGGCTGCCAAGGGAAGGTGAGGGCCAGCAACAGCTTGCAGTCCTGGCCCCTTTGGTGTGGGAGCAGGCGCTGGACGTTTTCCATTTGGGAGCTGGGCTCTGGCAGTGCTGAGAGCAAGCAAGGGAAAGACGTCGGCACCATGAGGTGGCTGGGAAGCCCAGAGCGGCAGTGTCTGTGGGGCTGTGGAAGGGCTGCCAAGGGAAGGTGAGGGCCAGCAACAGCTTGCAGTCCTGGCCCCTTTGGTGTGGGAGCAGGCGCTGGACGTTTTCCATTTGGGAGCTGGGCTTTCGGAGGACTGAGAGCGAGCAAGGGAAAGACGTCGGCACCCTGAGGTGGCTGGGAAGCCCATAGCACCAGTGTCTGTGGGGCTGTGGAAGGGCTGCCAAGGCAAGGGGAGGGCCAGCAACAGCTTGCAGTTCTGGCCCCTTTGGTGTGGGAGCAGGCGCTGGACGTTTTCCATTTGGGAGCTGGGCTTTCGGAGGACTGAGAGCGAGCAAGGGAAAGACGTCGGCACCCTGAGGTGGCTGGCAAGCCCATAGCACCAGTGTCTGTGGGGCTGTGGAAGGGCTGCCAAGGGAAGGGGAGGGCCAGCAACAGCTTGCAGTCCTGGCCCCTTTGGTGTGGGAGCAGGCGCTGGACGTTTTCCATTTGGGAGCTGGGCTGTGGCAGGACTGAGAGCGAGCAAGGGAAAGACGTCGGCACCCTGAGGTGGCTGGCAAGCCCATAGCACCAGTGTCTGTGGGGCTGTGGAAGGGCTGCCAAGGGAAGGGGAGGGCCAGCAACAGCTTGCAGTCCTGGCCCCTTTGGTGTGGGAGCAGGCGCTGGACGTTTTCCATTTGGGAGCTGGGCTGTGGCAGGACTGAGAGCGAGCAAGGGAAAGACGTCGGCACCCTGAGGTGGCTGGCAAGCCCATAGCACCAGTGTCTGTGGGGCTGTGGAAGGGCTGCCAAGGGAAGGTGAGGGCCAGCAACAGCTTGCAGTCCTGGCCCCTATGGTGTGGGAGCAGGCGCTGGACATTTTCCCTTTGGGAGCTGGGCTTTCGGAGGACTGAGAGCGAGCAAGGGAAAGACGTCGGCACCCTGAGGTGGCTGGCAAGCTCAGAGCGGCAGTGTCTGTGGGGCTGTGGAAGGGCTGCCAAGGGAAGGTGAGGGCCAGCAACAGCTTGCAGTCCTGGCCCCTTTGGTGTGGGAGCAGGCGCTGGATGTTTTCCCTTTGTGAGCTGGACTTTCGGAGTACTGAGAGCGAGCAAGGGAAAGACGTCGGCACCCTGAGGTGGCTGGCAAGCCCATAGCACCAGTGTCTGTGGGGCTGTGGAAGGGCTGCCAAGGGAAGGGGAGGGCCAGCAACAGCTTGCAGTCCTGGCCCCTTTGGTGTGGGAGCAGGCGCTGGTCTTTTTCCCTTTGGGAGCTGGGCTCTGGCAGTGCTGAGAGCGAGCAAGGGAAAGACGTCGGCACCCTGAGGTGGCTGGCAAGCCCATAGCACCAGTGTCTGTGGGGCTGTGGAAGGGCTGCCAAGGGAAGGTGAGGGCCAGCAACAGCTTGCAGTCCTGGCCCCTTTGGTGTGGGAGCAGGCGCTGGACGTTTTCCATTTGGGAGCTTCTCTGGCAGTGCTGAGAGCGAGCAAGGGAAAGACGTCGGCACCCTGAGGGGTCTGGCAAGCCCATAGCACCAGTGTCTGTGGGGCTGTGGAAGGGCTGCCAAGGGAAGGTGAGGGCCAGCAACAGCTTGCAGTCCTGGCCCCTTTGGTGTGGGAGCAGGCGCTGGACGTTTTCCCTTTTGGAGCTGGGCTCTGGCAGGACTGAGAGCGAGCAAGGGAAAGACGTCGGCACCCTGAGGTGGCTGGCAAGCCCATAGCACCAGTGTCTGTGGGGCTGTGGAAGGGCTGCCAAGGGAAGGTGAGGGCCAGCAACAGCTTGCAGTCCTGGCCCCTTTCGTGTGGGAGCAGGCGCTGGACGTTTTCCATTTGGGAGCTGGGCTCTGGCAGGACTGAGAGCGAGCAAGGGAAAGACGTCGGCACCCTGAGGTGGCTGGGAAGCCCATAGCACCAGTGTCTGTGGGTCTGTGGAAGGGCTGCCAAGGGAAGGTGAGGGCCAGCAACAGCTTGCAGTCCTGGCCCCTTTGGTGTGGGAGCAGGCGCTGGACGTTTTCCATTTGGGACTGGGCTCTGGCAGGACTGAGAGCGAGCAAGGGAAAGACGTCGGCACCCTGAGGTGGCTGGCAAGCCCATAGCACCAGTGTCTGTGGGGCTGTGGAAGGGCTGCCAAGGGAAGGGGAGGGCCAGCAACAGCTTGCAGTCCTGGCCCCTTTGGTGTGGGAGCAGGCGCTGGACGTTTTCCATTTGGGAGCTGGGCTCTGGCAGTGCTGAGAGCGAGCAAGGGAAAGACGTCGGCACCCTGAGGGGTCTGGCAAGCCCATAGCACCAGTGTCTGTGGGTCTGTGGAAGGGCTGCCAAGGGAAGGTGAGGGCCAGCAACAGCTTGCAGTCCTGGCCCCTTTGGTGTGGGAGCAGGCGCTGGACGTTTTCCCTTTGGGAGCTGGGCTTTCGGAGGACTGAGAGCGAGCAAGGGAAAGACGTCGGCACCCTGAGGTGGCTGGCAAGCTCAGAGCACCAGTGTCTGTGGGGCTGTGGAAGGGCTGCCAAGGGAAGGTGAGGGCCAGCAACAGCTTGCAGTCCTGGCCCCTTTGGTGTGGGAGCAGGCGCTGGACGTTTTCCCTTTGGGAGCTGGGCTCTGGCAGTGCTGAGAGCGAGCAAGGGAAAGACGTCGGCACCCTGAGGTGGCTGGCAAGCCCATAGCACCAGTGTCTGTGGGGCTGTGGAAGGGCTGGCAAGGGAAGGTGAGGGCCAGCAACAGCTTGCAGTCCTGGCCCCTTTGGTGTGGGAGCAGGCGCTGGACGTTTTCCATTTGGGAGCTTCTCTGGCAGTGCTGAGAGCGAGCAAGGGAAAGACGTCGGCACCCTGAGGTGGCTGGCAAGCCCATAGCACCAGTGTCTGTGGGTCTGTGGAAGGGCTGCCAAGGGAAGGTGAGGGCCAGCAACAGCTTGCAGTCCTGGCCCCTTTGGTGTGGGAGCAGGCGCTGGACGTTTTCCATTTGGGAGCTGGGCTTTCGGAGGACTGAGAGCGAGCAAGGGAAAGACGTCGGCACCCTGAGGTGGCTGGCAAGCCCATAGCACCAGTGTCTGTGGGGCTGTGGAAGGGCTGCCAAGGGAAGGGGAGGGCCAGCAACAGCTTGCAGTCCTGGCCCCTTTGGTGTGGGAGCAGGCGCTGGACGTTTTCCATTTGGGAGCTGGGCTCTGGCAGGACTGAGAGCGAGCAAGGGAAAGACGTCGGCACCCTGAGGTGGCTGGCAAGCCCATAGCACCAGTGTCTGTGGGGCTGTGGAAGGGCTGCCAAGGGAAGGTGAGGGCCAGCAACAGCTTGCAGTCCTGGCCCCTTTGGTGTGGGAGCAGGCGCTGGACGTTTTCCATTTGGGACTGGGCTCTGGCAGGACTGAGAGCGAGCAAGGGAAAGACGTCGGCACCCTGAGGTGGCTGGCAAGCCCATAGCACCAGTGTCTGTGGGTCTGTGGAAGGGCTGCCAAGGGAAGGTGAGGGCCAGCAACAGCTTGCAGTCCTGGCCCCTTTGGTGTGGGAGCAGGCGCTGGACGTTTTCCATTTGGGAGCTGGGCTCTGGCAGTGCTGAGGGCGAGCAAGGGAAAGACGTCGGCACCCTGAGGTGGCTGGCAAGCCCATAGCACCAGTGTCTGTGGGGCTGTGGAAGGGCTGCCAAGGGAAGGGGAGGGCCAGCAACAGCTTGCAGTCCTGGCCCCTTTGGTGTGGGAGCAGGCGTTGGACGTTTTCCATTTGGGAGCTGGGCTGTGGCAGGACTGAGAGCGAGCAAGGGAAAGACGTCGGCACCCTGAGGTGGCTGGGAAGCCCATAGCACCAGTGTCTGTGGGTCTGTGGAAGGGCTGCCAAGGGAAGGTGAGGGCCAGCAACAGCTTGCAGTCCTGGCCCCTTTGGTGTGGGAGCAGGCGCTGGACATTTTCCCTTTGGGAGCTGGGCTTTCGGAGGACTGAGAGCGAGCAAGGGAAAGACGTCGGCACCCTGAGGTGGCTGGCAAGCTCAGAGCGGCAGTGTCTGTGGGGCTGTGGAAGGGCTGCCAAGGGAAGGTGAGGGCCAGCAACAGCTTGCAGTCCTGGCCCCTTTGGTGTGGGAGCAGGCGCTGGTCGTTTTCCATTTGGGAGCTGGACTTTCGGAGTACTGAGAGCGAGCAAGGGAAAGACGTCGGCACCCTGAGGTGGCTGGCAAGCCCATAGCACCAGTGTCTGTGGGGCTGTGGAAGGGCTGCCAAGGGAAGGGGAGGGCCAGCAACAGCTTGCAGTCCTGGCCCCTTTGGTGTGGGAGCAGGCGCTGGTCTTTTTCCCTTTGGGAGCTGGGCTCTGGCAGTGCTGAGAGCGAGCAAGGGAAAGACGTCGGCACCCTGAGGTGGCTGGCAAGCCCATAGCACCAGTGTCTGTGCGGCTGTGGAAGGGCTGCCAAGGGAAGGGGAGGGCCAGCAACAGCTTGCAGTCCTGGCCCCTTTGGTGTGGGAGCAGGCGCTGGACGTTTTCCCTTTGGGAGCTGGGCTTTCGGAGGACTGAGAGCGAGCAAGGGAAAGACGTCGGCACCCTGAGGGGTCTGGCAAGCCCATAGCACCAGTGTCTGTGGGTCTGTGGAAGGGCTGCCAAGGGAAGGTGAGGGCCAGCAACAGCTTGCAGTCCTGGCCCCTTTGGTGTGGGAGCAGGCGCTGGACATTTTCCCTTTGGGAGCTGGGCTTTCGGAGGACTGAGAGCGAGCAAGGGAAAGACGTCGGCACCCTGAGGTGGCTGGCAAGCTCAGAGCGGCAGTGTCTGTGGGGCTGTGGAAGGGCTGCCAAGGGAAGGGGAGGGCCAGCAACAGCTTGCAGTCCTGGCCCCTTTGGTGTGGGAGCAGGCGCTGGATGTTTTCCCTTTGTGAGCTGGACTTTCGGAGTACTGAGAGCGAGCAAGGGAAAGACGTCGGCACCCTGAGGTGGCTGGCAAGCCCATAGCACCAGTGTCTGTGGGGCTGTGGAAGGGCTGCGAAGGGAAGGGGAGGGCCAGCAACAGCTTGCAGTCCTGGCCCCTTTGGTGTGGGAGCAGGCGCTGGACGTTTTCCCTTTGGGAGCTGGGCTCTGGCAGTGCTGAGGGCGAGCAAGGGAAAGACGTCGGCACCATGAGGTGGCTGGGAAGCCCAGAGCGGCAGTGTCTGTGGGGCTGTGGAAGGGCTGCCAAGGGAAGGGGAGGGCCAGCAACAGCTTGCAGTCCTGGCCCCTTTGGTGTGGGAGCAGGCGCTGGTCGTTTTCCATTTGGGAGCTGGGCTCTGGCAGTCCCGAGAGCGAGCAAGGGAAAGACATCGGCACCATGAGGTGGCTGGCAAGCCCATAGCACCAGTGTCTGTGGGGCTGTGGAAGGGCTGCCAAGGGAAGGTGAGGGCCAGCAACAGCTTGCAGTCCTGGCCCCTTTGGTGTGGGAGCAGGCGCTGGACGTTTTCCATTTGGGAGCTGGGCTCTGGCAGTGCTGAGAGCGAGCAAGGGAAAGACGTCGGCACCCTGAGGGGTCTGGCAAGCCCATAGCACCAGTGTCTGTGGGTCTGTGGAAGGGCTGCCAAGGGAAGGTGAGGGCCAGCAACAGCTTGCAGTCCTGGCCCCTTTGGTGTGGGAGCAGGCGCTGGACGTTTTCCCTTTTGGAGCTGGGCTCTGGCAGGACTGAGAGCGAGCAAGGGAAAGACGTCGGCACCCTGAGGTGGCTGGCAAGCCCATAGCACCAGTGTCTGTGGGGCTGTGGAAGGGCTGCCAAGGGAAGGGGAGGGCCAGCAACAGCTTGCAGTCCTGGCCCCTTTCGTGTGGGAGCAGGCGCTGGACGTTTTCCATTTGGGAGCTGGGCTCTGGCAGGACTGAGAGCGAGCAAGGGAAAGACGTCGGCACCCTGAGGGGTCTGGCAAGCCCATAGCACCAGTGTCTGTGGGTCTGTGGAAGGGCTGCCAAGGGAAGGTGAGGGCCAGCAACAGCTTGCAGTCCTGGCCCCTTTGGTGTGGGAGCAGGCGCTGGACGTTTTCCATTTGGGACTGGGCTCTGGCAGGACTGAGAGCGAGCAAGGGAAAGACGTCGGCACCCTGAGGTGGCTGGCAAGCCCATAGCACCAGTGTCTGTGGGGCTGTGGAAGGGCTGCCAAGGGAAGGGGAGGGCCAGCAACAGCTTGCAGTCCTGGCCCCTTTGGTGTGGGAGCAGGCGCTGGACGTTTTCCATTTGGGAGCTGGGCTCTGGCAGTGCTGAGAGCGAGCAAGGGAAAGACGTCGGCACCATGAGGGGTCTGGCAAGCCCATAGCGCCAGTGTCTGTGGGGCTGTGGAAGGGCTGCCAAGGGAAGGTGAGGGCCAGCAACAGCTTGCAGTCCTGGCCCCTTTGGTGTGGGAGCAGGCGCTGGACGTTTTCCCTTTGGGAGCTGGGCTTTCGGAGGACTGAGAGCGAGCAAGGGAAAGACGTCGGCACCCTGAGGGGTCTGGCAAGCCCATAGCACCAGTGTCTGTGGGTCTGTGGAAGGGCTGCCAAGGGAAGGTGAGGGCCAGCAACAGCTTGCAGTCCTGGCCCCTTTGGTGTGGGAGCAGGCGCTGGACGTTTTCCATTTGGGAGCTGGGCTCTGGCAGTGCTGAGAGCAAGCAAGGGAAAGACGTCGGCACCATGAGGTGGCTGGGAAGCCCAGAGCGGCAGTGTCTGTGGGGCTGTGGAAGGGCTGCCAAGGGAAGGTGAGGGCCAGCAACAGCTTGCAGTCCTGGCCCCTTTGGTGTGGGAGCAGGCGCTGGACGTTTTCCATTTGGGAGCTGGGCTTTCGGAGGACTGAGAGCGAGCAAGGGAAAGACGTCGGCACCCTGAGGTGGCTGGGAAGCCCATAGCACCAGTGTCTGTGGGGCTGTGGAAGGGCTGCCAAGGCAAGGGGAGGGCCAGCAACAGCTTGCAGTTCTGGCCCCTTTGGTGTGGGAGCAGGCGCTGGACGTTTTCCATTTGGGAGCTGGGCTTTCGGAGTACTGAGAGCGAGCAAGGGAAAGACGTCGGCACCCTGAGGTGGCTGGCAAGCCCATAGCACCAGTGTCTGTGGGGCTGTGGAAGGGCTGCCAAGGGAAGGGGAGGGCCAGCAACAGCTTGCAGTCCTGGCCCCTTTGGTGTGGGAGCAGGCGCTGGACGTTTTCCATTTGGGAGCTGGGCTGTGGCAGGACTGAGAGCGAGCAAGGGAAAGACGTCGGCACCCTGAGGTGGCTGGCAAGCCCATAGCACCAGTGTCTGTGGGGCTGTGGAAGGGCTGCCAAGGGAAGGGGAGGGCCAGCAACAGCTTGCAGTCCTGGCCCCTTTGGTGTGGGAGCAGGCGCTGGACTTTTCCAATTTGGGAGCTGGGCTGTGGCAGGACTGAGAGCGAGCAAGGGAAAGACGTCGGCACCCTGAGGTGGCTGGCAAGCCCATAGCACCAGTGTCTGTGGGGCTGTGGAAGGGCTGCCAAGGGAAGGTGAGGGCCAGCAACAGCTTGCAGTCCTGGCCCCTATGGTGTGGGAGCAGGCGCTGGACATTTTCCCTTTGGGAGCTGGGCTTTCGGAGGACTGAGAGCGAGCAAGGGAAAGACGTCGGCACCCTGAGGTGGCTGGCAAGCTCAGAGCGGCAGTGTCTGTGGGGCTGTGGAAGGGCTGCCAAGGGAAGGTGAGGGCCAGCAACAGCTTGCAGTCCTGGCCCCTTTGGTGTGGGAGCAGGCGCTGGATGTTTTCCCTTTGTGAGCTGGACTTTCGGAGTACTGAGAGCGAGCAAGGGAAAGACGTCGGCACCCTGAGGTGGCTGGCAAGCCCATAGCACCAGTGTCTGTGGGGCTGTGGAAGGGCTGCCAAGGGAAGGGGAGGGCCAGCAACAGCTTGCAGTCCTGGCCCCTTTGGTGTGGGAGCAGGCGCTGGTCTTTTTCCCTTTGGGAGCTGGGCTCTGGCAGTGCTGAGAGCGAGCAAGGGAAAGACGTCGGCACCCTGAGGTGGCTGGCAAGCCCATAGCACCAGTGTCTGTGGGGCTGTGGAAGGGCTGCCAAGGGAAGGTGAGGGCCAGCAACAGCTTGCAGTCCTGGCCCCTTTGGTGTGGGAGCAGGCGCTGGACGTTTTCCATTTGGGAGCTTCTCTGGCAGTGCTGAGAGCGAGCAAGGGAAAGACGTCGGCACCCTGAGGGGTCTGGCAAGCCCATAGCACCAGTGTCTGTGGGGCTGTGGAAGGGCTGCCAAGGGAAGGTGAGGGCCAGCAACAGCTTGCAGTCCTGGCCCCTTTGGTGTGGGAGCAGGCGCTGGACGTTTTCCCTTTGGGAGCTGGGCTCTGGCAGGACTGAGAGCGAGCAAGGGAAAGACGTCGGCACCCTGAGGTGGCTGGCAAGCCCATAGCACCAGTGTCTGTGGGGCTGTGGAAGGGCTGCCAAGGGAAGGTGAGGGCCAGCAACAGCTTGCAGTCCTGGCCCCTTTCGTGTGGGAGCAGGCGCTGGACGTTTTCCATTTGGGAGCTGGGCTCTGGCAGGACTGAGAGCGAGCAAGGGAAAGACGTCGGCACCCTGAGGTGGCTGGGAAGCCCATAGCACCAGTGTCTGTGGGTCTGTGGAAGGGCTGCCAAGGGAAGGTGAGGGCCAGCAACAGCTTGCAGTCCTGGCCCCTTTGGTGTGGGAGCAGGCGCTGGACGTTTTCCATTTGGGACTGGGCTCTGGCAGGACTGAGAGCGAGCAAGGGAAAGACGTCGGCACCCTGAGGTGGCTGGCAAGCCCATAGCACCAGTGTCTGTGGGGCTGTGGAAGGGCTGCCAAGGGAAGGGGAGGGCCAGCAACAGCTTGCAGTCCTGGCCCCTTTGGTGTGGGAGCAGGCGCTGGACGTTTTCCATTTGGGAGCTGGGCTCTGGCAGTGCTGAGAGCGAGCAAGGGAAAGACGTCGGCACCCTGAGGGGTCTGGCAAGCCCATAGCGCCAGTGTCTGTGGGGCTGTGGAAGGGCTGCCAAGGGAAGGTGAGGGCCAGCAACAGCTTGCAGTCCTGGCCCCTTTGGTGTGGGAGCAGGCGCTGGACGTTTTCCCTTTGGGAGCTGGGCTTTCGGAGGACTGAGAGCGAGCAAGGGAAAGACGTCGGCACCCTGAGGGGTCTGGCAAGCCCATAGCACCAGTGTCTGTGGGTCTGTGGAAGGGCTGCCAAGGGAAGGTGAGGGCCAGCAACAGCTTGCAGTCCTGGCCCCTTTGGTGTGGGAGCAGGCGCTGGACGTTTGCAATTTGGGAGCTGGGCTCTGGTAGTGCTGAGAGCAAGCAAGGGAAAGACGTCGGCACCATGAGGTGGCTGGGAAGCCCAGAGCGGCAGTGTCTGTGGGGCTGTGGAAGGGCTGCCAAGGGAAGGTGAGGGCCAGCAACAGCTTGCAGTCCTGGCCCCTTTGGTGTGGGAGCAGGCGCTGGACGTTTTCCATTTGGGAGCTGGGCTTTCGGAGGACTGAGAGCGAGCAAGGGAAAGACGTCGGCACCCTGAGGTGGCTGGGAAGCCCATAGCACCAGTGTCTGTGGGGCTGTGGAAGGGCTGCCAAGGCAAGGGGAGGGCCAGCAACAGCTTGCAGTTCTGGCCCCTTTGGTGTGGGAGCAGGCGCTGGACGTTTTCCATTTGGGAGCTGGGCTTTCGGAGGACTGAGAGCGAGCAAGGGAAAGACGTCGGCACCCTGAGGTGGCTGGCAAGCCCATAGCACCAGTGTCTGTGGGGCTGTGGAAGGGCTGCCAAGGGAAGGGGAGGGCCAGCAACAGCTTGCAGTCCTGGCCCCTTTGGTGTGGGAGCAGGCGCTGGACGTTTTCCCTTTGGGAGCTGGGCTGTGGCAGGACTGAGAGCGAGCAAGGGAAAGACGTCGGCACCCTGAGGTGGCTGGCAAGCCCATAGCACCAGTGTCTGTGGGGCTGTGGAAGGGCTGCCAAGGGAAGGGGAGGGCCAGCAACAGCTTGCAGTCCTGGCCCCTTTGGTGTGGGAGCAGGCGTTGGACGTTTTCCATTTGGGAGCTGGGCTGTGGCAGGACTGAGAGCGAGCAAGGGAAAGACGTCGGCACCCTGAGGTGGCTGGGAAGCCCATAGCACCAGTGTCTGTGGGTCTGTGGAAGGGCTGCCAAGGGAAGGTGAGGGCCAGCAACAGCTTGCAGTCCTGGCCCCTATGGTGTGGGAGCAGGCGCTGGACATTTTCCCTTTGGGAGCTGGGCTTTCGGAG
Source organism: Aptenodytes patagonicus (assembly GCF_965638725.1). Taxonomy (NCBI): domain Eukaryota; kingdom Metazoa; phylum Chordata; class Aves; order Sphenisciformes; family Spheniscidae; genus Aptenodytes; species Aptenodytes patagonicus. Next base: position 193,417 of record NW_027472013.1, read on the forward strand.
GACTGAGAGCGAGCAAGGGAAAGACGTCGGCACCCTGAGGTGGCTGGCAAGCTCAGAGCGGCAGTGTCTGTGGGGCTGTGGAAGGGCTGCCAAGGGAAGGTGAGGGCCAGCAACAGCTTGCAGTCCTGGCCCCTTTGGTGTGGGAGCAGGCGCTGGATGTTTTCCCTTTGTGAGCTGGACTTTCGGAGTACTGAGAGCGAGCAAGGGAAAGACGTCGGCACCCTGAGGTGGCTGGCAAGCCCATAGCACCAGTGTCTGTGGGGCTGTGGAAGGGCTGCCAAGGGAAGGGGAGGGCCAGCAACGGCTTGCAGTCCTGGCCCCTTTGGTGTGGGAGCAGGCGCTGGTCTTTTTCCCTTTGGGAGCTGGGCTCTGGCAGTGCTGAGAGCGAGCAAGGGAAAGACGTCGGCACCCTGAGGTGGCTGGCAAGCCCATAGCACCAGTGTCTGTGGGGCTGTGGAAGGGCTGCCAAGGGAAGGGGAGGGCCAGCAACAGCTTGCAGTCCTGGCCCCTTTGGTGTGGGAGCAGGCGCTGGACGTTTTCCCTTTGGGAGCTGGGCTCTGGCAGGACTGAGAGCGAGCAAGGGAAAGACGTCGGCACCCTGAGGTGGCTGGCAAGCCCATAGCACCAGTGTCTGTGGGTCTGTGGAAGGGCTGCCAAGGGAAGGTGAGGGCCAGCAACAGCTTGCAGTCCTGGCCCCTTTGGTGTGGGAGCAGGCGCTGGACGTTTGCAATTTGGGAGCTGGGCTCTGGTAGTGCTGAGAGCGAGCAAGGGAAAGACGTCGGCACCATGAGGTGGCTGGGAAGCTCAGAGCGGCAGTGTCTGTGGGGCTGTGGAAGGGCTGCCAAGGGAAGGGGAGGGCCAGCAACAGCTTGCAGTTCTGGCCCCTTTGGTGTGGGAGCAGGCGCTGGACGTTTTCCATTTGGGAGCTGGGCTTTCGGAGGACTGAGAGCGAGCAAGGGAAAGACGTCGGCACCCTGAGGTGGCTGGCAAGCCCATAGCACCAGTGTCTGTGGGGCTGTGGAAGGGCTGCCAAGGGAAGGGGAGGGCCAGCAACAGCTTGCAGTCCTGGCCCCTTTGGTGTGGGAGCAGGCGCTGGACATTTTCCATTTGGGAGCTGGGCTCTGGCAGGACTGAGAGCGAGCAAGGGAAAGACGTCGGCACCCTGAGGTGGCTGGCAAGCCCATAGCACCAGTGTCTGTGGGGCTGTGGAAGGGCTGCCAAGGGAAGGGGAGGGCCAGCAACAGCTTGCAGTCCTGGCCCCTTTGGTGTGGGAGCAGGCGCTGGACATTTTCCCTTTGGGAGCTGGGCTTTCGGAGGACTGAGAGCGAGCAAGGGAAAGACGTCGGCACCCTGAGGTGGCTGGCAAGCCCATAGCACCAGTGTCTGTGGGGCTGTGGAAGGGCTGCCAAGGGAAGGGGAGGGCCAGCAACAGCTTGCAGTCCTGGCCCCTTTGGTGTGGGAGCAGGCGCTGGTCTTTTTCCCTTTGGGAGCTGGGCTCTGGCAGTGCTGAGAGCGAGCAAGGGAAAGACGTCGGCACCATGAGGTGGCTGGGAAGCCCAGAGCGGCAGTGTCTGTGGGGCTGTGGAAGGGCTGCCAAGGGAAGGGGAGGGCCAGCAACAGCTTGCAGTCCTGGCCCCTTTGGTGTGGGAGCAGGCGCTGGTCGTTTTCCATTTGGGAGCTGGGCTCTGGCAGTCCTGAGAGCGAGCAAGGGAAAGACATCGGCACCATGAGGTGGCTGGCAAGCCCATAGCGCCAGTGCCTGTGGGGCTGTGGAAGGGCTGGCAAGGGAAGGGGAGGGCCAGCAACAGCTTGCAGTCCTGGCCCCTTTGGTGTGGGAGCAGGCGCTGGACGTTTTCCATTTGGGAGCTTCTCTGGCAGTGCTGAGAGCGAGCAAGGGAAAGACGTCGGCACCCTGAGGGGTCTGGCAAGCCCATAGCACCAGTGTCTGTGGGGCTGTGGAAGGGCTGCCAAGGGAAGGTGAGGGCCAGCAACAGCTTGCAGTCCTGGCCCCTTTGGTGTGGGAGCAGGCGCTGGACGTTTTCCCTTTTGGAGCTGGGCTCTGGCAGGACAGAGAGCGAGCAAGGGAAAGACGTCGGCACCCTGAGGTGGCTGGCAAGCCCAGAGCGGCAGTGTCTGTGGGGCTGTGGAAGGGCTGCCAAGGGAAGGGGAGGGCCAGCAACAGCTTGCAGTCCTGGCCCCTTTGGTGTGGGAGCAGGCGCTGGACGTTTTCCATTTGGGAGCTGGGCTCTGGCAGGACTGAGAGCGAGCAAGGGAAAGACGTCGGCACCCTGAGGGGTCTGGCAAGCCCATAGCACCAGTGTCTGTGGGTCTGTGGAAGGGCTGCCAAGGGAAGGGGAGGGCCAGTAACAGCTTGCAGTCCTGGCCCCTTTGGTGTGGGAGCAGGCGCTGGACGTTTTCCATTTGGGACTGGGCTCTGGCAGGACTGAGAGCGAGCAAGGGAAAGACGTCGGCACCCTGAGGTGGCTGGCAAGCCCATAGCACCAGTGTCTGTGGGGCTGTGGAAGGGCTGCCAAGGGAAGGGGAGGGCCAGCAACAGCTTGCAGTCCTGGCCCCTTTGGTGTGGGAGCAGGCGCTGGACGTTTTCCCTTTGGGAGCTGGGCTGTGGCAGGACTGAGAGCGAGCAAGGGAAAGACGTCGGCACCCTGAGGTGGCTGGCAAGCCCATAGCACCAGTGTCTGTGGGGCTGTGGAAGGGCTGCCAAGGGAAGGGGAGGGCCAGCAACAGCTTGCAGTCCTGGCCCCTTTGGTGTGGGAGCAGGCGTTGGACGTTTTCCATTTGGGAGCTGGGCTGTGGCAGGACTGAGAGCGAGCAAGGGAAAGACGTCGGCACCCTGAGGTGGCTGGGAAGCCCATAGCACCAGTGTCTGTGGGTCTGTGGAAGGGCTGCCAAGGGAAGGTGAGGGCCAGCAACAGCTTGCAGTCCTGGCCCCTATGGTGTGGGAGCAGGCGCTGGACATTTTCCCTTTGGGAGCTGGGCTTTCGGAGGACTGAGAGCGAGCAAGGGAAAGACGTCGGCACCCTGAGGTGGCTGGCAAGCTCAGAGCGGCAGTGTCTGTGGGGCTGTGGAAGGGCTGCCAAGGGAAGGTGAGGGCCAGCAACAGCTTGCAGTCCTGGCCCCTTTGGTGTGGGAGCAGGCGCTGGATGTTTTCCCTTTGTGAGCTGGACTTTCGGAGTACTGAGAGCGAGCAAGGGAAAGACGTCGGCACCCTGAGGTGGCTGGCAAGCCCATAGCACCAGTGTCTGTGGGGCTGTGGAAGGGCTGCCAAGGGAAGGGGAGGGCCAGCAACAGCTTGCAGTCCTGGCCCCTTTGGTGTGGGAGCAGGCGCTGGTCTTTTTCCCTTTGGGAGCTGGGCTCTGGCAGTGCTGAGAGCGAGCAAGGGAAAGACGTCGGCACCCTGAGGTGGCTGGCAAGCCCATAGCACCAGTGTCTGTGGGGCTGTGGAAGGGCTGCCAAGGGAAGGGGAGGGCCAGCAACAGCTTGCAGTCCTGGCCCCTTTGGTGTGGGAGCAGGCGCTGGACGTTTTCCCTTTGGGAGCTGGGCTTTCGGAGGACTGAGAGCGAGCAAGGGAAAGACGTCGGCACCCTGAGGGGTCTGGCAAGCCCATAGCACCAGTGTCTGTGGGTCTGTGGAAGGGCTGCCAAGGGAAGGTGAGGGCCAGCAACAGCTTGCAGTCCTGGCCCCTTTGGTGTGGGAGCAGGCGCTGGACGTTTGCAATTTGGGAGCTGGGCTCTGGTAGTGCTGAGAGCGAGCAAGGGAAAGACGTCGGCACCATGAGGTGGCTGGGAAGCTCAGAGCGGCAGTGTCTGTGGGGCTGTGGAAGGGCTGCCAAGGGAAGGGGAGGGCCAGCAACAGCTTGCAGTCCTGGCCCCTTTGGTGTGGGAGCAGGCGCTGGACGTTTTCCCTTTGGGAGCTGGGCTTTCGGAGGACTGAGAGCGAGCAAGGGAAAGACGTCGGCACCCTGAGGTGGCTGGCAAGCCCATAGCACCAGTGTCTGTGGGGCTGTGGAAGGGCTGCCAAGGGAAGGGGAGGGCCAGCAACAGCTTGCAGTCCTGGCCCCTTTGGTGTGGGAGCAGGCGCTGGACGTTTTCCATTTGGGAGCTGGGCTGTGGCAGGACTGAGAGCGAGCAAGGGAAAGACGTCGGCACCCTGAGGTGGCTGGCAAGCCCATAGCACCAGTGTCTGTGGGTCTGTGGAAGGGCTGCCAAGGGAAGGTGAGGGCCAGCAACAGCTTGCAGTCCTGGCCCCTATGGTGTGGGAGCAGGCGCTGGACATTTTCCCTTTGGGAGCTGGGCTTTCGGAGGACTGAGAGCGAGCAAGGGAAAGACGTCGGCACCCTGAGGTGGCTGGCAAGCTCAGAGCGGCAGTGTCTGTGGGGCTGTGGAAGGGCTGCCAAGGGAAGGTGAGGGCCAGCAACAGCTTGCAGTCCTGGCCCCTTTGGTGTGGGAGCAGGCGCTGGATGTTTTCCCTTTGTGAGCTGGACTTTCGGAGTACTGAGAGCGAGCAAGGGAAAGACGTCGGCACCCTGAGGTGGCTGGCAAGCCCATAGCACCAGTGTCTGTGGGGCTGTGGAAGGGCTGCCAAGGGAAGGGGAGGGCCAGCAACAGCTTGCAGTCCTGGCCCCTTTGGTGTGGGAGCAGGCGCTGGTCTTTTTCCCTTTGGGAGCTGGGCTCTGGCAGTGCTGAGAGCGAGCAAGGGAAAGACGTCGGCACCCTGAGGTGGCTGGCAAGCCCATAGCACCAGTGTCTGTGGGTCTCTGGAAGGGCTGCCAAGGGAAGGGGAGGGCCAGCAACAGCTTGCAGTCCTGGCCCCTTTGGTGTGGGAGCAGGCGCTGGACGTTTTCCCTTTGGGAGCTGGGCTTTCGGAGGACTGAGAGCGAGCAAGGGAAAGACGTCGGCACCCTGAGGGGTCTGGCAAGCCCATAGCACCAGTGTCTGTGGGTCTGTGGAAGGGCTGCCAAGGGAAGGTGAGGGCCAGCAACAGCTTGCAGTCCTGGCCCCTTTGGTGTGGGAGCAGGCGCTGGACGTTTGCAATTTGGGAGCTGGGCTCTGGTAGTGCTGAGAGCGAGCAAGGGAAAGACGTCGGCACCATGAGGTGGCTGGGAAGCTCAGAGCGGCAGTGTCTGTGGGGCTGTGGAAGGGCTGCCAAGGGAAGGGGAGGGCCAGCAACAGCTTGCAGTCCTGGCCCCTTTGGTGTGGGAGCAGGCGCTGGACGTTTTCCCTTTGGGAGCTGGGCTTTCGGAGGACTGAGAGCGAGCAAGGGAAAGACGTCGGCACCCTGAGGTGGCTGGCAAGCCCATAGCACCAGTGTCTGTGGGGCTGTGGAAGGGCTGCCAAGGGAAGGGGAGGGCCAGCAACAGCTTGCAGTCCTGGCCCCTTTGGTGTGGGAGCAGGCGCTGGACGTTTTCCATTTGGGAGCTGGGCTGTGGCAGGACTGAGAGCGAGCAAGGGAAAGACGTCGGCACCCTGAGGTGGCTGGCAAGCCCATAGCACCAGTGTCTGTGGGTCTGTGGAAGGGCTGCCAAGGGAAGGTGAGGGCCAGCAACAGCTTGCAGTCCTGGCCCCTTTGGTGTGGGAGCAGGCGCTGGACATTTTCCCTTTGGGAGCTGGGCTTTCGGAGGACTGAGAGCGAGCAAGGGAAAGACGTCGGCACCCTGAGGTGGCTGGCAAGCTCAGAGCGGCAGTGTCTGTGGGGCTGTGGAAGGGCTGCCAAGGGAAGGTGAGGGCCAGCAACAGCTTGCAGTCCTGGCCCCTTTGGTGTGGGAGCAGGCGCTGGATGTTTTCCCTTTGTGAGCTGGACTTTCGGAGTACTGAGAGCGAGCAAGGGAAAGACGTCGGCACCCTGAGGTGGCTGGCAAGCCCATAGCACCAGTGTCTGTGGGGCTGTGGAAGGGCTGCCAAGGGAAGGGGAGGGCCAGCAACAGCTTGCAGTCCTGGCCCCTTTGGTGTGGGAGCAGGCGCTGGTCTTTTTCCCTTTGGGAGCTGGGCTCTGGCAGTGCTGAGAGCGAGCAAGGGAAAGACGTCGGCACCATGAGGTGGCTGGGAAGCCCAGAGCGGCAGTGTCTGTGGGGCTGTGGAAGGGCTGCCAAGGGAAGGGGAGGGCCAGCAACAGCTTGCAGTCCTGGCCCCTTTGGTGTGGGAGCAGGCGCTGGACGTTTTCCATTTGGGAGCTGGGCTCTGGCAGTCCTGAGAGCGAGCAAGGGAAAGACATCGGCACCATGAGGTGGCTGGCAAGCCCATAGCGCCAGTGCCTGTGGGGCTGTGGAAGGGCTGGCAAGGGAAGGGGAGGGCCAGCAACAGCTTGCAGTCCTGGCCCCTTTGGTGTGGGAGCAGGCGCTGGACGTTTTCCATTTGGGAGCTTCTCTGGCAGTGCTGAGAGCGAGCAAGGGAAAGACGTCGGCACCCTGAGGGGTCTGGCAAGCCCATAGCACCAGTGTCTGTGGGGCTGTGGAAGGGCTGCCAAGGGAAGGTGAGGGCCAGCAACAGCTTGCAGTCCTGGCCCCTTTGGTGTGGGAGCAGGCGCTGGACGTTTTCCCTTTTGGAGCTGGGCTCTGGCAGGACTGAGAGCGAGCAAGGGAAAGACGTCGGCACCCTGAGGTGGCTGGCAAGCCCATAGCACCAGTGTCTGTGGGGCTGTGGAAGGGCTGCCAAGGGAAGGGGAGGGCCAGCAACAGCTTGCAGTCCTGGCCCCTTTCGTGTGGGAGCAGGCGCTGGACGTTTTCCATTTGGGAGCTGGGCTCTGGCAGGACTGAGAGCGAGCAAGGGAAAGACGTCGGCACCCTGAGGGGTCTGGCAAGCCCATAGCACCAGTGTCTGTGGGTCTGTGGAAGGGCTGCCAAGGGAAGGTGAGGGCCAGCAACAGCTTGCAGTCCTGGCCCCTTTGGTGTGGGAGCAGGCGCTGGACGTTTTCCCTTTGGGAGCTGGGCTTTCGGAGGACTGAGAGCGAGCAAGGGAAAGACGTCGGCACCCTGAGGGGTCTGGCAAGCCCATAGCACCAGTGTCTGTGGGTCTGTGGAAGGGCTGCCAAGGGAAGGTGAGGGCCAGCAACAGCTTGCAGTCCTGGCCCCTTTGGTGTGGGAGCAGGCGCTGGACGTTTGCAATTTGGGAGCTGGGCTCTGGTAGTGCTGAGAGCAAGCAAGGGAAAGACGTCGGCACCATGAGGTGGCTGGGAAGCCCAGAGCGGCAGTGTCTGTGGGGCTGTGGAAGGGCTGCCAAGGGAAGGGGAGGGCCAGCAACAGCTTGCAGTCCTGGCCCCTTTGGTGTGGGAGCAGGCGCTGGACGTTTTCCATTTGGGAGCTGGGCTTTCGGAGGACTGAGAGCGAGCAAGGGAAAGACGTCGGCACCCTGAGGTGGCTGGGAAGCCCATAGCACCAGTGTCTGTGGGGCTGTGGAAGGGCTGCCAAGGCAAGGGGAGGGCCAGCAACAGCTTGCAGTTCTGGCCCCTTTGGTGTGGGAGCAGGCGCTGGACGTTTTCCATTTGGGAGCTGGGCTTTCGGAGGACTGAGAGCGAGCAAGGGAAAGACGTCGGCACCCTGAGGTGGCTGGCAAGCCCATAGCACCAGTGTCTGTGGGGCTGTGGAAGGGCTGCCAAGGGAAGGGGAGGGCCAGCAACAGCTTGCAGTCCTGGCCCCTTTGGTGTGGGAGCAGGCGCTGGACGTTTTCCATTTGGGAGCTGGGCTGTGGCAGGACTGAGAGCGAGCAAGGGAAAGACGTCGGCACCCTGAGGTGGCTGGCAAGCCCATAGCACCAGTGTCTGTGGGGCTGTGGAAGGGCTGCCAAGGGAAGGTGAGGGCCAGCAACAGCTTGCAGTTCTGGCCCCTTTGCTGTGGGAGCAGGCGCTGGACGTTTTCCATTTGGGACTGGGCTCTGGCAGGACTGAGAGCGAGCAAGGGAAAGACGTCGGCACCCTGAGGTGGCTGGCAAGCCCATAGCACCAGTGTCTGTGGGGCTGTGGAAGGGCTGCCAAGGGAAGGTGAGGGCCAGCAACAGCTTTCAGTCCTGGCCCCTTTGGTGTGGGAGCAGGCGCTGGATGTTTTCCCTTTGTGAGCTGGACTTTCGGAGTACTGAGAGCAAGCAAGGGAAAGACGTCGGCACCCTGAGGGGTCTGGCAAGCCCATAGCACCAGTGTCTGTGGGGCTGTGGAAGGGCTGCCAAGGGAAGGGGAGGGCCAGCAACAGCTTGCAGTCCTGGCCCCTTTGGTGTGGGAGCAGGCGCTGGTCTTTTTCCCTTTGGGAGCTGGGCTCTGGCAGTGCTGAGAGCGAGCAAGGGAAAGACGTCGGCACCATGAGGTGGCTGGGAAGCCCAGAGCGGCAGTGTCTGTGGGGCTGTGGAAGGGCTGCCAAGGGAAGGGGAGGGCCAGCAACAGCTTGCAGTCCTGGCCCCTTTGGTGTGGGAGCAGGCGCTGGACGTTTTCCCTTTGGGAGCTGGGCTTTCGCAGGACTGAGAGCGAGCAAGGGAAAGACATCGGCACCATGAGGTGGCTGGCAAGCCCATAGCGCCAGTGTCTGTGGGGCTGTGGAAGGGCTGCCAAGGGAAGGTGAGGGCCAACAACAGCTTGCAGTCCTGGCCCCTTTGGTGTGGGAGCAGGCGCTGGACGTTTTCCATTTGGGAGCTGGGCTCTGGCAGGACTGAGAGCGAGCAAGGGAAAGACGTCGGCACCCTGAGGTGGCTGGCAAGCCCATAGCACCAGTGTCTGTGGGGCTGTGGAAGGGCTGCCAAGGGAAGGGGAGGGCCAGCAACAGCTTGCAGTCCTGGCCCCTTTGGTGTGGGAGCAGGCGCTGGACGTTTTCCATTTGGGAGCTGGGCTCTGGCAGGACTGAGAGCGAGCAAGGGAAAGACGTCGGCACCCTGAGGGGTCTGGCAAGCCCATAGCACCAGTGTCTGTGGGGCTGTGGAAGGGCTGCCAAGGGAAGGTGAGGGCCAGCAACAGCTTGCAGTCCTGGCCCCTTTGGTGTGGGAGCAGGCGCTGGACATTTTCCATTTGGGAGCTGGGCTTTCGGAGGAGTGAGAGCAAGCAAGGGAAAGACGTCGGCACCCTGAGGTGGCTGGCAAGCCCATAGCACCAGTGTCTGTGGGGCTGTGGAAGGGCTGCCAAGGGAAGGTGAGGGCTAGCAACAGCTTGCAGTCCTGGCCCCTTTGGTGTGGGAGCAGGCGCTGGACGTTTTCCCTTTGGGAGCTGGGCTTTCGGAGGACTGAGAGCGAGCAAGGGAAAGACGTCGGCACCCTGAGGTGGCTAGCAAGCCCATAGCGCCAGTGTCTGTGGGGCTGTGGAAGGGCTGCCAAGGGAAGGGGAGGGCCAGCAACAGCTTGCAGTCCTGGCCCCTTTGGTGTGGGAGCAGGCGCTGGACGTTTTCCATTTGGGAGCTGGGCTCTGGCAGGACTGAGAGCAAGCAAGGGAAAGACGTCGGCACCCTGAGGTGGCTGGGAAGCCCATAGCACCAGTGTCTGTGGGGCTGTGGAAGGGCTGCCAAGGGAAGGTGAGGGCCAGCAACAGCTTGCAGTCCTGGCCCCTTTGGTGTGGGAGCAGGCGCTGGACATTTTCCCTTTGGGAGCTGGGCTTTCGGAGGACTGAGAGCAAGCAAGGGAAAGACGTTGGCACCCTGAGGTGGCTGCGAAGCCCAGAGCGGCAGTGTCTGTGGGGCTGTGGAAGGGCTGCCAAGGGAAGGGGAGGGCCAGCAACAGCTTGCAGTCCTGGCCCCTTTGGTGTGGGAGCAGGCGCTGGACGTTTTCCATTTGGGAGCTGGGCTTTCGGAGTAGTGAGAGCAAGCAAGGGAAAGACGTCGGCACCCTGAGGTGGCTGGCAAGCCCATAGCACCAGTGTCTGTGGGGCTGTGGAAGGGCTGCCAAGGGAAGGGGAGGGCCAGCAACAGCTTGCAGTCCTGGCCCCTTTGGTGTGGGAGCAGGCGCTGGACGTTTTCCATTTGGGAGCTGGGCTCTGGCAGGACTGAGAGCAAGCAAGGGAAAGACGTCGGCACCCTGAGGTGGCTGGGAAGCCCATAGCACCAGTCTCTGTGGGGCTGTGGAAGGGCTGCCAAGGGAAGGTGAGGGCCAGCAACAGCTTGCAGTCCTGGCCCCTTTGGTGTGGGAGCAGGCGCTGGACATTTTCCATTTGGGAGCTGGGCTTTCGGAGGACTGAGAGCAAGCAAGGGAAAGACGTTGGCACCCTGAGGTGGCTGCGAAGCCCAGAGCGGCAGTGTCTGTGGGGCTGTGGAAGGGCTGCCAAGGGAAGGGGAGGGCCAGCAACAGCTTGCAGTCCTGGCCCCTTTGGTGTGGGAGCAGGCGCTGGACGTTTTCCATTTGGGAGCTGGGCTTTCGGAGTAGTGAGAGCAAGCAAGGGAAAGACGTCGGCACCCTGAGGTGGCTGGCAAGCCCATAGCACCAGTGTCTGTGGGGCTGTGGAAGGGCTGCCAAGGGAAGGGGAGGGCCAGCAACAGCTTGCAGTCCTGGCCCCTTTGGTGTGGGAGCAGGCGCTGGACGTTTTCCATTTGGGAGCTGGGCTCTGGCAGGACTGAGAGCGAGCAAGGGAAAGACGTCGGCACCCTGAGGTGGCTGGCAAGCCCATAGCACCAGTGTCTGTGGGTCTGTGGAAGGGCTGGCAAGGGAAGGTGAGGGCCAGCAACAGCTTGCAGTCCTGGCCCCTTTGGTGTGGGAGCAGGCGCTGGACATTTTCCCTTTGGGAGCTGGGCTTTCGGAGGACTGAGAGCAAGCAAGGGAAAGACGTCGGCACCCTGAGGTGGCTGGCAAGCCCATAGCACCAGTGTCTGTGGGGCTGTGGAAGGGCTGTGAAGGGAAGGTGAGGGCCAGCAACAGCTTGCAGTCCTGGCCCCTTTGGTGTGGGAGCAGGCGCTGGACGTTTTCCCTTTGGGAGCTGGGCTTTCGGAGGACTGAGAGCAAGCAAGGGAAAGACGTCGGCACCCTGAGGTGGCTGGCAAGCCCATAGCACCAGTGTCTGTGGGGCTGTGGAAGGGCTGCCAAGGGAAGGGGAGGGCCAGCAACAGCTTGCAGTCCTGGCCCCTTTGGTGTGGGAGCAGGCGCTGGTCGTTTTCCATTTGGGAGCTGGGCTCTGGCAGTGCTGAGAGCGAGCAAGGGAAAGACGTCGGCACCCTGAGGTGGCTGGCAAGCTCAGAGAACCAGTGCCTGTGGGGCTGTGGAAGGGCTGGCAAGGGAAGGTGAGGGCCAGCAACAGCTTGCAGTCCTGGCCCCTTTGGTGTGGGAGCAGGCGCTGGACGTTTTCCCTTTGGGAGCTGGGCTCTGGCAGGACTGAGAGTGAGCAAGGGAAAGACGTCGGCACCCTGAGGTGGCTGGTAAGCCCATAGCTCCAATGTCTGTGGGGCTGTGGAAGGGCTGCCAAGGGAAGGTGAGGGCCAGCAACAGCTTGCAGTCCTGGCCCCTTTGGTGTGGGAGCAGGCGCTGGACATTTTCCCTTTGGGAGCTGGGCTTTCGGAGGACTGAGAGCGAGCAAGGGAAAGACGTCGGCACCATGAGGTGGCTGGGAAGCCCAGAGCGGCAGTGTCTGTGGGGCTGTGGAAGGGCTGCCAAGGGAAGGTGAGGGCCAGCAACAGCTTGCAGTCCTTGCCCCTTTGGTGTGGGAGCAGGCGCTGGACGTTTTCCATTTGGGAGCTTCTCTGGCAGTGCTGAGAGCGAGCAAGGGAAAGACGTCGGCACCCTGAGGTGGCTGGCAAGCCCATAGCACCAGTGTCTGTGGGGCTGTGGAAGGGCTGCCAAGGGAAGGGGAGGGCCAGCAACAGCTTGCAGTCCTGGCCCCTTTGGTGTGGGAGCAGGCGCTGGACGTTTTCCCTTTTGGAGCTGGGCTCTTGCAGGACTGAGAGCGAGCAAGGGAAAGACGTCGCCACCCTTAGGTGGCTGGCAAGCCCATAGCACCAGTGTCTGTGGGGCTGTGGAAGGGCTGCCAAGGGAAGGTGAGGGCCAGCAACAGCTTGCAGTCCTGGCCCCTTTGGTGTGGGAGCAGGCGCTGGACGTTTTCCATTTGGGAGCTGGGCTCTGGCAGTGCTGAGAGCGAGCAAGGGAAAGACGTCGGCACCCTGAGGTGGCTGGCAAGCCCATAGCACCAGTGTCTGTGGGTCTGTGGAAGGGCTGCCAAGGGAAGGGGAGGGCCAGCAACAGCTTGCAGTCCTGGCCCCTTTGGTGTGGGAGCAGGCGCTGGACGTTTTCCATTTGGGAGCTGGGCTCTGGCAGGACAGAGAGCGAGCAAGGGAAAGACGTCGGCACCCTGAGGTGGCTGGCAAGCCCATAGCACCAGTGTCTGTGGGGCTGTGGAAGGGCTGCCAAGGGAAGGTGAGGGCCAGCAACAGCTTGCAGTCCTGGCCCCTTTGGTGTGGGAGCAGGCGCTGGACGTTTTCCCTTTGGGAGCTGGACTTTCGCAGGACTGAGAGCGAGCAAGGGAAAGACGTCGGCACCCTGAGGTGGCTGGCAAGCCCATAGCACCAGTGTCTGTGGGGCTGTGGAAGGGCTGCCAAGGGAAGGGGAGGGCCAGCAACAGCTTGCAGTCCTGGCCCCTTTGGTGTGGGAGCAGGCGCTGGACATTTTCCCTTTGGGAGCTGGGCTTTCGGAGGACTGAGAGCGAGCAAGGGAAAGACGTCGGCACCATGAGGTGGCTGGGAAGCCCATAGCACCAGTGTCTGTGGGGCTGTGGAAGGGCTTCCAAGGGAAGGTGAGGGCCAGCAACAGCTTGCAGTCCTTGCCCCTTTGGTGTGGGAGCAGGCGCTGGACGTTTTCCATTTGGGAGCTTCTCTGGCAGTGCTGAGAGCGAGCAAGGGAAAGACGTCGGCACCCTGAGGTGGCTGGCAAGCCCATAGCACCAGTGTCTGTGGGGCTGTGGAAGGGCTGCCAAGGGAAGGGGAGGGCCAGCAACAGCTTGCAGTCCTGGCCCCTTTGGTGTGGGAGCAGGCGCTGGACGTTTTCCATTTGGGAGCTGGGCTCTGGCAGGACTGAGAGCGAGAAAGGGAAAGACGTCGCCACCCTTAGGTGGCTGGCAAGCCCATAGCACCAGTGTCTGTGGGGCTGTGGAAGGGCTGCCAAGGGAAGGTGAGGGCCAGCAACAGCTTGCAGTCCTGGCCCCTTTGGTGTGGGAGCAGGCGCTGGTCATTTTCCATTTGGGAGCTGGGCTCTGGCAGTGCTGAGAGCGAGCAAGGGAAAGACGTCGGCACCCTGAGGTGGCTGGCAAGCCCATAGCACCAGTGTCTGTGGGGCTGTGGAAGGGCTGCCAAGGGAAGGGGAGGGCCAGCAACAGCTTGCAGTCCTGACCCCTTTGGTGTGGGAGCAGGCGCTGGACGTTTTCCCTTTGGGAGCTGGGCTCTGGCAGGACTGAGAGCGAGCAAGGGAAAGACGTCGGCACCCTGAGGTGGCTGGCAAGCCCAGAGCGGCAGTGTCTGTGGGGCTGTGGAAGGGCTGGCAAGGGAAGGGGAGGGCCAGCAACAGCTTGCAGTCCTGGCCCCTTTGGTGTGGGAGCAGGCGCTGGACGTTTTCCCTTTTGGAGCTGGGCTTTCGGAGGACTGAGAGCGAGCAAGGGAAAGACGTCGGCACCCTGAGGTGGCTGGCAAGCCCATAGCACCAATGTCTGTGGGGCTGTGGAAGGGCTGCCAAGGGAAGGTGAGGGCCAGCAACAGCTTGCAGTCCTGGCCCCTTTGGTGTGGGAGCAGGCGCTGGACGTTTTCCATTTGGGAGCTGGGCTCTGGCAGGACTGAGAGCGAGCAAGGGAAAGACGTTGGCACCCTGAGGTGGCTGGCAAGCCCATAGCACCAGTGTCTGTGGGGCTGTGGAAGGGCTGCCAAGGGAAGGGGAGGGCCAGCAACAGCTTGCAGTCCTGGCCCCTTTGGTGTGGGAGCAGGCGCTGGACGTTTTCCCTTTGGGAGCTGGGCTCTGGCAGTGCTGAGAGCGAGCAAGGGAAAGACGTCGGCACCCTGAGGTGGCTGGCAAGCCCATAGCACCAGTGTCTGTGGGGCTGTGGAAGGGCTGCCAAGGGAAGGTGAGGGCCAGCAACAGCTTACAGTCCTGGCCCCTTTGGTGTGGGAGCAGGCGCTGGACGTTTTCCCTTTGGGAGCTGGGCTCTGGCAGTGCTGAGAGCGAGCAAGGGAAAGACGTCGGCACCCTGAGGTGGCTGGCAAGCCCATAGCACCAGTGTCTGTGGGGCTGTGGAAGGGCTGCGAAGGGAAGGTGAGGGCCAGCAACAGCTTGCAGTCCTGGCCCCTTTGGTGTGGGAGCAGGCGCTGGACGTTTTCCCTTTGGGAGCTGGGCTTTCGGAGGACTGAGAGCGAGCAAGGGAAAGACGTTGGCACCCTGAGGTGGCTGGCAAGCCCATAGCACCAGTGTCTGTGGGGCTGTGGAAGGGCTGCCAAGGGAAGGTGAGGGCCAGCAACAGCTTGCAGTCCTGGCCCCTTTGGTGTGGGAGCAGGCGCTGGACGTTTTCCCTTTGGGAGCTGGGCTTTTGGAGGACTGAGAGCAAGCAAGGGAAAGACGTCGGCACCCTGAGGTGGCTGGCAAGCCCATAGCACCAGTGTCTGTGGGGCTGTGGAAGGGCTGCCAAGGGAAGGTGAGGGCCAGCAACAGCTTGCAGTCCTGGCCCCTTTGGTGTGGGAGCAGGCGCTGGTCGTTTTCCATTTGGGAGCTGGGCTCTGGCAGTGCTGAGAGCGAGCAAGGGAAAGACGTCGGCACCCTGAGGTGGCTGGCAAGCTCAGAGCACCAGTGCCTGTGGGGCTGTGGAAGGGCTGGCAAGGGAAGGTGAGGGCCAGCAACAGCTTGCAGTCCTGGCCCCTTTGGTGTGGGAGCAGGCGCTGGACGTTTTCCCTTTTGGAGCTGGGCTCTGGCAGGACTGAGAGCGAGCAAGGGAAAGACGTCGGCACCCTGAGGGGTCTGGCAAGCCCATAGCACCAGTGTCTGTGGGGCTGTGGAAGGGCTGCCAAGGGAAGGGGAGGGCCAGCAACAGCTTGCAGTCCTGGCCCCTTTGGTGTGGGAGCAGGCGCTGGACATTTTCCCTTTGGGAGCTGGGCTTTCGGAGGACTGAGAGCGAGCAAGGGAAAGACGTCGGCACCCTGAGGTGGCTGGCAAGCCCATAGCACCAGTGTCTGTGGGGCTGTGGAAGGGCTGCCAAGGGAAGGTGAGGGCCAGCAACAGCTTGCAGTCCTGGCCCCTTTGGTGTGGGAGCAGGCGCTGGACGTTTTCCATTTGGGAGCTGGGCTTTCGCAGGACTGAGAGCGAGCAAGGGAAAGACGTCGGCACCCTGAGGTGGCTGGCAAGCCCATAGCACCAATGTCTGTGGGTCTGTGGAAGGGCTGCCAAGGGAAGGTGAGGGCCAGCAACAGCTTGCAGTCCTGGCCCCTTTGGTGTGGGAGCAGGCGCTGGACGTTTTCCATTTGGGAGCTGGGCTCTGGCAGGACTGAGAGCGAGCAAGGGAAAGACGTCGGCACCCTGAGGTGGCTGGCAAGCCCATAGCACCAGTGTCTGTGTGGCTGTGGAAGGGCTGCCAAGGGAAGGGGAGGGCCAGCAACAGCTTGCAGTCCTGGCCCCTTTGGTGTGGGAGCACGCGCTGGACGTTTTACATTTGGGACTGGGCTCTGGCAGGACTGAGAGCGAGCAAGGGAAAGACGTCGGCACCCTGAGGTGGCTGGCAAGCCCATAGCACCAGTGTCTGTGGGGCTGTGGAAGGGCTGCCAAGGGAAGGTGAGGGCCAGCAACAGCTTGCAGTCCTGGCCCCTTTGGTGTGGGAGCAGGCGCTGGACGTTTTCCCTTTGGGAGCTGGGCTCTGGCAGGACTGAGAGCGAGCAAGGGAAAGACGTCGGCACCCTGAGGTGGCTGGCAAGCCCATAGCACCAGTGTCTGTGGGGCTGTGGAAGGGCTGCCAAGGGAAGGTGAGGGCCAGCAACAGCTTGCAGTCCTGGCCCCTTTGGTGTGGGAGCAGGCGCTGGACGTTTTCCCTTTGGGAGCTGGGCTTTCGGAGGACTGAGAGCGAGCAAGGGAAAGACGTTGGCACCCTGAGGTGGCTGGCAAGCCCATAGCACCAATGTCTGTGGGGCTGTGGAAGGGCTGCCAAGGGAAGGTGAGGGCCAGCAACAGCTTGCAGTCCTGGCCCCTTTGGTGTGGGAGCAGGCGCTGGACGTTTTCCATTTGGGAGCTGGGCTCTGGCAGGACTGAGAGCGAGCAAGGGAAAGACGTCGGCACCCTGAGGTGGCTGGCAAGCCCAGAGCGGCAGTGTCTGTGGGGCTGTGGAAGGGTTGCCAAGGGAAGGGGAGGGCCAGCAACAGCTTGCAGTCCTGGCCCCTTTGGTGTGGGAGCAGGCGCTGGACGTTTTCCATTTGGGAGCTGGGCTCTGGCAGGACTGAGAGCGAGCAAGGGAAAGACGTCGCCACCCTTAGGTGGCTGGCAAGCCCATAGCACCAGTGTCTGTGGGGCTGTGGAAGGGCTGCCAAGGGAAGGTGAGGGCCAGCAACAGCTTGCAGTCCTGGCCCCTTTGGTGTGGGAGCAGGCGCTGGTCGTTTTCCATTTGGGAGCTGGGCTCTGGCAGTGCTGAGAGCGAGCAAGGGAAAGACGTCGGCACCCTGAGGTGGCTGGCAAGCCCATAGCACCAGTGTCTGTGTGGCTGTGGAAGGGCTGCCAAGGGAAGGGGAGGGCCAGCAACAGCTTGCAGTCCTGGCCCCTTTGGTGTGGGAGCAGGCGCTGGACGTTTTCCCTTTGGGAGCTGGGCTTTCGGAGGACTGAGAGCGAGCAAGGGAAAGACGTTGGCACCCTGAGGTGGCTGGCAAGCCCATAGCACCAGTGTCTGTGGGGCTGTGGAAGGGCTGCCAAGGGAAGGTGAGGGCCAGCAACAGCTTGCAGTCCTGGCCCCTTTGGTGTGGGAGCAGGCGCTGGACGTTTTCCCTTTGGGAGCTGGGCTTTCGGAGGACTGAGAGCGAGCAAGGGAAAGACGTTGGCACCCTGAGGTGGCTGGGAAGCCCAGAGCGGCAGTGTCTGTGGGGCTGTGGAAGGGCTGCCAAGGGAAGGTGAGGGCCAGCAACAGCTTGCAGTCCTTGCCCCTTTGGTGTGGGAGCAGGCGCTGGTCGTTTTCCATTTGGGAGCTGGGCTCTGGCAGTGCTGAGAGCGAGCAAGGGAAAGACGTCGGCACCCTGAGGTGGCTGGCAAGCTCAGAGCACCAGTGCCTGTGGGGCTGTGGAAGGGCTGGCAAGGGAAGGTGAGGGCCAGCAACAGCTTGCAGTCCTGGCCCCTTTGGTGTGGGAGCAGGCGCTGGACGTTTTCCATTTGGGAGCTGGGCTCTGGCAGGACTGAGAGCGAGCAAGGGAAAGACGTCGGCACCCTGAGGGGTCTGGCAAGCCCATAGCTCCAATGTCTGTGGGGCTGTGGAAGGGCTGCCAAGGGAAGGGGAGGGCCAGCAACAGCTTGCAGTCCTGGCCCCTTTGGTGTGGGAGCAGGCGCTGGACATTTTCCCTTTGGGAGCTGGGCTTTCGGAGGACTGAGAGCGAGCAAGGGAAAGACGTCGGCACTATGAGGTGGCTGGGAAGCCCAGAGCGGCAGTGTCTGTGGGGCTGTGGAAGGGCTGCCAAGGGAAGGTGAGGGCCAGCAACAGCTTGCAGTCCTTGCCCCTTTGGTGTGGGAGCAGGCGCTGGACGTTTTCCCTTTGGGAGCTGGGCTCTGGCAGGACTGAGAGCGAGCAAGGGAAAGACGTCGGCACCCTGAGGTGGCTGGCAAGCCCATAGCACCAGTGTCTGTGGGGCTGTGGAAGGGCTGCCAAGGGAAGGGGAGGGCCAGCAACAGCTTGCAGTCCTGGCCCCTTTGGTGTGGGAGCAGGCGCTGGTCGTTTTCCATTTGGGAGCTGGGCTCTGGCAGTCCTGAGAGCGAGCAAGGGAAAGACATCGGCACCATGAGGTGGCTGGCAAGCCCATAGCGCCAGTGTCTGTGGGGCTGTGGAAGGGCTGCCAAGGGAAGGTGAGGGCCAACAACAGCTTGCAGTCCTGGCCCCTTTGGTGTGGGAGCAGGCGCTGGACGTTTTCCATTTGGGAGCTGGGCTCTGGCAGGACTGAGAGCGAGCAAGGGAAAGACGTCGGCACCCTGAGGTGGCTGGCAAGCCCATAGCACCAGTGTCTGTGGGGCTGTGGAAGGGCTGCCAAGGGAAGGGGAGGGCCAGCAACAGCTTGCAGTCCTGGCCCCTTTGGTGTGGGAGCAGGCGCTGGACGTTTTCCCTTTGGGAGCTGGGCTCTGGCAGGACTGAGAGCGAGCAAGGGAAAGACGTCGGCACCCTGAGGGGTCTGGCAAGCCCATAGCACCAGTGTCTGTGGGGCTGTGGAAGGGCTGCCAAGGGAAGGTGAGGGCCAGCAACAGCTTGCAGTCCTGGCCCCTTTGGTGTGGGAGCAGGCGCTGGATATTTTCCATTTGGGAGCTGGGCTTTCGGAGGAGTGAGAGCAAGCAAGGGAAAGACGTCGGCACCCTGAGGTGGCTGGCAAGCCCATAGCACCAGTGTCTGTGTGGCTGTGGAAGGGCTGCCAAGGGAAGGTGAGGGCTAGCAACAGCTTGCAGTCCTGGCCCCTTTGGTGTGGGAGCAGGCGCTGGACGTTTTCCCTTTGGGAGCTGGGCTTTCGGAGGACTGAGAGCGAGCAAGGGAAAGACGTCGGCACCCTGAGGTGGCTAGCAAGCCCATAGCGCCAGTGTCTGTGGGGCTGTGGAAGGGCTGCCAAGGGAAGGTGAGGGCCAGCAACAGCTTGCAGTCCTGGCCCCTTTGGTGTGGGAGCAGGCGCTGGACGTTTTCCATTTGGGAGCTGGGCTCTGGCAGGACTGAGAGCAAGCAAGGGAAAGACGTCGGCACCCTGAGGTGGCTGGGAAGCCCATAGCACCAGTGTCTGTGGGGCTGTGGAAGGGCTGCCAAGGGAAGGTGAGGGCCAGCAACAGCTTGCAGTCCTGGCCCCTTTGGTGTGGGAGCAGGCGCTGGACATTTTCCCTTTGGGAGCTGGGCTTTCGGAGGACTGAGAGCGAGCAAGGGAAAGACGTTGGCACCCTGAGGTGGCTGCGAAGCCCAGAGCGGCAGTGTCTGTGGGGCTGTGGAAGGGCTGCCAAGGGAAGGGGAGGGCCAGCAACAGCTTGCAGTCCTGGCCCCTTTGGTGTGGGAGCAGGCGCTGGACGTTTTCCATTTGGGAGCTTCTCTGGCAGTGCTGAGAGCGAGCAAGGGAAAGACGTCGGCACCCTGAGGTGGCTGGCAAGCCCATAGCACCAGTGTCTGTGGGGCTGTGGAAGGGCTGCCAAGGGAAGGTGAGGGCCAGCAACAGCTTGCAGTCCTGGCCCCTTTGGTGTGGGAGCAGGCGCTGGACATTTTCCATTTGGGAGCTGGGCTTTCGGAGGACTGAGAGCAAGCAAGGGAAAGACGTCGGCACCCTGAGGTGGCTGGCAAGCCCATAGCACCAGTGTCTGTGGGGCTGTGGAAGGGCTGCCAAGGGAAGGTGAGGGCCAGCAACAGCTTGCAGTCCTGGCCCCTTTGGTGTGGGAGCAGGCGCTGGACGTTTTCCCTTTGGGAGCTGGGCTTTCGGAGGACTGAGAGCGAGCAAGGGAAAGACGTTGGCACCCTGAGGTGGCTGGCAAGCCCATAGCACCAATGTCTGTGGGGCTGTGGAAGGGCTGCCAAGGGAAGGTGAGGGCCAGCAACAGCTTGCAGTCCTGGCCCCTTTGGTGTGGGAGCAGGCGCTGGACGTTTTCCATTTGGGAGCTGGGCTCTGGCAGGACTGAGAGCGAGCAAGGGAAAGACGTCGGCACCATGAGGTGGCTGGCAAGCCCAGAGCGGCAGTGTCTGTGGGGCTGTGGAAGGGTTGCCAAGGGAAGGGGAGGGCCAGCAACAGCTTGCAGTCCTGGCCCCTTTGGTGTGGGAGCAGGCGCTGGACGTTTTCCATTTGGGAGCTGGGCTCTGGCAGGACTGAGAGCGAGCAAGGGAAAGACGTCGCCACCCTTAGGTGGCTGGCAAGCCCATAGCACCAGTGTCTGTGGGGCTGTGGAAGGGCTGCCAAGGGAAGGTGAGGGCCAGCAACAGCTTGCAGTCCTGGCCCCTTTGGTGTGGGAGCAGGCGCTGGTCGTTTTCCATTTGGGAGCTGGGCTCTGGCAGTGCTGAGAGCGAGCAAGGGAAAGACGTCGGCACCCTGAGGTGGCTGGCAAGCCCATAGCACCAGTGTCTGTGTGGCTGTGGAAGGGCTGCCAAGGGAAGGGGAGGGCCAGCA
Organism: Aptenodytes patagonicus; assembly: GCF_965638725.1. NCBI lineage: Eukaryota > Metazoa > Chordata > Aves > Sphenisciformes > Spheniscidae > Aptenodytes > Aptenodytes patagonicus. The sequence continues at coordinate 213,632 of NW_027472013.1, forward strand.
ACAGCTTGCAGTCCTGGCCCCTTTGGTGTGGGAGCAGGCGCTGGACGTTTTCCCTTTGGGAGCTGGGCTTTCGGAGGACTGAGAGCGAGCAAGGGAAAGACGTTGGCACCCTGAGGTGGCTGGCAAGCCCATAGCACCAGTGTCTGTGGGGCTGTGGAAGGGCTGCCAAGGGAAGGTGAGGGCCAGCAACAGCTTGCAGTCCTGGCCCCTTTGGTGTGGGAGCAGGCGCTGGACGTTTTCCCTTTGGGAGCTGGGCTTTCGGAGGACTGAGAGCGAGCAAGGGAAAGACGTTGGCACCCTGAGGTGGCTGGGAAGCCCAGAGCGGCAGTGTCTGTGGGGCTGTGGAAGGGCTGCCAAGGGAAGGTGAGGGCCAGCAACAGCTTGCAGTCCTTGCCCCTTTGGTGTGGGAGCAGGCGCTGGTCGTTTTCCATTTGGGAGCTGGGCTCTGGCAGTGCTGAGAGCGAGCAAGGGAAAGACGTCGGCACCCTGAGGGGTCTGGCAAGCCCATAGCTCCAATGTCTGTGGGGCTGTGGAAGGGCTGCCAAGGGAAGGGGAGGGCCAGCAACAGCTTGCAGTCCTGGCCCCTTTGGTGTGGGAGCAGGCGCTGGACATTTTCCCTTTGGGAGCTGGGCTTTCGGAGGACTGAGAGCGAGCAAGGGAAAGACGTCGGCACTATGAGGTGGCTGGGAAGCCCAGAGCGGCAGTGTCTGTGGGGCTGTGGAAGGGCTGCCAAGGGAAGGTGAGGGCCAGCAACAGCTTGCAGTCCTTGCCCCTTTGGTGTGGGAGCAGGCGCTGGACGTTTTCCCTTTGGGAGCTGGGCTCTGGCAGGACTGAGAGCGAGCAAGGGAAAGACGTCGGCACCCTGAGGTGGCTGGCAAGCCCATAGCACCAGTGTCTGTGGGGCTGTGGAAGGGCTGCCAAGGGAAGGGGAGGGCCAGCAACAGCTTGCAGTCCTGGCCCCTTTGGTGTGGGAGCAGGCGCTGGTCGTTTTCCATTTGGGAGCTGGGCTCTGGCAGTCCTGAGAGCGAGCAAGGGAAAGACATCGGCACCATGAGGTGGCTGGCAAGCCCATAGCGCCAGTGTCTGTGGGGCTGTGGAAGGGCTGCCAAGGGAAGGTGAGGGCCAACAACAGCTTGCAGTCCTGGCCCCTTTGGTGTGGGAGCAGGCGCTGGACGTTTTCCATTTGGGAGCTGGGCTCTGGCAGGACTGAGAGCGAGCAAGGGAAAGACGTCGGCACCCTGAGGTGGCTGGCAAGCCCATAGCACCAGTGTCTGTGGGGCTGTGGAAGGGCTGCCAAGGGAAGGGGAGGGCCAGCAACAGCTTGCAGTCCTGGCCCCTTTGGTGTGGGAGCAGGCGCTGGACGTTTTCCCTTTGGGAGCTGGGCTCTGGCAGGACTGAGAGCGAGCAAGGGAAAGACGTCGGCACCCTGAGGGGTCTGGCAAGCCCATAGCACCAGTGTCTGTGGGGCTGTGGAAGGGCTGCCAAGGGAAGGTGAGGGCCAGCAACAGCTTGCAGTCCTGGCCCCTTTGGTGTGGGAGCAGGCGCTGGATATTTTCCATTTGGGAGCTGGGCTTTCGGAGGAGTGAGAGCAAGCAAGGGAAAGACGTCGGCACCCTGAGGTGGCTGGCAAGCCCATAGCACCAGTGTCTGTGTGGCTGTGGAAGGGCTGCCAAGGGAAGGTGAGGGCTAGCAACAGCTTGCAGTCCTGGCCCCTTTGGTGTGGGAGCAGGCGCTGGACGTTTTCCCTTTGGGAGCTGGGCTTTCGGAGGACTGAGAGCGAGCAAGGGAAAGACGTCGGCACCCTGAGGTGGCTAGCAAGCCCATAGCGCCAGTGTCTGTGGGGCTGTGGAAGGGCTGCCAAGGGAAGGTGAGGGCCAGCAACAGCTTGCAGTCCTGGCCCCTTTGGTGTGGGAGCAGGCGCTGGACGTTTTCCATTTGGGAGCTGGGCTCTGGCAGGACTGAGAGCAAGCAAGGGAAAGACGTCGGCACCCTGAGGTGGCTGGGAAGCCCATAGCACCAGTGTCTGTGGGGCTGTGGAAGGGCTGCCAAGGGAAGGTGAGGGCCAGCAACAGCTTGCAGTCCTGGCCCCTTTGGTGTGGGAGCAGGCGCTGGACATTTTCCCTTTGGGAGCTGGGCTTTCGGAGGACTGAGAGCGAGCAAGGGAAAGACGTTGGCACCCTGAGGTGGCTGCGAAGCCCAGAGCGGCAGTGTCTGTGGGGCTGTGGAAGGGCTGCCAAGGGAAGGGGAGGGCCAGCAACAGCTTGCAGTCCTGGCCCCTTTGGTGTGGGAGCAGGCGCTGGACGTTTTCCATTTGGGAGCTTCTCTGGCAGTGCTGAGAGCGAGCAAGGGAAAGACGTCGGCACCCTGAGGTGGCTGGCAAGCCCATAGCACCAGTGTCTGTGGGGCTGTGGAAGGGCTGCCAAGGGAAGGTGAGGGCCAGCAACAGCTTGCAGTCCTGGCCCCTTTGGTGTGGGAGCAGGCGCTGGACATTTTCCATTTGGGAGCTGGGCTTTCGGAGGACTGAGAGCAAGCAAGGGAAAGACGTCGGCACCCTGAGGTGGCTGGCAAGCCCATAGCACCAGTGTCTGTGGGGCTGTGGAAGGGCTGCCAAGGGAAGGTGAGGGCCAGCAACAGCTTGCAGTCCTGGCCCCTTTGGTGTGGGAGCAGGCGCTGGACGTTTTCCCTTTGGGAGCTGGGCTTTCGGAGGACTGAGAGCGAGCAAGGGAAAGACGTCGGCACCCTGAGGTGGCTAGCAAGCCCATAGCGCCAGTGTCTGTGGGGCTGTGGAAGGGCTGCCAAGGGAAGGTGAGGGCCAGCAACAGCTTGCAGTCCTGGCCCCTTTGGTGTGGGAGCAGGCGCTGGACGTTTTCCATTTGGGAGCTGGGCTCTGGCAGTGCTGAGAGCGAGCAAGGGAAAGACGTCGGCACCCTGAGGTGGCTGGGAAGCCCAGAGCGGCAGTGTCTGTGGGGCTGTGGAAGGGCTTCCAAGGGAAGGTGAGGGCCAGCAACAGCTTGCAGTCCTGGCCCCTTTGGTGTGGGAGCAGGCGCTGGACGTTTTCCATTTGGGAGCTTCTCTGGCAGTGCTGAGAGCGAGCAAGGGAAAGACGTCGGCACCCTGAGGTGGCTGGCAAGCCCATAGCACCAGTGTCTGTGTGGCTGTGGAAGGGCTGCCAAGGGAAGGTGAGGGCCAGCAACAGCTTGCAGTCCTGGCCCCTTTGGTGTGGGAGCAGGCGCTGGACTTTTTTCATTTGGGAGCTGGGCTGTGGCAGGACTGAGAGCGAGCAAGGGAAAGACGTCGGCACCCTGAGGTGGCTGGCAAGCCCATAGCACCAATGTCTGTGGGGCTGTGGAAGGGCTGCCAAGGGAAGGTGAGGGCCAGCAACAGCTTGCAGTCCTGGCCCCTTTGGTGTGGGAGCAGGCGCTGGACGTTTTCCATTTGGGAGCTGGGCTCTGGCAGGACTGAGAGCGAGCAAGGGAAAGACGTCGGCACCCTGAGGTGGCTGGCAAGCCCATAGCACCAGTGTCTGTGGGGCTGTGGAAGGGCTGCCAAGGGAAGGTGAGGGCCAGCAACAGCTTGCAGTCCTGGCCCCTTTGGTGTGGGAGCAGGCGCTGGACGTTTTCCCTTTGGGAGCTGGGCTCTGGCAGGACTGAGAGCGAGCAAGGGAAAGACGTCGGCACCCTGAGGTGGCTGGCAAGCCCATAGCACCAGTGTCTGTGGGGCTGTGGAAGGGCTGCCAAGGGAAGGGGAGGGCCAGCAACAGCTTGCAGTCCTGGCCCCTTTGGTGTGGGAGCAGGCGCTGGTCGTTTTCCATTTGGGAGCTGGGCTCTGGCAGTCCTGAGAGCGAGCAAGGGAAAGACATCGGCACCATGAGGTGGCTGGCAAGCCCATAGCGCCAGTGTCTGTGGGGCTGTGGAAGGGCTGCCAAGGGAAGGTGAGGGCCAACAACAGCTTGCAGTCCTGGCCCCTTTGGTGTGGGAGCAGGCGCTGGACGTTTTCCATTTGGGAGCTGGGCTCTGGCAGGACTAAGAGCGAGCAAGGGAAAGACGTCGGCACCCTGAGGTGGCTGGCAAGCCCATAGCACCAGTGTCTGTGGGGCTGTGGAAGGGCTGCCAAGGGAAGGGGAGGGCCAGCAACAGCTTGCAGTCCTGGCCCCTTTGGTGTGGGAGCAGGCGCTGGACGTTTTCCCTTTGGGAGCTGGGCTCTGGCAGGACTGAGAGCGAGCAAGGGAAAGACGTCGGCACCCTGAGGGGTCTGGCAAGCCCATAGCACCAGTGTCTGTGGGGCTGTGGAAGGGCTGCCAAGGGAAGGTGAGGGCCAGCAACAGCTTGCAGTCCTGGCCCCTTTGGTGTGGGAGCAGGCGCTGGACATTTTCCATTTGGGAGCTGGGCTTTCGGAGGAGTGAGAGCAAGCAAGGGAAAGACGTCTGCACCCTGAGGTGGCTGGCAAGCCCATAGCACCAGTGTCTGTGGGGCTGTGGAAGGGCTGCCAAGGGAAGGTGAGGGCTAGCAACAGCTTGCAGTCCTGGCCCCTTTGGTGTGGGAGCAGGCGCTGGACGTTTTCCCTTTGGGAGCTGGGCTTTCGGAGGACTGAGAGCGAGCAAGGGAAAGACGTCGGCACCCTGAGGTGGCTAGCAAGCCCATAGCGCCAGTGTCTGTGGGGCTGTGGAAGGGCTGCCAAGGGAAGGTGAGGGCCAGCAACAGCTTGCAGTCCTGGCCCCTTTGGTGTGGGAGCAGGCGCTGGACGTTTTCCATTTGGGAGCTGGGCTCTGGCAGGACTGAGAGCAAGCAAGGGAAAGACGTCGGCACCCTGAGGTGGCTGGGAAGCCCATAGCACCAGTGTCTGTGGGGCTGTGGAAGGGCTGCCAAGGGAAGGTGAGGGCCAGCAACAGCTTGCAGTCCTGGCCCCTTTGGTGTGGGAGCAGGCGCTGGACATTTTCCCTTTGGGAGCTGGGCTTTCGGAGGACTGAGAGCGAGCAAGGGAAAGACGTTGGCACCCTGAGGAGGCTGCGAAGCCCAGAGCGGCAGTGTCTGTGGGGCTGTGGAAGGGCTGCCAAGGGAAGGGGAGGGCCAGCAACAGCTTGCAGTCCTGGCCCCTTTGGTGTGGGAGCAGGCGCTGGACGTTTTCCATTTGGGAGCTTCTCTGGCAGTGCTGAGAGCGAGCAAGGGAAAGACGTCGGCACCCTGAGGTGGCTGGCAAGCCCATAGCACCAGTGTCTGTGGGGCTGTGGAAGGGCTGCCAAGGGAAGGTGAGGGCCAGCAACAGCTTGCAGTCCTGGCCCCTTTGGTGTGGGAGCAGGCGCTGGACATTTTCCATTTGGGAGCTGGGCTTTCGGAGGAGTGAGAGCAAGCAAGGGAAAGACGTCGGCACCCTGAGGTGGCTGGCAAGCCCATAGCACCAGTGTCTGTGGGGCTGTGGAAGGGCTGCCAAGGGAAGGTGAGGGCCAGCAACAGCTTGCAGTCCTGGCCCCTTTGGTGTGGGAGCAGGCGCTGGACGTTTTCCCTTTGGGAGCTGGGCTTTCGGAGGACTGAGAGCGAGCAAGGGAAAGACGTCGGCACCCTGAGGTGGCTAGCAAGCCCATAGCGCCAGTGTCTGTGGGGCTGTGGAAGGGCTGCCAAGGGAAGGTGAGGGCCAGCAACAGCTTGCAGTCCTGGCCCCTTTGGTGTGGGAGCAGGCGCTGGACGTTTTCCATTTGGGAGCTGGGCTCTGGCAGTGCTGAGAGCGAGCAAGGGAAAGACGTCGGCACCCTGAGGTGGCTGGGAAGCCCAGAGCGGCAGTGTCTGTGGGGCTGTGGAAGGGCTTCCAAGGGAAGGTGAGGGCCAGCAACAGCTTGCAGTCCTGGCCCCTTTGGTGTGGGAGCAGGCGCTGGACGTTTTCCATTTGGGAGCTTCTCTGGCAGTGCTGAGAGCGAGCAAGGGAAAGACGTCGGCACCCTGAGGTGGCTGGCAAGCCCATAGCACCAGTGTCTGTGTGGCTGTGGAAGGGCTGCCAAGGGAAGGTGAGGGCCAGCAACAGCTTGCAGTCCTGGCCCCTTTGGTGTGGGAGCAGGCGCTGGACTTTTTTCATTTGGGAGCTGGGCTGTGGCAGGACTGAGAGCGAGCAAGGGAAAGACGTCGGCACCCTGAGGTGGCTGGCAAGCCCATAGCACCAATGTCTGTGGGTCTGTGGAAGGGCTGCCAAGGGAAGGTGAGGGCCAGCAACAGCTTGCAGTCCTGGCCCCTTTGGTGTGGGAGCAGGCGCTGGACGTTTTCCCTTTGGGAGCTGGGCTTTCGGAGGAGTGAGAGCAAGCAAGGGAAAGACGTCGGCACCCTGAGGTGGCTGGCAAGCCCATAGCACCAATGTCTGTGGGGCTGTGGAAGGGCTGCCAAGGGAAGGGGAGGGCCAGCAACAGCTTGCAGTCCTTGCCCCTTTGGTGTGGGAGCACGCGCTGGACGTTTTCCCTTTGGGAGCTGGGCTCTGGCAGTGCTGAGAGCGAGCAAGGGAAAGACGTCGTCACCCTGAGGTGGCTGGCAAGCCCATAGCACCAGTGTCTGTGGGGCTGTGGAAGGGCTGCCAAGGGAAGGGGAGGGCCAGCAACAGCTTGCAGTCCTGGCCCCTTTGGTGTGGGAGCAGGCGCTGGACGTTTTCCATTTGGGAGCTGGGCTCTGGCAGGACTGAGAGCGAGCAAGGGAAAGACGTCGGCACCCTGAGGTGGCTGGCAAGCCCATAGCACCAGTGTCTGTGGGGCTGTGGAAGGGCTGCCAAGGGAAGGGGAGGGCCAGCAACAGCTTGCAGTCCTGGCCCCTTTGGTGTGGGAGCAGGCGCTGGACGTTTTCCCTTTGGGAGCTGGGCTCTGGCAGTGCTGAGAGCGAGCAAGGGAAAGACGTCGGCACCATGAGGTGGCTGGCAAGCCCAGAGCGGCAGTGTCTGTGGGGCTGTGGAAGGGCTGCCAAGGGAAGGGGAGGGCCAGCAACAGCTTGCAGTCCTGGCCCCTTTGGTGTGGGAGCAGGCGCTGGACGTTTTCCATTTGGGAGCTGGGCTTTCGGAGGACTGAGAGCAAGCAAGGGAAAGACATCGGCACCCTGAGGTGGCTGGCAAGCCCATAGCACCAGTGTCTGTGGGGCTGTGGAAGGGCTGCCAAGGGAAGGTGAGGGCCAGCAACAGCTTGCAGTCCTGGCCCCTTTGGTGTGGGAGCAGGCGCTGGACGTTTTCCATTTGGGAGCTGGGCTTTCGGAGGACTGAGAGCGAGCAAGGGAAAGACGTCGGCACCCTGAGGTGGCTGGCAAGCCCAGAGCGGCAGTGTCTGTGGGGCTGTGGAAGGGCTGCCAAGGGAAGGTGAGGGCCAGCAACAGCTTGCAGTCCTGGCCCCTTTGGTGTGGGAGCAGGCGCTGGACGTTTTCCCTTTGGGAGCTGGGCTTTCGGAGGACTGAGAGCAAGCAAGGGAAAGACGTCGGCACCCTGAGGTGGCTGGCAAGCCCATAGCACCAGTGTCTGTGGGGCTGTGGAAGGGCTGCCAAGGGAAGGGGAGGGCCAGCAACAGCTTGCAGTCCTGGCCCCTTTGGTGTGGGAGCAGGCGCTGGTCGTTTTCCATTTGGGAGCTGGGCTCTGGCAGTGCTGAGAGCGAGCAAGGGAAAGACGTCGGCACCCTGAGGTGGCTGGCAAGCTCAGAGAACCAGTGCCTGTGGGGCTGTGGAAGGGCTGGCAAGGGAAGGTGAGGGCCAGCAACAGCTTGCAGTCCTGGCCCCTTTGGTGTGGGAGCAGGCGCTGGACGTTTTCCCTTTGGGAGCTGGGCTCTGGCAGGACTGAGAGTGAGCAAGGGAAAGACGTCGGCACCCTGAGGTGGCTGGTAAGCCCATAGCTCCAATGTCTGTGGGGCTGTGGAAGGGCTGCCAAGGGAAGGTGAGGGCCAGCAACAGCTTGCAGTCCTGGCCCCTTTGGTGTGGGAGCAGGCGCTGGACATTTTCCCTTTGGGAGCTGGGCTTTCGGAGGACTGAGAGCGAGCAAGGGAAAGACGTCGGCACCATGAGGTGGCTGGGAAGCCCAGAGCGGCAGTGTCTGTGGGGCTGTGGAAGGGCTGCCAAGGGAAGGTGAGGGCCAGCAACAGCTTGCAGTCCTTGCCCCTTTGGTGTGGGAGCAGGCGCTGGACGTTTTCCATTTGGGAGCTTCTCTGGCAGTGCTGAGAGCGAGCAAGGGAAAGACGTCGGCACCCTGAGGTGGCTGGCAAGCCCATAGCACCAGTGTCTGTGGGGCTGTGGAAGGGCTGCCAAGGGAAGGGGAGGGCCAGCAACAGCTTGCAGTCCTGGCCCCTTTGGTGTGGGAGCAGGCGCTGGACGTTTTCCATTTGGGAGCTGGGCTCTGGCAGGACTGAGAGCAAGCAAGGGAAAGATGTCGGCACCCTGAGGTGGCTGGGAAGCCCAGAGCGGCAGTGTCTGTGGGGCTGTGGAAGGGCTGCCAAGGGAAGGTGAGGGCCAGCAACAGCTTGCAGTCCTGGCCCCTTTGGTGTGGGAGCAGGCGCTGGACGTTTTCCCTTTTGGAGCTGGGCTCTGGCAGGACTGAGAGCGAGCAAGGGAAAGACGTCGCCACCCTTAGGTGGCTGGCAAGCCCATAGCACCAGTGTCTGTGGGGCTGTGGAAGGGCTGCCAAGGGAAGGGGAGGGCCAGCAACAGCTTGCAGTCCTGGCCCCTTTGGTGTGGGAGCAGGCGCTGGACGTTTTCCATTTGGGAGCTGGGCTCTGGCAGGACTGAGAGCGAGCAAGGGAAAGACGTCGGCACCCTGAGGTGGCTGGCAAGCCCATAGCACCAGTGTCTGTGGGGCTGTGGAAGGGCTGCCAAGGGAAGGTGAGGGCCAGCAACAGCTTGCAGTCCTGGCCCCTTTGGTGTGGGAGCAGGCGCTGGACGTTTTCCCTTTGGGAGCTGGACTTTCGCAGGACTGAGAGCGAGCAAGGGAAAGACGTCGGCACCCTGAGGTGGCTGGCAAGCCCATAGCACCAGTGTCTGTGGGGCTGTGGAAGGGCTGCCAAGGGAAGGGGAGGGCCAGCAACAGCTTGCAGTCCTGGCCCCTTTGGTGTGGGAGCAGGCGCTGGACGTTTTCCCTTTGGGAGCTGGGCTCTGGCAGTGCTGAGAGCGAGCAAGGGAAAGACGTCGGCACCATGAGGTGGCTGGCAAGCCCAGAGCGGCAGTGTCTGTGGGGCTGTGGAAGGGCTGCCAAGGGAAGGGGAGGGCCAGCAACAGCTTGCAGTCCTGGCCCCTTTGGTGTGGGAGCAGGCGCTGGACGTTTTCCCTTTGGGAGCTGGGCTTTCGGAGGACTGAGAGCAAGCAAGGGAAAGACGTCGGCACCCTGAGGTGGCTGGCAAGCCCATAGCACCAGTGTCTGTGGGGCTGTGGAAGGGCTGCCAAGGGAAGGGGAGGGCCAGCAACAGCTTGCAGTCCTGGCCCCTTTGGTGTGGGAGCAGGCGCTGGTCGTTTTCCATTTGGGAGCTGGGCTCTGGCAGTGCTGAGAGCGAGCAAGGGAAAGACGTCGGCACCCTGAGGTGGCTGGCAAGCTCAGAGAACCAGTGCCTGTGGGGCTGTGGAAGGGCTGGCAAGGGAAGGTGAGGGCCAGCAACAGCTTGCAGTCCTGGCCCCTTTGGTGTGGGAGCAGGCGCTGGACGTTTTCCCTTTGGGAGCTGGGCTCTGGCAGGACTGAGAGTGAGCAAGGGAAAGACGTCGGCACCCTGAGGTGGCTGGTAAGCCCATAGCTCCAATGTCTGTGGGGCTGTGGAAGGGCTGCCAAGGGAAGGTGAGGGCCAGCAACAGCTTGCAGTCCTGGCCCCTTTGGTGTGGGAGCAGGCGCTGGACATTTTCCCTTTGGGAGCTGGGCTTTCGGAGGACTGAGAGCGAGCAAGGGAAAGACGTCGGCACCATGAGGTGGCTGGGAAGCCCAGAGCGGCAGTGTCTGTGGGGCTGTGGAAGGGCTGCCAAGGGAAGGTGAGGGCCAGCAACAGCTTGCAGTCCTTGCCCCTTTGGTGTGGGAGCAGGCGCTGGACGTTTTCCATTTGGGAGCTTCTCTGGCAGTGCTGAGAGCGAGCAAGGGAAAGACGTCGGCACCCTGAGGTGGCTGGCAAGCCCATAGCACCAGTGTCTGTGGGGCTGTGGAAGGGCTGCCAAGGGAAGGGGAGGGCCAGCAACAGCTTGCAGTCCTGGCCCCTTTGGTGTGGGAGCAGGCGCTGGACGTTTTCCATTTGGGAGCTGGGCTCTGGCAGGACTGAGAGCAAGCAAGGGAAAGATGTCGGCACCCTGAGGTGGCTGGGAAGCCCAGAGCGGCAGTGTCTGTGGGGCTGTGGAAGGGCTGCCAAGGGAAGGTGAGGGCCAGCAACAGCTTGCAGTCCTGGCCCCTTTGGTGTGGGAGCAGGCGCTGGACGTTTTCCCTTTTGGAGCTGGGCTCTGGCAGGACTGAGAGCGAGCAAGGGAAAGACGTCGCCACCCTTAGGTGGCTGGCAAGCCCATAGCACCAGTGTCTGTGGGGCTGTGGAAGGGCTGCCAAGGGAAGGGGAGGGCCAGCAACAGCTTGCAGTCCTGGCCCCTTTGGTGTGGGAGCAGGCGCTGGACGTTTTCCATTTGGGAGCTGGGCTCTGGCAGGACTGAGAGCGAGCAAGGGAAAGACGTCGGCACCCTGAGGTGGCTGGCAAGCCCATAGCACCAGTGTCTGTGGGGCTGTGGAAGGGCTGCCAAGGGAAGGTGAGGGCCAGCAACAGCTTGCAGTCCTGGCCCCTTTGGTGTGGGAGCAGGCGCTGGACGTTTTCCCTTTGGGAGCTGGACTTTCGCAGGACTGAGAGCGAGCAAGGGAAAGACGTCGGCACCCTGAGGTGGCTGGCAAGCCCATAGCACCAGTGTCTGTGGGGCTGTGGAAGGGCTGCCAAGGGAAGGGGAGGGCCAGCAACAGCTTGCAGTCCTGGCCCCTTTGGTGTGGGAGCAGGCGCTGGACGTTTTCCCTTTGGGAGCTGGGCTCTGGCAGTGCTGAGAGCGAGCAAGGGAAAGACGTCGGCACCATGAGGTGGCTGGCAAGCCCAGAGCGGCAGTGTCTGTGGGGCTGTGGAAGGGCTGCCAAGGGAAGGGGAGGGCCAGCAACAGCTTGCAGTCCTGGCCCCTTTGGTGTGGGAGCAGGCGCTGGACGTTTTCCATTTGGGAGCTGGGCTTTCGGAGGACTGAGAGCAAGCAAGGGAAAGACATCGGCACCCTGAGGTGGCTGGCAAGCCCATAGCACCAGTGTCTGTGGGGCTGTGGAAGGGCTGCCAAGGGAAGGTGAGGGCCAGCAACAGCTTGCAGTCCTGGCCCCTTTGGTGTGGGAGCAGGCGCTGGACGTTTTCCATTTGGGAGCTGGGCTTTCGGAGGACTGAGAGCGAGCAAGGGAAAGACGTCGGCACCCTGAGGTGGCTGGCAAGCCCAGAGCGGCAGTGTCTGTGGGGCTGTGGAAGGGCTGCCAAGGGAAGGTGAGGGCCAGCAACAGCTTGCAGTCCTGGCCCCTTTGGTGTGGGAGCAGGCGCTGGACGTTTTCCCTTTGGGAGCTGGGCTTTCGGAGGACTGAGAGCAAGCAAGGGAAAGACGTCGGCACCCTGAGGTGGCTGGCAAGCCCATAGCACCAGTGTCTGTGGGGCTGTGGAAGGGCTGCCAAGGGAAGGGGAGGGCCAGCAACAGCTTGCAGTCCTGGCCCCTTTGGTGTGGGAGCAGGCGCTGGTCGTTTTCCATTTGGGAGCTGGGCTCTGGCAGTGCTGAGAGCGAGCAAGGGAAAGACGTCGGCACCCTGAGGTGGCTGGCAAGCTCAGAGAACCAGTGCCTGTGGGGCTGTGGAAGGGCTGGCAAGGGAAGGTGAGGGCCAGCAACAGCTTGCAGTCCTGGCCCCTTTGGTGTGGGAGCAGGCGCTGGACGTTTTCCCTTTGGGAGCTGGGCTCTGGCAGGACTGAGAGTGAGCAAGGGAAAGACGTCGGCACCCTGAGGTGGCTGGTAAGCCCATAGCTCCAATGTCTGTGGGGCTGTGGAAGGGCTGCCAAGGGAAGGTGAGGGCCAGCAACAGCTTGCAGTCCTGGCCCCTTTGGTGTGGGAGCAGGCGCTGGACATTTTCCCTTTGGGAGCTGGGCTTTCGGAGGACTGAGAGCGAGCAAGGGAAAGACGTCGGCACCATGAGGTGGCTGGGAAGCCCAGAGCGGCAGTGTCTGTGGGGCTGTGGAAGGGCTGCCAAGGGAAGGTGAGGGCCAGCAACAGCTTGCAGTCCTTGCCCCTTTGGTGTGGGAGCAGGCGCTGGACGTTTTCCATTTGGGAGCTTCTCTGGCAGTGCTGAGAGCGAGCAAGGGAAAGACGTCGGCACCCTGAGGTGGCTGGCAAGCCCATAGCACCAGTGTCTGTGGGGCTGTGGAAGGGCTGCCAAGGGAAGGGGAGGGCCAGCAACAGCTTGCAGTCCTGGCCCCTTTGGTGTGGGAGCAGGCGCTGGACGTTTTCCATTTGGGAGCTGGGCTCTGGCAGGACTGAGAGCAAGCAAGGGAAAGATGTCGGCACCCTGAGGTGGCTGGGAAGCCCAGAGCGGCAGTGTCTGTGGGGCTGTGGAAGGGCTGCCAAGGGAAGGTGAGGGCCAGCAACAGCTTGCAGTCCTGGCCCCTTTGGTGTGGGAGCAGGCGCTGGACGTTTTCCCTTTTGGAGCTGGGCTCTGGCAGGACTGAGAGCGAGCAAGGGAAAGACGTCGCCACCCTTAGGTGGCTGGCAAGCCCATAGCACCAGTGTCTGTGGGGCTGTGGAAGGGCTGCCAAGGGAAGGGGAGGGCCAGCAACAGCTTGCAGTCCTGGCCCCTTTGGTGTGGGAGCAGGCGCTGGACGTTTTCCATTTGGGAGCTGGGCTCTGGCAGGACTGAGAGCGAGCAAGGGAAAGACGTCGGCACCCTGAGGTGGCTGGCAAGCCCATAGCACCAGTGTCTGTGGGGCTGTGGAAGGGCTGCGAAGGGAAGGTGAGGGCCAGCAACAGCTTGCAGTCCTGGCCCCTTTGGTGTGGGAGCAGGCGCTGGACGTTTTCCCTTTGGGAGCTGGACTTTCGCAGGACTGAGAGCGAGCAAGGGAAAGACGTCGGCACCCTGAGGTGGCTGGCAAGCCCATAGCACCAGTGTCTGTGGGGCTGTGGAAGGGCTGGCAAGGGAAGGTGAGGGCCAGCAACAGCTTGCAGTCCTGGCCCCTTTGGTGTGGGAGCAGGCGCTGGACGTTTTCTATTTGGAGCTGGGCTCTGGCAGGACTGAGAGCGAGCAAGGGAAAGACGTTGGCACCCTGAGGTGGCTGGCAAGCCCATAGCACCAGTGTCTGTGGGGCTGTGGAAGGGCTGCCAAGGGAAGGTGAGGGCCAGCAACAGCTTGCAGTCCTGGCCCCTTTGGTGTGGGAGCAGGCGCTGGACGTTTTCCATTTGGGAGCTGGGCTCTGGCAGGACTGAGAGCGAGCAAGGGAAAGACGTCGGCACCCTGAGGTGGCTGGCAAGCCCATAGCACCAGTGTCTGTGGGGCTGTGGAAGGGCTGGCAAGGGAAGGTGAGGGCCAGCAACAGCTTGCAGTCCTTGCCCCTTTGGTGTGGGAGCAGGCGCTGGACGTTTTCCCTTTGGGAGCTGGGCTTTCGGAGGACTGAGAGCGAGCAAGGGAAAGACGTCGGCACCCTGAGGGGTCTGGCAAGCCCATAGCTCCAATGTCTGTGGGGCTGTGGAAGGGCTGCCAAGGGAAGGTGAGGGCCAGCAACAGCTTGCAGTCCTGGCCCCTTTGGTGTGGGAGCAGGCGCTGGACATTTTCCCTTTGGGAGCTGGGCTTTCGGAGGACTGAGAGCGAGCAAGGGAAAGGCGTCGGCACCATGAGGTGGCTGGGAAGCCCAGAGCGGCAGTGTCTGTGGGGCTGTGGAAGGGCTGCCAAGGGAAGGTGAGGGCCAGCAACAGCTTGCAGTCCTTGCCCCTTTGGTGTGGGAGCAGGCGCTGGACGTTTTCCATTTGGGAGCTTCTCTGGCAGTGCTGAGAGCGAGCAAGGGAAAGACGTCGGCACCCTGAGGTGGCTGGCAAGCCCATAGCACCAGTGTCTGTGGGGCTGTGGAAGGGCTGCCAAGGGAAGGGGAGGGCCAGCAACAGCTTGCAGTCCTGGCCCCTTTGGTGTGGGAGCAGGCGCTGGACGTTTTCCCTTTTGGAGCTGGGCTCTGGCAGGACTGAGAGCGAGCAAGGGAAAGACGTCGCCACCCTTAGGTGGCTGGCAAGCCCATAGCACCAGTGTCTGTGGGGCTGTGGAAGGGCTGCCAAGGGAAGGTGAGGGCCAGCAACAGCTTGCAGTCCTGGCCCCTTTGGTGTGGGAGCAGGCGCTGGTCGTTTTCCATTTGGGAGCTGGGCTCTGGCAGTGCTGAGAGCGAGCAAGGGAAAGACGTCGGCACCCTGAGGTGGCTGGCAAGCCCATAGCACCAGTGTCTGTGTGGCTGTGGAAGGGCTGCCAAGGGAAGGGGAGGGCCAGCAACAGCTTGCAGTCCTGGCCCCTTTGGTGTGGGAGCAGGCGCTGGACGTTTTCCATTTGGGAGCTGGGCTCTGGCAGGACTGAGAGCGAGCAAGGGAAAGACGTCGGCACCCTGAGGTGGCTGGCAAGCCCAGAGCGGCAGTGTCTGTGGGGCTGTGGAAGGGCTGCCAAGGGAAGGTGAGGGCCAGCAACAGCTTGCAGTCCTGGCCCCTTTGGTGTGGGAGCAGGCGCTGGACGTTTTCCCTTTTGGAGCTGGGCTTTCGGAGGACTGAGAGCGAGCAAGGGAAAGACGTCGGCACCCTGAGGTGGCTGGCAAGCCCATAGCACCAATGTCTGTGGGGCTGTGGAAGGGCTGCCAAGGGAAGGTGAGGGCCAGCAACAGCTTTCAGTCCTGGCCCCTTTGGTGTGGGAGCAGGCGCTGGACGTTTTCCATTTGGGAGCTGGGCTCTGGCAGTGCTGAGAGCGAGCAAGGGAAAGACGTTGGCACCCTGAGGTGGCTGGCAAGCCCATAGCACCAGTGTCTGTGGGGCTGTGGAAGGGCTGCCAAGGGAAGGGGAGGGCCAGCAACAGCTTGCAGTCCTGGCCCCTTTGGTGTGGGAGCAGGCGCTGGACGTTTTCCCTTTGGGAGCTGGGCTCTGGCAGGACTGAGAGCGAGCAAGGGAAAGACGTCGGCACCCTGAGGTGGCTGGCAAGCCCATAGCACCAGTGTCTGTGGGGCTGTGGAAGGGCTGCCAAGGGAAGGTGAGGGCCAGCAACAGCTTACAGTCCTGGCCCCTTTGGTGTGGGAGCAGGCGCTGGACGTTTTCCCTTTGGGAGCTGGGCTCTGGCAGTGCTGAGAGCGAGCAAGGGAAAGACGTCGGCACCCTGAGGTGGCTGGCAAGCCCATAGCACCAGTGTCTGTGGGGCTGTGGAAGGGCTGCCAAGGGAAGGTGAGGGCCAGCAACAGCTTGCAGTCCTGGCCCCTTTGGTGTGGGAGCAGGCGCTGGACGTTTTCCCTTTGGGAGCTGGGCTTTCGGAGGACTGAGAGCGAGCAAGGGAAAGACGTTGGCACCCTGAGGTGGCTGGCAAGCCCATAGCACCAGTGTCTGTGGGGCTGTGGAAGGGCTGCCAAGGGAAGGTGAGGGCCAGCAACAGCTTGCAGTCCTGGCCCCTTTGGTGTGGGAGCAGGCGCTGGACGTTTTCCATTTGGGAGCTGGGCTTTTGGAGGACTGAGAGCAAGCAAGGGAAAGACGTCGGCACCCTGAGGTGGCTGGCAAGCCCATAGCACCAGTGTCTGTGGGGCTGTGGAAGGGCTGCCAAGGGAAGGTGAGGGCCAGCAACAGCTTGCAGTCCTGGCCCCTTTGGTGTGGGAGCAGGCGCTGGTCGTTTTCCATTTGGGAGCTGGGCTCTGGCAGTGCTGAGAGCGAGCAAGGGAAAGACGTCGGCACCCTGAGGTGGCTGGCAAGCTCAGAGCACCAGTGCCTGTGGGGCTGTGGAAGGGCTGGCAAGGGAAGGTGAGGGCCAGCAACAGCTTGCAGTCCTGGCCCCTTTGGTGTGGGAGCAGGCGCTGGACGTTTTCCCTTTGGGAGCTGGGCTCTGGCAGGACTGAGAGCGAGCAAGGGAAAGACGTCGGCACCCTGAGGTGGCTGGCAAGCCCATAGCACCAATGTCTGTGGGGCTGTGGAAGGGCTGCCAAGGGAAGGGGAGGGCCAGCAACAGCTTGCAGTCCTGGCCCCTTTGGTGTGGGAGCACGCGCTGGACGTTTTCCCTTTGGGAGCTGGGCTTTCGGAGGACTGAGAGCAAGCAAGGGAAAGACGTCGGCACCCTGAGGTGGCTGGCAAGCCCATAGCACCAGTGTCTGTGGGGCTGTGGAAGGGCTGCCAAGGGAAGGTGAGGGCCAGCAACAGCTTACAGTCCTGGCCCCTTTGGTGTGGGAGCAGGCGCTGGACGTTTTCCCTTTGGGAGCTGGGCTCTGGCAGTGCTGAGAGCGAGCAAGGGAAAGACGTCGGCACCCTGAGGTGGCTGGCAAGCCCATAGCACCAGTGTCTGTGGGGCTGTGGAAGGGCTGCGAAGGGAAGGTGAGGGCCAGCAACAGCTTGCAGTCCTGGCCCCTTTGGTGTGGGAGCAGGCGCTGGACGTTTTCCCTTTGGGAGCTGGGCTTTCGGAGGACTGAGAGCGAGCAAGGGAAAGACGTTGGCACCCTGAGGTGGCTGGCAAGCCCATAGCACCAGTGTCTGTGGGGCTGTGGAAGGGCTGCCAAGGGAAGGTGAGGGCCAGCAACAGCTTGCAGTCCTGGCCCCTTTGGTGTGGGAGCAGGCGCTGGACGTTTTCCATTTGGGAGCTGGGCTTTTGGAGGACTGAGAGCAAGCAAGGGAAAGACGTCGCCACCCTGAGGTGGCTGGCAAGCCCATAGCACCAGTGTCTGTGGGGCTGTGGAAGGGCTGCCAAGGGAAGGTGAGGGCCAGCAACAGCTTGCAGTCCTGGCCCCTTTGGTGTGGGAGCAGGCGCTGGTCGTTTTCCATTTGGGAGCTGGGCTCTGGCAGTGCTGAGAGCGAGCAAGGGAAAGACGTCGGCACCCTGAGGTGGCTGGCAAGCTCAGAGCACCAGTGCCTGTGGGGCTGTGGAAGGGCTGGCAAGGGAAGGTGAGGGCCAGCAACAGCTTGCAGTCCTGGCCCCTTTGGTGTGGGAGCAGGCGCTGGACGTTTTCCCTTTGGGAGCTGGACTTTCGCAGGACTGAGAGCGAGCAAGGGAAAGACGTCGGCACCCTGAGGTGGCTGGCAAGCCCATAGCACCAGTGTCTGTGGGGCTGTGGAAGGGCTGGCAAGGGAAGGGGAGGGCCAGCAACAGCTTGCAGTCCTGGCCCCTTTGGTGTGGGAGCAGGCGCTGGACGTTTTCTATTTGGAGCTGGGCTCTGGCAGGACTGAGAGCGAGCAAGGGAAAGACGTTGGCACCCTGAGGTGGCTGGCAAGCCCATAGCACCAGTGTCTGTGGGGCTGTGGAAGGGCTGCCAAGGGAAGGTGAGGGCCAGCAACAGCTTGCAGTCCTGGCCCCTTTGGTGTGGGAGCAGGCGCTGGACGTTTTCCATTTGGGAGCTGGGCTTTCGGAGGACTGAGAGCGAGCAAGTGAAAGACGTCGGCACCCTGAGGTGGCTGGCAAGCTCAGAGCACCAGTGCCTGTGGGGCTGTGGAAGGGCTGGCAAGGGAAGGTGAGGGCCAGCAACAGCTTGCAGTCCTTGCCCCTTTGGTGTGGGAGCAGGCGCTGGACGTTTTCCCTTTGGGAGCTGGGCTTTCGGAGGACTGAGAGCGAGCAAGGGAAAGACGTCGGCACCCTGAGGGGTCTGGCAAGCCCATAGCTCCAATGTCTGTGGGGCTGTGGAAGGGCTGCCAAGGGAAGGTGAGGGCCAGCAACAGCTTGCAGTCCTGGCCCCTTTGGTGTGGGAGCAGGCGCTGGACATTTTCCCTTTGGGAGCTGGGCTTTCGGAGGACTGAGAGCGAGCAAGGGAAAGGCGTCGGCACCATGAGGTGGCTGGGAAGCCCAGAGCGGCAGTGTCTGTGGGGCTGTGGAAGGGCTTCCAAGGGAAGGTGAGGGCCAGCAACAGCTTGCAGTCCTTGCCCCTTTGGTGTGGGAGCAGGCGCTGGACGTTTTCCATTTGGGAGCTTCTCTGGCAGTGCTGAGAGCGAGCAAGGGAAAGACGTCGGCACCCTGAGGTGGCTGGCAAGCCCATAGCACCAGTGTCTGTGGGGCTGTGGAAGGGCTGCCAAGGGAAGGGGAGGGCCAGCAACAGCTTGCAGTCCTGGCCCCTTTGGTGTGGGAGCAGGCGCTGGACGTTTTCCCTTTTGGAGCTGGGCTCTGGCAGGACTGAGAGCGAGCAAGGGAAAGACGTCGCCACCCTTAGGTGGCTGGCAAGCCCATAGCACCAGTGTCTGTGGGGCTGTGGAAGGGCTGCCAAGGGAAGGTGAGGGCCAGCAACAGCTTGCAGTCCTGGCCCCTTTGGTGTGGGAGCAGGCGCTGGTCGTTTTCCATTTGGGAGCTGGGCTCTGGCAGTGCTGAGAGCGAGCAAGGGAAAGACGTCGGCACCCTGAGGTGGCTGGCAAGCCCATAGCACCAGTGTCTGTGGGGCTGTGGAAGGGCTGGCAAGGGAAGGGGAGGGCCAGCAACAGCTTGCAGTCCTGGCCCCTTTGGTGTGGGAGCAGGCGCTGGACGTTTTCCATTTGGGAGCTGGGCTCTGGCAGGACTGAGAGCGAGCAAGAGAAAGACGTCGGCACCCTGAGGTGGCTGGCAAGCCCAGAGCGGCAGTGTCTGTGGGGCTGTGGAAGGGCTGCCAAGGGAAGGTGAGGGCCAGCAACAGCTTGCAGTCCTGGCCCCTTTGGTGTGGGAGCAGGCGCTGGACGTTTTCCCTTTTGGAGCTGGGCTTTCGGAGGACTGAGAGCGAGCAAGGGAAAGACGTCGGCACCCTGAGGTGGCTGGGAAGCCCAGAGCGGCAGTGTCTGTGGGGCTGTGGAAGGGCTGCCAAGGGAAGGTGAGGGCCAGCAACAGCTTTCAGTCCTGGCCCCTTTGGTGTGGGAGCAGGCGCTGGACGTTTTCCATTTGGGAGCTGGGCTCTGGCATGACTGTGAGCGAGCAAGGGAAAGACGTTGGCACCCTGAGGTGGCTGGCAAGCCCATAGCACCAGTGTCTGTGGGGCTGTGGAAGGGCTGCCAAGGGAAGGGGAGGGCCAGCAACAGCTTGCAGTCCTGGCCCCTTTGGTGTGGGAGCAGGCGCTGGACGTTTTCCCTTTGGGAGCTGGGCTCTGGCAGGACTGAGAGCGAGCAAGGGAAAGACGTCGGCACCCTGAGGTGGCTGGCAAGCCCATAGCACCAGTGTCTGTGGGGCTGTGGAAGGGCTGCCAAGGGAAGGTGAGGGCCAGCAACAGCTTACAGTCCTGGCCCCTTTGGTGTGGGAGCAGGCGCTGGACGTTTTCCCTTTGGGAGCTGGGCTCTGGCAGTGCTGAGAGCGAGCAAGGGAAAGACGTCGGCACCCTGAGGTGGCTGGCAAGCCCATAGCACCAGTGTCTGTGGGGCTGTGGAAGGGCTGCGAAGGGAAGGTGAGGGCCAGCAACAGCTTGCAGTCCTGGCCCCTTTGGTGTGGGAGCAGGCGCTGGACGTTTTCCCTTTGGGAGCTGGGCTTTCGGAGGACTGAGAGCGAGCAAGGGAAAGACGTTGGCACCCTGAGGTGGCTGGCAAGCCCATAGCACCAGTGTCTGTGGGGCTGTGGAAGGGCTGCCAAGGGAAGGTGAGGGCCAGCAACAGCTTGCAGTCCTGGCCCCTTTGGTGTGGGAGCAGGCGCTGGACGTTTTCCATTTGGGAGCTGGGCTTTTGGAGGACTGAGAGCAAGCAAGGGAAAGACGTCGGCACCCTGAGGTGGCTGGCAAGCCCATAGCACCAGTGTCTGTGGGGCTGTGGAAGGGCTGCCAAGGGAAGGTGAGGGCCAGCAACAGCTTGCAGTCCTGGCCCCTTTGGTGTGGGAGCAGGCGCTGGTCGTTTTCCATTTGGGAGCTGGGCTCTGGCAGGACTGAGAGCGAGCAAGGGAAAGACGTCGGCACCCTGAGGTGGCTGGCAAGCTCAGAGCACCAGTGCCTGTGGGGCTGTGGAAGGGCTGGCAAGGGAAGGTGAGGGCCAGCAACAGCTTGCAGTCCTGGCCCCTTTGGTGTGGGAGCAGGCGCTGGACGTTTTCCCTTTGGGAGCTGGGCTCTGGCAGTGCTGAGAGCGAGCAAGGGAAAGACGTCGGCACCCTGAGGGGTCTGGCAAGCCCATAGCTCCAATGTCTGTGGGGCTGTGGAAGGGCTGCCAAGGGAAGGGGAGGGCCAGCAACAGCTTGCAGTCCTGGCCCCTTTGGTGTGGGAGCAGGCGCTGGACGTTTTCCCTTTGGGAGCTGGGCTTTCGGAGGACTGAGAGCGAGCAAGGGAAAGACGTCGGCACCATGAGGTGGCTGGGAAGCCCAGAGCGGCAGTGTCTGTGGGGCTGTGGAAGGGCTGCCAAGGGAAGGTGAGGGCCAGCAACAGCTTGCAGTCCTGGCCCCTTTGGTGTGGGAGCAGGCGCTGGACGTTTTCCATTTGGGAGCTGGGCTTTCGCAGGACTGAGAGCGAGCAAGGGAAAGACGTCGGCACCCTGAGGTGGCTGGCAAGCCCATAGCACCAATGTCTGTGGGGCTGTGGAAGGGCTGCCAAGGGAAGGTGAGGGCCAGCAACAGCTTGCAGTCCTTGCCCCTTTGGTGTGGGAGCAGGCGCTGGACGTTTTCCATTTGGGAGCTGGGCTCTGGCAGGACTGAGAGCGAGCAAGGGAAAGACGTCGGCACCCTGAGGTGGCTGGCAAGCCCATAGCACCAGTGTCTGTGTGGCTGTGGAAGGGCTGCCAAGGGAAGGGGAGGGCCAGCAACAGCTTGCAGTCCTGGCCCCTTTGGTGTGGGAGCAGGCGCTGGACGTTTTCCATTTGGGAGCTGGGCTCTGGCAGGACTGAGAGCGAGCAAGGGAAAGTCGTCGCCACCCTTAGGTGGCTGGCAAGCCCATAGCACCAGTGTCTGTGGGGCTGTGGAAGGGCTGCCAAGGGAAGGTGAGGGCCAGCAACAGCTTGCAGTCCTGGCCCCTTTGGTGTGGGAGCAGGCGCTGGTCGTTTTCCATTTGGGAGCTGGGCTCTGGCAGTGCTGAGAGCGAGCAAGGGAAAGACGTCGGCACCCTGAGGTGGCTGGCAAGCCCATAGCACCAGTGTCTGTGTGGCTGTGGAAGGGCTGCCAAGGGAAGGGGAGGGCCAGCAACAGCTTGCAGTCCTGGCCCCTTTGGTGTGGGAGCAGGCGCTGGACGTTTTCCATTTGGGACTGGGCTCTGGCAGGACTGAGAGCGAGCAAGGGAAAGACGTCGGCACCCTGAGGTGGCTGGCAAGCCCATAGCACCAGTGTCTGTGGGGCTGTGGAAGGGCTGCCAAGGGAAGGTGAGGGCCAGCAACAGCTTGCAGTCCTGGCCCCTTTGGTGTGGGAGCAGGCGCTGGACGTTTTCCCTTTGGGAGCTGGGCTTTCGGAGGACTGAGAGCGAGCAAGGGAAAGACGTCGGCACCCTGAGGTGGCTGGCAAGCCCATAGCACCAGTGTCTGTGGGGCTGTGGAAGGGCTGCCAAGGGAAGGTGAGGGCCAGCAACAGCTTGCAGTCCTGGCCCCTTTGGTGTGGGAGCAGGCGCTGGACGTTTTCCCTTTGGGAGCTGGGCTTTCGGAGGACTGAGAGCGAGCAAGGGAAAGACGTTGGCACCCTGAGGTGGCTGGCAAGCCCATAGCACCAGTGTCTGTGGGGCTGTGGAAGGGCTGCCAAGGGAAGGTGAGGGCCAGCAACAGCTTGCAGTCCTGGCCCCTTTGGTGTGGGAGCAGGCGCTGGACGTTTTCCCTTTGGGAGCTGGGCTTTCGGAGGACTGAGAGCGAGCAAGGGAAAGACGTTGGCACCCTGAGGTGGCTGGGAAGCCCAGAGCGGCAGTGTCTGTGTGGCTGTGGAAGGGCTGCCAAGGGAAGGGGAGGGCCAGCAACAGCTTGCAGTCCTGGCCCCTTTGGTGTGGGAGCACGCGCTGGACGTTTTCCATTTGGGACTGGGCTCTGGCAGGACTGAGAGCGAGCAAGGGAAAGACGTCGGCACCCTGAGGTGGCTGGCAAGCCCATAGCACCAGTGTCTGTGGGGCTGTGGAAGGGCTGCCAAGGGAAGGTGAGGGCCAGCAACAGCTTGCAGTCCTGGCCCCTTTGGTGTGGGAGCAGGCGCTGGACGTTTTCCCTTTGGGAGCTGGGCTCTGGCAGGACTGAGAGCGAGCAAGGGAAAGACGTCGGCACCCTGAGGTGGCTGGCAAGCCCATAGCACCAGTGTCTGTGGGGCTGTGGAAGGGCTGCCAAGGGAAGGTGAGGGCCAGCAACAGCTTGCAGTCCTGGCCCCTTTGGTGTGGGAGCAGGCGCTGGACGTTTTCCCTTTGGGAGCTGGGCTTTCGGAGGACTGAGAGCGAGCAAGGGAAAGACGTTGGCACCCTGAGGTGGCTGGCAAGCCCATAGCACCAATGTCTGTGGGGCTGTGGAAGGGCTGCCAAGGGAAGGTGAGGGCCAGCAACAGCTTGCAGTCCTGGCCCCTTTGGTGTGGGAGCAGGCGCTGGACGTTTTCCCTTTGGGAGCTGGGCTTTCGGAGGACTGAGAGCGAGCAAGGGAAAGACGTCGGCACCCTGAGGTGGCTGGCAAGCCCAGAGCGGCAGTGTCTGTGGGGCTGTGGAAGGGTTGCCAAGGGAAGGGGAGGGCCAGCAACAGCTTGCAGTCCTGGCCCCTTTGGTGTGGGAGCAGGCGCTGGACGTTTTCCATTTGGGAGCTGGGCTCTGGCAGGACTGAGAGCGAGCAAGGGAAAGACGTCGCCACCCTTAGGTGGCTGGCAAGCCCATAGCACCAGTGTCTGTGGGGCTGTGGAAGGGCTGCCAAGGGAAGGTGAGGGCCAGCAACAGCTTGCAGTCCTGGCCCCTTTGGTGTGGGAGCAGGCGCTGGTCGTTTTCCATTTGGGAGCTGGGCTCTGGCAGTGCTGAGAGCGAGCAAGGGAAAGACGTCGGCACCCTGAGGTGGCTGGCAAGCCCATAGCACCAGTGTCTGTGGGGCTGTGGAAGGGCTGGCAAGGGAAGGTGAGGGCCAGCAACAGCTTGCAGTCCTGGCCCCTTTGGTGTGGGAGCAGGCGCTGGACGTTTTCCATTTGGGAGCTGGGCTCTGGCAGGACTGAGAGCGAGCAAGGGAAAGACGTCGGCACCCTGAGGTGGCTGGCAAGCCCATAGCACCAGTGTCTGTGGGGCTGTGGAAGGGCTGCCAAGGGAAGGTGAGGGCCAGCAACAGCTTGCAGTCCTGGCCCCTTTGGTGTGGGAGCAGGCGCTGGACGTTTTCCCTTTGGGAGCTGGGCTTTCGGAGGACTGAGAGCGAGCAAGGGAAAGACGTTGGCACCCTGAGGTGGCTGGCAAGCCCAGAGCGGCAGTGTCTGTGGGGCTGTGGAAGGGCTGCCAAGGGAAGGTGAGGGCCAGCAACAGCTTGCAGTCCTGGCCCCTTTGGTGTGGGAGCAGGCGCTGGACGTTTTCCCTTTGGGAGCTGGGCTTTCGGAGGACTGAGAGCGAGCAAGGGAAAGACGTTGGCACCCTGAGGTGGCTGGGAAGCCCAGAGCGGCAGTGTCTGTGGGGCTGTGGAAGGGCTGCCAAGGGAAGGTGAGGGCCAGCAACAGCTTGCAGTCCTGGCCCCTTTGGTGTGGGAGCAGGCGCTGGTCGTTTTCCATTTGGGAGCTGGGCTCTGGCAGTGCTGAGAGCGAGCAAGGGAAAGACGTCGGCACCCTGAGGTGGCTGGCAAGCTCAGAGCACCAGTGCCTGTGGGGCTGTGGAAGGGCTGGCAAGGGAAGGTGAGGGCCAGCAACAGCTTGCAGTCCTGGCCCCTTTGGTGTGGGAGCAGGCGCTGGACGTTTTCCCTTTGGGAGCTGGGCTCTGGCAGGACTGAGAGCGAGCAAGGGAAAGACGTCGGCACCCTGAGGGGTCTGGCAAGCCCATAGCTCCAATGTCTGTGGGGCTGTGGAAGGGCTGCCAAGGGAAGGTGAGGGCCAGCAACAGCTTGCAGTCCTGGCCCCTTTGGTGTGGGAGCAGGCGCTGGACGTTTTCCATTTGGGAGCTGGGCTCTGGCAGGACTGAGAGCGAGCAAGGGAAAGACGTCGGCACCCTGAGGTGGCTGGCAAGCCCATAGCACCAGTGTCTGTGTGGCTGTGGAAGGGCTGCCAAGGGAAGGGGAGGGCCAGCAACAGCTTGCAGTCCTGGCCCCTTTGGTGTGGGAGCACGCGCTGGACGTTTTCCATTTGGGACTGGGCTCTGGCAGGACTGAGAGCGAGCAAGGGAAAGACGTCGGCACCCTGAGGTGGCTGGCAAGCTCAGAGCACCAGTGTCTGTGGGGCTGTGGAAGGGCTGCCAAGGGAAGGTGAGGGCCAGCAACAGCTTGCAGTCCTGGCCCCTTTGGTGTGGGAGCAGGCGCTGGACGTTTTCCATTTGGGAGCTGGGCTCTGGCAGGACTGAGAGCGAGCAAGGGAAAGACGTCGGCACCCTGAGGTGGCTGGCAAGCCCATAGCACCAGTGTCTGTGGGGCTGTGGAATGGCTGCCAAGGGAAGGTGAGGGCCAGCAACAGCTTGCAGTCCTGGCCCCTTTGGTGTGGGAGCAGGCGCTGGACGTTTTCCCTTTGGGAGCTGGGCTTTCGGAGGACTGAGAGCGAGCAAGGGAAAGACGTTGGCACCCTGAGGTGGCTGGCAAGCCCATAGCACCAATGTCTGTGGGGCTGTGGAAGGGCTGCCAAGGGAAGGTGAGGGCCAGCAACAGCTTGCAGTCCTGGCCCCTTTGGTGTGGGAGCAGGCGCTGGACGTTTTCCCTTTGGGAGCTGGGCTTTCGGAGGACTGAGAGCGAGCAAGGGAAAGACGTCGGCACCCTGAGGTGGCTGGCAAGCCCAGAGCGGCAGTGTCTGTGGGGCTGTGGAAGGGTTGCCAAGGGAAGGGGAGGGCCAGCAACAGCTTGCAGTCCTGGCCCCTTTGGTGTGGGAGCAGGCGCTGGACGTTTTCCATTTGGGAGCTGGGCTCTGGCAGGACTGAGAGCGAGCAAGGGAAAGACGTCGCCACCCTTAGGTGGCTGGCAAGCCCATAGCACCAGTGTCTGTGGGGCTGTGGAAGGGCTGCCAAGGGAAGGTGAGGGCCAGCAACAGCTTGCAGTCCTGGCCCCTTTGGTGTGGGAGCAGGCGCTGGTCGTTTTCCCTTTGGGACTGGGCTCTGGCAGGACTGAGAGCGAGCAAGGGAAAGACGTCGGCACCCTGAGGTGGCTGGCAAGCTCAGAGCACCAGTGCCTGTGGGGCTGTGGAAGGGCTGGCAAGGGAAGGTGAGGGCCAGCAACAGCTTGCAGTCCTGGCCCCTTTGGTGTGGGAGCAGGCGCTGGACGTTTTCCCTTTGGGAGCTGGGCTCTGGCAGGACTGAGAGCGAGCAAGGGAAAGACGTCGGCACCCTGAGGGGTCTGGCAAGCCCATAGCTCCAATGTCTGTGGGGCTGTGGAAGGGCTGCCAAGGGAAGGTGAGGGCCAGCAACAGCTTGCAGTCCTGGCCCCTTTGGTGTGGGAGCAGGCGCTGGACGTTTTCCATTTGGGAGCTGGGCTCTGGCAGGACTGAGAGCGAGCAAGGGAAAGACGTCGGCACCCTGAGGTGGCTGGCAAGCCCATAGCACCAGTGTCTGTGTGGCTGTGGAAGGGCTGCCAAGGGAAGGGGAGGGCCAGCAACAGCTTGCAGTCCTGGCCCCTTTGGTGTGGGAGCACGCGCTGGATGTTTTCCATTTGGGACTGGGCTCTGGCAGGACTGAGAGCGAGCAAGGGAAAGACGTCGGCACCCTGAGGTGGCTGGCAAGCCCATAGCACCAGTGTCTGTGGGGCTGTGGAAGGGCTGCCAAGGGAAGGTGAGGGCCAGCAACAGCTTGCAGTCCTGGCCCCTTTGGTGTGGGAGCAGGCGCTGGACGTTTTCCCTTTGGGAGCTGGGCTCTGGCAGGACTGAGAGCGAGCAAGGGAAAGACGTTGGCACCCTGAGGTGGCTGGCAAGCCCATAGCACCAGTGTCTGTGGGGCTGTGGAATGGCTGCCAAGGGAAGGTGAGGGCCAGCAACAGCTTGCAGTCCTGGCCCCTTTGGTGTGGGAGCAGGCGCTGGACGTTTTCCCTTTGGGAGCTGGGCTTTCGGAGGACTGAGAGCGAGCAAGGGAAAGACGTTGGCACCCTGAGGTGGCTGGCAAGCCCATAGCACCAATGTCTGTGGGGCTGTGGAAGGGCTGCCAAGGGAAGGGGAGGGCCAGCAACAGCTTGCAGTCCTGGCCCCTTTGGTGTGGGAGCAGGCGCTGGACGTTTTCCCTTTGGGAGCTGGGCTTTCGGAGGACTGAGAGCGAGCAAGGGAAAGACGTCGGCACCCTGAGGTGGCTGGCAAGCCCAGAGCGGCAGTGTCTGTGGGGCTGTGGAAGGGTTGCCAAGGGAAGGGGAGGGCCAGCAACAGCTTGCAGTCCTGGCCCCTTTGGTGTGGGAGCAGGCGCTGGACGTTTTCCATTTGGGAGCTGGGCTCTGGCAGGACTGAGAGCGAGCAAGGGAAAGACGTCGCCACCCTTAGGTGGCTGGCAAGCCCATAGCACCAGTGTCTGTGGGGCTGTGGAAGGGCTGCCAAGGGAAGGTGAGGGCCAGCAACAGCTTGCAGTCCTGGCCCCTTTGGTGTGGGAGCAGGCGCTGGTCGTTTTCCATTTGGGAGCTGGGCTCTGGCAGTGCTGAGAGCGAGCAAGGGAAAGACGTCGGCACCCTGAGGTGGCTGGCAAGCCCATAGCACCAGTGTCTGTGTGGCTGTGGAAGGGCTGCCAAGGGAAGGGGAGGGCCAGCAACAGCTTGCAGTCCTGGCCCCTTTGGTGTGGGAGCAGGCGCTGGACGTTTTCCATTTGGGACTGGGCTCTGGCAGGACTGAGAGCGAGCAAGGGAAAGACGTCGGCACCCTGAGGTGGCTGGCAAGCCCATAGCACCAGTGTCTGTGGGGCTGTGGAAGGGCTGCCAAGGGAAGGGGAGGGCCAGCAACAGCTTGCAGTCCTGGCCCCTTTGGTGTGGGAGCAGGCGCTGGACGTTTTCCCTTTGGGAGCTGGGCTCTGGCAGGACTGAGAGCGAGCAAGGGAAAGACGTCGGCACCCTGAGGTGGCTGGCAAGCCCAGAGCGGCAGTGTCTGTGGGGCTGTGGAAGGGTTGCCAAGGGAAGGGGAGGGCCAGCAACAGCTTGCAGTCCTGGCCCCTTTGGTGTGGGAGCAGGCGCTGGACGTTTTCCCTTTGGGAGCTGGGCTTTCGGAGGACTGAGAGCGAGCAAGGGAAAGACGTCGGCACCCTGAGGTGGCTGGCAAGCCCATAGCACCAGTGTCTGTGGGGCTGTGGAAGGGCTGCCAAGGGAAGGTGAGGGCCAGCAACAGCTTGCAGTCCTGGCCCCTTTGGTGTGGGAGCAGGCGCTGGACGTTTTCCCTTTGGGAGCTGGGCTTTCGGAGGACTGAGAGCGAGCAAGGGAAAGACGTCGGCACCCTGAGGTGGCTGGCAAGCCCAGAGCGGCAGTGTCTGTGGGGCTGTGGAAGGGTTGCCAAGGGAAGGGGAGGGCCAGCAACAGCTTGCAGTCCTGGCCCCTTTGGTGTGGGAGCAGGCGCTGGACGTTTTCCATTTGGGAGCTGGGCTCTGGCAGGACTGAGAGCGAGCAAGGGAAAGACGTCGCCACCCTTAGGTGGCTGGCAAGCCCATAGCACCAGTGTCTGTGGGGCTGTGGAAGGGCTGCCAAGGGAAGGTGAGGGCCAGCAACAGCTTGCAGTCCTGGCCCCTTTGGTGTGGGAGCAGGCGCTGGTCGTTTTCCATTTGGGAGCTGGGCTCTGGCAGTGCTGAGAGCGAGCAAGGGAAAGACGTCGGCACCCTGAGGTGGCTGGCAAGCCCATAGCACCAGTGTCTGTGTGGCTGTGGAAGGGCTGCCAAGGGAAGGGGAGGGCCAGCAACAGCTTGCAGTCCTGGCCCCTTTGGTGTGGGAGCAGGCGCTGGACGTTTTCCATTTGGGACTGGGCTCTGGCAGGACTGAGAGCGAGCAAGGGAAAGACGTCGGCACCCTGAGGTGGCTGGCAAGCCCATAGCACCAGTGTCTGTGGGGCTGTGGAAGGGCTGCCAAGGGAAGGTGAGGGCCAGCAACAGCTTGCAGTCCTGGCCCCTTTGGTGTGGGAGCAGGCGCTGGACGTTTTCCCTTTGGGAGCTGGGCTTTCGGAGGACTGAGAGCGAGCAAGGGAAAGACGTTGGCACCCTGAGGTGGCTGGCAAGCCCAGAGCGGCAGTGTCTGTGGGGCTGTGGAAGGGCTGCCAAGGGAAGGTGAGGGCCAGCAACAGCTTGCAGTCCTGGCCCCTTTGGTGTGGGAGCAGGCGCTGGACGTTTTCCCTTTGGGAGCTGGGCTTTCGGAGGACTGAGAGCGAGCAAGGGAAAGACGTTGGCACCCTGAGGTGGCTGGGAAGCCCAGAGCGGCAGTGTCTGTGGGGCTGTGGAAGGGCTGCCAAGGGAAGGTGAGGGCCAGCAACAGCTTGCAGTCCTGGCCCCTTTGGTGTGGGAGCAGGCGCTGGTCGTTTTCCATTTGGGAGCTGGGCTCTGGCAGTGCTGAGAGCGAGCAAGGGAAAGACGTCGGCACCCTGAGGTGGCTGGCAAGCTCAGAGCACCAGTGCCTGTGGGGCTGTGGAAGGGCTGGCAAGGGAAGGTGAGGGCCAGCAACAGCTTGCAGTCCTGGCCCCTTTGGTGTGGGAGCAGGCGCTGGACGTTTTCCCTTTGGGAGCTGGGCTCTGGCAGGACTGAGAGCGAGCAAGGGAAAGACGTCGGCACCCTGAGGGGTCTGGCAAGCCCATAGCTCCAATGTCTGTGGGGCTGTGGAAGGGCTGCCAAGGGAAGGTGAGGGCCAGCAACAGCTTGCAGTCCTGGCCCCTTTGGTGTGGGAGCAGGCGCTGGACGTTTTCCATTTGGGAGCTGGGCTCTGGCAGGACTGAGAGCGAGCAAGGGAAAGACGTCGGCACCCTGAGGGGTCTGGCAAGCCCATAGCACCAGTGTCTGTGGGGCTGTGGAAGGGCTGCCAAGGGAAGGGGAGGGCCAGCAACAGCTTGCAGTCCTGGCCCCTTTGGTGTGGGAGCACGCGCTGGACGTTTTCCATTTGGGACTGGGCTCTGGCAGGACTGAGAGCGAGCAAGGGAAAGACGTCGGCACCCTGAGGTGGCTGGCAAGCCCATAGCACCAGTGTCTGTGGGGCTGTGGAAGGGCTGCCAAGGGAAGGTGAGGGCCAGCAACAGCTTGCAGTCCTGGCCCCTTTGGTGTGGGAGCAGGCGCTGGACGTTTTCCCTTTGGGAGCTGGGCTCTGGCAGGACTGAGAGCGAGCAAGGGAAAGACGTCGGCACCCTGAGGTGGCTGGCAAGCCCATAGCACCAGTGTCTGTGGGGCTGTGGAATGGCTGCCAAGGGAAGGTGAGGGCCAGCAACAGCTTGCAGTCCTGGCCCCTTTGGTGTGGGAGCAGGCGCTGGACGTTTTCCCTTTGGGAGCTGGGCTTTCGGAGGACTGAGAGCGAGCAAGGGAAAGACGTTGGCACCCTGAGGTGGCTGGCAAGCCCATAGCACCAATGTCTGTGGGGCTGTGGAAGGGCTGCCAAGGGAAGGTGAGGGCCAGCAACAGCTTGCAGTCCTGGCCCCTTTGGTGTGGGAGCAGGCGCTGGACGTTTTCCCTTTGGGAGCTGGGCTTTCGGAGGACTGAGAGCGAGCAAGGGAAAGACGTCGGCACCCTGAGGTGGCTGGCAAGCCCAGAGCGGCAGTGTCTGTGGGGCTGTGGAAGGGTTGCCAAGGGAAGGGGAGGGCCAGCAACAGCTTGCAGTCCTGGCCCCTTTGGTGTGGGAGCAGGCGCTGGACGTTTTCCATTTGGGAGCTGGGCTCTGGCAGGACTGAGAGCGAGCAAGGGAAAGACGTCGCCACCCTTAGGTGGCTGGCAAGCCCATAGCACCAGTGTCTGTGGGGCTGTGGAAGGGCTGCCAAGGGAAGGTGAGGGCCAGCAACAGCTTGCAGTCCTGGCCCCTTTGGTGTGGGAGCAGGCGCTGGTCGTTTTCCATTTGGGAGCTGGGCTCTGGCAGTGCTGAGAGCGAGCAAGGGAAAGACGTCGGCACCCTGAGGTGGCTGGCAAGCCCATAGCACCAGTGTCTGTGTGGCTGTGGAAGGGCTGCCAAGGGAAGGGGAGGGCCAGCAACAGCTTGCAGTCCTGGCCCCTTTGGTGTGGGAGCAGGCGCTGGACGTTTTCCATTTGGGACTGGGCTCTGGCAGGACTGAGAGCGAGCAAGGGAAAGACGTCGGCACCCTGAGGTGGCTGGCAAGCCCATAGCACCAGTGTCTGTGGGGCTGTGGAAGGGCTGCCAAGGGAAGGGGAGGGCCAGCAACAGCTTGCAGTCCTGGCCCCTTTGGTGTGGGAGCAGGCGCTGGACGTTTTCCCTTTGGGAGCTGGGCTCTGGCAGGACTGAGAGCGAGCAAGGGAAAGACGTCGGCACCCTGAGGTGGCTGGCAAGCCCATAGCACCAGTGTCTGTGGGGCTGTGGAAGGGCTGCCAAGGGAAGGTGAGGGCCAGCAACAGCTTGCAGTCCTGGCCCCTTTGGTGTGGGAGCAGGCGCTGGACGTTTTCCCTTTGGGAGCTGGGCTTTCGGAGGACTGAGAGCGAGCAAGGGAAAGACGTTGGCACCCTGAGGTGGCTGGCAAGCCCATAGCACCAATGTCTGTGGGGCTGTGGAAGGGCTGCCAAGGGAAGGTGAGGGCCAGCAACAGCTTGCAGTCCTGGCCCCTTTGGTGTGGGAGCAGGCGCTGGACGTTTTCCCTTTGGGAGCTGGGCTTTCGGAGGACTGAGAGCGAGCAAGGGAAAGACGTCGGCACCCTGAGGTGGCTGGCAAGCCCATAGCACCAGTGTCTGTGGGGCTGTGGAAGGGCTGCCAAGGGAAGGGGAGGGCCAGCAACAGCTTGCAGTCCTGGCCCCTTTGGTGTGGGAGCAGGCGCTGGACGTTTTCCATTTGGGAGCTGGGCTCTGGCAGGACTGAGAGCGAGCAAGGGAAAGACGTCGCCACCCTTAGGTGGCTGGCAAGCCCATAGCACCAGTGTCTGTGGGGCTGTGGAAGGGCTGCCAAGGGAAGGTGAGGGCCAGCAACAGCTTGCAGTCCTGGCCCCTTTGGTGTGGGAGCAGGCGCTGGACGTTTTCCATTTGGGAGCTGGGCTCTGGCAGGACTGAGAGCGAGCAAGGGAAAGACGTCGGCACCCTGAGGTGGCTGGCAAGCCCATAGCACCAGTGTCTGTGTGGCTGTGGAAGGGCTGCCAAGGGAAGGGGAGGGCCAGCAACAGCTTGCAGTCCTGGCCCCTTTGGTGTGGGAGCAGGCGCTGGACGTTTTCCATTTGGGAGCTGGGCTCTGGCAGGACTGAGAGCGAGCAAGGGAAAGACGTCGGCACCCTGAGGTGGCTGGCAAGCCCATAGCACCAGTGTCTGTGGGGCTGTGGAAGGGCTGCCAAGGGAAGGTGAGGGCCAGCAACAGCTTGCAGTCCTGGCCCCTTTGGTGTGGGAGCAGGCGCTGGACGTTTTCCCTTTGGGAGCTGGGCTCTGGCAGGACTGAGAGCGAGCAAGGGAAAGACGTTGGCACCCTGAGGTGGCTGGCAAGCCCATAGCACCAGTGTCTGTGGGGCTGTGGAATGGCTGCCAAGGGAAGGTGAGGGCCAGCAACAGCTTGCAGTCCTGGCCCCTTTGGTGTGGGAGCAGGCGCTGGACGTTTTCCCTTTGGGAGCTGGGCTTTCGGAGGACTGAGAGCGAGCAAGGGAAAGACGTTGGCACCCTGAGGTGGCTGGCAAGCCCATAGCACCAATGTCTGTGGGGCTGTGGAAGGGCTGCCAAGGGAAGGGGAGGGCCAGCAACAGCTTGCAGTCCTGGCCCCTTTGGTGTGGGAGCAGGCGCTGGACGTTTTCCCTTTGGGAGCTGGGCTTTCGGAGGACTGAGAGCGAGCAAGGGAAAGACGTCGGCACCCTGAGGTGGCTGGCAAGCCCAGAGCGGCAGTGTCTGTGGGGCTGTGGAAGGGTTGCCAAGGGAAGGGGAGGGCCAGCAACAGCTTGCAGTCCTGGCCCCTTTGGTGTGGGAGCAGGCGCTGGACGTTTTCCATTTGGGAGCTGGGCTCTGGCAGGACTGAGAGCGAGCAAGGGAAAGACGTCGCCACCCTTAGGTGGCTGGCAAGCCCATAGCACCAGTGTCTGTGGGGCTGTGGAAGGGCTGCCAAGGGAAGGTGAGGGCCAGCAACAGCTTGCAGTCCTGGCCCCTTTGGTGTGGGAGCAGGCGCTGGTCGTTTTCCATTTGGGAGCTGGGCTCTGGCAGTGCTGAGAGCGAGCAAGGGAAAGACGTCGGCACCATGAGGTGGCTGGGAAGCCCAGAGCGGCAGTGTCTGTGGGGCTGTGGAAGGGCTGCCAAGGGAAGGGGAGGGCCAGCAACAGCTTGCAGTCCTGGCCCCTTTGGTGTGGGAGCAGGCGCTGGACGTTTTCCATTTGGGACTGGGCTCTGGCAGGACTGAGAGCGAGCAAGGGAAAGACGTCGGCACCCTGAGGTGGCTGGCAAGCCCATAGCACCAGTGTCTGTGGGGCTGTGGAAGGGCTGCCAAGGGAAGGGGAGGGCCAGCAACAGCTTGCAGTCCTGGCCCCTTTGGTGTGGGAGCAGGCGCTGGACGTTTTCCATTTGGGAGCTGGGCTCTGGCAGGACTGAGAGCGAGCAAGGGAAAGACGTCGGCACCCTGAGGTGGCTGGCAAGCCCATAGCACCAGTGTCTGTGGGGCTGTGGAAGGGCTGCCAAGGGAAGGTGAGGGCCAGCAACAGCTTGCAGTCCTGGCCCCTTTGGTGTGGGAGCAGGCGCTGGACGTTTTCCCTTTGGGAGCTGGGCTTTCGGAGGACTGAGAGCGAGCAAGGGAAAGACGTCGGCACCCTGAGGTGGCTGGCAAGCCCATAGCACCAGTGTCTGTGGGGCTGTGGAAGGGCTGCCAAGGGAAGGTGAGGGCCAGCAACAGCTTGCAGTCCTGGCCCCTTTGGTGTGGGAGCAGGCGCTGGACGTTTTCCGTTTGGGAGCTGGGCTTTCGGAGGACTGAGAGCGAGCAAGGGAAAGACGTCGGCACCCTGAGGTGGCTGGCAAGCCCAGAGCGGCAGTGTCTGTGGGGCTGTGGAAGGGTTGCCAAGGGAAGGGGAGGGCCAGCAACAGCTTGCAGTCCTGGCCCCTTTGGTGTGGGAGCAGGCGCTGGACGTTTTCCATTTGGGAGCTGGGCTCTGGCAGGACTGAGAGCGAGCAAGGGAAAGACGTCGCCACCCTTAGGTGGCTGGCAAGCCCATAGCACCAGTGTCTGTGGGGCTGTGGAAGGGCTGCCAAGGGAAGGTGAGGGCCAGCAACAGCTTGCAGTCCTGGCCCCTTTGGTGTGGGAGCAGGCGCTGGTCGTTTTCCATTTGGGAGCTGGGCTCTGGCAGTGCTGAGAGCGAGCAAGGGAAAGACGTCGGCACCCTGAGGTGGCTGGCAAGCCCATAGCACCAGTGTCTGTGTGGCTGTGGAAGGGCTGCCAAGGGAAGGGGAGGGCCAGCAACAGCTTGCAGTCCTGGCCCCTTTGGTGTGGGAGCAGGCGCTGGACGTTTTCCATTTGGGACTGGGCTCTGGCAGGACTGAGAGCGAGCAAGGGAAAGACGTCGGCACCCTGAGGTGGCTGGCAAGCCCATAGCACCAGTGTCTGTGGGGCTGTGGAAGGGCTGCCAAGGGAAGGGGAGGGCCAGCAACAGCTTGCAGTCCTGGCCCCTTTGGTGTGGGAGCAGGCGCTGGACGTTTTCCCTTTGGGAGCTGGGCTTTCGGAGGACTGAGAGCGAGCAAGGGAAAGACGTTGGCACCCTGAGGTGGCTGGCAAGCCCAGAGCGGCAGTGTCTGTGGGGCTGTGGAAGGGCTGCCAAGGGAAGGTGAGGGCCAGCAACAGCTTGCAGTCCTGGCCCCTTTGGTGTGGGAGCAGGCGCTGGACGTTTTCCCTTTGGGAGCTGGGCTTTCGGAGGACTGAGAGCGAGCAAGGGAAAGACGTTGGCACCCTGAGGTGGCTGGGAAGCCCAGAGCGGCAGTGTCTGTGGGGCTGTGGAAGGGCTGCCAAGGGAAGGTGAGGGCCAGCAACAGCTTGCAGTCCTGGCCCCTTTGGTGTGGGAGCAGGCGCTGGTCGTTTTCCATTTGGGAGCTGGGCTCTGGCAGTGCTGAGAGCGAGCAAGGGAAAGACGTCGGCACCCTGAGGTGGCTGGCAAGCTCAGAGCACCAGTGCCTGTGGGGCTGTGGAAGGGCTGGCAAGGGAAGGTGAGGGCCAGCAACAGCTTGCAGTCCTGGCCCCTTTGGTGTGGGAGCAGGCGCTGGACGTTTTCCCTTTGGGAGCTGGGCTCTGGCAGGACTGAGAGCGAGCAAGGGAAAGACGTCGGCACCCTGAGGGGTCTGGCAAGCCCATAGCTCCAATGTCTGTGGGGCTGTGGAAGGGCTGCCAAGGGAAGGTGAGGGCCAGCAACAGCTTGCAGTCCTGGCCCCTTTGGTGTGGGAGCAGGCGCTGGACGTTTTCCATTTGGGAGCTGGGCTCTGGCAGGACTGAGAGCGAGCAAGGGAAAGACGTCGGCACCCTGAGGGGTCTGGCAAGCCCATAGCACCAGTGTCTGTGTGGCTGTGGAAGGGCTGCCAAGGGAAGGGGAGGGCCAGCAACAGCTTGCAGTCCTGGCCCCTTTGGTGTGGGAGCACGCGCTGGACGTTTTCCATTTGGGACTGGGCTCTGGCAGGACTGAGAGCGAGCAAGGGAAAGACGTCGGCACCCTGAGGTGGCTGGCAAGCCCATAGCACCAGTGTCTGTGGGGCTGTGGAAGGGCTGCCAAGGGAAGGTGAGGGCCAGCAACAGCTTGCAGTCCTGGCCCCTTTGGTGTGGGAGCAGGCGCTGGACGTTTTCCCTTTGGGAGCTGGGCTCTGGCAGGACTGAGAGCGAGCAAGGGAAAGACGTCGGCACCCTGAGGTGGCTGGCAAGCCCATAGCACCAGTGTCTGTGGGGCTGTGGAATGGCTGCCAAGGGAAGGTGAGGGCCAGCAACAGCTTGCAGTCCTGGCCCCTTTGGTGTGGGAGCAGGCGCTGGACGTTTTCCCTTTGGGAGCTGGGCTTTCGGAGGACTGAGAGCGAGCAAGGGAAAGACGTTGGCACCCTGAGGTGGCTGGCAAGCCCATAGCACCAATGTCTGTGGGGCTGTGGAAGGGCTGCCAAGGGAAGGTGAGGGCCAGCAACAGCTTGCAGTCCTGGCCCCTTTGGTGTGGGAGCAGGCGCTGGACGTTTTCCCTTTGGGAGCTGGGCTTTCGGAGGACTGAGAGCGAGCAAGGGAAAGACGTCGGCACCCTGAGGTGGCTGGCAAGCCCAGAGCGGCAGTGTCTGTGGGGCTGTGGAAGGGTTGCCAAGGGAAGGGGAGGGCCAGCAACAGCTTGCAGTCCTGGCCCCTTTGGTGTGGGAGCAGGCGCTGGACGTTTTCCATTTGGGAGCTGGGCTCTGGCAGGACTGAGAGCGAGCAAGGGAAAGACGTCGCCACCCTTAGGTGGCTGGCAAGCCCATAGCACCAGTGTCTGTGGGGCTGTGGAAGGGCTGCCAAGGGAAGGTGAGGGCCAGCAACAGCTTGCAGTCCTGGCCCCTTTGGTGTGGGAGCAGGCGCTGGTCGTTTTCCATTTGGGAGCTGGGCTCTGGCAGTGCTGAGAGCGAGCAAGGGAAAGACGTCGGCACCCTGAGGTGGCTGGCAAGCCCATAGCACCAGTGTCTGTGTGGCTGTGGAAGGGCTGCCAAGGGAAGGGGAGGGCCAGCAACAGCTTGCAGTCCTGGCCCCTTTGGTGTGGGAGCAGGCGCTGGACGTTTTCCATTTGGGACTGGGCTCTGGCAGGACTGAGAGCGAGCAAGGGAAAGACGTCGGCACCCTGAGGTGGCTGGCAAGCCCATAGCACCAGTGTCTGTGGGGCTGTGGAAGGGCTGCCAAGGGAAGGGGAGGGCCAGCAACAGCTTGCAGTCCTGGCCCCTTTGGTGTGGGAGCAGGCGCTGGACGTTTTCCCTTTGGGAGCTGGGCTCTGGCAGGACTGAGAGCGAGCAAGGGAAAGACGTCGGCACCCTGAGGTGGCTGGCAAGCCCATAGCACCAGTGTCTGTGGGGCTGTGGAAGGGCTGCCAAGGGAAGGTGAGGGCCAGCAACAGCTTGCAGTCCTGGCCCCTTTGGTGTGGGAGCAGGCGCTGGACGTTTTCCCTTTGGGAGCTGGGCTTTCGGAGGACTGAGAGCGAGCAAGGGAAAGACGTCGGCACCCTGAGGTGGCTGGCAAGCCCATAGCACCAATGTCTGTGGGGCTGTGGAAGGGCTGCCAAGGGAAGGTGAGGGCCAGCAACAGCTTGCAGTCCTGGCCCCTTTGGTGTGGGAGCAGGCGCTGGACGTTTTCCCTTTGGGAGCTGGGCTTTCGGAGGACTGAGAGCGAGCAAGGGAAAGACGTCGGCACCCTGAGGTGGCTGGCAAGCCCATAGCACCAGTGTCTGTGGGGCTGTGGAAGGGCTGCCAAGGGAAGGGGAGGGCCAGCAACAGCTTGCAGTCCTGGCCCCTTTGGTGTGGGAGCAGGCGCTGGACGTTTTCCATTTGGGAGCTGGGCTCTGGCAGGACTGAGAGCGAGCAAGGGAAAGACGTCGCCACCCTTAGGTGGCTGGCAAGCCCATAGCACCAGTGTCTGTGGGGCTGTGGAAGGGCTGCCAAGGGAAGGGGAGGGCCAGCAACAGCTTGCAGTCCTGGCCCCTTTGGTGTGGGAGCAGGCGCTGGTCGTTTTCCATTTGGGAGCTGGGCTCTGGCAGTGCTGAGAGCGAGCAAGGGAAAGACGTCGGCACCCTGAGGTGGCTGGCAAGCCCATAGCACCAGTGTCTGTGGGGCTGTGGAAGGGCTGCCAAGGGAAGGGGAGGGCCAGCAACAGCTTGCAGTCCTGGCCCCTTTGGTGTGGGAGCAGGCGCTGGACGTTTTCCATTTGGGACTGGGCTCTGGCAGGACTGAGAGCGAGCAAGGGAAAGACGTCGGCACCCTGAGGTGGCTGGCAAGCCCATAGCACCAGTGTCTGTGGGGCTGTGGAAGGGCTGCCAAGGGAAGGTGAGGGCCAGCAACAGCTTGCAGTCCTGGCCCCTTTGGTGTGGGAGCAGGCGCTGGACGTTTTCCCTTTGGGAGCTGGGCTTTCGGAGGACTGAGAGCGAGCAAGGGAAAGACGTTGGCACCCTGAGGTGGCTGGCAAGCCCAGAGCGGCAGTGTCTGTGGGGCTGTGGAAGGGCTGCCAAGGGAAGGTGAGGGCCAGCAACAGCTTGCAGTCCTGGCCCCTTTGGTGTGGGAGCAGGCGCTGGACGTTTTCCCTTTGGGAGCTGGGCTTTCGGAGGACTGAGAGCGAGCAAGGGAAAGACGTTGGCACCCTGAGGTGGCTGGGAAGCCCAGAGCGGCAGTGTCTGTGGGGCTGTGGAAGGGCTGCCAAGGGAAGGTGAGGGCCAGCAACAGCTTGCAGTCCTGGCCCCTTTGGTGTGGGAGCAGGCGCTGGTCGTTTTCCATTTGGGAGCTGGGCTCTGGCAGTGCTGAGAGCGAGCAAGGGAAAGACGTCGGCACCCTGAGGTGGCTGGCAAGCTCAGAGCACCAGTGCCTGTGGGGCTGTGGAAGGGCTGGCAAGGGAAGGTGAGGGCCAGCAACAGCTTGCAGTCCTGGCCCCTTTGGTGTGGGAGCAGGCGCTGGACGTTTTCCCTTTGGGAGCTGGGCTCTGGCAGGACTGAGAGCGAGCAAGGGAAAGACGTCGGCACCATGAGGTGGCTGGGAAGCCCAGAGCGGCAGTGTCTGTGGGGCTGTGGAAGGGCTGCCAAGGGAAGGTGAGGGCCAGCAACAGCTTGCAGTCCTTGCCTCTTTGGTGTGGGAGCAGGCGCTGGACGTTTTCCATTTGGGAGCTGGGCTTTCGCAGGACTGAGAGCGAGCAAGGGAAAGACGTCGGCACCCTGAGGTGGCTGGCAAGCCCATAGCACCAATGTCTGTGGGGCTGTGGAAGGGCTGCCAAGGGAAGGTGAGGGCCAGCAACAGCTTGCAGTCCTGGCCCCTTTGGTGTGGGAGCAGGCGCTGGACGTTTTCCATTTGGGAGCAGGGCTCTGGCAGGACTGAGAGCGAGCAAGGGAAAGACGTCGGCACCCTGAGGTGGCTGGCAAGCCCATAGCACCAGTGTCTGTGTGGCTGTGGAAGGGCTGCCAAGGGAAGGTGAGGGCCAGCAACAGCTTGCAGTCCTGGCCCCTTTGGTGTGGGAGCAGGCGCTGGACGTTTTCCATTTGGGAGCTGGGCTCTGGCAGGACTGAGAGCGAGCAAGGGAAAGACGTCGGCACCCTGAGGTGGCTGGCAAGCCCATAGCACCAGTGTCTGTGGGGCTGTGGAAGGGCTGCCAAGGGAAGGTGAGGGCCAGCAACAGCTTGCAGTCCTGGCCCCTTTGGTGTGGGAGCAGGCGCTGGACGTTTTCCGTTTGGGAGCTGGGCTCTGGCAGTGCTGAGAGCGAGCAAGGGAAAGACGTCGGCACCCTGAGGTGGCTGGCAAGCCCATAGCACCAGTGTCTGTGGGGCTGTGGAAGGGCTGCCAAGGGAAGGTGAGGGCCAGCAACAGCTTGCAGTCCTGGCCCCTTTGGTGTGGGAGCAGGCGCTGGACGTTTTCCCTTTGGGAGCTGGGCTTTCGGAGGACTGAGAGCGAGCAAGGGAAAGACGTCGGCACCCTGAGGTGGCTGGCAAGCCCAGAGCGGCAGTGTCTGTGGGGCTGTGGAAGGGTTGCCAAGGGAAGGGGAGGGCCAGCAACAGCTTGCAGTCCTGGCCCCTTTGGTGTGGGAGCAGGCGCTGGACGTTTTCCATTTGGGAGCTGGGCTCTGGCAGGACTGAGAGCGAGCAAGGGAAAGACGTCGGCACCCTGAGGTGGCTGGCAAGCCCATAGCACCAGTGTCTGTGGGGCTGTGGAAGGGCTGCCAAGGGAAGGTGAGGGCCAGCAACAGCTTGCAGTCCTGGCCCCTTTGGTGTGGGAGCAGGCGCTGGTCGTTTTCCATTTGGGAGCTGGGCTCTGGCAGTGCTGAGAGCGAGCAAGGGAAAGACGTCGGCACCCTGAGGTGGCTGGCAAGCCCAGAGCGGCAGTGTCTGTGGGGCTGTGGAAGGGCT
This sequence comes from Aptenodytes patagonicus, assembly GCF_965638725.1. Taxonomy (NCBI): domain Eukaryota; kingdom Metazoa; phylum Chordata; class Aves; order Sphenisciformes; family Spheniscidae; genus Aptenodytes; species Aptenodytes patagonicus. The sequence continues at coordinate 252,866 of NW_027472013.1, forward strand.
GCCAAGGGAAGGGGAGGGCCAGCAACAGCTTGCAGTCCTGGCCCCTTTGGTGTGGGAGCACGCGCTGGACGTTTTCCATTTGGGACTGGGCTCTGGCAGTGCTGAGAGCGAGCAAGGGAAAGACGTCGGCACCCTGAGGTGGCTGGCAAGCCCATAGCACCAGTGTCTGTGGGGCTGTGGAAGGGCTGCCAAGGGAAGGTGAGGGCCAGCAACAGCTTGCAGTCCTGGCCCCTTTGGTGTGGGAGCAGGCGCTGGACGTTTTCCCTTTGGGAGCTGGGCTTTCGGAGGACTGAGAGCGAGCAAGGGAAAGACGTTGGCACCCTGAGGTGGCTGGCAAGCCCAGAGCGGCAGTGTCTGTGGGGCTGTGGAAGGGCTGCCAAGGGAAGGTGAGGGCCAGCAACAGCTTGCAGTCCTGGCCCCTTTGGTGTGGGAGCAGGCGCTGGACGTTTTCCCTTTGGGAGCTGGGCTTTCGGAGGACTGAGAGCGAGCAAGGGAAAGACGTTGGCACCCTGAGGTGGCTGGGAAGCCCAGAGCGGCAGTGTCTGTGGGGCTGTGGAAGGGCTGCCAAGGGAAGGTGAGGGCCAGCAACAGCTTGCAGTCCTGGCCCCTTTGGTGTGGGAGCAGGCGCTGGACGTTTTCCATTTGGGAGCTTCTCTGGCAGTGCTGAGAGCGAGCAAGGGAAAGACGTTGGCACCCTGATGTGGCTGGCAAGCCCATAGCACCAGTGTCTGTGGGGCTGTGGAAGGGCTGCCAAGGGAAGGTGAGGGCCAGCAACAGCTTGCAGTCCTGGCCCCTTTGGTGTGGGAGCAGGCGCTGGTCGTTTTCCATTTGGGAGCTGGGCTCTGGCAGTGCTGAGAGCGAGCAAGGGAAAGACGTCGGCACCCTGAGGTGGCTGGCAAGCCCATAGCACCAGTGTCTGTGGGGCTGTGGAAGGGCTGCCAAGGGAAGGGGAGGGCCAGCAACAGCTTGCAGTCCTGGCCCCTTTGGTGTGGGAGCACGCGCTGGACGTTTTCCATTTGGGACTGGGCTCTGGCAGTGCTGAGAGCGAGCAAGGGAAAGACGTCGGCACCCTGAGGTGGCTAGCAAGCCCATAGCACCAGTGTCTGTGGGGCTGTGGAAGGGCTGCCAAGGGAAGGTGAGGGCCAGCAACAGCTTGCAGTCCTGGCCCCTTTGGTGTGGGAGCAGGCGCTGGACGTTTTCCCTTTGGGAGCTGGGCTTTCGGAGGACTGAGAGCGAGCAAGGGAAAGACGTTGGCACCCTGAGGTGGCTGGCAAGCCCAGAGCGGCAGTGTCTGTGGGGCTGTGGAAGGGCTGCCAAGGGAAGGTGAGGGCCAGCAACAGCTTGCAGTCCTGGCCCCTTTGGTGTGGGAGCAGGCGCTGGACGTTTTCCCTTTGGGAGCTGGGCTTTCGGAGGACTGAGAGCGAGCAAGGGAAAGACGTTGGCACCCTGAGGTGGCTGGGAAGCCCATAGCACCAGTGTCTGTGGGGCTGTGGAAGGGCTGCCAAGGGAAGGGGAGGGCCAGCAACAGCTTGCAGTCCTGGCCCCTTTGGTGTGGGAGCAGGCGCTGGACGTTTTCCATTTGGGAGCTTCTCTGGTAGTGCTGAGAGCGAGCAAGGGAAAGACGTCGGCACCCTGAGGTGGCTGGCAAGCCCATAGCACCAGTGTCTGTGGGGCTGTGGAAGGGCTGCCAAGGGAAGGGGAGGGCCAGCAACAGCTTGCAGTCCTGGCCCCTTTGGTGTGGGAGCAGGCGCTGGACGTTTTCCCTTTGGGAGCTGGGCTCTGGCAGGACTGAGAGCGAGCAAGGGAAAGACGTCGCCACCCTTAGGTGGCTGGCAAGCCCATAGCACCAGTGTCTGTGGGGCTGTGGAAGGGCTGCCAAGGGAAGGGGAGGGCCAGCAACAGCTTGCAGTCCTGGCCCCTTTGGTGTGGGAGCAGGCGCTGGACGTTTTCCCTTTGGGAGCTGGGCTCTGGCAGGACTGAGAGCGAGCAAGGGAAAGACGTTGGCACCCTGAGGTGGCTGGCAAGCCCATAGCACCAGTGTCTGTGGGGCTGTGGAAGGGCTGCCAAGGGAAGGTGAGGGCCAGCAACAGCTTGCAGTCCTGGCCCCTTTGGTGTGGGAGCAGGCGCTGGACGTTTTCCATTTGGGAGCTGGGCTCTGGCAGGACTGAGAGCGAGCAAGGGAAAGACGTCGGCACCCTGAGGTGGCTGGCAAGCCCATAGCACCAGTGTCTGTGGGGCTGTGGAAGGGCTGCCAAGGGAAGGTGAGGGCCAGCAACAGCTTGCAGTCCTGGCCCCTTTGGTGTGGGAGCAGGCGCTGGACGTTTTCCATTTGGGAGCTGGGCTCTGGCAGGACTGAGAGCGAGCAAGGGAAAGACGTCGGCACCCTGAGGTGGCTGGCAAGCCCATAGCACCAGTGTCTGTGGGGCTGTGGAAGGGCTGCGAAGGGAAGGTGAGGGCTAGCAACAGCTTGCAGTCCTGGCCCCTTTGGTGTGGGAGCAGGCGCTGGACGTTTTCCATTTGGGAGCTGGGCTCTGGCAGTGCTGAGAGCGAGCAAGGGAAAGACGTTGGCACCCTGAGGTGGCTGGCAAGCCCATAGCACCAGTGTCTGTGGGGCTGTGGAAGGGCTGCCAAGGGAAGGGGAGGGCCAGCAACAGCTTGCAGTCCTGGCCCCTTTGGTGTGGGAGCAGGCGCTGGACGTTTTCCCTTTGGGAGCTGGGCTTTCGGAGGACTGAGAGCGAGCAAGGGAAAGACGTCGGCACCCTGAGGTGGCTGGCAAGCCCATAGCACCAGTGTCTGTGGGGCTGTGGAAGGGCTGCCAAGGGAAGGTGAGGGCCAGCAACAGCTTGCAGTCCTGGCCCCTTTGGTGTGGGAGCAGGCGCTGGACGTTTTCCCTTTGGGAGCTGGGCTTTCGGAGGACTGAGAGCGAGCAAGGGAAAGACGTTGGCACCCTGAGGTGGCTGGCAAGCCCATAGCACCAGTGTCTGTGGGGCTGTGGAAGGGCTGCCAAGGGAAGGGGAGGGCCAGCAACAGCTTGCAGTCCTGGCCCCTTTGGTGTGGGAGCAGGCGCTGGACGTTTTCCCTTTGGGAGCTGGGCTCTGGCAGGACTGAGAGCGAGCAAGGGAAAGACGTCGCCACCCTTAGGTGGCTGGCAAGCCCATAGCACCAGTGTCTGTGGGGCTGTGGAAGGGCTGCCAAGGGAAGGGGAGGGCCAGCAACAGCTTGCAGTCCTGGCCCCTTTGGTGTGGGAGCAGGCGCTGGACGTTTTCCCTTTGGGAGCTGGGCTCTGGCAGGACTGAGAGCGAGCAAGGGAAAGACGTCGGCACCCTGAGGTGGCTGGCAAGCCCATAGCACCAGTGTCTGTGGGGCTGTGGAAGGGCTGCCAAGGGAAGGTGAGGGCCAGCAACAGCTTGCAGTCCTGGCCCCTTTGGTGTGGGAGCAGGCGCTGGACGTTTTCCATTTGGGAGCTGGGCTCTGGCAGGACTGAGAGCGAGCAAGGGAAAGACGTCGGCACCCTGAGGTGGCTGGCAAGCCCATAGCACCAGTGTCTGTGGGGCTGTGGAAGGGCTGCCAAGGGAAGGTGAGGGCCAGCAACAGCTTGCAGTCCTGGCCCCTTTGGTGTGGGAGCAGGCGCTGGACGTTTTCCATTTGGGAGCTGGGCTCTGGCAGGACTGAGAGCGAGCAAGGGAAAGACGTCGGCACCCTGAGGTGGCTGGCAAGCCCATAGCACCAGTGTCTGTGGGGCTGTGGAAGGGCTGCGAAGGGAAGGTGAGGGCCAACAACAGCTTGCAGTCCTGGCCTCTTTGGTGTGGGAGCAGGCGCTGGACGTTTTCCATTTGGGAGCTGGGCTCTGGCAGTGCTGAGAGCGAGCAAGGGAAAGACGTCGGCACCCTGAGGTGGCTGGCAAGCCCATAGCACCAGTGTCTGTGGGGCTGTGGAAGGGCTGCCAAGGGAAGGGGAGGGCCAGCAACAGCTTGCAGTCCTGGCCCCTTTGGTGTGGGAGCAGGCGCTGGACGTTTTCCATTTGGGAGCTTCTCTGGCAGTGCTGAGAGCGAGCAAGGGAAAGACGTCGGCACCCTGAGGTGGCTGGCAAGCCCATAGCACCAGTGTCTGTGGGGCTGTGGAAGGGCTGCCAAGGGAAGGGGAGGGCCAGCAACAGCTTGCAGTCCTGGCCCCTTTGGTGTGGGAGCAGGCGCTGGACGTTTTCCCTTTGGGAGCTGGGCTCTGGCAGGACTGAGAGCGAGCAAGGGAAAGACGTCGGCACCCTTAGGTGGCTGGCAAGCCCATAGCACCAGTGTCTGTGGGGCTGTGGAAGGGCTGCCAAGGGAAGGGGAGGGCCAGCAACAGCTTGCAGTCCTGGCCCCTTTGGTGTGGGAGCAGGCGCTGGACGTTTTCCCTTTGGGAGCTGGGCTCTGGCAGGACGGAGAGCGAGCAAGGGAAAGACGTTGGCACCCTGAGGTGGCTGGCAAGCCCATAGCACCAGTGTCTGTGGGGCTGTGGAAGGGCTGCCAAGGGAAGGTGAGGGCCAGCAACAGCTTGCAGTCCTGGCCCCTTTGGTGTGGGAGCAGGCGCTGGACGTTTTCCATTTGGGAGCTGGGCTCTGGCAGGACTGAGAGCGAGCAAGGGAAAGACGTCGGCACCCTGAGGTGGCTGGCAAGCCCATAGCACCAGTGTCTGTGGGGCTGTGGAAGGGCTGCCAAGGGAAGGTGAGGGCCAGCAACAGCTTGCAGTCCTGGCCCCTTTGGTGTGGGAGCAGGCGCTGGACGTTTTCCATTTGGGAGCTGGGCTCTGGCAGGACTGAGAGCGAGCAAGGGAAAGACGTCGGCACCCTGAGGTGGCTGGCAAGCCCATAGCACCAGTGTCTGTGGGGCTGTGGAAGGGCTGCCAAGGGAAGGGGAGGGCCAGCAACAGCTTGCAGTCCTGGCCCCTTTGGTGTGGGAGCAGGCGCTGGACGTTTTCCATTTGGGAGCTGGGCTCTGGCAGTGCTGAGAGCGAGCAAGGGAAAGACGTCGGCACCCTGAGGTGGCTGGCAAGCCCATAGCACCAGTGTCTGTGGGGCTGTGGAAGGGCTGCCAAGGGAAGGGGAGGGCCAGCAACAGCTTGCAGTCCTGGCCCCTTTGGTGTGGGAGCAGGCGCTGGACGTTTTCCCTTTGGGAGCTGGGCTTTCGGAGGACTGAGAGCGAGCAAGGGAAAGACGTCGGCACCCTGAGGTGGCTGGCAAGCCCATAGCACCAGTGTCTGTGGGGCTGTGGAAGGGCTGCGAAGGGAAGGTGAGGGCCAGCAACAGCTTGCAGTCCTGGCCCCTTTGGTGTGGGAGCAGGCGCTGGACGTTTTCCCTTTGGGAGCTGGGCTCTGGCAGAACTGAGAGCGAGCAAGGGAAAGACGTCGGCACCCTGAGGTGGCTGGCAAGCCCATAGCACCAGTGTCTGTGGGGCTGTGGAAGGGCTGCCAAGGGAAGGGGAGGGCCAGCAACAGCTTGCAGTCCTGGCCCCTTTGGTGTGGGAGAAGGCGCTGGACGTTTTCCCTTTGGGAGCTGGGCTCTGGCAGTGCTGAGAGCGAGCAAGGGAAAGATGTCGGCACCCTGAGGTGGCTGGCAAGCCCATAGCACCAGTGTCTGTGGGGCTGTGGAAGGGCTGCCAAGGGAAGGGGAGGGCCAGCAACAGCTTGCAGTCCTGGCCCCTTTGGTGTGGGAGCAGGCGCTGGACGTTTTCCATTTGGGAGCTGTGATTTCGGAGGACTGAGAGCGAGCAAGGGAAAGACGTTGGCACCCTGAGGTGGCTGGCAAGCTCAGAGCGGCAGTGTCTGTGGGGCTGTGGAAGGGCTGCCAAGGGAAGGGGAGGGCCAGCAACAGCTTGCAGTCCTGGCCCCTTTGCTGTGGGAGCAGGCGCTGGACGTTTTCCATTTGGGAGCTGGGCTCTGGCAGTGCTGAGAGCGAGCAAGGAAAGACGTTGGCACCCTGAGGTGGCTGGCAAGCCCAGAGCGGCAGTGTCTGTGGGGCTGTGGAAGGGCTGCCAAGGGAAGGGGAGGGCCAGCAACAGCTTGCAGTCCTGGCCCCTTTGGTGTGGGAGCAGGCGCTGGACGTTTTCCATTTGGGAGCTGGGCTCTGGCAGGACTGAGAGCGAGCAAGGGAAAGACGTCGGCACCCTGAGGTGGCTGGGAAGCCCAGAGCGGCAGTGTCTGTGGGGCTGTGGAAGGGCTGCCAAGGGAAGGTGAGGGCCAGCAACAGCTTGCAGTCCTGGCCCCTTTGGTGTGGGAGCAGGCGCTGGACGTTTTCCATTTGGGAGCTGGGCTCTGGCAGTGCTGAGAGCGAGGAAGGGAAAGACGTCGGCACCCTGAGGTGGCTGGCAAGCCCATAGCACCAGTGTCTGTGGGGCTGTGGAAGGGCTGCCAAGGGAAGGGGAGGGCCAGCAACAGCTTGCAGTCCTGGCCCCTTTGGTGTGGGAGCACGCGCTGGACGTTTTCCATTTGGGACTGGGCTCTGGCAGGACTGAGAGCGAGCAAGGGAAAGACGTCGGCACCCTGAGGTGGCTGGCAAGCCCATAGCACCAGTGTCTGTGGGGCTGTGGAAGGGCTGCCAAGGGAAGGGGAGGGCCAGTAACAGCTTGCAGTCCTGGCCCCTTTGGTGTGGGAGCAGGCGCTGGACGTTTTCCATTTGGGACTGGGCTCTGGCAGGACTGAGAGCGAGCAAGGGAAATACGTCGGCACCATGAGGTGGCTGGCAAGCCCATAGCACCAGTGTCTGTGGGGCTGTGGAAGGCCTGCCAAGGGAAGGGGAGGGCCAGCAACAGCTTGCAGTCCTGGCCCCTTTGGTGTGGGAGCAGGCGCTGGACGTTTTCCCTTTGGGAGCTGGGCTTTCGGAGGACTGAGAGTGAGCAAGGGAAAGACGTCGGCACCCTGAGGTGGCTGGTAAGCCCATAGCACCAGTGTCTGTGGGGCTGTGGAAGGGCTGCCAAGGGAAGGGGAGGGCCAGCAACAGCTTGCAGTCCTGGCCCCTTTGGTGTGGGAGCAGGCGCTGGACGTTTTCCCTTTGGGAGCTGGGCTCTGGCAGTGCTGAGAGCGAGCAAGGGAAAGACGTCGGCACCCTGAGGTGGCTGGGAAGCCCAGAGCGGCAGTGTCTGTGGGGCTGTGGAAGGGCTGCCAAGGGAAGGTGAGGGCCAGCAACAGCTTGCAGTCCTGGCCCCTTTGGTGTGGGAGCAGGCGCTGGTCGTTTTCCCTTTGGGAGCTGGGCTTTCGGAGGACTGAGAGCGAGCAAGGGAAAGACGTCGGCACCCTGAGGTGGCTGGCAAGCCCATAGCACCAGTGTCTGTGGGGCTGTGGAAGGGCTGCCAAGGGAAGGGGAGGGCCAGCAACAGCTTGCAGTCCTGGCCCCTTTGGTGTGGGAGCAGGCGCTGGACGTTTTCCCTTTGGGAGCTGGGCTCTGGCAGTGCTGAGAGCGAGCAAGGGAAAGATGTCGGCACCCTGAGGTGGCTGGCAAGCTCAGAGCGGCAGTGTCTGTGGGGCTGTGGAAGGGCTGCCAAGGGAAGGGGAGGGCCAGCAACAGCTTGCAGTCCTGGCCCCTTTGGTGTGGGAGCAGGCGCTGGACGTTTTCCATTTGGGAGCTGGGCTTTTGCAGGACTGAGAGCGAGCAAGGGAAAGACGTCGGCACCCTGAGGTGGCTGGCAAGCCCATAGCACCAGTGTCTGTGGGGCTGTGGAAGGGCTGCCAAGGGAAGGTGAGGGCTAGCAACAGCTTGCAGTCCTGGCCCCTTTGGTGTGGGAGCAGGCGCTGGACGTTTTCCATTTGGGAGCTGGGCTTTCGGAGGACTGAGAGCGAGCAAGGGAAAGACGTCGGCACCCTGAGGTGGCTGGCAAGCCCATAGCACCAGTGTCTGTGGGGCTGTGGAAGGGCTGCCAAGGGAAGGGGAGGGCCAGCAACAGCTTGCAGTCCTGGCCCCTTTGGTGTGGGAGCAGGCGCTGGACGTTTTCCATTTGGGAGCTGGGCTCTGGCAGTGCTGAGAGCGAGCAAGGGAAATACGTCGGCACCCTGAGGTGGCTGGCAAGCCCATAGCACCAGTGTCTGTGGGGCTGTGGAAGGGCTGCCAAGGGAAGGGGAGGGCCAGCAACAGCTTGCAGTCCTGGCCCCTTTGGTGTGGGAGCACGCGCTGGACGTTTTCCATTTGGGACTGGGCTCTGGCAGGACTGAGAGCGAGCAAGGGAAAGACGTCGGCACCCTGAGGTGGCTGGCAAGCCCATAGCACCAGTGTCTGTGGGGCTGTGGAAGGGCTGCCAAGGGAAGGGGAGGGCCAGTAACAGCTTGCAGTCCTGGCCCCTTTGGTGTGGGAGCAGGCGCTGGACGTTTTCCATTTGGGACTGGGCTCTGGCAGGACTGAGAGCGAGCAAGGGAAATACGTCGGCACCATGAGGTGGCTGGCAAGCCCATAGCACCAGTGTCTGTGGGGCTGTGGAAGGCCTGCCAAGGGAAGGGGAGGGCCAGCAACAGCTTGCAGTCCTGGCCCCTTTGGTGTGGGAGCAGGCGCTGGACGTTTTCCCTTTGGGAGCTGGGCTTTCGGAGGACTGAGAGTGAGCAAGGGAAAGACGTCGGCACCCTGAGGTGGCTGGTAAGCCCATAGCACCAGTGTCTGTGGGGCTGTGGAAGGGCTGCCAAGGGAAGGGGAGGGCCAGCAACAGCTTGCAGTCCTGGCCCCTTTGGTGTGGGAGCAGGCGCTGGACGTTTTCCCTTTGGGAGCTGGGCTCTGGCAGTGCTGAGAGCGAGCAAGGGAAAGACGTCGGCACCCTGAGGTGGCTGGGAAGCCCAGAGCGGCAGTGTCTGTGGGGCTGTGGAAGGGCTGCCAAGGGAAGGTGAGGGCCAGCAACAGCTTGCAGTCCTGGCCCCTTTGGTGTGGGAGCAGGCGCTGGTCGTTTTCCCTTTGGGAGCTGGGCTTTCGGAGGACTGAGAGCGAGCAAGGGAAAGACGTCGGCACCCTGAGGTGGCTGGCAAGCCCATAGCACCAGTGTCTGTGGGGCTGTGGAAGGGCTGCCAAGGGAAGGGGAGGGCCAGCAACAGCTTGCAGTCCTGGCCCCTTTGGTGTGGGAGCAGGCGCTGGACGTTTTCCCTTTGGGAGCTGGGCTCTGGCAGTGCTGAGAGCGAGCAAGGGAAAGATGTCGGCACCCTGAGGTGGCTGGCAAGCTCAGAGCGGCAGTGTCTGTGGGGCTGTGGAAGGGCTGCCAAGGGAAGGGGAGGGCCAGCAACAGCTTGCAGTCCTGGCCCCTTTGGTGTGGGAGCAGGCGCTGGACGTTTTCCATTTGGGAGCTGGGCTTTTGCAGGACTGAGAGCGAGCAAGGGAAAGACGTCGGCACCCTGAGGTGGCTGGCAAGCCCATAGCACCAGTGTCTGTGGGGCTGTGGAAGGGCTGCCAAGGGAAGGTGAGGGCTAGCAACAGCTTGCAGTCCTGGCCCCTTTGGTGTGGGAGCAGGCGCTGGACGTTTTCCATTTGGGAGCTGGGCTTTCGGAGGACTGAGAGCGAGCAAGGGAAAGACGTCGGCACCCTGAGGTGGCTGGCAAGCCCATAGCACCAGTGTCTGTGGGGCTGTGGAAGGGCTGCCAAGGGAAGGTGAGGGCTAGCAACAGCTTGCAGTCCTGGCCCCTTTGGTGTGGGAGCAGGCGCTGGACGTTTTCCATTTGGGAGCTGGGCTCTGGCAGTGTTGAGAGCGAGCAAGGGAAAGACGTCGGCACCCTGAGGTGGCTGGCAAGCCCATAGCACCAGTGTCTGTGGGGCTGTGGAAGGGCTGCCAAGGGAAGGGGAGGGCCAGCAACAGCTTGCAGTCCTGGCCCCTTTGGTGTGGGAGCAGGCGCTGGACGTTTTCCCTTTGGGAGCTGGGCTCTGGCAGGACTGAGAGCGAGCAAGGGAAAGACGTCGGCACCCTGAGGTGGCTAGCAAGCCCATAGCACCAGTGTCTGTGGGGCTGTGGAAGGGCTGCGAAGGGAAGGTGAGGGCCAGCAACAGCTTGCAGTCCTGGCCCCTTTGGTGTGGGAGCAGGCGCTGGACGTTTTCCCTTTGGGAGCTGGGCTCTGGCAGGACTGAGAGCGAGCAAGGGAAAGACGTCGGCACCCTGAGGTGGCTGGCAAGCCCATAGCACCAGTGTCTGTGGGGCTGTGGAAGGGCTGCCAAGGGAAGGGGAGGGCCAGCAACAGCTTGCAGTCCTGGCCCCTTTGGTGTGGGAGAAGGCGCTGGACGTTTTCCCTTTGGGAGCTGGGCTCTGGCAGTGCTGAGAGCGAGCAAGGGAAATATGTCGGCACCCTGAGGTGGCTGGCAAGCTCAGAGCGGCAGTGTCTGTGGGGCTGTGGAAGGGCTGCCAAGGGAAGGGGAGGGCCAGCAACAGCTTGCAGTCCTGGCCCCTTTGGTGTGGGAGCAGGCGCTGGACGTTTTCCATTTGGGAGCTGTGATTTCGGAGGACTGAGAGCGAGCAAGGGAAAGACGTTGGCACCCTGAGGTGGCTGGCAAGCTCAGAGCAGCAGTGTCTGTGGGGCTGTGGAAGGGCTGCCAAGGGAAGGGGAGGGCCAGCAACAGCTTGCAGTCCTGGCCCCTTTGCTGTGGGAGCAGGCGCTGGACGTTTTCCATTTGGGAGCTGGGCTCTGGCAGGACTGAGAGCGAGCAAGGGAAAGACGTCGGCACCCTGAGGTGGCAGGCAAGCCCATAGCACCAGTGTCTGTGGGGCTGTGGAAGGGCTGCCAAGGGAAGGGGAGGGCCAGCAACAGCTTGCAGTCCTGGCCCCTTTGGTGTGGGAGCAGGCGCTGGACGTATTCCATTTGGGAGCTGGGCTCTGGCAGGACTGAGAGCGAGCAAGGGAAAGACGTCGGCACCCTGAGGTGGCTGGCAAGCCCATAGCACCAGTGTCTGTGGGGCTGTGGAAGGGCTGCCAAGGGAAGGTGAGGGCCAGCAACAGCTTGCAGTCCTGGCCCCTTTGGTGTGGGAGCAGGCGCTGGACATTCTCCATTTGGGAGCTGGGCTTTCGGAGGACTGAGAGCGAGCAAGGGAAAGACGTCGGCACCCTGAGGTGGCTGGCAAGCCCATAGCACCAATGTCTGTGGGGCTGTGGAAGGGCTGCCAAGGGAAGGTGAGGGCCAGCAACAGCTTGCAGTCCTGGCCCCTTTGGTGTGGGAGCAGGCGCTGGACGTTTTCCATTTGGGACTGGGCTCTGGCAGGACTGAGAGCGAGCAAGGGAAAGACGTCGGCACCCTGAGGTGGCTGGCAAGCCCATAGCACCAGTGTCTCTGGAAGGGCTGCGAAGGGAAGGTGAGGGCCAGCAACAGCTTGCAGTCCTGGCCCCTTTGGTGTGGGAGCAGGCGCTGGACGTTTTCCATTTGGGAGCTGGGCTCTGGCAGTGCTGAGAGCGAGGAAGGGAAAGACGTCGGCACCCTGAGGTGGCTGGCAAGCCCATAGCACCAGTGTCTGTGTGGCTGTGGAAGGGCTGCCAAGGGAAGGGGAGGGCCAGCAACAGCTTGCAGTCCTGGCCCCTTTGGTGTGGGAGCACGCGCTGGACGTTTTCCATTTGGGACTGGGCTCTGGCAGGACTGAGAGCGAGCAAGGGAAAGACGTCGGCACCCTGAGGTGGCTGGCAAGCCCATAGCACCAGTGTCTGTGGGGCTGTGGAAGGGCTGCCAAGGGAAGGGGAGGGCCAGCAACAGCTTGCAGTCCTGGCCCCTTTGGTGTGGGAGCAGGCGCTGGACGTTTTCCCTTTGGGAGCTGGGCTCTGGCAGTGCTGAGAGCGAGCAAGGGAAAGATGTCGGCACCCTGAGGTGGCTGGCAAGCTCAGAGCGGCAGTGTCTGTGGGGCTGTGGAAGGGCTGCCAAGGGAAGGGGAGGGCCAGCAACAGCTTGCAGTCCTGGCCCCTTTGGTGTGGGAGCAGGCGCTGGACGTTTTCCATTTGGGAGCTGGGCTTTTGCAGGACTGAGAGCGAGCAAGGGAAAGACGTCGGCACCCTGAGGTGGCTGGCAAGCCCATAGAACCAGTGTCTGTGGGGCTGTGGAAGGGCTGCCAAGGGAAGGTGAGGGCTAGCAACAGCTTGCAGTCCTGGCCCCTTTGGTGTGGGAGCAGGCGCTGGACGTTTTCCATTTGGGAGCTGGGCTTTCGGAGGACTGAGAGCGAGCAAGGGAAAGACGTCGGCACCCTGAGGTGGCTGGCAAGCCCATAGCACCAGTGTCTGTGGGGCTGTGGAAGGGCTGCCAAGGGAAGGTGAGGGCTAGCAACAGCTTGCAGTCCTGGCCCCTTTGGTGTGGGAGCAGGCGCTGGACGTTTTCCATTTGGGAGCTGGGCTCTGGCAGTGTTGAGAGCGAGCAAGGGAAAGACGTCGGCACCCTGAGGTGGCTGGCAAGCCCATAGCACCAGTGTCTGTGGGGCTGTGGAAGGGCTGCCAAGGGAAGGGGAGGGCCAGCAACAGCTTGCAGTCCTGGCCCCTTTGGTGTGGGAGCAGGCGCTGGACGTTTTCCCTTTGGGAGCTGGGCTCTGGCAGGACTGAGAGCGAGCAAGGGAAAGACGTCGGCACCCTGAGGTGGCTAGCAAGCCCATAGCACCAGTGTCTGTGGGGCTGTGGAAGGGCTGCGAAGGGAAGGTGAGGGCCAGCAACAGCTTGCAGTCCTGGCCCCTTTGGTGTGGGAGCAGGCGCTGGACGTTTTCCCTTTGGGAGCTGGGCTCTGGCAGGACTGAGAGCGAGCAAGGGAAAGACGTCGGCACCCTGAGGTGGCTGGCAAGCCCATAGCACCAGTGTCTGTGGGGCTGTGGAAGGGCTGCCAAGGGAAGGGGAGGGCCAGCAACAGCTTGCAGTCCTGGCCCCTTTGGTGTGGGAGAAGGCGCTGGACGTTTTCCCTTTGGGAGCTGGGCTCTGGCAGTGCTGAGAGCGAGCAAGGGAAATATGTCGGCACCCTGAGGTGGCTGGCAAGCTCAGAGCGGCAGTGTCTGTGGGGCTGTGGAAGGGCTGCCAAGGGAAGGGGAGGGCCAGCAACAGCTTGCAGTCCTGGCCCCTTTGGTGTGGGAGCAGGCGCTGGACGTTTTCCATTTGGGAGCTGTGATTTCGGAGGACTGAGAGCGAGCAAGGGAAAGACGTTGGCACCCTGAGGTGGCTGGCAAGCTCAGAGCAGCAGTGTCTGTGGGGCTGTGGAAGGGCTGCCAAGGGAAGGGGAGGGCCAGCAACAGCTTGCAGTCCTGGCCCCTTTGCTGTGGGAGCAGGCGCTGGACGTTTTCCATTTGGGAGCTGGGCTCTGGCAGGACTGAGAGCGAGCAAGGGAAAGACGTCGGCACCCTGAGGTGGCAGGCAAGCCCATAGCACCAGTGTCTGTGGGGCTGTGGAAGGGCTGCCAAGGGAAGGGGAGGGCCAGCAACAGCTTGCAGTCCTGGCCCCTTTGGTGTGGGAGCAGGCGCTGGACGTATTCCATTTGGGAGCTGGGCTCTGGCAGGACTGAGAGCGAGCAAGGGAAAGACGTCGGCACCCTGAGGTGGCTGGCAAGCCCATAGCACCAGTGTCTGTGGGGCTGTGGAAGGGCTGCCAAGGGAAGGTGAGGGCCAGCAACAGCTTGCAGTCCTGGCCCCTTTGGTGTGGGAGCAGGCGCTGGACATTCTCCATTTGGGAGCTGGGCTTTCGGAGGACTGAGAGCGAGCAAGGGAAAGACGTCGGCACCCTGAGGTGGCTGGCAAGCCCATAGCACCAATGTCTGTGGGGCTGTGGAAGGGCTGCGAAGGGAAGGTGAGGGCCAGCAACAGCTTGCAGTCCTGGCCCCTTTGGTGTGGGAGCAGGCGCTGGACGTTTTCCATTTGGGACTGGGCTCTGGCAGGACTGAGAGCGAGCAAGGGAAAGACGTCGGCACCCTGAGGTGGCTGGCAAGCCCATAGCACCAGTGTCTCTGGAAGGGCTGCGAAGGGAAGGTGAGGGCCAGCAACAGCTTGCAGTCCTGGCCCCTTTGGTGTGGGAGCAGGCGCTGGACGTTTTCCATTTGGGAGCTGGGCTCTGGCAGTGCTGAGAGCGAGGAAGGGAAAGACGTCGGCACCCTGAGGTGGCTGGCAAGCCCATAGCACCAGTGTCTGTGGGGCTGTGGAAGGGCTGCCAAGGGAAGGGGAGGGCCAGCAACAGCTTGCAGTCCTGGCCCCTTTGGTGTGGGAGCACGCGCTGGACGTTTTCCATTTGGGACTGGGCTCTGGCAGGACTGAGAGCGAGCAAGGGAAAGACGTCGGCACCCTGAGGTGGCTGGCAAGCCCATAGCACCAGTGTCTGTGGGGCTGTGGAAGGGCTGCCAAGGGAAGGGGAGGGCCAGCAACAGCTTGCAGTCCTGGCCCCTTTGGTGTGGGAGCAGGCGCTGGACGTTTTCCCTTTGGGAGCTGGGCTCTGGCAGTGCTGAGAGCGAGCAAGGGAAAGACGTCGGCACCCTGAGGTGGCTGGCAAGCCCATAGCACCAGTGTCTGTGGGGCTGTGGAAGGCCTGCCAAGGGAAGGGGAGGGCCAGCAACAGCTTGCAGTCCTGGCCCCTTTGGTGTGGGAGCAGGCGCTGGACGTTTTCCCTTTGGGAGCTGGACTTTCGGAGGACTGAGAGCGAGCAAGGGAAAGACGTCGGCACCCTGAGGTGGCTGGGAAGCCCAGAGCGGCAGTGTCTGTGGGGCTGTGGAAGGGCTGCCAAGGGAAGGTGAGGGCCAGCAACAGCTTGCAGTCCTGGCCCCTTTGGTGTGGGAGCAGGCGCTGGACGTTTTCCCTTTGGGAGCTGGGCTCTGGCAGTGCTGAGAGCGAGCAAGGGAAAGATGTCGGCACCCTGAGGTGGCTGGCAAGCTCAGAGCGGCAGCGTCTGTGGGGCTGTGGAAGGGCTGCCAAGGGAAGGGGAGGGCCAGCAACAGCTTGCAGTCCTGGCCCCTTTGGTGTGGGAGCAGGCTCTGGACGTTTTCCGTTTGGGAGCTGGGCTCTGGCAGTGCTGAGAGCGAGCAAGGGAAAGACGTCGGCACCCTGAGGTGGCTGGCAAGCCCAGAGCGGCAGTGTCTGTGGGGCTGTGGAAGGGCTGCCAAGGGAAGGGGAGGGCCAGCAACAGCTTGCAGTCCTGGCCCCTTTGGTGTGGGAGCAGGCGCTGGACGTTTTCCCTTTGGGAGCTGGGCTCTGGCAGTGCTGAGAGCGAGCAAGGGAAAGACGTCGGCACCCTGAGGTGGCTGGGAAGCCCAGAGCGGCAGTGTCTGTGGGGCTGTGGAAGGGCTGCCAAGGGAAGGTGAGGGCTAGCAACAGCTTGCAGTCCTGGCCCCTTTGGTGTGGGAGCAGGCGCTGGACGTTTTCCATTTGGGAGCTGGGCTTTCGGAGGACTGAGAGCGAGCAAGGGAAAGACGTCGGCACCCTGAGGTGGCTGGCAAGCCCATAGCACCAGTGTCTGTGGGGCTGTGGAAGGGCCGTCAAGGGAAGGGGAGGGCCAGCAACAGCTTGCAGTCCTGGCCCCTTTGGTGTGGGAGCAGGCGCTGGACGTTTTCCCTTTGGGAGCTGGGCTCTGGCAGTGCTGAGAGCGAGCAAGGGAAAGATGTCGGCACCCTGAAGTGGCTGGCAAGCTCAGAGCGGCAGTGTCTGTGGGGCTGTGGAAGGGCTGCCAAGGGAAGGTGAGGGCCAGCAACAGCTTGCAGTCCTGGCCCCTTTGGTGTGGGAGCAGGCGCTGGACGTTTTCCCTTTGGGAGCTGGGCTTTTGCAGGACTGAGAGCGAGCAAGGGAAAGACGTCGGCACCCTGAGGTGGCTGGCAAGCTCAGAGCGGCAGTGTCTGTGGGGCTGTGGAAGGGCTGCCAAGGGAAGGTGAGGGCCAGCAACAGCTTTCAGTCCTGGCCCCTTTGGTGTGGGAGCAGGCGCTGGACGTTTTCCATTTGGGAGCTGGGCTCTGGCAGGACTGAGAGCGAGCAAGGGAAAGACGTTGGCACCCTGAGGTGGCTGGCAAGCCCATAGCACCAGTGTCTGTGGGGCTGTGGAAGGGCTGCCAAGGGAAGGGGAGGGCCAGCAACAGCTTGCAGTCCTGGCCCCTTTGGTGTGGGAGCAGGCGCTGGACGTTTTCCCTTTGGGAGCTCGGCTTTCGGAGGACTGAGAGCGAGCAAGGGAAAGACGTTGGCACCCTGAGGTGGCTGGCAAGCTCAGAGCAGCAGTGTCTGTGGGGCTGTGGAAGGGCTGCCAAGGGAAGGGGAGGGCCAGCAACAGCTTGCAATCCTGGCCCCTTTGGTGTGGGAGCAGGTGCTGGACGTTTTCCGTTTGGGAGCTTCTCTGGCAGTGCTGAGAGAAAACAAGGGAAAGACGTCGGCACCCTGAGGTGGCTGGCAAGCCCATAGCACCAGTGTCTGTGGGGCTGTGGAAGGGCTGCGAAGGGAAGGTGAGGGCCAGCAACAGCTTGCAGTCCTGGCCCCTTTGGTGTGGGAGCAGGCGCTGGACGTTTTCCATTTGGGAGCTGGGCTCTGGCAGGACTGAGAGCGAGCAAGGGAAAGACGTCGGCACCCTGAGGGGTCTGGCAAGCCCATAGCACCAGTGCCTGTGGGGCTGTGGAAGGGCTGCCAAGGGAAGGGGAGGGCCAGCAACAGCTTGCAGTCCTGGCCCCTTTGGTGTGGGAGCAGGCGCTGGACGTTTTCCCTTTGGGAGCTGGGCTTTCGGAGGACTGAGAGTGAGCAAGGGAAAGACGTCGGCACCCTGAGGTGGCTGGCAAGCCCATAGCACCAGTGTCTGTGGGGCTGTGGAAGGGCTGCCAAGGGAAGGGGAGGGCCAGCAACAGCTTGCAGTCCTGGCCCCTTTGGTGTGGGAGCAGGCGCTGGACGTTTTCCATTTGGGAGCTGGGCTCTGGCAGGACTGAGAGCGAGCAAGGGAAAGACGTCGGCACCCTGAGGTGGCTGGCAAGCCCATAGCACCAGTGTCTGTGGGGCTGTGGAAGGGCTGCCAAGGGAAGGGGAGGGCCAGCAACAGCTTGCAGTCCTGGCCCCTTTGGTGTGGGAGCAGGCGCTGGACGTTTTCCCTTTGGGAGCTGGGCTTTCGGAGGACTGAGAGTGAGCAAGGGAAAGACGTCGGCACCCTGAGGTGGCTGGCAAGCCCATAGCACCAGTGTCTGTGGGGCTGTGGAAGGGCTGCCAAGGGAAGGGGAGGGCCAGCAACAGCTTGCAGTCCTGGCCCCTTTGGTGTGGGAGCAGGCGCTGGACATTCTCCATTTGGGAGCTGGGCTTTCGGAGGACTGAGAGCGAGCAAGGGAAAGACGTCGGCACCCTGAGGTGGCTGGCAAGCCCATAGCACCAATGTCTGTGGGGCTGTGGAAGGGCTGCCAAGGGAAGGTGAGGGCCAGCAACAGCTTGCAGTCCTGGCCCCTTTGGTGTGGGAGCAGGCGCTGGACGTTTTCCATTTGGGAGCTGGGCTCTGGCAGGACTGAGAGCGAGCAAGGGAAAGACGTCGGCACCCTGAGGTGGCTGGCAAGCCCATAGCACCAGTGTCTGTGGAAGGGCTGCGAAGGGAAGGTGAGGGCCAGCAACAGCTTGCAGTCCTGGCCCCTTTGGTGTGGGAGCAGGCGCTGGACGTTTTCCATTTGGGAGCTGGGCTCTGGCAGGACTGAGAGCGAGCAAGGGAAAGACGTCGGCACCCTGAGGTGGCTGGCAAGCCCATAGCACCAATGTCTGTGGGGCTGTGGAAGGGCTGCCAAGGGAAGGGGAGGGCCAGCAACAGCTTGCAGTCCTGGCCCCTTTGGTGTGGGAGCACGCGCTGGACGTTTTCCATTTGGGAGCTGGGCTTTCGGAGGACTGAGAGCAAGCAAGGGAAAGACGTCGGCACCCTGAGGTGGCTGGCAAGCCCATAGCACCAGTGTCTGTGGGGCTGTGGAAGGGCTGCCAAGGGAAGGGGAGGGCCAGTAACAGCTTGCAGTCCTGGCCCCTTTGGTGTGGGAGCAGGCGCTGGACGTTTTCCGTTTGGGAGCTGGGCTCTGGCAGTGCTGAGAGCGAGCAAGGGAAAGACGTCGGCACCCTGAGGTGGCTGGCAAGCCCATAGCACCAGTGTCTGTGGGGCTGTGGAAGGGCTGCCAAGGGAAGGGGAGGGCCAGCAACAGCTTGCAGTCCTGGCCCCTTTGGTGTGGGAGCAGGCGCTGGACGTTTTCCCTTTGGGAGCTGGGCTCTGGCAGTGCTGAGAGCGAGCAAGGGAAAGACGTCGGCACCCTGAGGTGGCTGGGAAGCCCATAGCACCAGTGTCTGTGGGGCTGTGGAAGGGCTGCCAAGGGAAGGGGAGGGCCAGCAACAGCTTGCAGTCCTGGCCCCTTTGGTGTGGGAGCAGGCGCTGGACGTTTTCCCTTTGGGAGCTGGGCTTTCGGAGGACTGAGAGCGAGCAAGGGAAAGACGTCGGCACCCTGAGGTGGCTGGCAAGCCCATAGCACCAATGTCTGTGGGGCTGTGGAAGGGCTGCCAAGGGAAGGGGAGGGCCAGCAACAGCTTGCAGTCCTGGCCCCTTTGGTGTGGGAGCAGGCGCTGGACATTCTCCATTTGGGAGCTGGGCTTTCGGAGGACTGAGAGCGAGCAAGGGAAAGACGTCGGCACCCTGAGGTGGCTGGCAAGCCCATAGCACCAATGTCTGTGGGGCTGTGGAAGGGCTGCCAAGGGAAGGTGAGGGCCAGCAACAGCTTGCAGTCCTGGCCCCTTTGGTGTGGGAGCAGGCGCTGGACGTTTTCCCTTTGGGAGCTGGGCTTTCGGAGGACTGAGAGCGAGCAAGGGAAAGACGTCGGCACCCTGAGGTGGCTGGCAAGCCCATAGCACCAGTGTCTGTGGAAGGGCTGCGAAGGGAAGGTGAGGGCCAGCAACAGCTTGCAGTCCTGGCCCCTTTGGTGTGGGAGCAGGCGCTGGACGTTTTCCATTTGGGAGCTGGGCTCTGGCAGGACTGAGAGCGAGCAAGGGAAAGACGTCGGCACCCTGAGGTGGCTGGCAAGCCCATAGCACCAATGTCTGTGGGGCTGTGGAAGGGCTGCCAAGGGAAGGGGAGGGCCAGCAACAGCTTGCAGTCCTGGCCCCTTTGGTGTGGGAGCACGCGCTGGACGTTTTCCATTTGGGAGCTGGGCTTTCGGAGGACTGAGAGCAAGCAAGGGAAAGACGTCGGCACCCTGAGGTGGCTGGCAAGCCCATAGCACCAGTGTCTGTGGGGCTGTGGAAGGGCTGCCAAGGGAAGGGGAGGGCCAGTAACAGCTTGCAGTCCTGGCCCCTTTGGTGTGGGAGCAGGCGCTGGACGTTTTCCGTTTGGGAGCTGGGCTCTGGCAGTGCTGAGAGCGAGCAAGGGAAAGACGTCAGCACCCTGAGGTGGCTGGCAAGCCCATAGCACCAGTGTCTGTGGGGCTGTGGAAGGGCTGCCAAGGGAAGGGGAGGGCCAGCAACAGCTTGCAGTCCTGGCCCCTTTGGTGTGGGAGCAGGCGCTGGACGTTTTCCCTTTGGGAGCTTCTCTGGCAGGACTGAGAGCGAGCAAGGGAAAGACGTCGGCACCCTGAGGTGGCTGGCAAGCCCATAGCACCAGTGTCTGTGGGGCTGTGGAAGGGCTGCCAAGGGAAGGGGAGGGCCAGCAACAGCTTGCAGTCCTGGCCCCTTTGGTGTGGGAGCAGGCGCTGGACGTTTTCCCTTTGGGAGCTGGGCTCTGGCAGTGCTGAGAGCGAGCAAGGGAAAGACGTCGGCACCCTGAGGTGGCTGGCAAGCCCATAGCACCAGTGTCTGTGGGGCTGTGGAAGGGCTGCCAAGGGAAGGGGAGGGCCAGCAACAGCTTGCAGTCCTGGCCCCTTTGGTGTGGGAGCAGGCGCTGGACGTTTTCCCTTTGGGAGCTGGGCTTTCGGAGGACTGAGAGCGAGCAAGGGAAAGACGTCGGCACCCTGAGGTGGCTGGCAAGCCCATAGCACCAATGTCTGTGGGGCTGTGGAAGGGCTGCCAAGGGAAGGTGAGGGCCAGCAACAGCTTGCAGTCCTGGCCCCTTTGGTGTGGGAGCAGGCGCTGGATGTTTTCCATTTGGGACTGGGCTCTGGCAGGACTGAGAGCGAGCAAGGGAAAGACGTCGGCACCCTGAGGTGGCTGGCAAGCCCATAGCACCAGTGTCTGTGGAAGGGCTGCGAAGGGAAGGTGAGGGCCAGCAACAGCTTGCAGTCCTGGCCCCTTTGGTGTGGGAGCAGGCGCTGGACGTTTTCCATTTGGGAGCTGGGCTCTGGCATGACTGAGAGCGAGCAAGGGAAAGACGTTGGCACCCTGAGGTGGCTGGCAAGCCCATAGCACCAGTGTCTGTGTGGCTGTGGAAGGGCTGCCAAGGGAAGGGGAGGGCCAGCAACAGCTTGCAGTCCTGGCCCCTTTGGTGTGGGAGCAGGCGCTGGACGTTTTCCATTTGGGAGCTGTGATTTCGGAGGACTGAGAGCGAGCAAGGGAAAGACGTTGGCACCCTGAGGTGGCTGGCAAGCTCAGAGCAGCAGTGTCTGTGGGGCTGTGGAAGGGCTGCCAAGGGAAGGGGAGGGCCAGCAACAGCTTGCAGTCCTGGCCCCTTTGGTGTGGGAGCAGTCGCTGGACGTTTTCCATTTGGGAGCTGGGCTCTGGCAGTGCTGAGAGCGAGCAAGGGAAAGACGTCGGCACCCTGAGGTGGCTGGCAAGCCCATAGCACCAGTGTCTGTGGGGCTGTGGAAGGGCTGCCAAGGGAAGGGGAGGGCCAGCAACAGCTTGCAGTCCTGGCCCCTTTGGTGTGGGAGCAGGCGCTGGACGTTTTCCATTTGGGAGCTGGGCTCTGGCAGGACTGAGAGCGAGCAAGGGAAAGACGTCGGCACCCTGAGGTGGCTGGCAAGCCCATAGCACCAGTGTCTGTGGGGCTGTGGAAGGGCTGCCAAGGGAAGGGGAGGGCCAGCAACAGCTTGCAGTCCTGGCCCCTTTGGTGTGGGAGCAGGCGCTGGACGTTTTCCCTTTGGGAGCTGGGCTTTCGGAGGACTGAGAGTGAGCAAGGGAAAGACGTCGGCACCCTGAGGTGGCTGGCAAGCCCATATCACCAGTGTCTGTGGGGCTGTGGAAGGGCTGCCAAGGGAAGGGGAGGGCCAGCAACAGCTTGCAGTCCTGGCCCCTTTGGTGTGGGAGCAGGCGCTGGACATTCTCCATTTGGGAGCTGGGCTTTCGGAGGACTGAGAGCGAGCAAGGGAAAGACGTCGGCACCCTGAGGTGGCTGGCAAGCCCATAGCACCAATGTCTGTGGGGCTGTGGAAGGGCTGCCAAGGGAAGGTGAGGGCCAGCAACAGCTTGCAGTCCTGGCCCCTTTGGTGTGGGAGCAGGCGCTGGACGTTTTCCATTTGGGAGCTGGGCTCTGGCAGGACTGAGAGCGAGCAAGGGAAAGACGTCGGCACCCTGAGGTGGCTGGCAAGCCCATAGCACCAGTGTCTGTGGAAGGGCTGCGAAGGGAAGGTGAGGGCCAGCAACAGCTTGCAGTCCTGGCCCCTTTGGTGCGGGAGCAGGCGCTGGACGTTTTCCCTTTGGGAGCTGGGCTCTGGCAGGACTGAGAGCGAGCAAGGGAAAGACGTCGGCACCCTGAGGTGGCTGGCAAGCCCATAGCACCAATGTCTGTGGGGCTGTGGAAGGGCTGCCAAGGGAAGGGGAGGGCCAGCAACAGCTTGCAGTCCTGGCCCCTTTGGTGTGGGAGCACGCGCTGGACGTTTTCCCTTTGGGAGCTGTGCTTTCGGAGGACTGAGAGCAAGCAAGGGAAAGACGTCGGCACCCTGAGGTGGCTGGCAAGCCCATAGCACCAGTGTCTGTGGGGCTGTGGAAGGGCTGCCAAGGGAAGGGGAGGGCCAGTAACAGCTTGCAGTCCTGGCCCCTTTGGTGTGGGAGCAGGCGCTGGACGTTTTCCGTTTGGGAGCTGGGCTCTGGCAGTGCTGAGAGCGAGCAAGGGAAAGACGTCGGCACCCTGAGGTGGCTGGCAAGCCCATAGCACCAGTGTCTGTGGGGCTGTGGAAGGGCTGCCAAGGGAAGGGGAGGGCCAGCAACAGCTTGCAGTCCTGGCCCCTTTGGTGTGGGAGCAGGCGCTGGACGTTTTCCCTTTGGGAGCTTCTCTGGCAGGACTGAGAGCGAGCAAGGGAAAGACGTTGGCACCCTGAGGTGGCTGGCAAGCCCATAGCACCAGTGTCTGTGGGGCTGTGGAAGGGCTGCCAAGGGAAGGGGAGGGCCAGCAACAGCTTGCAGTCCTGGCCCCTTTGGTGTGGGAGCAGGCGCTGGACGTTTTCCCTTTGGGAGCTGGGCACTGGCAGGACTGAGAGCGAGCAAGGGAAAGACGTCGGCACCCTGAGGGGTCTGGCAAGCCCATAGCACCAGTGTCTGTGGGGCTGTGGAAGGGCTGCCAAGGGAAGGGGAGGGCCAGCAACAGCTTGCAGTCCTGGCCCCTTTGGTGTGGGAGCAGGCGCTGGACGTTTTCCCTTTGGGAGCTGGGCTTTCGGAGGACTGAGAGCGAGCAAGGGAAAGACGTTGGCACCCTGAGGTGGCTGCGAAGCCCAGAGCGGCAGCGTCTGTGGGGCTGTGGAAGGGCTGCCAAGGGAAGGGGAGGGCCAGTAACAGCTTGCAGTCCTGGCCCCTTTGGTGTGGGAGCAGGCGCTGGATGTTTTCCATTTGGGAGCTGGGCTCTGGCAGTGCTGAGAGCGAGCAAGGGAAAGACGTCGGCACCCTGAGGTGGCTGGGAAGCCCATAGCACCAGTGTCTGTGGGTCTGTGGAAGGGCTGCCAAGGGAAGGTGAGGGCCAGCAACAGCTTGCAGTCCTTGCCCCTTTGGTGTGGGAGCAGGCGCTGGACGTTTTCCATTTGGGAGCTGGGCTCTGGCAGTGCTGAGAGCGAGCAAGGGAAAGACGTCGGCACCCTGAGGTGGCTGGCAAGCCCATAGCACCAATGTCTGTGGGGCTGTGGAAGGGCTGCCAAGGGAAGGGGAGGGCCAGCAACAGCTTGCAGTCCTGGCCCCTTTGGTGTGGGAGCAGGCGCTGGACGTTTTCCCTTTGGGAGCTGGGCTTTCGGAGGACTGAGAGCGAGCAAGGGAAAGACGTCGGCACCCTGAGGTGGCTGGGAAGCCCATATCACCAGTGTCTGTGGGGCTGTGGAAGGGCTGCCAAGGGAAGGGGAGGGCCAGCAACAGCTTGCAGTCCTGGCCCCTTTGGTGTGGGAGCAGGCGCTGGACGTTTTCCCTTTGGGAGCTGGGCTCTGGCAGTGCTGAGAGCGAGCAAGGGAAAGACGTCGGCACCCTGAGGTGGCTGGCAAGCCCATAGCACCAGTGTCTGTGGGGCTGTGGAAGGGCTGCCAAGGGAAGGGGAGGGCCAGCAACAGCTTGCAGTCCTGGCCCCTTTGGTGTGGGAGCAGGCGCTGGACGTTTTCCATTTGGGAGCTGGGCTCTGGCAGTGCTGAGAGCGAGCAAGGGAAAGACGTCGGCACCCTGAGGTGGCTGGCAAGCTCAGAGCGGCAGCGTCTGTGGGGCTGTGGAAGGGCTGCCAAGGGAAGGTGAGGGCCAGCAACAGCTTGCAGTCCTGGCCCCTTTGGTGTGGGAGCAGGCGCTGGTGTTTTCCATTTGGGAGCTGGGCTCTGGCAGGACTGAGAGCGAGCAAGGGAAAGACGTCGGCACCCTGAGGTGGCTGGCAAGCCCATAGCACCAGTGTCTGTGGGGCTGTGGAAGGGCTGCCAAGGGAAGGTGAGGGCCAGCAACAGCTTGCAGTCCTGGCCCCTTTGGTGTGGGAGCAGGCGCTGGACGTTTTCCCTTTGGGAGCTGGGCTCTGGCAGGACTGAGAGCGAGCAAGGGAAAGACGTCGGCACCCTGAGGTGGCTGGGAAGCCCAGAGCGGCAGTGTCTGTGGGGCTGTGGAAGGGCTGCCAAGGGAAGGTGAGGGCCAGCAACAGCTTGCAGTCCTGGCCCCTTTGGTGTGGGAGCAGGCGCTGGACGTTTTCCCTTTGGGAGCTGGGCTTTCGGAGGACTGAGAGCGAGCAAGGGAAAGACGTTGGCACCCTGAGGTGGCTGGCAAGCCCATAGCACCAATGTCTGTGGGGCTGTGGAAGGGCTGCCAAGGGAAGGGGAGGGCCAGCAACAGCTTGCAGTCCTGGCCCCTTTGGTGTGGGAGCAGGCGCTGGACGTTTTCCCTTTGGGAGCTGGGCTTTCGGAGGACTGAGAGCGAGCAAGGGAAAGACGTCGGCACCCTGAGGTGGCTGGCAAGCCCAGAGCGGCAGTGTCTGTGGGGCTGTGGAAGGGTTGCCAAGGGAAGGGGAGGGCCAGCAACAGCTTGCAGTCCTGGCCCCTTTGGTGTGGGAGCAGGCGCTGGACGTTTTCCATTTGGGAGCTGGGCTCTGGCAGGACTGAGAGCGAGCAAGGGAAAGACGTCGCCACCCTTAGGTGGCTGGCAAGCCCATAGCACCAGTGTCTGTGGGGCTGTGGAAGGGCTGGCAAGGGAAGGTGAGGGCCAGCAACAGCTTGCAGTCCTGGCCCCTTTGGTGTGGGAGCAGGCGCTGGTCGTTTTCCATTTGGGAGCTGGGCTCTGGCAGTGCTGAGAGCGAGCAAGGGAAAGACGTCGGCACCCTGAGGTGGCTGGCAAGCCCATAGCACCAGTGTCTGTGTGGCTGTGGAAGGGCTGCCAAGGGAAGGGGAGGGCCAGCAACAGCTTGCAGTCCTGGCCCCTTTGGTGTGGGAGCAGGCGCTGGACGTTTTCCATTTGGGACTGGGCTCTGGCAGGACTGAGAGCGAGCAAGGGAAAGACGTCGGCACCCTGAGGTGGCTGGCAAGCCCATAGCACCAGTGTCTGTGTGGCTGTGGAAGGGCTGCCAAGGGAAGGGGAGGGCCAGCAACAGCTTGCAGTCCTGGCCCCTTTGGTGTGGGAGCAGGCGCTGGACGTTTTCCATTTGGGACTGGGCTCTGGCAGTGCTGAGAGCGAGCAAGGGAAAGACGTCGGCACCCTGAGGTGGCTGGCAAGCCCATAGCACCAGTGTCTGTGGGGCTGTGGAAGGGCTGCCAAGGGAAGGGGAGGGCCAGCAACAGCTTGCAGTCCTGGCCCCTTTGGTGTGGGAGCAGGCGCTGGACGTTTTCCCTTTGGGAGCTGGGCTCTGGCAGGACTGAGAGCGAGCAAGGGAAAGACGTCGGCACCCTGAGGTGGCTGGCAAGCCCATAGCACCAGTGTCTGTGGGGCTGTGGAAGGGCTGCCAAGGGAAGGTGAGGGCCAGCAACAGCTTGCAGTCCTGGCCCCTTTGGTGTGGGAGCAGGCGCTGGACGTTTTCCATTTGGGAGCTGGGCTTTCGGAGGACTGAGAGCAAGCAAGGGAAAGACGTTGGCACCCTGAGGTGGCTGGCAAGCCCATAGCACCAATGTCTGTGGGGCTGTGGAAGGGCTGCCAAGGGAAGGTGAGGGCCAGCAACAGCTTGCAGTCCTGGCCCCTTTGGTGTGGGAGCAGGCGCTGGACGTTTTCCCTTTGGGAGCTGGGCTTTCGGAGGACTGAGAGCGAGCAAGGGAAAGACGTCGGCACCCTGAGGTGGCTGGCAAGCCCAGAGCGGCAGTGTCTGTGGGGCTGTGGAAGGGCTGCCAAGGGAAGGTGAGGGCCAGCAACAGCTTGCAGTCCTGGCCCCTTTGGTGTGGGAGCAGGCGCTGGACGTTTTCCATTTGGGAGCTGGGCTCTGGCAGGACTGAGAGCGAGCAAGGGAAAGACGTCGCCACCCTTAGGTGGCTGGCAAGCCCATAGCACCAGTGTCTGTGGGGCTGTGGAAGGGCTGCCAAGGGAAGGTGAGGGCCAGCAACAGCTTGCAGTCCTGGCCCCTTTGGTGTGGGAGCAGGCGCTGGTCGTTTTCCATTTGGGAGCTGGGCTCTGGCAGTGCTGAGAGCGAGCAAGGGAAAGACGTCGGCACCCTGAGGTGGCTGGCAAGCCCATAGCACCAGTGTCTGTGTGGCTGTGGAAGGGCTGCCAAGGGAAGGGGAGGGCCAGCAACAGCTTGCAGTCCTGGCCCCTTTGGTGTGGGAGCAGGCGCTGGACGTTTTCCATTTGGGACTGGGCTCTGGCAGGACTGAGAGCGAGCAAGGGAAAGACGTCGGCACCCTGAGGTGGCTGGCAAGCCCATAGCACCAGTGTCTGTGGGGCTGTGGAAGGGCTGCCAAGGGAAGGTGAGGGCCAGCAACAGCTTGCAGTCCTGGCCCCTTTGGTGTGGGAGCAGGCGCTGGACGTTTTCCCTTTGGGAGCTGGGCTTTCGGAGGACTGAGAGCGAGCAAGGGAAAGACGTTGGCACCCTGAGGTGGCTGGCAAGCCCAGAGCGGCAGTGTCTGTGGGGCTGTGGAAGGGCTGCCAAGGGAAGGTGAGGGCCAGCAACAGCTTGCAGTCCTGGCCCCTTTGGTGTGGGAGCAGGCGCTGGACGTTTTCCCTTTGGGAGCTGGGCTTTCGGAGGACTGAGAGCGAGCAAGGGAAAGACGTCGGCACCCTGAGGTGGCTGGGAAGCCCAGAGCGGCAGTGTCTGTGTGGCTGTGGAAGGGCTGCCAAGGGAAGGGGAGGGCCAGCAACAGCTTGCAGTCCTGGCCCCTTTGGTGTGGGAGCAGGCGCTGGACGTTTTCCATTTGGGACTGGGCTCTGGCAGTGCTGAGAGCGAGCAAGGGAAAGACGTCGGCACCCTGAGGTGGCTGGCAAGCCCATAGCACCAGTGTCTGTGGGGCTGTGGAAGGGCTGCCAAGGGAAGGGGAGGGCCAGCAACAGCTTGCAGTCCTGGCCCCTTTGGTGTGGGAGCAGGCGCTGGACGTTTTCCCTTTGGGAGCTGGGCTCTGGCAGGACTGAGAGCGAGCAAGGGAAAGACGTCGGCACCCTGAGGTGGCTGGCAAGCCCATAGCACCAGTGTCTGTGGGGCTGTGGAAGGGCTGCCAAGGGAAGGTGAGGGCCAGCAACAGCTTGCAGTCCTGGCCCCTTTGGTGTGGGAGCAGGCGCTGGACGTTTTCCCTTTGGGAGCTGGGCTTTCGGAGGACTGAGAGCAAGCAAGGGAAAGACGTTGGCACCCTGAGGTGGCTGGCAAGCCCATAGCACCAATGTCTGTGGGGCTGTGGAAGGGCTGCCAAGGGAAGGTGAGGGCCAGCAACAGCTTGCAGTCCTGGCCCCTTTGGTGTGGGAGCAGGCGCTGGACGTTTTCCCTTTGGGAGCTGGGCTTTCGGAGGACTGAGAGCGAGCAAGGGAAAGACGTCGGCACCCTGAGGTGGCTGGCAAGCCCATAGCACCAATGTCTGTGGGGCTGTGGAAGGGCTGCCAAGGGAAGGTGAGGGCCAGCAACAGCTTGCAGTCCTGGCCCCTTTGGTGTGGGAGCAGGCGCTGGACGTTTTCCCTTTGGGAGCTGGGCTTTCGGAGGACTGAGAGCGAGCAAGGGAAAGACGTCGGCACCCTGAGGTGGCTGGCAAGCCCATAGCACCAATGTCTGTGGGGCTGTGGAAGGGCTGCCAAGGGAAGGTGAGGGCCAGCAACAGCTTGCAGTCCTGGCCCCTTTGGTGTGGGAGCAGGCGCTGGACGTTTTCCATTTGGGAGCTGGGCTCTGGCAGGACTGAGAGCGAGCAAGGGAAAGACGTCGCCACCCTTAGGTGGCTGGCAAGCCCATAGCACCAGTGTCTGTGGGGCTGTGGAAGGGCTGCCAAGGGAAGGTGAGGGCCAGCAACAGCTTGCAGTCCTGGCCCCTTTGGTGTGGGAGCAGGCGCTGGTCGTTTTCCATTTGGGAGCTGGGCTCTGGCAGTGCTGAGAGCGAGCAAGGGAAAGACGTCGGCACCCTGAGGTGGCTGGCAAGCCCATAGCACCAGTGTCTGTGTGGCTGTGGAAGGGCTGCCAAGGGAAGGTGAGGGCCAGCAACAGCTTGCAGTCCTGGCCCCTTTGGTGTGGGAGCAGGCGCTGGACGTTTTCCCTTTGGGAGCTGGGCTTTCGGAGGACTGAGAGCGAGCAAGGGAAAGACGTTGGCACCCTGAGGTGGCTGGCAAGCCCATAGCACCAGTGTCTGTGGGGCTGTGGAAGGGCTGCCAAGGGAAGGTGAGGGCCAGCAACAGCTTGCAGTCCTGGCCCCTTTGGTGTGGGAGCAGGCGCTGGACGTTTTCCCTTTGGGAGCTGGGCTTTCGGAGGACTGAGAGCGAGCAAGGGAAAGACGTTGGCACCCTGAGGTGGCTGGGAAGCCCAGAGCGGCAGTGTCTGTGTGGCTGTGGAAGGGCTGCCAAGGGAAGGGGAGGGCCAGCAACAGCTTGCAGTCCTGGCCCCTTTGGTGTGGGAGCAGGCGCTGGACGTTTTCCATTTGGGACTGGGCTCTGGCAGGACTGAGAGCGAGCAAGGGAAAGACGTCGGCACCCTGAGGTGGCTGGCAAGCCCATAGCACCAGTGTCTGTGGGGCTGTGGAAGGGCTGCCAAGGGAAGGTGAGGGCCAGCAACAGCTTGCAGTCCTGGCCCCTTTGGTGTGGGAGCAGGCACTGGACGTTTTCCCTTTGGGAGCTGGGCTCTGGCAGGACTGAGAGCGAGCAAGGGAAAGACGTCGGCACCCTGAGGTGGCTGGCAAGCCCATAGCACCAGTGTCTGTGGGGCTGTGGAAGGGCTGCCAAGGGAAGGTGAGGGCCAGCAACAGCTTGCAGTCCTGGCCCCTTTGGTGTGGGAGCAGGCGCTGGACGTTTTCCCTTTGGGAGCTGGGCTTTCGGAGGACTGAGAGCGAGCAAGGGAAAGACGTCGGCACCCTGAGGTGGCTGGCAAGCCCATAGCACCAATGTCTGTGGGGCTGTGGAAGGGCTGCCAAGGGAAGGTGAGGGCCAGCAACAGCTTGCAGTCCTGGCCCCTTTGGTGTGGGAGCAGGCGCTGGACGTTTTCCCTTTGGGAGCTGGGCTTTCGGAGGACTGAGAGCGAGCAAGGGAAAGACGTCGGCACCCTGAGGTGGCTGGCAAGCCCAGAGCGGCAGTGTCTGTGGGGCTGTGGAAGGGTTGCCAAGGGAAGGGGAGGGCCAGCAACAGCTTGCAGTCCTGGCCCCTTTGGTGTGGGAGCAGGCGCTGGACGTTTTCCATTTGGGAGCTGGGCTCTGGCAGGACTGAGAGCGAGCAAGGGAAAGACGTCGGCACCCTGAGGTGGCTGGCAAGCCCATAGCACCAGTGTCTGTGGGGCTGTGGAAGGGCTGCCAAGGGAAGGTGAGGGCCAGCAACAGCTTGCAGTCCTGGCCCCTTTGGTGTGGGAGCAGGCGCTGGTCGTTTTCCCTTTGGGAGCTGGGCTCTGGCAGTGCTGAGAGCGAGCAAGGGAAAGACGTCGGCACCCTGAGGTGGCTGGCAAGCCCATAGCACCAGTGTCTGTGGGGCTGTGGAAGGGCTGCCAAGGGAAGGTGAGGGCCAGCAACAGCTTGCAGTCCTGGCCCCTTTGGTGTGGGAGCAGGCGCTGGACGATTTCCATTTGGGACTGGGCTCTGGCAGGACTGAGAGCGAGCAAGGGAAAGACGTCGGCACCCTGAGGTGGCTGGCAAGCCCATAGCACCAGTGTCTGTGGGGCTGTGGAAGGGCTGCCAAGGGAAGGTGAGGGCCAGCAACAGCTTGCAGTCCTGGCCCCTTTGGTGTGGGAGCAGGCGCTGGACGTTTTCCCTTTGGGAGCTGGGCTCTGGCAGGACTGAGAGCGAGCAAGGGAAAGACGTCGGCACCCTGAGGG
The DNA here is from genome assembly GCF_965638725.1 of Aptenodytes patagonicus. Classification (NCBI taxonomy): domain Eukaryota; kingdom Metazoa; phylum Chordata; class Aves; order Sphenisciformes; family Spheniscidae; genus Aptenodytes; species Aptenodytes patagonicus. The sequence continues at coordinate 282,444 of NW_027472013.1, forward strand.
GTCTGGCAAGCCCATAGCTCCAATGTCTGTGGGGCTGTGGAAGGGCTGCCAAGGGAAGGTGAGGGCCAGCAACAGCTTGCAGTCCTGGCCCCTTTGGTGTGGGAGCAGGCGCTGGACGTTTTCCATTTGGGAGCTGGGCTCTGGCAGGACTGAGAGCGAGCAAGGGAAAGACGTCGGCACCCTGAGGTGGCTGGCAAGCCCATAGCACCAGTGTCTGTGTGGCTGTGGAAGGGCTGCCAAGGGAAGGTGAGGGCCAGCAACAGCTTGCAGTCCTGGCCCCTTTGGTGTGGGAGCAGGCGCTGGACGTTTTCCATTTGGGACTGGGCTCTGGCAGGACTGAGAGCGAGCAAGGGAAAGACGTCGGCACCCTGAGGTGGCTGGCAAGCCCATAGCACCAGTGTCTGTGGGGCTGTGGAAGGGCTGCCAAGGGAAGGTGAGGGCCAGCAACAGCTTGCAGTCCTGGCCCCTTTGGTGTGGGAGCAGGCGCTGGACGTTTTCCCTTTGGGAGCTGGGCTCTGGCAGGACTGAGAGCGAGCAAGGGAAAGACGTCGGCACCCTGAGGTGGCTGGCAAGCCCATAGCACCAGTGTCTGTGGGGCTGTGGAATGGCTGCCAAGGGAAGGTGAGGGCCAGCAACAGCTTGCAGTCCTGGCCCCTTTGGTGTGGGAGCAGGCGCTGGACGTTTTCCCTTTGGGAGCTGGGCTTTCGGAGGACTGAGAGCGAGCAAGGGAAAGACGTTGGCACCCTGAGGTGGCTGGCAAGCCCATAGCACCAATGTCTGTGGGGCTGTGGAAGGGCTGCCAAGGGAAGGTGAGGGCCAGCAACAGCTTGCAGTCCTGGCCCCTTTGGTGTGGGAGCAGGCGCTGGACGTTTTCCCTTTGGGAGCTGGGCTTTCGGAGGACTGAGAGCGAGCAAGGGAAAGACGTCGGCACCCTGAGGTGGCTGGCAAGCCCATAGCACCAGTGTCTGTGGGGCTGTGGAAGGGTTGCCAAGGGAAGGGGAGGGCCAGCAACAGCTTGCAGTCCTGGCCCCTTTGGTGTGGGAGCAGGCGCTGGACGTTTTCCATTTGGGAGCTGGGCTCTGGCAGGACTGAGAGTGAGCAAGGGAAAGACGTCGCCACCCTTAGGTGGCTGGCAAGCCCATAGCACCAGTGTCTGTGGGGCTGTGGAAGGGCTGCCAAGGGAAGGTGAGGGCCAGCAACAGCTTGCAGTCCTGGCCCCTTTGGTGTGGGAGCAGGCGCTGGTCGTTTTCCATTTGGGAGCTGGGCTCTGGCAGTGCTGAGAGCGAGCAAGGGAAAGACGTCGGCACCCTGAGGTGGCTGGCAAGCCCATAGCACCAGTGTCTGTGTGGCTGTGGAAGGGCTGCCAAGGGAAGGGGAGGGCCAGCAACAGCTTGCAGTCCTGGCCCCTTTGGTGTGGGAGCAGGCGCTGGACGTTTTCCATTTGGGACTGGGCTCTGGCAGGACTGAGAGCGAGCAAGGGAAAGACGTCGGCACCCTGAGGTGGCTGGCAAGCCCATAGCACCAGTGTCTGTGGGGCTGTGGAAGGGCTGCCAAGGGAAGGGGAGGGCCAGCAACAGCTTGCAGTCCTGGCCCCTTTGGTGTGGGAGCAGGCGCTGGACGTTTTCCCTTTGGGAGCTGGGCTCTGGCAGGACTGAGAGCGAGCAAGGGAAAGACGTCGGCACCCTGAGGTGGCTGGCAAGCCCATAGCACCAGTGTCTGTGGGGCTGTGGAAGGGCTGCCAAGGGAAGGTGAGGGCCAGCAACAGCTTTCAGTCCTGGCCCCTTTGGTGTGGGAGCAGGCGCTGGACGTTTTCCATTTGGGAGCTGGGCTCTGGCAGTGCTGAGAGCGAGCAAGGGAAAGACGTTGGCACCCTGAGGTGGCTGGCAAGCCCATAGCACCAGTGTCTGTGGGGCTGTGGAAGGGCTGCCAAGGGAAGGTGAGGGCCAGCAACAGCTTGCAGTCCTGGCCCCTTTGGTGTGGGAGCAGGCGCTGGACGTTTTCCCTTTGGGAGCTGGGCTTTCGGAGGACTGAGAGCGAGCAAGGGAAAGACGTCGGCACCCTGAGGTGGCTGGCAAGCCCAGAGCGGCAGTGTCTGTGGGGCTGTGGAAGGGTTGCCAAGGGAAGGGGAGGGCCAGCAACAGCTTGCAGTCCTGGCCCCTTTGGTGTGGGAGCAGGCGCTGGACGTTTTCCATTTGGGAGCTGGGCTCTGGCAGGACTGAGAGCGAGCAAGGGAAAGACGTCGCCACCCTTAGGTGGCTGGCAAGCCCATAGCACCAGTGTCTGTGGGGCTGTGGAAGGGCTGCCAAGGGAAGGTGAGGGCCAGCAACAGCTTGCAGTCCTGGCCCCTTTGGTGTGGGAGCAGGCGCTGGACGTTTTCCCTTTGGGAGCTGGGCTCTGGCAGGACTGAGAGCGAGCAAGGGAAAGACGTCGGCACCCTGAGGTGGCTGGGAAGCCCAGAGCGGCAGTGTCTGTGGGGCTGTGGAAGGGCTGCCAAGGGAAGGTGAGGGCCAGCAACAGCTTGCAGTCCTGGCCCCTTTGGTGTGGGAGCAGGCGCTGGTCGTTTTCCATTTGGGAGCTGGGCTCTGGCAGTGCTGAGAGCGAGCAAGGGAAAGACGTCGGCACCCTGAGGTGGCTGGCAAGCTCAGAGCACCAGTGCCTGTGGGGCTGTGGAAGGGCTGCCAAGGGAAGGTGAGGGCCAGCAACAGCTTGCAGTCCTTGCCCCTTTGGTGTGGGAGCAGGCGCTGGACGTTTTCCATTTGGGAGCTGGGCTTTCGCAGGACTGAGAGCGAGCAAGGGAAAGACGTCGGCACCCTGAGGTGGCTGGCAAGCCCATAGCACCAATGTCTGTGGGGCTGTGGAAGGGCTGCCAAGGGAAGGTGAGGGCCAGCAACAGCTTGCAGTCCTTGCCCCTTTGGTGTGGGAGCAGGCGCTGGACGTTTTCCATTTGGGAGCTGGGCTTTCGCAGGACTGAGAGCGAGCAAGGGAAAGACGTCGGCACCCTGAGGTGGCTGGCAAGCCCATAGCACCAATGTCTGTGGGGCTGTGGAAGGGCTGCCAAGGGAAGGTGAGGGCCAGCAACAGCTTGCAGTCCTGGCCCCTTTGGTGTGGGAGCAGGCGCTGGACGTTTTCCATTTGGGAGCAGGGCTCTGGCAGGACTGAGAGCGAGCAAGGGAAAGACGTCGGCACCCTGAGGTGGCTGGCAAGCCCATAGCACCAGTGTCTGTGTGGCTGTGGAAGGGCTGCCAAGGGAAGGTGAGGGCCAGCAACAGCTTGCAGTCCTGGCCCCTTTGGTGTGGGAGCAGGCGCTGGACGTTTTCCATTTGGGACTGGGCTCTGGCAGGACTGAGAGCGAGCAAGGGAAAGACGTCGGCACCCTGAGGTGGCTGGCAAGCCCATAGCACCAGTGTCTGTGGGGCTGTGGAAGGGCTGCCAAGGGAAGGTGAGGGCCAGCAACAGCTTGCAGTCCTGGCCCCTTTGGTGTGGGAGCAGGCGCTGGACGTTTTCCCTTTGGGAGCTGGGCTCTGGCAGGACTGAGAGCGAGCAAGGGAAAGACGTCGGCACCCTGAGGTGGCTGGCAAGCCCATAGCACCAGTGTCTGTGGGGCTGTGGAAGGGCTGCCAAGGGAAGGTGAGGGCCAGCAACAGCTTGCAGTCCTGGCCCCTTTGGTGTGGGAGCAGGCGCTGGACGTTTTCCCTTTGGGAGCTGGGCTTTCGGAGGACTGAGAGCGAGCAAGGGAAAGACGTTGGCACCCTGAGGTGGCTGGCAAGCCCATAGCACCAGTGTCTGTGGGGCTGTGGAAGGGCTGCCAAGGGAAGGTGAGGGCCAGCAACAGCTTGCAGTCCTGGCCCCTTTGGTGTGGGAGCAGGCGCTGGACGTTTTCCCTTTGGGAGCTGGGCTTTCGGAGGACTGAGAGCGAGCAAGGGAAAGACGTCGGCACCCTGAGGTGGCTGGCAAGCCCATAGCACCAGTGTCTGTGGGGCTGTGGAAGGGCTGCCAAGGGAAGGTGAGGGCCAGCAACAGCTTGCAGTCCTGGCCCCTTTGGTGTGGGAGCAGGCGCTGGACGTTTTCCATTTGGGAGCTGGGCTCTGGCAGGACTGAGAGCGAGCAAGGGAAAGACGTCGCCACCCTTAGGTGGCTGGCAAGCCCATAGCACCAGTGTCTGTGGGGCTGTGGAAGGGCTGCCAAGGGAAGGTGAGGGCCAGCAACAGCTTGCAGTCCTGGCCCCTTTGGTGTGGGAGCAGGCGCTGGTCGTTTTCCATTTGGGAGCTGGGCTCTGGCAGTGCTGAGAGCGAGCAAGGGAAAGACGTCGGCACCCTGAGGTGGCTGGCAAGCCCATAGCACCAGTGTCTGTGGGGCTGTGGAAGGGCTGCCAAGGGAAGGGGAGGGCCAGCAACAGCTTGCAGTCCTGGCCCCTTTGGTGTGGGAGCACGCGCTGGACGTTTTCCATTTGGGAGCTGGGCTCTGGCAGTGCTGAGAGCGAGCAAGGGAAAGACGTCGGCACCCTGAGGTGGCTGGCAAGCCCATAGCACCAGTGTCTGTGGGGCTGTGGAAGGGCTGCCAAGGGAAGGTGAGGGCCAGCAACAGCTTGCAGTCCTGGCCCCTTTGGTGTGGGAGCAGGCGCTGGACGTTTTCCCTTTGGGAGCTGGGCTTTCGGAGGACTGAGAGCGAGCAAGGGAAAGACGTTGGCACCCTGAGGTGGCTGGCAAGCCCATAGCACCAGTGTCTGTGGGGCTGCGGAAGGGCTGCCAAGGGAAGGTGAGGGCCAGCAACAGCTTGCAGTCCTGGCCCCTTTGGTGTGGGAGCAGGCGCTGGACGTTTTCCCTTTGGGAGCTGGGCTTTCGGAGGACTGAGAGCGAGCAAGGGAAAGACGTTGGCACCCTGAGGTGGCTGGCAAGCCCATAGCACCAGTGTCTGTGGGGCTGTGGAAGGGCTGCCAAGGGAAGGTGAGGGCCAGCAACAGCTTGCAGTCCTGGCCCCTTTGGTGTGGGAGCAGGCGCTGGACGTTTTCCATTTGGGAGCTTCTCTGGCAGTGCTGAGAGCGAGCAAGGGAAAGACGTTGGCACCCTGAGGTGGCTGGCAAGCCCATAGCACCAGTGTCTGTGGGGCTGTGGAAGGGCTGCCAAGGGAAGGGGAGGGCCAGCAACAGCTTGCAGTCCTGGCCCCTTTGGTGTGGGAGCAGGCGCTGGACGTTTTCCCTTTGGGAGCTGGGCTCTGGCAGGACTGAGAGCGAGCAAGGGAAAGACGTCGCCACCCTTAGGTGGCTGGCAAGCCCATAGCACCAGTGTCTGTGGGGCTGTGGAAGGGCTGCCAAGGGAAGGGGAGGGCCAGCAACAGCTTGCAGTCCTGGCCCCTTTGGTGTGGGAGCAGGCGCTGGACGTTTTCCCTTTGGGAGCTGGGCTCTGGCAGGACTGAGAGCGAGCAAGGGAAAGACGTTGGCACCCTGAGGTGGCTGGCAAGCCCATAGCACCAGTGTCTGTGGGGCTGTGGAAGGGCTGCCAAGGGAAGGTGAGGGCCAGCAACAGCTTGCAGTCCTGGCCCCTTTGGTGTGGGAGCAGGCGCTGGACGTTTTCCATTTGGGAGCTGGGCTCTGGCAGGACTGAGAGCGAGCAAGGGAAAGACGTCGGCACCCTGAGGTGGCTGGCAAGCCCATAGCACCAGTGTCTGTGGGGCTGTGGAAGGGCTGCCAAGGGAAGGTGAGGGCCAGCAACAGCTTGCAGTCCTGGCCCCTTTGGTGTGGGAGCAGGCGCTGGTCGTTCTCCCTTTGGGAGCTGGGCTCTGGCAGGACTGAGAGCGAGCAAGGGAAAGACGTCGGCACCCTGAGGTGGCTGGCAAGCCCATAGCACCAGTGTCTGTGGGGCTGTGGAAGGGCTGCGAAGGGAAGGGGAGGGCTAGCAACAGCTTGCAGTCCTGGCCCCTTTGGTGTGGGAGCAGGCGCTGGACGTTTTCCATTTGGGAGCTGGGCTCTGGCAGTGCTGAGAGCGAGCAAGGGAAAGACGTTGGCACCCTGAGGTGGCTGGCAAGCCCATAGCACCAGTGTCTGTGGGGCTGTGGAAGGGCTGCCAAGGGAAGGTGAGGGCCAGCAACAGCTTGCAGTCCTGGCCCCTTTGGTGTGGGAGCACGCGCTGGACGTTTTCCCTTTGGGAGCTGGGCTTTCGGAGGACTGAGAGCGAGCAAGGGAAAGACGTCGGCACCCTGAGGTGGCTGGCAAGCCCATAGCACCAGTGTCTGTGGGGCTGTGGAAGGGCTGCCAAGGGAAGGGGAGGGCCAGCAACAGCTTGCAGTCCTGGCCCCTTTGGTGTGGGAGCAGGCGCTGGACGTTTTCCCTTTGGGAGCTGGGCTTTCGGAGGACTGAGAGCGAGCAAGGGAAAGACGTTGGCACCCTGAGGTGGCTGGCAAGCCCATAGCACCAGTGTCTGTGGGGCTGTGGAAGGGCTGCCAAGGGAAGGGGAGGGCCAGCAACAGCTTGCAGTCCTGGCCCCTTTGGTGTGGGAGCAGGCGCTGGACGTTTTCCCTTTGGGAGCTGGGCTCTGGCAGGACTGAGAGCGAGCAAGGGAAAGACGTTGGCACCCTGAGGTGGCTGGCAAGCCCATAGCACCAGTGTCTGTGGGGCTGTGGAATGGCTGCCAAGGGAAGGTGAGGGCCAGCAACAGCTTGCAGTCCTGGCCCCTTTGGTGTGGGAGCAGGCGCTGGACGTTTTCCATTTGGGAGCTGGGCTCTGGCAGGACTGAGAGCGAGCAAGGGAAAGACGTCGGCACCCTGAGGTGGCTGGCAAGCCCATAGCACCAGTGTCTGTGGGGCTGTGGAAGGGCTGCCAAGGGAAGGTGAGGGCCAACAACAGCTTGCAGTCCTGGCCCCTTTGGTGTGGGAGCAGGCGCTGGACGTTTTCCATTTGGGAGCTGGGCTCTGGCAGGACTGAGAGCGAGCAAGGGAAAGACGTCGGCACCCTGAGGTGGCTGGCAAGCCCATAGCACCAGTGTCTGTGGGGCTGTGGAAGGGCTGCGAAGGGAAGGTGAGGGCTAGCAACAGCTTGCAGTCCTGGCCCCTTTGGTGTGGGAGCAGGCGCTGGACGTTTTCCATTTGGGAGCTGGGCTCTGGCAGTGCTGAGAGCGAGCAAGGGAAAGACGTCGGCACCCTGAGGTGGCTGGCAAGCCCATAGCACCAGTGTCTGTGGGGCTGTGGAAGGGCTGCCAAGGGAAGGGGAGGGCCAGCAACAGCTTGCAGTCCTGGCCCCTTTGGTGTGGGAGCAGGCGCTGGACGTTTTCCCTTTGGGAGCTGGGCTTTCGGAGGACTGAGAGCGAGCAAGGGAAAGACGTCGGCACCCTGAGGTGGCTGGCAAGCCCATAGCACCAGTGTCTGTGGGGCTGTGGAAGGGCTGCGAAGGGAAGGTGAGGGCCAGCAACAGCTTGCAGTCCTGGCCCCTTTGGTGTGGGAGCAGGCGCTGGACGTTTTCCCTTTGGGAGCTGGGCTCTGGCAGGACTGAGAGCGAGCAAGGGAAAGACGTCGGCACCCTGAGGTGGCTGGCAAGCCCATAGCACCAGTGTCTGTGGGGCTGTGGAAGGGCTGCCAAGGGAAGGGGAGGGCCAGCAACAGCTTGCAGTCCTGGCCCCTTTGGTGTGGGAGCAGGCGCTGGACGTTTTCCATTTGGGAGCTGTGATTTCGGAGGACTGAGAGCGAGCAAGGGAAAGACGTTGGCACCCTGAGGTGGCTGGCAAGCTCAGAGCACCAGTGTCTGTGGGGCTGTGGAAGGGCTGCCAAGGGAAGGGGAGGGCCAGCAACAGCTTGCAGTCCTGGCCCCTTTGCTGTGGGAGCAGGCGCTGGACGTTTTCCATTTGGGAGCTGGGCTCTGGCAGTGCTGAGAGCGAGCAAGGGAAAGACGTTGGCACCCTGAGGTGGCTGGCAAGCCCATAGCACCAGTGTCTGTGGGGCTGTGGAAGGGCTGCCAAGGGAAGGGGAGGGCCAGCAACAGCTTGCAGTCCTGGCCCCTTTGGTGTGGGAGCAGGCGCTGGACGTTTTCCATTTGGGAGCTGGGCTCTGGCAGGACTGAGAGCGAGCAAGGGAAAGACGTCGGCACCCTGAGGTGGCTGGCAAGCCCATAGCACCAGTGTCTGTGTGGCTGTGGAAGGGCTGCCAAGGGAAGGGGAGGGCCAGCAACAGCTTGCAGTCCTGGCCCCTTTGGTGTGGGAGCAGGCGCTGGACGTTTTCCATTTGGGAGCTGGGCTCTGGCAGTGCTGAGAGCGAGGAAGGGAAAGACGTCGGCACCCTGAGGTGGCTGGCAAGCCCATAGCACCAGTGTCTGTGGGGCTGTGGAAGGGCTGCCAAGGGAAGGGGAGGGCCAGCAACAGCTTGCAGTCCTGGCCCCTTTGGTGTGGGAGCACGCGCTGGACGTTTTCCATTTGGGACTGGGCTCTGGCAGGACTGAGAGCGAGCAAGGGAAAGACGTCGGCACCCTGAGGTGGCTGGCAAGCCCATAGCACCAGTGTCTGTGGGGCTGTGGAAGGGCTGCCAAGGGAAGGGGAGGGCCAGTAACAGCTTGCAGTCCTGGCCCCTTTGGTGTGGGAGCAGGCGCTGGACGTTTTCCATTTGGGACTGGGCTCTGGCAGGACTGAGAGCGAGCAAGGGAAAGACGTCGGCACCATGAGGTGGCTGGCAAGCCCATAGCACCAGTGTCTGTGGGGCTGTGGAAGGCCTGCCAAGGGAAGGGGAGGGCCAGCAACAGCTTGCAGTCCTGGCCCCTTTGGTGTGGGAGCAGGCGCTGGACGTTTTCCCTTTGGGAGCTGGGCTTTCGGAGGACTGAGAGTGAGCAAGGGAAAGACGTCGGCACCCTGAGGTGGCTGGTAAGCCCATAGCACCAGTGTCTGTGGGGCTGTGGAAGGGCTGCCAAGGGAAGGGGAGGGCCAGTAACAGCTTGCAGTCCTGGCCCCTTTGGTGTGGGAGCAGGCGCTGGACGTTTTCCCTTTGGGAGCTGGGCTCTGGCAGTGCTGAGAGCGAGCAAGGGAAAGACGTCGGCACCCTGAGGTGGCTGGCAAGCCCATAGCACCAGTGTCTGTGGGGCTGTGGAAGGGCTGCCAAGGGAAGGTGAGGGCCAGCAACAGCTTGCAGTCCTGGCCCCTTTGGTGTGGGAGCAGGCGCTGGTCGTTTTCCATTTGGGAGCTGGGCTTTCGGAGGACTGAGAGCGAGCAAGGGAAAGACGTCGGCACCCTGAGGTGGCTGGCAAGCCCATAGCACCAGTGTCGGTGGGGCTGTGGAAGGGCCGTCAAGGGAAGGGGAGGGCCAGCAACAGCTTGCAGTCCTGGCCCCTTTGGTGTGGGAGCAGGCGCTGGACGTTTTCCCTTTGGGAGCTGGGCTCTGGCAGTGCTGAGAGCGAGCAAGGGAAAGATGTCGGCACCCTGAGGTGGCTGGCAAGCTCAGAGCGGCAGTGTCTGTGGGGCTGTGGAAGGGCTGCCAAGGGAAGGGGAGGGCCAGCAACAGCTTGCAGTCCTGGCCCCTTTGGTGTGGGAGCAGGCGCTGGACGTTTTCCATTTGGGAGCTGGGCTTTTGCAGGACTGAGAGCGAGCAAGGGAAAGACGTTGGCACCCTGAGGTGGCTGGGAAGCCCAGAGCGGCAGTGTCTGTGGGGTTGTGGAAGGGCTGCCAAGGGAAGGTGAGGGCCAGCAACAGCTTGCAGTCCTGGCCCCTTTGGTGTGGGAGCAGGCGCTGGACGTTTTCCATTTGGGAGCTTCTCTGGCAGTGCTGAGAGCGAGCAAGGGAAAGACGTTGGCACCCTGAGGTGGCTGGCAAGCCCATAGCACCAGTGTCTGTGGGGCTGTGGAAGGGCTGCCAAGGGAAGGGGAGGGCCAGCAACAGCTTGCAGTCCTGGCCCCTTTGGTGTGGGAGCAGGCGCTGGACGTTTTCCCTTTGGGAGCTGGGCTCTGGCAGGACTGAGAGCGAGCAAGGGAAAGACGTCGCCACCCTTAGGTGGCTGGCAAGCCCATAGCACCAGTGTCTGTGGGGCTGTGGAAGGGCTGCCAAGGGAAGGGGAGGGCCAGCAACAGCTTGCAGTCCTGGCCCCTTTGGTGTGGGAGCAGGCGCTGGACGTTTTCCCTTTGGGAGCTGGGCTCTGGCAGGACTGAGAGCGAGCAAGGGAAAGACGTTGGCACCCTGAGGTGGCTGGCAAGCCCATAGCACCAGTGTCTGTGGGGCTGTGGAAGGGCTGCCAAGGGAAGGGGAGGGCCAGCAACAGCTTGCAGTCCTGGCCCCTTTGGTGTGGGAGCAGGCGCTGGACGTTTTCCATTTGGGAGCTGGGCTCTGGCAGGACTGAGAGCGAGCAAGGGAAAGACGTCGGCACCCTGAGGTGGCTGGCAAGCCCATAGCACCAGTGTCTGTGGGGCTGTGGAAGGGCTGCCAAGGGAAGGGGAGGGCCAGCAACAGCTTGCAGTCCTGGCCCCTTTGGTGTGGGAGCAGGCGCTGGTCGTTTTCCCTTTGGGAGCTGGGCTCTGGCAGGACTGAGAGCGAGCAAGGGAAAGACGTCGGCACCCTGAGGTGGCTGGCAAGCCCATAGCACCAGTGTCTGTGGGGCTGTGGAAGGGCTGCGAAGGGAAGGTGAGGGCTAGCAACAGCTTGCAGTCCTGGCCCCTTTGGTGTGGGAGCAGGCGCTGGACGTTTTCCATTTGGGAGCTGGGCTCTGGCAGTGCTGAGAGCGAGCAAGGGAAAGACGTTGGCACCCTGAGGTGGCTGGCAAGCCCATAGCACCAGTGTCTGTGGGGCTGTGGAAGGGCTGCCAAGGGAAGGTGAGGGCCAGCAACAGCTTGCAGTCCTGGCCCCTTTGGTGTGGGAGCAGGCGCTGGACGTTTTCCCTTTGGGAGCTGGGCTTTCGGAGGACTGAGAGCGAGCAAGGGAAAGACGTCGGCACCCTGAGGTGGCTGGCAAGCCCATAGCACCAGTGTCTGAGGGGCTGTGGAAGGGCTGCCAAGGGAAGGTGAGGGCCAGCAACAGCTTGCAGTCCTGGCCCCTTTGGTGTGGGAGCAGGCGCTGGACGTTTTCCCTTTGGGAGCTGGGCTTTCGGAGGACTGAGAGCGAGCAAGGGAAAGACGTTGGCACCCTGAGGTGGCTGGCAAGCCCATAGCACCAGTGTCTGTGGGGCTGTGGAAGGGCTGCCAAGGGAAGGGGAGGGCCAGCAACAGCTTGCAGTCCTGGCCCCTTTGGTGTGGGAGCAGGCGCTGGACGTTTTCCCTTTGGGAGCTGGGCTCTGGCAGGACTGAGAGCGAGCAAGGGAAAGACGTTGGCACCCTGAGGTGGCTGGCAAGCCCATAGCACCAGTGTCTGTGGGGCTGTGGAAGGGCTGCCAAGGGAAGGTGAGGGCCAGCAACAGCTTGCAGTCCTGGCCCCTTTGGTGTGGGAGCAGGCGCTGGACGTTTTCCATTTGGGAGCTGGGCTCTGGCAGGACTGAGAGCGAGCAAGGGAAAGACGTCGGCACCCTGAGGTGGCTGGCAAGCCCATAGCACCAGTGTCTGTGGGGCTGTGGAAGGGCTGCCAAGGGAAGGTGAGGGCCAGCAACAGCTTGCAGTCCTGGCCCCTTTGGTGTGGGAGCAGGCGCTGGACGTTTTCCATTTGGGAGCTGGGCTCTGGCAGGACTGAGAGCGAGCAAGGGAAAGACGTCGGCACCCTGAGGTGGCTGGCAAGCCCATAGCACCAGTGTCTGTGGGGCTGTGGAAGGGCTGCGAAGGGAAGGTGAGGGCTAGCAACAGCTTGCAGTCCTGGCCCCTTTGGTGTGGGAGCAGGCGCTGGACGTTTTCCATTTGGGAGCTGGGCTCTGGCAGTGCTGAGAGCGAGCAAGGGAAAGACGTCGGCACCCTGAGGTGGCTGGCAAGCCCATAGCACCAGTGTCTGTGGGGCTGTGGAAGGGCTGCCAAGGGAAGGGGAGGGCCAGCAACAGCTTGCAGTCCTGGCCCCTTTGGTGTGGGAGCAGGCGCTGGACGTTTTCCCTTTGGGAGCTGGGCTTTCGGAGGACTGAGAGCGAGCAAGGGAAAGACGTCGGCACCCTGAGGTGGCTGGCAAGCCCATAGCACCAGTGTCTGTGGGGCTGTGGAAGGGCTGCGAAGGGAAGGTGAGGGCCAGCAACAGCTTGCAGTCCTGGCCCCTTTGGTGTGGGAGCAGGCGCTGGACGTTTTCCCTTTGGGAGCTGGGCTCTGGCAGGACTGAGAGCGAGCAAGGGAAAGACGTCGGCACCCTGAGGTGGCTGGCAAGCCCATAGCACCAGTGTCTGTGGGGCTGTGGAAGGGCTGCCAAGGGAAGGGGAGGGCCAGCAACAGCTTGCAGTCCTGGCCCCTTTGCTGTGGGAGCAGGCGCTGGACGTTTTCCATTTGGGAGCTGGGCTCTGGCAGTGCTGAGAGCGAGCAAGGGAAAGACGTTGGCACCCTGAGGTGGCTGGCAAGCCCATAGCACCAGTGTCTGTGGGGCTGTGGAAGGGCTGCCAAGGGAAGGGGAGGGCCAGCAACAGCTTGCAGTCCTGGCCCCTTTGGTGTGGGAGCAGGCGCTGGACGTTTTCCATTTGGGAGCTGGGCTCTGGCAGGACTGAGAGCGAGCAAGGGAAAGACGTCGGCACCCTGAGGTGGCTGGCAAGCCCATAGCACCAGTGTCTGTGGGGCTGTGGAAGGGCTGCCAAGGGAAGGGGAGGGCCAGCAACAGCTTGCAGTCCTGGCCCCTTTGGTGTGGGAGCAGGCGCTGGACGTTTTCCATTTGGGAGCTGGGCTCTGGCAGTGCTGAGAGCGAGCAAGGGAAAGACGTCGGCACCATGAGGTGGCTGGCAAGCCCATAGCACCAGTGTCTGTGGGGCTGTGGAAGGCCTGCCAAGGGAAGGGGAGGGCCAGCAACAGCTTGCAGTCCTGGCCCCTTTGGTGTGGGAGCAGGCGCTGGACGTTTTCCCTTTGGGAGCTGGGCTTTCGGAGGACTGAGAGTGAGCAAGGGAAAGACGTCGGCACCCTGAGGTGGCTGGTAAGCCCATAGCACCAGTGTCTGTGGGGCTGTGGAAGGGCTGCCAAGGGAAGGGGAGGGCCAGTAACAGCTTGCAGTCCTGGCCCCTTTGGTGTGGGAGCAGGCGCTGGACGTTTTCCCTTTGGGAGCTGGGCTCTGGCAGTGCTGAGAGCGAGCAAGGGAAAGACGTCGGCACCCTGAGGTGGCTGGGAAGCCCAGAGCGGCAGTGTCTGTGGGGCTGTGGAAGGGCTGCCAAGGGAAGGTGAGGGCCAGCAACAGCTTGCAGTCCTGGCCCCTTTGGTGTGGGAGCAGGCGCTGGTCGTTTTCCATTTGGGAGCTGGGCTTTCGGAGGACTGAGAGCGAGCAAGGGAAAGACGTCGGCACCCTGAGGTGGCTGGCAAGCCCATAGCACCAGTGTCGGTGGGGCTGTGGAAGGGCCGTCAAGGGAAGGGGAGGGCCAGCAACAGCTTGCAGTCCTGGCCCCTTTGGTGTGGGAGCAGGCGCTGGACGTTTTCCCTTTGGGAGCTGGGCTCTGGCAGTGCTGAGAGCGAGCAAGGGAAAGATGTCGGCACCCTGAGGTGGCTGGCAAGCTCAGAGCGGCAGTGTCTGTGGGGCTGTGGAAGGGCTGCCAAGGGAAGGGGAGGGCCAGCAACAGCTTGCAGTCCTGGCCCCTTTGGTGTGGGAGCAGGCGCTGGACGTTTTCCATTTGGGAGCTGGGCTTTTGCAGGACTGAGAGCGAGCAAGGGAAAGACGTCGGCACCCTGAGGTGGCTGGCAAGCCCATAGAACCAGTGTCTGTGGGGCTGTGGAAGGGCTGCCAAGGGAAGGTGAGGGCTAGCAACAGCTTGCAGTCCTGGCCCCTTTGGTGTGGGAGCAGGCGCTGGACGTTTTCCATTTGGGAGCTGGGCTTTCGGAGGACTGAGAGCGAGCAAGGGAAAGACGTCGGCACCCTGAGGTGGCTGGCAAGCCCATAGCACCAGTGTCTGTGGGGCTGTGGAAGGGCTGCCAAGGGAAGGTGAGGGCTAGCAACAGCTTGCAGTCCTGGCCCCTTTGGTGTGGGAGCAGGCGCTGGACGTTTTCCATTTGGGAGCTGGGCTCTGGCAGTGCTGAGAGCGAGCAAGGGAAAGACGTCGGCACCCTGAGGTGGCTGGCAAGCCCATAGCACCAGTGTCTGTGGGGCTGTGGAAGGGCTGCCAAGGGAAGGTGAGGGCCAGCAACAGCTTGCAGTCCTGGCCCCTTTGGTGTGGGAGCAGGCGCTGGACGTTTTCCCTTTGGGAGCTGGGCTTTCGGAGGACTGAGAGCGAGCAAGGGAAAGACGTCGGCACCCTGAGGTGGCTAGCAAGCCCATAGCACCAGTGTCTGTGGGGCTGTGGAAGGGCTGCCAAGGGAAGAGGAGGGCCAGCAACAGCTTGCAGTCCTGGCCCCTTTGGTGTGGGAGCAGGCGCTGGACGTTTTCCCTTTGGGAGCTGGGCTCTGGCAGGACTGAGAGCGAGCAAGGGAAAGACGTCGGCACCCTGAGGTGGCTGGCAAGCCCATAGCACCAGTGTCTGTGGGGCTGTGGAAGGGCTGCCAAGGGAAGGGGAGGGCCAGCAACAGCTTGCAGTCCTGGCCCCTTTGGTGTGGGAGAAGGCGCTGGACATTTTCCCTTTGGGAGCTGGGCTCTGGCAGTGCTGAGAGCGAGCAAGGGAAAGATGTCGGCACCCTGAGGTGGCTGGCAAGCTCAGAGCGGCAGTGTCTGTGGGGCTGTGGAAGGGCTGCCAAGGGAAGGGGAGGGCCAGCAACAGCTTGCAGTCCTGGCCCCTTTGGTGTGGGAGCAGGCGCTGGACGTTTTCCATTTGGGAGCTGTGATTTCGGAGGACTGAGAGCGAGCAAGGGAAAGACGTTGGCACCCTGAGGTGGCTGGCAAGCTCAGAGCAGCAGTGTCTGTGGGGCTGTGGAAGGGCTGCCAAGGGAAGGGGAGGGCCAGCAACAGCTTGCAGTCCTGGCCCCTTTGCTGTGGGAGCAGGCGCTGGACGTTTTCCCTTTGGGAGCTGGGCTCTGGCAGTGCTGAGAGCGAGCAAGGGAAAGACGTCGGCACCCTGAGGTGGCTGGCAAGCCCATAGCACCAGTGTCTGTGGGGCTGTGGAAGGGCTGCCAAGGGAAGGGGAGGGCCAGCAACAGCTTGCAGTCCTGGCCCCTTTGGTGTGGGAGCAGGCGCTGGACGTATTCCATTTGGGAGCTGGGCTCTGGCAGGACTGAGAGCGAGCAAGGGAAAGACGTCGGCACCCTGAGGTGGCTGGCAAGCCCATAGCACCAGTGTCTGTGGGGCTGTGGAAGGGCTGCCAAGGGAAGGGGAGGGCCAGCAACAGCTTGCAGTCCTGGCCCCTTTGGTGTGGGAGCAGGCGCTGGACATTCTCCATTTGGGAGCTGGGCTTTCGGAGGACTGAGAGCGAGCAAGGGAAAGACGTCGGCACCCTGAGGTGGCTGGCAAGCCCATAGCACCAATGTCTGTGGGGCTGTGGAAGGGCTGCCAAGGGAAGGGGAGGGCCAGCAACAGCTTGCAGTCCTGGCCCCTTTGGTGTGGGAGCAGGCGCTGGACGTTTTCCATTTGGGAGCTGGGCTCTGGCAGGACTGAGAGCGAGCAAGGGAAAGACGTCGCCACCCTTAGGTGGCTGCCAAGCCCATAGCACCAGTGTCTGTGGGGCTGTGGAAGGGCTGCCAAGGGAAGGGGAGGGCCAGCAACAGCTTGCAGTCCTGGCCCCTTTGGTGTGGGAGCAGGCGCTGGACGTTTTCCCTTTGGGAGCTGGGCTCTGGCAGGACTGAGAGCGAGCAAGGGAAAGACGTTGGCACCCTGAGGTGGCTGGCAAGCCCATAGCACCAGTGTCTGTGGGGCTGTGGAAGGGCTGCCAAGGGAAGGTGAGGGCCAGCAACAGCTTGCAGTCCTGGCCCCTTTGGTGTGGGAGCAGGCGCTGGACGTTTTCCATTTGGGAGCTGGGCTCTGGCAGGACTGAGAGCGAGCAAGGGAAAGACGTCGGCACCCTGAGGTGGCTGGCAAGCCCATAGCACCAGTGTCTGTGGGGCTGTGGAAGGGCTGCCAAGGGAAGGTGAGGGCCAGCAACAGCTTGCAGTCCTGGCCCCTTTGGTGTGGGAGCAGGCGCTGGACGTTTTCCATTTGGGAGCTGGGCTCTGGCAGGACTGAGAGCGAGCAAGGGAAAGACGTCGGCACCCTGAGGTGGCTGGCAAGCCCATAGCACCAGTGTCTGTGGGGCTGTGGAAGGGCTGCGAAGGGAAGGTGAGGGCTAGCAACAGCTTGCAGTCCTGGCCCCTTTGGTGTGGGAGCAGGCGCTGGACGTTTTCCATTTGGGAGCTGGGCTCTGGCAGTGCTGAGAGCGAGCAAGGGAAAGACGTCGGCACCCTGAGGTGGCTGGCAAGCCCATAGCACCAGTGTCTGTGGGGCTGTGGAAGGGCTGCCAAGGGAAGGGGAGGGCCAGCAACAGCTTGCAGTCCTGGCCCCTTTGGTGTGGGAGCAGGCGCTGGACGTTTTCCCTTTGGGAGCTGGGCTTTCGGAGGACTGAGAGCGAGCAAGGGAAAGACGTCGGCACCCTGAGGTGGCTGGCAAGCCCATAGCACCAGTGTCTGTGGGGCTGTGGAAGGGCTGCGAAGGGAAGGTGAGGGCCAGCAACAGCTTGCAGTCCTGGCCCCTTTGGTGTGGGAGCAGGCGCTGGACGTTTTCCCTTTGGGAGCTGGGCTCTGGCAGGACTGAGAGCGAGCAAGGGAAAGACGTCGGCACCCTGAGGTGGCTGGCAAGCCCATAGCACCAGTGTCTGTGGGGCTGTGGAAGGGCTGCCAAGGGAAGGGGAGGGCCAGCAACAGCTTGCAGTCCTGGCCCCTTTGGTGTGGGAGCAGGCGCTGGACGTTTTCCATTTGGGAGCTGTGATTTCGGAGGACTGAGAGCGAGCAAGGGAAAGACGTTGGCACCCTGAGGTGGCTGGCAAGCTCAGAGCAGCAGTGTCTGTGGGGCTGTGGAAGGGCTGCCAAGGGAAGGGGAGGGCCAGCAACAGCTTGCAGTCCTGGCCCCTTTGCTGTGGGAGCAGGCGCTGGACGTTTTCCATTTGGGAGCTGGGCTCTGGCAGTGCTGAGAGCGAGCAAGGGAAAGACGTTGGCACCCTGAGGTGGCTGGCAAGCCCATAGCACCAGTGTCTGTGGGGCTGTGGAAGGGCTGCCAAGGGAAGGGGAGGGCCAGCAACAGCTTGCAGTCCTGGCCCCTTTGGTGTGGGAGCAGGCGCTGGACGTTTTCCATTTGGGAGCTGGGCTCTGGCAGGACTGAGAGCGAGCAAGGGAAAGACGTCGGCACCCTGAGGTGGCTGGCAAGCCCATAGCACCAGTGTCTGTGGGGCTGTGGAAGGGCTGCCAAGGGAAGGGGAGGGCCAGCAACAGCTTGCAGTCCTGGCCCCTTTGGTGTGGGAGCAGGCGCTGGACGTTTTCCATTTGGGAGCTGGGCTCTGGCAGTGCTGAGAGCGAGGAAGGGAAAGACGTCGGCACCCTGAGGTGGCTGGCAAGCCCATAGCACCAGTGTCTGTGGGGCTGTGGAAGGGCTGCCAAGGGAAGGGGAGGGCCAGCAACAGCTTGCAGTCCTGGCCCCTTTGGTGTGGGAGCACGCGCTGGACGTTTTCCATTTGGGACTGGGCTCTGGCAGGACTGAGAGCGAGCAAGGGAAAGACGTCGGCACCCTGAGGTGGCTGGCAAGCCCATAGCACCAGTGTCTGTGGGGCTGTGGAAGGGCTGCCAAGGGAAGGGGAGGGCCAGTAACAGCTTGCAGTCCTGGCCCCTTTGGTGTGGGAGCAGGCGCTGGACGTTTTCCATTTGGGACTGGGCTCTGGCAGGACTGAGAGCGAGCAAGGGAAAGACGTCGGCACCATGAGGTGGCTGGCAAGCCCATAGCACCAGTGTCTGTGGGGCTGTGGAAGGCCTGCCAAGGGAAGGGGAGGGCCAGCAACAGCTTGCAGTCCTGGCCCCTTTGGTGTGGGAGCAGGCGCTGGACGTTTTCCCTTTGGGAGCTGGGCTTTCGGAGGACTGAGAGCGAGCAAGGGAAAGACGTCGGCACCCTGAGGTGGCTGGTAAGCCCATAGCACCAGTGTCTGTGGGGCTGTGGAAGGGCTGCCAAGGGAAGGGGAGGGCCAGCAACAGCTTGCAGTCCTGGCCCCTTTGGTGTGGGAGCAGGCGCTGGACGTTTTCCCTTTGGGAGCTGGGCTCTGGCAGTGCTGAGAGCGAGCAAGGGAAAGACGTCGGCACCCTGAGGTGGCTGGGAAGCCCAGAGCGGCAGTGTCTGTGGGGCTGTGGAAGGGCTGCCAAGGGAAGGTGAGGGCCAGCAACAGCTTGCAGTCCTGGCCCCTTTGGTGTGGGAGCAGGCGCTGGTCGTTTTCCATTTGGGAGCTGGGCTTTCGGAGGACTGAGAGCGAGCAAGGGAAAGACGTCGGCACCCTGAGGTGGCTGGCAAGCCCATAGCACCAGTGTCGGTGGGGCTGTGGAAGGGCCGTCAAGGGAAGGGGAGGGCCAGCAACAGCTTGCAGTCCTGGCCCCTTTGGTGTGGGAGCAGGCGCTGGACGTTTTCCCTTTGGGAGCTGGGCTCTGGCAGTGCTGAGAGCGAGCAAGGGAAAGATGTCGGCACCCTGAGGTGGCTGGCAAGCTCAGAGCGGCAGTGTCTGTGGGGCTGTGGAAGGGCTGCCAAGGGAAGGGGAGGGCCAGCAACAGCTTGCAGTCCTGGCCCCTTTGGTGTGGGAGCAGGCGCTGGACGTTTTCCATTTGGGAGCTGGGCTTTTGCAGGACTGAGAGCGAGCAAGGGAAAGACGTCGGCACCCTGAGGTGGCTGGCAAGCCCATAGAACCAGTGTCTGTGGGGCTGTGGAAGGGCTGCCAAGGGAAGGTGAGGGCTAGCAACAGCTTGCAGTCCTGGCCCCTTTGGTGTGGGAGCAGGCGCTGGACGTTTTCCATTTGGGAGCTGGGCTTTCGGAGGACTGAGAGCGAGCAAGGGAAAGACGTCGGCACCCTGAGGTGGCTGGCAAGCCCATAGCACCAGTGTCTGTGGGGCTGTGGAAGGGCTGCCAAGGGAAGGTGAGGGCTAGCAACAGCTTGCAGTCCTGGCCCCTTTGGTGTGGGAGCAGGCGCTGGACGTTTTCCATTTGGGAGCTGGGCTCTGGCAGTGCTGAGAGCGAGCAAGGGAAAGACGTCGGCACCCTGAGGTGGCTGGCAAGCCCATAGCACCAGTGTCTGTGGGGCTGTGGAAGGGCTGCCAAGGGAAGGGGAGGGCCAGCAACAGCTTGCAGTCCTGGCCCCTTTGGTGTGGGAGCAGGCGCTGGACGTTTTCCCTTTGGGAGCTGGGCTTTCGGAGGACTGAGAGCGAGCAAGGGAAAGACGTCGGCACCCTGAGGTGGCTAGCAAGCCCATAGCACCAGTGTCTGTGGGGCTGTGGAAGGGCTGCCAAGGGAAGGGGAGGGCCAGCAACAGCTTGCAGTCCTGGCCCCTTTGGTGTGGGAGCAGGCGCTGGACGTTTTCCCTTTGGGAGCTGGGCTCTGGCAGGACTGAGAGCGAGCAAGGGAAAGACGTCGGCACCCTGAGGTGGCTGGCAAGCCCATAGCACCAGTGTCTGTGGGGCTGTGGAAGGGCTGCCAAGGGAAGGGGAGGGCCAGCAACAGCTTGCAGTCCTGGCCCCTTTGGTGTGGGAGAAGGCGCTGGACATTTTCCCTTTGGGAGCTGGGCTCTGGCAGTGCTGAGAGCGAGCAAGGGAAAGATGTCGGCACCCTGAGGTGGCTGGCAAGCTCAGAGCGGCAGTGTCTGTGGGGCTGTGGAAGGGCTGCCAAGGGAAGGGGAGGGCCAGCAACAGCTTGCAGTCCTGGCCCCTTTGGTGTGGGAGCAGGCGCTGGACGTTTTCCATTTGGGAGCTGTGATTTCGGAGGACTGAGAGCGAGCAAGGGAAAGACGTTGGCACCCTGAGGTGGCTGGCAAGCTCAGAGCAGCAGTGTCTGTGGGGCTGTGGAAGGGCTGCCAAGGGAAGGGGAGGGCCAGCAACAGCTTGCAGTCCTGGCCCCTTTGCTGTGGGAGCAGGCGCTGGACGTTTTCCATTTGGGAGCTGGGCTCTGGCAGTGCTGAGAGCGAGCAAGGGAAAGACGTCGGCACCCTGAGGTGGCAGGCAAGCCCATAGCACCAGTGTCTGTGGGGCTGTGGAAGGGCTGCCAAGGGAAGGGGAGGGCCAGCAACAGCTTGCAGTCCTGGCCCCTTTGGTGTGGGAGCAGGCGCTGGACGTTTTCCATTTGGGAGCTGGGCTCTGGCAGGACTGAGAGCGAGCAAGGGAAAGACGTCGGCACCCTGAGGTGGCTGGCAAGCCCATAGCACCAGTGTCTGTGGGGCTGTGGAAGGGCTGCCAAGGGAAGGGGAGGGCCAGCAACAGCTTGCAGTCCTGGCCCCTTTGGTGTGGGAGCAGGCGCTGGACATTCTCCATTTGTGAGCTGGGCTTTCGGAGGACTGAGAGCGAGCAAGGGAAAGACGTCGGCACCCTGAGGTGGCTGGCAAGCCCATAGCACCAATGTCTGTGGGGCTGTGGAAGGGCTGCCAAGGGAAGGTGAGGGCCAGCAACAGCTTGCAGTCCTGGCCCCTTTGGTGTGGGAGCAGGCGCTGGACGTTTTCCATTTGGGACTGGGCTCTGGCAGGACTGAGAGCGAGCAAGGGAAAGACGTCGGCACCCTGAGGTGGCTGGCAAGCCCATAGCACCAGTGTCTCTGGAAGGGCTGCGAAGGGAAGGTGAGGGCCAGCAACAGCTTGCAGTCCTGGCCCCTTTGGTGTGGGAGCAGGCGCTGGACGTTTTCCATTTGGGAGCTGGGCTCTGGCAGTGCTGAGAGCGAGCAAGGGAAAGACGTCGGCACCCTGAGGGGTCTGGCAAGCCCATAGCACCAGTGTCTGTGGGGCTGTGGAAGGGCTGCCAAGGGAAGGGGAGGGCCAGCAACAGCTTGCAGTCCTGGCCCCTTTGGTGTGGGAGCACGCGCTGGACGTTTTCCATTTGGGACTGGGCTCTGGCAGGACTGAGAGCGAGCAAGGGAAAGACGTCGGCACCCTGAGGTGGCTGGCAAGCCCATAGCACCAGTGTCTGTGGGGCTGTGGAAGGGCTGCCAAGGGAAGGGGAGGGCCAGTAACAGCTTGCAGTCCTGGCCCCTTTGGTGTGGGAGCAGGCGCTGGACGTTTTCCGTTTGGGAGCTGGGCTCTGGCAGTGCTGAGAGCGAGCAAGGGAAAGACGTCGGCACCCTGAGGTGGCTGGCAAGCCCAGAGCGGCAGTGTCTGTGGGGCTGTGGAAGGCCTGCCAAGGGAAGGGGAGGGCCAGCAACAGCTTGCAGTCCTGGCCCCTTTGGTGTGGGAGCAGGCGCTGGACGTTTTCCCTTTGGGAGCTGGAATTTCGGAGGACTGAGAGCGAGCAAGGGAAAGACGTCGGCACCCTGAGGTGGCTGGGAAGCCCAGAGCGGCAGTGTCTGTGGGGCTGTGGAAGGGCTGCCAAGGGAAGGTGAGGGCCAGTAACAGCTTGCAGTCCTGGCCCCTTTGGTGTGGGAGCAGGCGCTGGACGTTTTCCCTTTGGGAGCTGGGCTCTGGCAGTGCTGAGAGCGAGCAAGGGAAAGATGTCGGCACCCTGAGGTGGCTGGCAAGCTCAGAGCGGCAGCGTCTGTGGGGCTGTGGAAGGGCTGCCAAGGGAAGGGGAGGGCCAGCAACAGCTTGCAGTCCTGGCCCCTTTGGTGTGGGAGCAGGCTCTGGACGTTTTCCGTTTGGGAGCTGGGCTCTGGCAGTGCTGAGAGCGAGCAAGGGAAAGACGTCGGCACCCTGAGGTGGCTGGCAAGCCCATAGCACCAGTGTCTGTGGGGCTGTGGAAGGGCTGCCAAGGGAAGGGGAGGGCCAGCAACAGCTTGCAGTCCTGGCCCCTTTGGTGTGGGAGCAGGCGCTGGACGTTTTCCCTTTGGGAGCTGGGTTCTGGCAGTGCTGAGAGCGAGCAAGGGAAAGACGTCGGCACCCTGAGGTGGCTGGGAAGCCCAGAGCGGCAGTGTCTGTGGGGCTGTGGAAGGGCTGCCAAGGGAAGGTGAGGGCCAGCAACAGCTTGCAGTCCTGGCCCCTTTGGTGTGGGAGCAGGCGCTGGTCGTTTTCCATTTGGGAGCTGGGCTTTCGGAGGACTGAGAGCGAGCAAGGGAAAGACGTCGGCACCCTGAGGTGGCTGGCAAGCCCATAGCACCAGTGTCTGTGGGGCTGTGGAAGGGCCGTCAAGGGAAGGGGAGGGCCAGCAACAGCTTGCAGTCCTGGCCCCTTTGGTGTGGGAGCAGGCGCTGGACGTTTTCCCTTTGGGAGCTGGGCTCTGGCAGTGCTGAGAGCGAGCAAGGGAAAGATGTCGGCACCCTGAAGTGGCTGGCAAGCTCAGAGCGGCAGTGTCTGTGGGGCTGTGGAAGGGCTGCCAAGGGAAGGTGAGGGCCAGCAACAGCTTGCAGTCCTGGCCCCTTTGGTGTGGGAGCAGGCGCTGGACGTTTTCCCTTTGGGAGCTGGGCTTTTGCAGGACTGAGAGCGAGCAAGGGAAAGACGTCGGCACCCTGAGGTGGCTGGCAAGCCCATAGCACCAGTGTCTGTGGGGCTGTGGAAGGGCTGCCAAGGGAAGGTGAGGGCCAGCAACAGCTTTCAGTCCTGGCCCCTTTGGTGTGGGAGCAGGCGCTGGACGTTTTCCATTTGGGAGCTGGGCTGTGGCAGGACTGAGAGCGAGCAAGGGAAAGACGTTGGCACCCTGAGGTGGCTGGCAAGCCCATAGCACCAGTGTCTGTGGGGCTGTGGAAGGGCTGCCAAGGGAAGGGGAGGGCCAGCAACAGCTTGCAGTCCTGGCCCCTTTGGTGTGGGAGCACGCGCTGGACGTTTTCCATTTGGGAGCTGGGCTTTCGGAGGACTGAGAGCGAGCAAGGGAAAGACGTTGGCACCCTGAGGTGGCTGGCAAGCTCAGAGCAGCAGTGTCTGTGGGGCTGTGGAAGGGCTGCCAAGGGAAGGGGAGGGCCAGCAACAGCTTGCAGTCCTGGCCCCTTTGGTGTGGGAGCAGGTGCTGGACGTTTTCCGTTTGGGAGCTTCTCTGGCAGTGCTGAGAGAAAACAAGGGAAAGACGTCGGCACCCTGAGGTGGCTGGCAAGCCCATAGCACCAGTGTCTGTGGGGCTGTGGAAGGGCTGCGAAGGGAAGGTGAGGGCCAGCAACAGCTTGCAGTCCTGGCCCCTTTGGTGTGGGAGCAGGCGCTGGACGTTTTCCATTTGGGAGCTGGGCTCTGGCAGGACTGAGAGCGAGCAAGGGAAAGACGTCGGCACCCTGAGGTGGCTGGTAAGCCCATAGCACCAGTGTCTGTGGGGCTGTGGAAGGGCTGCCAAGGGAAGGGGAGGGCCAGCAACAGCTTGCAGTCCTGGCCCCTTTGGTGTGGGAGCAGGCGCTGGACGTTTTCCCTTTGGGAGCTGGGCTTTCGGAGGACTGAGAGTGAGCAAGGGAAAGACGTCGGCACCCTGAGGTGGCTGGCAAGCACATAGCACCAGTGTCTGTGGGGCTGTGGAAGGGCTGCCAAGGGAAGGTGAGGGCCAGCAACAGCTTGCAGTCCTGGCCCCTTTGGTGTGGGAGCAGGCGCTGGACATTCTCCATTTGGGAGCTGGGCTTTCGGAGGACTGAGAGCGAGCAAGGGAAAGACGTCGGCACCCTGAGGTGGCTGGCAAGCCCATAGCACCAATGTCTGTGGGGCTGTGGAAGGGCTGCCAAGGGAAGGTGAGGGCCAGCAACAGCTTGCAGTCCTGGCCCCTTTGGTGTGGGAGCAGGCGCTGGACGTTTTCCATTTGGGACTGGGCTCTGGCAGGACTGAGAGCGAGCAAGGGAAAGACGTCGGCACCCTGAGGTGGCTGGCAAGCCCATAGCACCAGTGTCTGTGGAAGGGCTGCGAAGGGAAGGTGAGGGCCAGCAACAGCTTGCAGTCCTGGCCCCTTTGGTGTGGGAGCAGGCGCTGGACGTTTTCCATTTGGGAGCTGGGCTCTGGCATGACTGAGAGCGAGCAAGGGAAAGACGTTGGCACCCTGAGGTGGCTGGCAAGCCCATAGCACCAGTGTCTGTGTGGCTGTGGAAGGGCTGCCAAGGGAAGGTGAGGGCCAGCAACAGCTTGCAGTCCTGGCCCCTTTGGTGTGGGAGCAGGCGCTGGACGTTTTCCATTTGGGAGCTGTGATTTCGGAGGACTGAGAGCGAGCAAGGGAAAGACGTTGGCACCCTGAGGTGGCTGGCAAGCTCAGAGCAGCAGTGTCTGTGGGGCTGTGGAAGGGCTGCCAAGGGAAGGGGAGGGCCAGCAACAGCTTGCAGTCCTGGCCCCTTTGGTGTGGGAGCAGGCGCTGGTCGTTTTCCATTTGGGAGCTGGGCTCTGGCAGTGCTGAGAGCGAGCAAGGGAAAGACGTCGGCACCCTGAGGTGGCTGGCAAGCCCATAGCACCAGTGTCTGTGGGGCTGTGGAAGGGCTGCCAAGGGAAGGGGAGGGCCAGCAACAGCTTGCAGTCCTGGCCCCTTTGGTGTGGGAGCAGGCGCTGGACGTTTTCCATTTGGGAGCTGGGCTCTGGCAGGACTGAGAGCGAGCAAGGGAAAGACGTCGGCACCCTGAGGTGGCTGGCAAGCCCATAGCACCAGTGTCTGTGGGGCTGTGGAAGGGCTGCCAAGGGAAGGGGAGGGCCAGCAACAGCTTGCAGTCCTGGCCCCTTTGGTGTGGGAGCAGGCGCTGGACGTTTTCCCTTTGGGAGCTGGGCTTTCGGAGGACTGAGAGTGAGCAAGGGAAAGACGTCGGCACCCTGAGGTGGCTGGCAAGCCCATAGCACCAGTGTCTGTGGGGCTGTGGAAGGGCTGCCAAGGGAAGGGGAGGGCCAGCAACAGCTTGCAGTCCTGGCCCCTTTGGTGTGGGAGCAGGCGCTGGACGTTTTCCCTTTGGGAGCTGGGCTTTCGGAGGACTGAGAGCGAGCAAGGGAAAGACGTCGGCACCCTGAGGTGGCTGGCAAGCCCATAGCACCAATGTCTGTGGGGCTGTGGAAGGGCTGCCAAGGGAAGGTGAGGGCCAGCAACAGCTTGCAGTCCTGGCCCCTTTGGTGTGGGAGCAGGCGCTGGACGTTTTCCATTTGGGAGCTGGGCTCTGGCAGGACTGAGAGCGAGCAAGGGAAAGACGTCGGCACCCTGAGGTGGCTGGCAAGCCCATAGCACCAGTGTCTGTGGAAGGGCTGCGAAGGGAAGGTGAGGGCCAGCAACAGCTTGCAGTCCTGGCCCCTTTGGTGTGGGAGCAGGCGCTGGACGTTTTCCATTTGGGAGCTGGGCTCTGGCAGGACTGAGAGCGAGCAAGGGAAAGACGTCGGCACCCTGAGGTGGCTGGCAAGCCCATAGCACCAATGTCTGTGGGGCTGTGGAAGGGCTGCCAAGGGAAGGGGAGGGCCAGCAACAGCTTGCAGTCCTGGCCCCTTTGGTGTGGGAGCACGCGCTGGACGTTTTCCCTTTGGGAGCTGGGCTTTCGGAGGACTGAGAGCAAGCAAGGGAAAGACGTCGGCACCCTGAGGTGGCTGGCAAGCCCATAGCACCAGTGTCTGTGGGGCTGTGGAAGGGCTGCCAAGGGAAGGGGAGGGCCAGTAACAGCTTGCAGTCCTGGCCCCTTTGGTGTGGGAGCAGGCGCTGGACGTTTTCCGTTTGGGAGCTGGGCTCTGGCAGTGCTGAGAGCGAGCAAGGGAAAGACGTCAGCACCCTGAGGTGGCTGGCAAGCCCATAGCACCAGTGTCTGTGGGGCTGTGGAAGGGCTGCCAAGGGAAGGGGAGGGCCAGCAACAGCTTGCAGTCCTGGCCCCTTTGGTGTGGGAGCAGGCGCTGGACGTTTTCCCTTTGGGAGCTTCTCTGGCAGGACTGAGAGCGAGCAAGGGAAAGACGTCGGCACCCTGAGGTGGCTGGCAAGCCCATAGCACCAGTGTCTGTGGGGCTGTGGAAGGGCTGCCAAGGGAAGGGGAGGGCCAGCAACAGCTTGCAGTCCTGGCCCCTTTGGTGTGGGAGCAGGCGCTGGACGTTTTCCCTTTGGGAGCTGGGCTCTGGCAGTGCTGAGAGCGAGCAAGGGAAAGACGTCGGCACCCTGAGGTGGCTGGGAAGCCCATAGCACCAGTGTCTGTGGGGCTGTGGAAGGGCTGCCAAGGGAAGGGGAGGGCCAGCAACAGCTTGCAGTCCTGGCCCCTTTGGTGTGGGAGCAGGCGCTGGACGTTTTCCCTTTGGGAGCTGGGCTTTCGGAGGACTGAGAGCGAGCAAGGGAAAGACGTCGGCACCCTGAGGTGGCTGGCAAGCCCATAGCACCAATGTCTGTGGGGCTGTGGAAGGGCTGCCAAGGGAAGGTGAGGGCCAGCAACAGCTTGCAGTCCTGGCCCCTTTGGTGTGGGAGCAGGCGCTGGATGTTTTCCATTTGGGACTGGGCTCTGGCAGGACTGAGAGCGAGCAAGGGAAAGACGTCGGCACCCTGAGGTGGCTGGCAAGCCCATAGCACCAGTGTCTGTGGAAGGGCTGCGAAGGGAAGGTGAGGGCCAGCAACAGCTTGCAGTCCTGGCCCCTTTGGTGTGGGAGCAGGCGCTGGACGTTTTCCATTTGGGAGCTGGGCTCTGGCATGACTGAGAGCGAGCAAGGGAAAGACGTTGGCACCCTGAGGTGGCTGGCAAGCCCATAGCACCAGTGTCTGTGTGGCTGTGGAAGGGCTGCCAAGGGAAGGGGAGGGCCAGCAACAGCTTGCAGTCCTGGCCCCTTTGGTGTGGGAGCAGGCGCTGGACGTTTTCCATTTGGGAGCTGTGATTTCGGAGGACTGAGAGCGAGCAAGGGAAAGACGTTGGCACCCTGAGGTGGCTGGCAAGCTCAGAGCAGCAGTGTCTGTGGGGCTGTGGAAGGGCTGCCAAGGGAAGGGGAGGGCCAGCAACAGCTTGCAGTCCTGGCCCCTTTGGTGTGGGAGCAGTCGCTGGACGTTTTCCATTTGGGAGCTGGGCTCTGGCAGTGCTGAGAGCGAGCAAGGGAAAGACGTCGGCACCCTGAGGTGGCTGGCAAGCCCATAGCACCAGTGTCTGTGGGGCTGTGGAAGGGCTGCCAAGGGAAGGGGAGGGCCAGCAACAGCTTGCAGTCCTGGCCCCTTTGGTGTGGGAGCAGGCGCTGGACGTTTTCCATTTGGGAGCTGGGCTCTGGCAGGACTGAGAGCGAGCAAGGGAAAGACGTCGGCACCCTGAGGTGGCTGGCAAGCCCATAGCACCAGTGTCTGTGGGGCTGTGGAAGGGCTGCCAAGGGAAGGGGAGGGCCAGAAACAGCTTGCAGTCCTGGCCCCTTTGGTGTGGGAGCAGGCGCTGGACGTTTTCCCTTTGGGAGCTGGGCTTTCGGAGGACTGAGAGTGAGCAAGGGAAAGACGTCGGCACCCTGAGGTGGCTGGCAAGCCCATAGCACCAGTGTCTGTGGGGCTGTGGAAGGGCTGCCAAGGGAAGGGGAGGGCCAGCAACAGCTTGCAGTCCTGGCCCCTTTGGTGTGGGAGCAGGCGCTGGACATTCTCCATTTGGGAGCTGGGCTTTCGGAGGACTGAGAGCGAGCAAGGGAAAGACGTCGGCACCCTGAGGTGGCTGGCAAGCCCATAGCACCAATGTCTGTGGGGCTGTGGAAGGGCTGCCAAGGGAAGGGGAGGGCCAGCAACAGCTTGCAGTCCTGGCCCCTTTGGTGTGGGAGCACGCGCTGGACGTTTTCCATTTGGGAGCTGTGCTTTCGGAGGACTGAGAGCAAGCAAGGGAAAGACGTCGGCACCCTGAGGTGGCTGGCAAGCCCATAGCACCAGTGTCTGTGGGGCTGTGGAAGGGCTGCCAAGGGAAGGGGAGGGCCAGCAACAGCTTGCAGTCCTGGCCCCTTTGGTGTGGGAGCAGGCGCTGGACGTTTTCCGTTTGGGAGCTGGGCTCTGGCAGTGCTGAGAGCGAGCAAGGGAAAGACGTCGGCACCCTGAGGTGGCTGGCAAGCCCATAGCACCAGTGTCTGTGGGGCTGTGGAAGGCCTGCCAAGGGAAGGGGAGGGCCAGCAACAGCTTGCAGTCCTGGCCCCTTTGGTGTGGGAGCAGGCGCTGGACATTTTCCATTTGGGAGCTGGGCTCTGGCAGGACTGAGAGCGAGCAAGGGAAAGACGTCGGCACCCTGAGGGGTCTGGCAAGCCCATAGCACCAGTGTCTGTGGGGCTGTGGAAGGGCTGCCAAGGGAAGGGGAGGGACAGCAACAGCTTGCAGTCCTGGCCCCTTTGGTGTGGGAGCAGGCGCTGGACGTTTTCCCTTTGGGAGCTGGGCTCTGGCAGTGCTGAGAGCGAGCAAGGGAAAGACGTCGGCACCCTGAGGTGGCTGGCAAGCCCATAGCACCAGTGTCTGTGGGGCTGTGGAAGGGCTGCCAAGGGAAGGGGAGGGCCAGCAACAGCTTGCAGTCCTGGCCCCTTTGGTGTGGGAGCAGGCGCTGGACGTTTTCCATTTGGGAGCTGGGCTCTGGCAGGACTGAGAGCGAGCAAGGGAAAGACGTCGGCACCCTGAGGTGGCTGGCAAGCCCATAGCACCAGTGTCTGTGGGGCTGTGGAAGGGCTGCCAAGGGAAGGGGAGGGCCAGCAACAGCTTGCAGTCCTGGCCCCTTTGGTGTGGGAGCAGGCACTGGTCTTTTTCCCTTTGGGAGCTGGGCTTTCGGAGGACTGAGAGAGAGCAAGGGAAAGACGTTGGCACCCTGAGGTGGCTGCGAAGCCCAGAGCGGCAGCGTCTGTGGGGCTGTGGAAGGGCTGCCAAGGGAAGGGGAGGGCCAGTAACAGCTTGCAGTCCTGGCCCCTTTGGTGTGGGAGCAGGCGCTGGATGTTTTCCATTTGGGAGCTGGGCTCTGGCAGTGCTGAGAGCGAGCAAGGGAAAGACGTCGGCACCCTGAGGTGGCTGGGAAGCCCATAGCACCAGTGTCTGTGGGGCTGTGGAAGGGCTGCCAAGGGAAGGGGAGGGCCAGCAACAGCTTGCAGTCCTTGCCCCTTTGGTGTGGGAGCAGGCGCTGGACGTTTTCCATTTGGGAGCTGGGCTCTGGCAGGACTGAGAGCGAGCAAGGGAAAGACGTCGGCACCCTGAGGTGGCTGGCAAGCCCATAGCACCAGTGTCTGTGGGGCTGTGGAAGGGCTGCCAAGGGAAGGGGAGGGCCAGCAACAGCTTGCAGTCCTGGCCCCTTTGGTGTGGGAGCAGGCGCTGGACGTTTTCCCTTTGGGAGCTGGGCTTTCGGAGGACTGAGAGCGAGCAAGGGAAAGACGTCGGCACCCTGAGGTGGCTGGGAAGCCCATATCACCAGTGTCTGTGGGGCTGTGGAAGGGCTGCCAAGGGAAGGGGAGGGCCAGCAACAGCTTGCAGTCCTGGCCCCTTTGGTGTGGGAGCAGGCGCTGGACGTTTTCCCTTTGGGAGCTGGGCTCTGGCAGTGCTGAGAGCGAGCAAGGGAAAGACGTCGGCACCCTGAGGTGGCTGGCAAGCCCATAGCACCAGTGTCTGTGGGGCTGTGGAAGGGCTGCCAAGGGAAGGGGAGGGCCAGCAACAGCTTGCAGTCCTGGCCCCTTTGGTGTGGGAGCAGGCGCTGGACGTTTTCCATTTGGGAGCTGGGCTCTGGCAGTGCTGAGAGCGAGCAAGGGAAAGACGTCGGCACCCTGAGGTGGCTGGCAAGCCCATAGCACCAGTGTCTGTGGGGCTGTGGAAGGGCTGCCAAGGGAAGGTGAGGGCCAGCAACAGCTTGCAGTCCTGGCCCCTTTGGTGTGGGAGCAGGCGCTGGACGTTTTCCATTTGGAGCTGGGCTCTGGCAGTGCTGAGAGCAAGCAAGGGAAAGACGTTGGCACCCTGAGGTGGCTGGCAAGCTCAGAGCGGCAGCGTCTGTGGGGCTGTGGAAGGGCTGCCAAGGGAAGGTGAGGGCCAGCAACAGCTTGCAGTCCTGGCCCCTTTGGTGTGGGAGCAGGCGCTGGACGTTTTCCCTTTGGGAGCTGGGCTCTGGCAGGACTGAGAGCGAGCAAGGGAAAGACGTCGGCACCCTGAGGTGGCTGGCAAGCCCATAGCACCAGTGTCTGTGGGGCTGTGGAAGGGCTGCCAAGGGAAGGGGAGGGACAGCAACAGCTTGCAGTCCTGGCCCCTTTGGTGTGGGAGCAGGCGCTGGACGTTTTCCATTTGGGAGCTGGGCTCTGGCAGGACTGAGAGCGAGCAAGGGAAAGACGTCGGCACCCTGAGGTGGCTGGCAAGCCCATAGCACCAGTGTCTGTGGGGCTGTGGAAGGGCTGCCAAGGGAAGGGGAGGGCCAGCAACAGCTTGCAGTCCTGGCCCCTTTGGTGTGGGAGCAGGCGCTGGACGTTTTCCCTTTGGGAGCTGGGCTTTCGGAGGACTGAGAGCGAGCAAGGGAAAGACGTCGGCACCCTGAGGTGGCTGGCAAGCCCATAGCACCAGTGTCTGTGGGGCTGTGGAAGGGCTGCCAAGGGAAGGGGAGGGCCAGCAACAGCTTGCAGTCCTGGCCCCTTTGGTGTGGGAGCAGGCGCTGGACGTTTTCCCTTTGGGAGCTGGGCTCTGGCAGTGCTGAGAGCGAGCAAGGGAAAGACGTCGGCACCCTGAGGTGGCTGGCAAGCCCATAGCACCAGTGTCTGTGGGGCTGTGGAAGGGCTGCCAAGGGAAGGGGAGGGCCAGCAACAGCTTGCAGTCCTGGCCCCTTTGGTGTGGGAGCAGGCGCTGGACGTTTTCCATTTGGGAGCTGGGCTCTGGCAGTGCTGAGAGCGAGCAAGGGAAAGACGTCGGCACCCTGAGGTGGCTGGCAAGCCCATAGCACCAGTGTCTGTGGGGCTGTGGAAGGGCTGCCAAGGGAAGGTGAGGGCCAGCAACAGCTTGCAGTCCTTGCCCCTTTGGTGTGGGAGCAGGCGCTGGACGTTTTCCATTTGGAGCTGGGCTCTGGCAGTGCTGAGAGCAAGCAAGGGAAAGACGTTGGCACCCTGAGGTGGCTGGCAAGCTCAGAGCGGCAGCGTCTGTGGGGCTGTGGAAGGGCTGCCAAGGGAAGGTGAGGGCCAGCAACAGCTTGCAGTCCTGGCCCCTTTGGTGTGGGAGCAGGCGCTGGTGTTTTCCATTTGGGAGCTGGGCTCTGGCAGGACTGAGAGCGAGCAAGGGAAAGACGTCGGCACCCTGAGGTGGCTGGCAAGCCCATAGCACCAGTGTCTGTGGGGCTGTGGAAGGGCTGCCAAGGGAAGGGGAGGGACAGCAACAGCTTGCAGTCCTGGCCCCTTTGGTGTGGGAGCAGGCGCTGGACGTTTTCCATTTGGGAGCTGGGCTCTGGCAGGACTGAGAGCGAGCAAGGGAAAGACGTCGGCACCCTGAGGTGGCTGGCAAGCCCATAGCACCAGTGTCTGTGGGGCTGTGGAAGGGCTGCCAAGGGAAGGGGAGGGCCAGCAACAGCTTGCAGTCCTGGCCCCTTTGGTGTGGGAGCAGGCGCTGGTCGTTTTCCATTTGGGAGCTGGGCTTTCGGAGGACTGAGAGCGAGCAAGGGAAAGACGTCGGCACCCTGAGGTGGCTGGCAAGCCCATAGCACCAGTGTCTGTGGGGCTGTGGAAGGGCTGCCAAGGGAAGGTGAGGGCCAGCAACAGCTTGCAGTCCTGGCCCCTTTGGTGTGGGAGCAGGCGCTGGACGTTTTCCATTTGGGAGCTGGGCTCTGGCAGTGCTGAGAGCGAGCAAGGGAAAGACGTCGGCACCCTGAGGTGGCTGGCAAGCCCATAGCACCAGTGTCTGTGGGGCTGTGGAAGGGCTGCCAAGGGAAGGTGAGGGCCAGCAACAGCTTGCAGTCCTGGCCCCTTTGGTGTGGGAGCAGGCGCTGGACGTTTTCCCTTTGGGAGCTGGGCTTTCGGAGGACTGAGAGCGAGGAAGGGAAAGACGTCGGCACCATGAGGTGGCTGGGAAGCCCATAGCGCCAGTGTCTGTGCGGCTGTGGAAGGGCTGGCAAGGGAAGGTGAGGGCCAGCAACAGCTTGCAGTCCTGGCCCCTTTGGTGTGGGAGCAGGCGCTGGACGTTTTCCCTTTGGGAGCTGGGCTTTCGCAGGACTGAGAGCGAGCAAGGGAAAGACGTCGGCACCCTGAGGTGGCTGGCAAGCCCATAGCACCAGTGTCTGTGGGTCTGTGGAAGGGCTGCCAAGGGAAGGTGAGGGCCAGCAACAGCTTGCAGTCCTGGCCCCTTTGGTGTGGGAGCAGGCGCTGGACGTTTTCCATTTGGGAGCTGGGCTCTGGCAGGACTGAGAGCGAGCAAGGGAAAGACGTCGGCACCCTGAGGTGGCTAGCAAGCCCATAGCGCCAGTGTCTGTGGGGCTGTGGAAGGGCTGCCAAGGGAAGGTGAGGGCCAGCAACAGCTTGCAGTCCTGGCCCCTTTGGTGTGGGAGCAGGCGCTGGACGTTTTCCATTTGGGACTGGGCTCTGGCAGGACTGAGAGCGAGCAAGGGAAAGACGTCGGCACCCTGAGGTGGCTGGCAAGCCCATAGCACCAGTGTCTGTGGGGCTGTGGAAGGGCTGCCAAGGGAAGGGGAGGGCCAGCAACAGCTTGCAGTCCTGGCCCCTTTGGTGTGGGAGCAGGCGCTGGTCGTTTTCCATTTGGGAGCTGGGCTTTCGGAGGACTGAGAGCGAGCAAGGGAAAGACGTCGGCACCCTGAGGTGGCTGGCAAGCCCATAGCACCAGTGTCTGTGGGGCTGTGGAAGGGCTGCCAAGGGAAGGGGAGGGCCAGCAACAGCTTGCAGTCCTGGCCCCTTTGGTGTGGGAGCAGGCGCTGGACGTTTTCCATTTGGGAGCTGGGCTCTGGCAGGACTGAGAGCGAGCAAGGGAAAGACGTCGGCACCCTGAGGGGTCTGGCAAGCCCATAGCACCAGCGCCTGTGGGGCTGTGGAAGGGCTGCCAAGGGAAGGGGAGGGCCAGCAACAGCTTGCAGTCCTGGCCCCTTTGGTGTGGGAGCAGGCGCTGGACGTTTTCCCTTTGGGAGCTGGGCTTTCGGAGGACTGAGAGCGAGCAAGGGAAAGACGTCGGCACCCTGAGGTGGCTGGCAAGCCCATAGCACCAGTGTCTGTGGGGCTGTGGAAGGGCTGCCAAGGGAAGGGGAGGGCCAGCAACAGCTTGCAGTCCTGGCCCCTTTGGTGTGGGAGCAGTCGCTGGACGTTTTCCATTTGGGAGCTGGGCTCTGGCAGTGCTGAGAGCGAGCAAGGGAAAGACGTCGGCACCCTGAGGTGGCTGGCAAGCCCATAGCACCAGTGTCTGTGGGGCTGTGGAAGGGCTGCCAAGGGAAGGGGAGGGCCAGCAACAGCTTGCAGTCCTGGCCCCTTTGGTGTGGGAGCAGGCGCTGGTCGTTTTCCATTTGGGAGCTGGGCTTTCGGAGGACTGAGAGCGAGCAAGGGAAAGACGTCGGCACCCTGAGGTGGCTGGCAAGCCCATAGCACCAGTGTCTGTGGGGCTGTGGAAGGGCTGCCAAGGGAAGGGGAGGGCCAGCAACAGCTTGCAGTCCTGGCCCCTTTGGTGTGGGAGCAGGCGCTGGACGTTTTCCATTTGGGAGCTGGGCTCTGGCAGGACTGAGAGCGAGCAAGGGAAAGACGTCGGCACCCTGAGGGGTCTGGCAAGCCCATAGCACCAGTGCCTGTGGGGCTGTGGAAGGGCTGCCAAGGGAAGGGGAGGGCCAGCAACAGCTTGCAGTCCTGGCCCCTTTGGTGTGGGAGCAGGCGCTGGACGTTTTCCCTTTGGGAGCTGGGCTTTCGGAGGACTGAGAGCGAGCAAGGGAAAGACGTCGGCACCCTGAGGTGGCTGGCAAGCCCATAGCACCAGTGTCTGTGGGGCTGTGGAAGGGCTGCCAAGGGAAGGGGAGGGCCAGCAACAGCTTGCAGTCCTGGCCCCTTTGGTGTGGGAGCAGTCGCTGGACGTTTTCCATTTGGGAGCTGGGCTCTGGCAGTGCTGAGAGCGAGCAAGGGAAAGACGTCGGCACCCTGAGGTGGCTGGCAAGCCCATAGCACCAGTGTCTGTGGGGCTGTGGAAGGGCTGCCAAGGGAAGGTGAGGGCCAGCAACAGCTTGCAGTCCTGGCCCCTTTGGTGTGGGAGCAGGCGCTGGACGTTTTCCATTTGGGAGCTGGGCTCTGGCAGGACTGAGAGCGAGCAAGGGAAAGACGTCGGCACCCTGAGGTGGCTGGCAAGCCCATAGCACCAGTGTCTGTGGGGCTGTGGAAGGGCTGCCAAGGGAAGGGGAGGGCCAGCAACAGCTTGCAGTCCTGGCCCCTTTGGTGTGGGAGCAGGCGCTGGACGTTTTCCCTTTGGGAGCTGGGCTTTCGGAGGACTGAGAGCGAGCAAGGGAAAGACGTCGGCACCCTGAGGTGGCTGGCAAGCCCATAGCACCAATGTCTGTGGGGCTGTGGAAGGGCTGCCAAGGGAAGGTGAGGGCCAGCAACAGCTTGCAGTCCTGGCCCCTTTGGTGTGGGAGCAGGCGCTGGACGTTTTCCATTTGGGACTGGGCTCTGGCAGGACTGAGAGCGAGCAAGGGAAAGACGTCGGCACCCTGAGGTGGCTGGCAAGCCCATAGCACCAGTGTCTGTGGAAGGGCTGCGAAGGGAAGGTGAGGGCCAGCAACAGCTTGCAGTCCTGGCCCCTTTGGTGTGGGAGCAGGCGCTGGACGTTTTCCATTTGGGAGCTGGGCTCTGGCATGACTGAGAGCGAGCAAGGGAAAGACGTTGGCACCCTGAGGTGGCTGGCAAGCCCATAGCACCAGTGTCTGTGTGGCTGTGGAAGGGCTGCCAAGGGAAGGGGAGGGCCAGCAACAGCTTGCAGTCCTGGCCCCTTTGGTGTGGGAGCAGGCGCTGGACGTTTTCCATTTGGGAGCTGTGATTTCGGAGGACTGAGAGCGAGCAAGGGAAAGACGTTGGCACCCTGAGGTGGCTGGCAAGCTCAGAGCAGCAGTGTCTGTGGGGCTGTGGAAGGGCTGCCAAGGGAAGGGGAGGGCCAGCAACAGCTTGCAGTCCTGGCCCCTTTGGTGTGGGAGCAGTCGCTGGACGTTTTCCATTTGGGAGCTGGGCTCTGGCAGTGCTGAGAGCGAGCAAGGGAAAGACGTCGGCACCCTGAGGTGGCTGGCAAGCCCATAGCACCAGTGTCTGTGGGGCTGTGGAAGGGCTGCCAAGGGAAGGGGAGGGCCAGCAACAGCTTGCAGTCCTGGCCCCTTTGGTGTGGGAGCAGGCGCTGGACGTTTTCCATTTGGGAGCTGGGCTCTGGCAGGACTGAGAGCGAGCAAGGGAAAGACGTCGGCACCCTGAGGTGGCTGGCAAGCCCATAGCACCAGTGTCTGTGGGGCTGTGGAAGGGCTGCCAAGGGAAGGGGAGGGCCAGCAACAGCTTGCAGTCCTGGCCCCTTTGGTGTGGGAGCAGGCGCTGGACATTCTCCATTTGGGAGCTGGGCTTTCGGAGGACTGAGAGCGAGCAAGGGAAAGACGTCGGCACCCTGAGGTGGCTGGCAAGCCCATAGCACCAGTGTCTGTGGAAGGGCTGCGAAGGGAAGGTGAGGGCCAGCAACAGCTTGCAGTCCTGGCCCCTTTGGTGTGGGAGCAGGCGCTGGACGTTTTCCATTTGGGAGCTGGGCTCTGGCAGGACTGAGAGCGAGCAAGGGAAAGACGTCGGCACCCTGAGGTGGCTGGCAAGCCCATAGCACCAGTGTCTGTGGGGCTGTGGAAGGGCTGCCAAGGGAAGGGGAGGGCCAGCAACAGCTTGCAGTCCTGGCCCCTTTGGTGTGGGAGCACGCGCTGGACGTTTTCCATTTGGGAGCTGGGCTTTCGGAGGACTGAGAGCAAGCAAGGGAAAGACGTCGGCACCCTGAGGTGGCTGGCAAGCCCATAGCACCAGTGTCTGTGGGGCTGTGGAAGGGCTGCCAAGGGAAGGGGAGGGCCAGTAACAGCTTGCAGTCCTGGCCCCTTTGGTGTGGGAGCAGGCGCTGGACTTTTTCCGTTTGGGAGCTGGGCTCTGGCAGTGCTGAGAGCGAGCAAGGGAAAGACGTCAGCACCCTGAGGTGGCTGGCAAGCCCATAGCACCAGTGTCTGTGGGGCTGTGGAAGGGCTGCCAAGGGAAGGGGAGGGCCAGCAACAGCTTGCAGTCCTGGCCCCTTTGGTGTGGGAGCAGGCGCTGGACGTTTTCCCTTTGGGAGCTTCTCTGGCAGGACTGAGAGCGAGCAAGGGAAAGACGTCGGCACCCTGAGGTGGCTGGCAAGCCCATAGCACCAGTGTCTGTGGGGCTGTGGAAGGGCTGCCAAGGGAAGGGGAGGGCCAGCAACAGCTTGCAGTCCTGGCCCCTTTGGTGTGGGAGCAGGCGCTGGACGTTTTCCCTTTGGGAGCTGGGCTCTGGCAGTGCTGAGAGCGAGCAAGGGAAAGACGTCGGCACCCTGAGGTGGCTGGGAAGCCCATAGCACCAGTGTCTGTGGGGCTGTGGAAGGGCTGCCAAGGGAAGGGGAGGGCCAGCAACAGCTTGCAGTCCTGGCCCCTTTGGTGTGGGAGCAGGCGCTGGACGTTTTCCCTTTGGGAGCTGGGCTTTCGGAGGACTGAGAGCGAGCAAGGGAAAGACGTC
Organism: Aptenodytes patagonicus; assembly: GCF_965638725.1. Lineage (NCBI taxonomy): Eukaryota > Metazoa > Chordata > Aves > Sphenisciformes > Spheniscidae > Aptenodytes > Aptenodytes patagonicus. Next base: position 319,017 of record NW_027472013.1, read on the forward strand.
GGCACCCTGAGGTGGCTGGCAAGCCCATAGCACCAATGTCTGTGGGGCTGTGGAAGGGCTGCCAAGGGAAGGTGAGGGCCAGCAACAGCTTGCAGTCCTGGCCCCTTTGGTGTGGGAGCAGGCGCTGGATGTTTTCCATTTGGGACTGGGCTCTGGCAGGACTGAGAGCGAGCAAGGGAAAGACGTCGGCACCCTGAGGTGGCTGGCAAGCCCATAGCACCAGTGTCTGTGGAAGGGCTGCGAAGGGAAGGTGAGGGCCAGCAACAGCTTGCAGTCCTGGCCCCTTTGGTGTGGGAGCAGGCGCTGGACATTTTCCATTTGGGAGCTGGGCTCTGGCATGACTGAGAGCGAGCAAGGGAAAGACGTTGGCACCCTGAGGTGGCTGGCAAGCCCATAGCACCAGTGTCTGTGTGGCTGTGGAAGGGCTGCCAAGGGAAGGGGAGGGCCAGCAACAGCTTGCAGTCCTGGCCCCTTTGGTGTGGGAGCAGGCGCTGGACGTTTTCCATTTGGGAGCTGTGATTTCGGAGGACTGAGAGCGAGCAAGGGAAAGACGTCGGCACCCTGAGGTGGCTGGCAAGCTCAGAGCAGCAGTGTCTGTGGGGCTGTGGAAGGGCTGCCAAGGGAAGGGGAGGGCCAGCAACAGCTTGCAGTCCTGGCCCCTTTGGTGTGGGAGCAGTCGCTGGACGTTTTCCATTTGGGAGCTGGGCTCTGGCAGTGCTGAGAGCGAGCAAGGGAAAGACGTCGGCACCCTGAGGTGGCTGGCAAGCCCATAGCACCAGTGTCTGTGGGGCTGTGGAAGGGCTGCCAAGGGAAGGGGAGGGCCAGCAACAGCTTGCAGTCCTGGCCCCTTTGGTGTGGGAGCAGGCGCTGGACGTTTTCCATTTGGGAGCTGGGCTCTGGCAGGACTGAGAGCGAGCAAGGGAAAGACGTCGGCACCCTGAGGTGGCTGGCAAGCCCATAGCACCAGTGTCTGTGGGGCTGTGGAAGGGCTGCCAAGGGAAGGGGAGGGCCAGAAACAGCTTGCAGTCCTGGCCCCTTTGGTGTGGGAGCAGGCGCTGGACGTTTTCCCTTTGGGAGCTGGGCTTTCGGAGGACTGAGAGTGAGCAAGGGAAAGACGTCGGCACCCTGAGGTGGCTGGCAAGCCCATAGCACCAGTGTCTGTGGGGCTGTGGAAGGGCTGCCAAGGGAAGGGGAGGGCCAGCAACAGCTTGCAGTCCTGGCCCCTTTGGTGTGGGAGCAGGCGCTGGACATTCTCCATTTGGGAGCTGGGCTTTCGGAGGACTGAGAGCGAGCAAGGGAAAGACGTCGGCACCCTGAGGTGGCTGGCAAGCCCATAGCACCAATGTCTGTGGGGCTGTGGAAGGGCTGCCAAGGGAAGGTGAGGGCCAGCAACAGCTTGCAGTCCTGGCCCCTTTGGTGTGGGAGCAGGCGCTGGACGTTTTCCATTTGGGAGCTGGGCTCTGGCAGGACTGAGAGCGAGCAAGGGAAAGACGTCGGCACCCTGAGGTGGCTGGCAAGCCCATAGCACCAGTGTCTGTGGAAGGGCTGCGAAGGGAAGGTGAGGGCCAGCAACAGCTTGCAGTCCTGGCCCCTTTGGTGTGGGAGCAGGCGCTGGACGTTTTCCATTTGGGAGCTGGGCTCTGGCAGGACTGAGAGCGAGCAAGGGAAAGACGTCGGCACCCTGAGGTGGCTGGCAAGCCCATAGCACCAATGTCTGTGGGGCTGTGGAAGGGCTGCCAAGGGAAGGGGAGGGCCAGCAACAGCTTGCAGTCCTGGCCCCTTTGGTGTGGGAGCACGCGCTGGACGTTTTCCATTTGGGAGCTGTGCTTTCGGAGGACTGAGAGCAAGCAAGGGAAAGACGTCGGCACCCTGAGGTGGCTGGCAAGCCCATAGCACCAGTGTCTGTGGGGCTGTGGAAGGGCTGCCAAGGGAAGGGGAGGGCCAGTAACAGCTTGCAGTCCTGGCCCCTTTGGTGTGGGAGCAGGCGCTGGACGTTTTCCATTTGGGAGCTGGGCTCTGGCAGTGCTGAGAGCGAGCAAGGGAAAGACGTCGGCACCCTGAGGTGGCTGGCAAGCCCATAGCACCAGTGTCTGTGGGGCTGTGGAAGGGCTGCCAAGGGAAGGGGAGGGCCAGCAACAGCTTGCAGTCCTGGCCCCTTTGGTGTGGGAGCAGGCGCTGGACGTTTTCCCTTTGGGAGCTTCTCTGGCAGGACTGAGAGCGAGCAAGGGAAAGACGTTGGCACCCTGAGGTGGCTGGCAAGCCCATAGCACCAGTGTCTGTGGGGCTGTGGAAGGGCTGCCAAGGGAAGGGGAGGGACAGCAACAGCTTGCAGTCCTGGCCCCTTTGGTGTGGGAGCAGGCGCTGGACGTTTTCCCTTTGGGAGCTGGGCTCTGGCAGTGCTGAGAGCGAGCAAGGGAAAGACGTCGGCACCCTGAGGTGGCTGGCAAGCCCATAGCACCAGTGTCTGTGGGGCTGTGGAAGGGCTGCCAAGGGAAGGTGAGGGCCAGCAACAGCTTGCAGTCCTGGCCCCTTTGGTGTGGGAGCAGGCGCTGGACGTTTTCCATTTGGGAGCTGGGCTCTGGCAGGACTGAGAGCGAGCAAGGGAAAGACGTCGGCACCCTGAGGTGGCTGGCAAGCCCATAGCACCAGTGTCTGTGGGGCTGTGGAAGGGCTGCCAAGGGAAGGGGAGGGCCAGCAACAGCTTGCAGTCCTGGCCCCTTTGGTGTGGGAGCAGGCACTGGTCTTTTTCCCTTTGGGAGCTGGGCTTTCGGAGGACTGAGAGCGAGCAAGGGAAAGACGTTGGCACCCTGAGGTGGCTGCGAAGCCCAGAGCGGCAGCGTCTGTGGGGCTGTGGAAGGGCTGCCAAGGGAAGGGGAGGGCCAGTAACAGCTTGCAGTCCTGGCCCCTTTGGTGTGGGAGCAGGCGCTGGATGTTTTCCATTTGGGAGCTGGGCTCTGGCAGTGCTGAGAGCGAGCAAGGGAAAGACGTCGGCACCCTGAGGTGGCTGGGAAGCCCATAGCACCAGTGTCTGTGGGTCTGTGGAAGGGCTGCCAAGGGAAGGGGAGGGCCAGCAACAGCTTGCAGTCCTTGCCCCTTTGGTGTGGGAGCAGGCGCTGGACGTTTTCCATTTGGGAGCTGGGCTCTGGCAGGACTGAGAGCGAGCAAGGGAAAGACGTCGGCACCCTGAGGTGGCTGGCAAGCCCATAGCACCAGTGTCTGTGGGGCTGTGGAAGGGCTGCCAAGGGAAGGGGAGGGCCAGCAACAGCTTGCAGTCCTGGCCCCTTTGGTGTGGGAGCAGGCGCTGGACGTTTTCCCTTTGGGAGCTGGGCTTTCGGAGGACTGAGAGCGAGCAAGGGAAAGACGTCGGCACCCTGAGGTGGCTGGGAAGCCCATATCACCAGTGTCTGTGGGGCTGTGGAAGGGCTGCCAAGGGAAGGGGAGGGCCAGCAACAGCTTGCAGTCCTGGCCCCTTTGGTGTGGGAGGAGGCGCTGGACGTTTTCCCTTTGGGAGCTGGGCTCTGGCAGTGCTGAGAGCGAGCAAGGGAAAGACGTCGGCACCCTGAGGTGGCTGGCAAGCCCATAGCACCAGTGTCTGTGGGGCTGTGGAAGGGCTGCCAAGGGAAGGGGAGGGCCAGCAACAGCTTGCAGTCCTGGCCCCTTTGGTGTGGGAGCAGGCGCTGGACGTTTTCCATTTGGGAGCTGGGCTCTGGCAGTGCTGAGAGCGAGCAAGGGAAAGACGTCGGCACCCTGAGGTGGCTGGCAAGCCCATAGCACCAGTGTCTGTGGGGCTGTGGAAGGGCTGCCAAGGGAAGGTGAGGGCCAGCAACAGCTTGCAGTCCTGGCCCCTTTGGTGTGGGAGCAGGCGCTGGACGTTTTCCATTTGGAGCTGGGCTCTGGCAGTGCTGAGAGCAAGCAAGGGAAAGACGTCGGCACCCTGAGGTGGCTGGCAAGCCCATAGCACCAGCGTCTGTGGGGCTGTGGAAGGGCTGCCAAGGGAAGGGGAGGGCCAGCAACAGCTTGCAGTCCTGGCCCCTTTGGTGTGGGATCAGGCGCTGGTGTTTTCCATTTGGGAGCTGGGCTCTGGCAGGACTGAGAGCGAGCAAGGGAAAGACGTCGGCACCCTGAGGTGGCTGGCAAGCCCATAGCACCAGTGTCTGTGGGGCTGTGGAAGGGCTGCCAAGGGAAGGGGAGGGACAGCAACAGCTTGCAGTCCTGGCCCCTTTGGTGTGGGAGCAGGCGCTGGACGTTTTCCATTTGGGAGCTGGGCTCTGGCAGGACTGAGAGCGAGCAAGGGAAAGACGTCGGCACCCTGAGGTGGCTGGCAAGCCCATAGCACCAGTGTCTGTGGGGCTGTGGAAGGGCTGCCAAGGGAAGGGGAGGGCCAGCAACAGCTTGCAGTCCTGGCCCCTTTGGTGTGGGAGCAGGCGCTGGTCGTTTTCCATTTGGGAGCTGGGCTTTCGGAGGACTGAGAGCGAGCAAGGGAAAGACGTCGGCACCCTGAGGTGGCTGGCAAGCCCATAGCACCAGTGTCTGTGGGGCTGTGGAAGGGCTGCCAAGGGAAGGTGAGGGCCAGCAACAGCTTGCAGTCCTGGCCCCTTTGGTGTGGGAGCAGGCGCTGGACGTTTTCCATTTGGGAGCTGGGCTCTGGCAGTGCTGAGAGCGAGCAAGGGAAAGACGTCGGCACCCTGAGGTGGCTGGCAAGCCCATAGCACCAGTGTCTGTGGGGCTGTGGAAGGGCTGCCAAGGGAAGGTGAGGGCCAGCAACAGCTTGCAGTCCTGGCCCCTTTGGTGTGGGAGCAGGCGCTGGACGTTTTCCCTTTGGGAGCTGGGCTTTCGGAGGACTGAGAGCGAGCAAGGGAAAGACGTCGGCACCATGAGGTGGCTGGGAAGCCCATAGCGGCAGTGTCTGTGCGGCTGTGGAAGGGCTGGCAAGGGAAGGTGAGGGCCAGCAACAGCTTGCAGTCCTGGCCCCTTTGGTGTGGGAGCAGGCGCTGGACGTTTTCCCTTTGGGAGCTGGGCTTTCGCAGGACTGAGAGCGAGCAAGGGAAAGACGTCGGCACCCTGAGGTGGCTGGCAAGCCCATAGCACCAGTGTCTGTGGGTCTGTGGAAGGGCTGCCAAGGGAAGGTGAGGGCCAGCAACAGCTTGCAGTCCTGGCCCCTTTGGTGTGGGAGCAGGCGCTGGACGTTTTCCATTTGGGAGCTGGGCTCTGGCAGGACTGAGAGCGAGCAAGGGAAAGACGTCGGCACCCTGAGGTGGCTAGCAAGCCCATAGCGCCAGTGTCTGTGGGGCTGTGGAAGGGCTGCCAAGGGAAGGTGAGGGCCAGCAACAGCTTGCAGTCCTGGCCCCTTTGGTGTGGGAGCAGGCGCTGGACGTTTTCCATTTGGGACTGGGCTCTGGCAGGACTGAGAGCGAGCAAGGGAAAGACGTCGGCACCCTGAGGTGGCTGGCAAGCCCATAGCACCAGTGTCTGTGGGGCTGTGGAAGGGCTGCCAAGGGAAGGGGAGGGCCAGCAACAGCTTGCAGTCCTGGCCCCTTTGGTGTGGGAGCAGGCGCTGGTCGTTTTCCATTTGGGAGCTGGGCTTTCGGAGGACTGAGAGCGAGCAAGGGAAAGACGTCGGCACCCTGAGGTGGCTGGCAAGCCCATAGCACCAGTGTCTGTGGGGCTGTGGAAGGGCTGCCAAGGGAAGGGGAGGGCCAGCAACAGCTTGCAGTCCTGGCCCCTTTGGTGTGGGAGCAGGCGCTGGACGTTTTCCATTTGGGAGCTGGGCTCTGGCAGGACTGAGAGCGAGCAAGGGAAAGACGTCGCCACCCTTAGGTGGCTGGCAAGCCCATAGCACCAGTGTCTGTGGGGCTGTGGAAGGGCTGCCAAGGGAAGGTGAGGGCCAGCAACAGCTTGCAGTCCTGGCCCCTTTGGTGTGGGAGCAGGCGCTGGACGTTTTCCCTTTGGGAGCTGGGCTTTCGGAGGACTGAGAGCGAGCAAGGGAAAGACGTCGGCACCCTGAGGTGGCTGGCAAGCCCATAGCACCAGTGTCTGTGGGGCTGTGGAAGGGCTGCCAAGGGAAGGGGAGGGCCAGCAACAGCTTGCAGTCCTGGCCCCTTTGGTGTGGGAGCAGTCGCTGGACGTTTTCCATTTGGGAGCTGGGCTCTGGCAGTGCTGAGAGCGAGCAAGGGAAAGACGTCGGCACCCTGAGGTGGCTGGCAAGCCCATAGCACCAGTGTCTGTGGGGCTGTGGAAGGGCTGCCAAGGGAAGGTGAGGGCCAGCAACAGCTTGCAGTCCTGGCCCCTTTGGTGTGGGAGCAGGCGCTGGACGTTTTCCATTTGGGAGCTGGGCTCTGGCAGGACTGAGAGCGAGCAAGGGAAAGACGTCGGCACCCTGAGGGGTCTGGCAAGCCCATAGCACCAGTGCCTGTGGGGCTGTGGAAGGGCTGCCAAGGGAAGGGGAGGGCCAGCAACAGCTTGCAGTCCTGGCCCCTTTGGTGTGGGAGCAGGCGCTGGACGTTTTCCCTTTGGGAGCTGGGCTTTCGGAGGACTGAGAGCGAGCAAGGGAAAGACGTCGGCACCCTGAGGTGGCTGGCAAGCCCATAGCACCAATGTCTGTGGGGCTGTGGAAGGGCTGCCAAGGGAAGGTGAGGGCCAGCAACAGCTTGCAGTCCTGGCCCCTTTGGTGTGGGAGCAGGCGCTGGACGTTTTCCATTTGGGACTGGGCTCTGGCAGGACTGAGAGCGAGCAAGGGAAAGACGTCGGCACCCTGAGGTGGCTGGCAAGCCCATAGCACCAGTGTCTGTGGAAGGGCTGCGAAGGGAAGGTGAGGGCCAGCAACAGCTTGCAGTCCTGGCCCCTTTGGTGTGGGAGCAGGCGCTGGACGTTTTCCATTTGGGAGCTGGGCTCTGGCATGACTGAGAGCGAGCAAGGGAAAGACGTTGGCACCCTGAGGTGGCTGGCAAGCCCATAGCACCAGTGTCTGTGTGGCTGTGGAAGGGCTGCCAAGGGAAGGGGAGGGCCAGCAACAGCTTGCAGTCCTGGCCCCTTTGGTGTGGGAGCAGGCGCTGGACGTTTTCCATTTGGGAGCTGTGATTTCGGAGGACTGAGAGCGAGCAAGGGAAAGACGTTGGCACCCTGAGGTGGCTGGCAAGCTCAGAGCAGCAGTGTCTGTGGGGCTGTGGAAGGGCTGCCAAGGGAAGGGGAGGGCCAGCAACAGCTTGCAGTCCTGGCCCCTTTGGTGTGGGAGCAGTCGCTGGACGTTTTCCATTTGGGAGCTGGGCTCTGGCAGTGCTGAGAGCGAGCAAGGGAAAGACGTCGGCACCCTGAGGTGGCTGGCAAGCCCATAGCACCAGTGTCTGTGGGGCTGTGGAAGGGCTGCCAAGGGAAGGGGAGGGCCAGCAACAGCTTGCAGTCCTGGCCCCTTTGGTGTGGGAGCAGGCGCTGGACGTTTTCCATTTGGGAGCTGGGCTCTGGCAGGACTGAGAGCGAGCAAGGGAAAGACGTCGGCACCCTGAGGTGGCTGGCAAGCCCATAGCACCAGTGTCTGTGGGGCTGTGGAAGGGCTGCCAAGGGAAGGGGAGGGCCAGCAACAGCTTGCAGTCCTGGCCCCTTTGGTGTGGGAGCAGGCGCTGGACATTCTCCATTTGGGAGCTGGGCTTTCGGAGGACTGAGAGCGAGCAAGGGAAAGACGTCGGCACCCTGAGGTGGCTGGCAAGCCCATAGCACCAGTGTCTGTGGGGCTGTGGAAGGGCTGCCAAGGGAAGGTGAGGGCCAGCAACAGCTTGCAGTCCTGGCCCCTTTGGTGTGGGAGCAGGCGCTGGACGTTTTCCATTTGGGAGCTGGGCTCTGGCAGGACTGAGAGCGAGCAAGGGAAAGACGTCGGCACCCTGAGGTGGCTGGCAAGCCCATAGCACCAGTGTCTGTGGAAGGGCTGCCAAGGGAAGGTGAGGGCCAGCAACAGCTTGCAGTCCTGGCCCCTTTGGTGTGGGAGCAGGCGCTGGACGTTTTCCATTTGGGAGCTGGGCTCTGGCAGGACTGAGAGCGAGCAAGGGAAAGACGTCGGCACCCTGAGGTGGCTGGCAAGCCCATAGCACCAATGTCTGTGGGGCTGTGGAAGGGCTGCCAAGGGAAGGGGAGGGCCAGCAACAGCTTGCAGTCCTGGCCCCTTTGGTGTGGGAGCACGCGCTGGACGTTTTCCATTTGGGAGCTGTGCTTTCGGAGGACTGAGAGCAAGCAAGGGAAAGACGTCGGCACCCTGAGGTGGCTGGCAAGCCCATAGCACCAGTGTCTGTGGGGCTGTGGAAGGGCTGCCAAGGGAAGGTGAGGGCCAGCAACAGCTTGCAGTCCTGGCCCCTTTGGTGTGGGAGCAGGCGCTGGACGTTTTCCATTTGGGAGCTGGGCTCTGGCAGGACTGAGAGCGAGCAAGGGAAAGACGTCGGCACCCTGAGGTGGCTGGCAAGCCCATAGCACCAGTGTCTGTGGGGCTGTGGAAGGGCTGCCAAGGGAAGGGGAGGGCCAGCAACAGCTTGCAGTCCTGGCCCCTTTGGTGTGGGAGCAGGCGCTGGACGTTTTCCCTTTGGGAGCTGGGCTTTCGGAGGACTGAGAGCGAGCAAGGGAAAGACGTCGGCACCCTGAGGTGGCTGGGAAGCCCATAGCACCAGTGTCTGTGGGGCTGTGGAAGGGCTGCCAAGGGAAGGGGAGGGCCAGCAACAGCTTGCAGTCCTGGCCCCTTTGGTGTGGGAGCAGGCGCTGGACGTTTTCCATTTGGGAGCTGGGCTCTGGCATGACTGAGAGCGAGCAAGGGAAAGACGTTGGCACCCTGAGGTGGCTGGCAAGCCCATAGCACCAGTGTCTGTGTGGCTGTGGAAGGGCTGCCAAGGGAAGGGGAGGGCCAGCAACAGCTTGCAGTCCTGGCCCCTTTGGTGTGGGAGCAGGCGCTGGACGTTTTCCATTTGGGAGCTGTGATTTCGGAGGACTGAGAGCGAGCAAGGGAAAGACGTTGGCACCCTGAGGTGGCTGGCAAGCTCAGAGCAGCAGTGTCTGTGGGGCTGTGGAAGGGCTGCCAAGGGAAGGGGAGGGCCAGCAACAGCTTGCAGTCCTGGCCCCTTTGGTGTGGGAGCAGTCGCTGGACGTTTTCCATTTGGGAGCTGGGCTCTGGCAGTGCTGAGAGCGAGCAAGGGAAAGACGTCGGCACCCTGAGGTGGCTGGCAAGCCCATAGCACCAGTGTCTGTGGGGCTGTGGAAGGGCTGCCAAGGGAAGGGGAGGGCCAGCAACAGCTTGCAGTCCTGGCCCCTTTGGTGTGGGAGCAGGCGCTGGACGTTTTCCATTTGGGAGCTGGGCTCTGGCAGGACTGAGAGCGAGCAAGGGAAAGACGTCGGCACCCTGAGGTGGCTGGCAAGCCCATAGCACCAGTGTCTGTGGGGCTGTGGAAGGGCTGCCAAGGGAAGGGGAGGGCCAGCAACAGCTTGCAGTCCTGGCCCCTTTGGTGTGGGAGCAGGCGCTGGACATTCTCCATTTGGGAGCTGGGCTTTCGGAGGACTGAGAGCGAGCAAGGGAAAGACGTCGGCACCCTGAGGTGGCTGGCAAGCCCATAGCACCAGTGTCTGTGGGGCTGTGGAAGGGCTGCCAAGGGAAGGTGAGGGCCAGCAACAGCTTGCAGTCCTGGCCCCTTTGGTGTGGGAGCAGGCGCTGGACGTTTTCCATTTGGGAGCTGGGCTCTGGCAGGACTGAGAGCGAGCAAGGGAAAGACGTCGGCACCCTGAGGTGGCTGGCAAGCCCATAGCACCAGTGTCTGTGGAAGGGCTGCCAAGGGAAGGTGAGGGCCAGCAACAGCTTGCAGTCCTGGCCCCTTTGGTGTGGGAGCAGGCGCTGGACGTTTTCCATTTGGGAGCTGGGCTCTGGCAGGACTGAGAGCGAGCAAGGGAAAGACGTCGGCACCCTGAGGTGGCTGGCAAGCCCATAGCACCAATGTCTGTGGGGCTGTGGAAGGGCTGCCAAGGGAAGGGGAGGGCCAGCAACAGCTTGCAGTCCTGGCCCCTTTGGTGTGGGAGCACGCGCTGGACGTTTTCCATTTGGGAGCTGTGCTTTCGGAGGACTGAGAGCAAGCAAGGGAAAGACGTCGGCACCCTGAGGTGGCTGGCAAGCCCATAGCACCAGTGTCTGTGGGGCTGTGGAAGGGCTGCCAAGGGAAGGTGAGGGCCAGCAACAGCTTGCAGTCCTGGCCCCTTTGGTGTGGGAGCAGGCGCTGGACGTTTTCCATTTGGGAGCTGGGCTCTGGCAGGACTGAGAGCGAGCAAGGGAAAGACGTCGGCACCCTGAGGTGGCTGGCAAGCCCATAGCACCAGTGTCTGTGGGGCTGTGGAAGGGCTGCCAAGGGAAGGGGAGGGCCAGCAACAGCTTGCAGTCCTGGCCCCTTTGGTGTGGGAGCAGGCGCTGGACGTTTTCCCTTTGGGAGCTGGGCTTTCGGAGGACTGAGAGCGAGCAAGGGAAAGACGTCGGCACCCTGAGGTGGCTGGGAAGCCCATAGCACCAGTGTCTGTGGGGCTGTGGAAGGGCTGCCAAGGGAAGGGGAGGGCCAGCAACAGCTTGCAGTCCTGGCCCCTTTGCTGTGGGAGCAGGCGCTGGACGTTTTCCCTTTGGGAGCTGGGCTCTGGCAGTGCTGAGAGCGAGCAAGGGAAAGACGTCGGCACCCTGAGGTGGCTGGCAAGCCCATAGCACCAGTGTCTGTGGGGCTGTGGAAGGGCTGCCAAGGGAAGGGGAGGGCCAGCAACAGCTTGCAGTCCTGGCCCCTTTGGTGTGGGAGCAGGCGCTGGACGTTTTCCATTTGGGAGCTGGGCTCTGGCAGTGCTGAGAGCGAGCAAGGGAAAGACGTCGGCACCCTGAGGTGGCTGGCAAGCCCATAGCACCAGTGTCTGTGGGGCTGTGGAAGGGCTGCCAAGGGAAGGGGAGGGCCAGCAACAGCTTGCAGTCCTGGCCCCTTTGGTGTGGGAGCAGGCGCTGGACGTTTTCCATTTGGAGCTGGGCTCTGGCAGTGCTGAGAGCAAGCAAGGGAAAGACGTTGGCACCCTGAGGTGGCTGGCAAGCTCAGAGCGGCAGCGTCTGTGGGGCTGTGGAAGGGCTGCCAAGGGAAGGTGAGGGCCAGCAACAGCTTGCAGTCCTGGCCCCTTTGGTGTGGGAGCAGGCGCTGGTGTTTTCCATTTGGGAGCTGGGCTCTGGCCGGACTGAGAGCGAGCAAGGGAAAGACGTCGGCACCCTGAGGTGGCTGGCAAGCCCATAGCACCAGTGTCTGTGGGGCTGTGGAAGGGCTGCCAAGGGAAGGGGAGGGACAGCAACAGCTTGCAGTCCTGGCCCCTTTGGTGTGGGAGCAGGCGCTGGACGTTTTCCCTTTGGGAGCTGGGCTTTCGGAGGACTGAGAGCGAGCAAGGGAAAGACGTCGGCACCCTGAGGTGGCTGGCAAGCCCATAGCACCAGTGTCTGTGGGGCTGTGGAAGGGCTGCCAAGGGAAGGGGAGGGCCAGCAACAGCTTGCAGTCCTGGCCCCTTTGGTGTGGGAGCAGGCGCTGGTCGTTTTCCATTTGGGAGCTGGGCTTTTGCAGGACTGAGAGCGAGCAAGGGAAAGACGTCGGCACCCTGAGGTGGCTGGCAAGCCCATAGCACCAGTGTCAGTGGGGCTGTGGAAGGGCTGCCAAGGGAAGGTGAGGGCCAGCAACAGCTTGCAGTCCTGGCCCCTTTGGTGTGGGAGCAGGCGCTGGACGTTTTCCATTTGGGAGCTGGGCTCTGGCAGTGCTGAGAGCGAGCAAGGGAAAGACGTCGGCACCCTGAGGTGGCTGGGAAGCCCATAGCACCAGTGTCTGTGGGGCTGTGGAAGGGCTGGCAAGGGAAGGTGAGGGCCAGCAACAGCTTGCAGTCCTGGCCCCTTTGGTGTGGGAGCAGGCGCTGGACGTTTTCCCTTTGGGAGCTGGGCTTTCGCAGGACTGAGAGCGAGCAAGGGAAAGACGTCGGCACCCTGAGGTGGCTGGCAAGCCCATAGCACCAGTGTCTGTGGGTCTGTGGAAGGGCTGCCAAGGCAAGGGGAGGGCCAGCAACAGCTTGCAGTCCTGGCCCCTTTGGTGTGGGAGCAGGCGCTGGACGTTTTCCATTTGGGAGCTGGGCTCTGGCAGGACTGAGAGCGAGCAAGGGAAAGACGTCGGCACCCTGAGGTGGCTAGCAAGCCCATAGCGCCAGTGTCTGTGGGGCTGTGGAAGGGCTGCCAAGGGAAGGTGAGGGCCAGCAACAGCTTGCAGTCCTGGCCCCTTTGGTGTGGGAGCAGGCGCTGGACGTTTTCCATTTGGGACTGGGCTCTGGCAGGACTGAGAGCGAGCAAGGGAAAGACGTCGGCACCCTGAGGTGGCTGGCAAGCCCATAGCACCAGTGTCTGTGGGGCTGTGGAAGGGCTGCCAAGGGAAGGGGAGGGCCAGCAACAGCTTGCAGTCCTGGCCCCTTTGGTGTGGGAGCAGGCGCTGGTCGTTTTCCATTTGGGAGCTGGGCTTTCGGAGGACTGAGAGCGAGCAAGGGAAAGACGTCGGCACCCTGAGGTGGCTGGCAAGCCCATAGCACCAGTGTCTGTGGGGCTGTGGAAGGGCTGCGAAGGGAAGGTGAGGGCCAGCAACAGCTTGCAGTCCTGGCCCCTTTGGTGTGGGAGCAGGCGCTGGACGTTTTCCGTTTGGGAGCTGGGCTCTGGCAGTGCTGAGAGCGAGCAAGGGAAAGACGTCGGCACCCTGAGGTGGCTGGCAAGCCCATAGCACCAGTGTCTGTGGGGCTGTGGAAGGGCTGCCAAGGGAAGGGGAGGGCCAGCAACAGCTTGCAGTCCTGGCCCCTTTGGTGTGGGAGCAGGCGCTGGACGTTTTCCATTTGGGAGCTGGGCTCTGGCAGGACTGAGAGCGAGCAAGGGAAAGACGTCGGCACCCTGAGGTGGCTAGCAAGCCCATAGCGCCAGTGTCTGTGGGGCTGTGGAAGGGCTGCCAAGGGAAGGTGAGGGCCAGCAACAGCTTGCAGTCCTGGCCCCTTTGGTGTGGGAGCAGGCGCTGGACGTTTTCCGTTTGGGAGCTGGGCTCTGGCAGTGCTGAGAGCGAGCAAGGGAAAGACGTCGGCACCCTGAGGTGGCTGGCAAGCCCATAGCACCAGTGTCTGTGGGGCTGTGGAAGGGCTGCCAAGGGAAGGGGAGGGCCAGCAACAGCTTGCAGTCCTGGCCCCTTTGGTGTGGGAGCAGGCGCTGGACGTTTTCCATTTGGGAGCTGGGCTCTGGCAGTGCTGAGAGCGAGCAAGGGAAAGACGTCGGCACCCTGAGGTGGCTGGCAAGCCCATAGCACCAGTGTCTGTGGGGCTGTGGAAGGGCTGCCAAGGGAAGGTGAGGGCCAGCAACAGCTTGCAGTCCTGGCCCCTTTGGTGTGGGAGCAGGCGCTGGACGTTTTCCATTTGGAGCTGGGCTCTGGCAGTGCTGAGAGCGAGCAAGGGAAAGACGTTGGCACCCTGAGGTGGCTGGCAAGCTCAGAGCGGCAGCGTCTGTGGGGCTGTGGAAGGGCTGCCAAGGGAAGGTGAGGGTCAGCAACAGCTTGCAGTCCTGGCCCCTTTGGTGTGGGAGCAGGCGCTGGTGTTTTCCATTTGGGAGCTGGGCTCTGGCAGGACTGAGAGCGAGCAAGGGAAAGACGTCGGCACCCTGAGGTGGCTGGCAAGCCCATAGCACCAGTGTCTGTGGGGCTGTGGAAGGGCTGCCAAGGGAAGGGGAGGGCCAGCAACAGCTTGCAGTCCTGGCCCCTTTGGTGTGGGAGCAGGCGCTGGACGTTTTCCATTTGGAGCTGGGCTCTGGCAGTGCTGAGAGCGAGCAAGGGAAAGACGTCGGCACCCTGAGGTGGCTGGCAAGCCCATAGCACCAGTGTCAGTGGGGCTGTGGAAGGGCTGCCAAGGGAAGGTGAGGGCCAGCAACAGCTTGCAGTCCTGGCCCCTTTGGTGTGGGAGAAGGCGCTGGACATTCTCCATTTGGGAGCTGGGCTTTCGGAGGACTGAGAGCGAGCAAGGGAAAGACGTCGGCACCCTGAGGTGGCTGGCAAGCCCATAGCACCAATGTCTGTGGGGCTGTGGAAGGGCTGCCAAGGGAAGGGGAGGGCCAGCAACAGCTTGCAGTCCTGGCCCCTTTGGTGTGGGAGCAGGCGCTGGACGTTTTCCATTTGGGACTGGGCTCTGGCAGGACTGAGAGCGAGCAAGGGAAAGACGTTGGCACCCTGAGGTGGCTGGCAAGCCCATAGCACCAGTGTCTGTGGAAGGGCTGCGAAGGGAAGGTGAGGGCCAGCAACAGCTTGCAGTCCTGGCCCCTTTGCTGTGGGAGCAGGCGCTGGACGTTTTCCATTTGGGAGCTGGGCTCTGGCAGTGCTGAGAGAAAACAAGGGAAAGACGTCGGCACCCTGAGGTGGCTGGCAAGCCCATAGCACCAGTGTCTGTGGGGCTGTGGAAGGGCTGCCAAGGGAAGGGGAGGGCCAGCAACAGCTTGCAGTCCTGGCCCCTTTGGTGTGGGAGCAGGCGCTGGACGTTTTCCATTTGGGAGCTGTGCTTTCGGAGGACTGAGAGCGAGCAAGGGAAAGACGTCGGCACCCTGAGGTGGCTGGCAAGCCCATAGCACCAGTGTCTGTGGGGCTGTGGAAGGGCTGCCAAGGGAAGGTGAGGGCCAGCAACAGCTTGCAGTCCTGGCCCCTTTGGTGTGGGAGCAGGCGCTGGACGTTTTCCGTTTGGGAGCTGGGCTCTGGCAGTGCTGAGAGCGAGCAAGGGAAAGACGTCGGCACCCTGAGGTGGCTGGCAAGCCCATAGCACCAGTGTCTGTGGGGCTGTGGAAGGGCTGCCAAGGGAAGGTGAGGGCCAGCAACAGCTTGCAGTCCTTGCCCCTTTGGTGTGGGAGCAGGTGCTGGACGTTTTCCCTTTGGGAGCTTCTCTGGCAGTGCTGAGAGAAAACAAGGGAAAGACGTCGGCACCCTGAGGTGGCTGGCAAGCCCATAGCACCAGTGTCTGTGGGGCTGTGGAAGGGCTGCCAAGGGAAGGGGAGGGCCAGCAACAGCTTGCAGTCCTGGCCCCTTTGGTGTGGGAGCAGGCGCTGGACGTTTTTGCATTTGGGACTGGGTTCTGGCCGGACTGAGAGCGAGCAAGGGAAAGACGTCGGCACCCTGAGGGGTCTGGCAAGCCCATAGCACCAGTGTCTGTGGGGCTGTGGAAGGGCTGCCAAGGGAAGGGGAGGGCCAGCAACAGCTTGCAGTCCTGGCCCCTTTGGTGTGGGAGCAGGCGCTGGACGTTTTCCCTTTGGGAGCTGGGCTTTCGGAGGACTGAGAGCGAGCAAGGGAAAGACGTCGGCACCCTGAGGTGGCTGGCAAGCCCATAGCACCAGTGTCTGTGGGGCTGTGGAAGGGCTGCCAAGGGAAGGGGAGGGCCAGCAACAGCTTGCAGTCCTGGCCCCTTTGGTGTGGGAGCAGGCGCTGGACGTTTTCCATTTGGGAGCTGGGCTCTGGCAGTGCTGAGAGCGAGCAAGGGAAAGACGTCGGCACCCTGAGGTGGCTGGCAAGCCCATAGCACCAGTGTCTGTGGGGCTGTGGAAGGGCTGCCAAGGGAAGGGGAGGGCCAGCAACAGCTTGCAGTCCTGGCCCCTTTGGTGTGGGAGCAGGCGCTGGACGTTTTCCCTTTGGGAGCTGGGCTTTCGCAGGACTGAGAGCGAGCAAGGGAAAGACGTCGGCACCCTGAGGTGGCTGGCAAGCCCATAGCACCAGTGTCTGTGGGGCTGTGGAAGGGCTGCCAAGGGAAGGTGAGGGCCAGAAACAGCTTGCAGTCCTGGCCCCTTTGGTGTGGGAGCAGGCGCTGGACGTTTTCCCTTTGGGAGCTGGGCTTTCGGAGGACTGAGAGCGAGCAAGGGAAAGACGTCGGCACCCTGAGGTGGCTGGCAAGCCCATAGCACCAGTGTCTGTGGGGCTGTGGAAGGGCTGCCAAGGGAAGGTGAGGGCCAGCAACAGCTTGCAGTCCTGGCCCCTTTGGTGTGGGAGCAGGCGCTGGACGTTTTCCCTTTGGGAGCTGGGCTCTGGCAGGACTGAGAGCGAGCAAGGGAAAGACGTCGGCACCCTGAGGTGGCTGGCAAGCCCATAGCACCAGTGTCTGTGGGGCTGTGGAAGGGCTGCCAAGGGAAGGTGAGGGCCAGCAACAGCTTGCAGTCCTGGCCCCTTTGGTGTGGGAGCAGGCGCTGGACGTTTTCCATTTGGGAGCTGGGCTCTGGCAGGACTGAGAGCGAGCAAGGGAAAGACGTCGGCACCCTGAGGTGGCTGGCAAGCCCATAGCACCAGTGTCTGTGGGGCTGTGGAAGGGCTGCCAAGGGAAGGGGAGGGCCAGCAACAGCTTGCAGTCCTGGCCCCTTTGGTGTGGGAGCAGGCGCTGGACGTTTTCCATTTGGGACTGGGCTCTGGCCGGACTGAGAGCGAGCAAGGGAAAGACGTCGGCACCCTGAGGTGGCTGGCAAGCCCATAGCACCAGTGTCTGTGGGGCTGTGGAAGGGCTGCCAAGGGAAGGTGAGGGCCAGCAACAGCTTGCAGTCCTGGCCCCTTTGGTGTGGGAGCAGGTGCTGGACGTTTTCCCTTTGGGAGCTTCTCTGGCAGGACTGAGAGCGAGCAAGGGAAAGACGTCGGCACCCTGAGGTGGCTGGCAAGCCCATAGCACCAGTGTCTGTGGGGCTGTGGAAGGGCTGCCAAGGGAAGGGGAGGGCCAGCAACAGCTTGCAGTCCTGGCCCCTTTGGTGTGGGAGCAGGCGCTGGACGTTTTCCATTTGGGAGCTGGGCTCTGGCAGGACTGAGAGCGAGCAAGGGAAAGACGTCGGCACCCTGAGGTGGCTGGCAAGCCCATAGCACCAGTGTCTGTGGGGCTGTGGAAGGGCTGCCAAGGGAAGGTGAGGGCCAGAAACAGCTTGCAGTCCTGGCCCCTTTGGTGTGGGAGCAGGCGCTGGACGTTTTCCCTTTGGGAGCTGGGCTTTCGGAGGACTGAGAGCGAGCAAGGGAAAGACGTCG
Source organism: Aptenodytes patagonicus (assembly GCF_965638725.1). Taxonomy (NCBI): domain Eukaryota; kingdom Metazoa; phylum Chordata; class Aves; order Sphenisciformes; family Spheniscidae; genus Aptenodytes; species Aptenodytes patagonicus. The sequence continues at coordinate 336,059 of NW_027472013.1, forward strand.
GCACCCTGAGGTGGCTGGCAAGCCCATAGCACCAGTGTCTGTGGGGCTGTGGAAGGGCTGCCAAGGGAAGGTGAGGGCCAGCAACAGCTTGCAGTCCTGGCCCCTTTGGTGTGGGAGCAGGCGCTGGACGTTTTCCCTTTGGGAGCTGGGCTCTGGCAGGACTGAGAGCGAGCAAGGGAAAGACGTCGGCACCCTGAGGTGGCTGGCAAGCCCATAGCACCAGTGTCTGTGGGGCTGTGGAAGGGCTGCCAAGGGAAGGTGAGGGCCAGCAACAGCTTGCAGTCCTGGCCCCTTTGGTGTGGGAGCAGGCGCTGGACGTTTTCCATTTGGGAGCTGGGCTCTGGCAGGACTGAGAGCGAGCAAGGGAAAGACGTCGGCACCCTGAGGTGGCTGGCAAGCCCATAGCACCAGTGTCTGTGGGGCTGTGGAAGGGCTGCCAAGGGAAGGGGAGGGCCAGCAACAGCTTGCAGTCCTGGCCCCTTTGGTGTGGGAGCAGGCGCTGGACGTTTTCCATTTGGGACTGGGCTCTGGCCGGACTGAGAGCGAGCAAGGGAAAGACGTCGGCACCCTGAGGTGGCTGGCAAGCCCATAGCACCAGTGTCTGTGGGGCTGTGGAAGGGCTGCCAAGGGAAGGTGAGGGCCAGCAACAGCTTGCAGTCCTGGCCCCTTTGGTGTGGGAGCAGGCGCTGGACGTTTTCCATTTGGGAGCTGGGCTTTCGCAGGACTGAGAGCGAGCAAGGGAAAGACGTCGGCACCCTGAGGTGGCTGGCAAGCCCATAGCACCAGTGTCTGTGGGGCTGTGGAAGGGCTGCCAAGGGAAGGGGAGGGCCAGCAACAGCTTGCAGTCCTGGCCCCTTTGGTGTGGGAGCAGGTGCTGGACGTTTTCCCTTTGGGAGCTTCTCTGGCAGGACTGAGAGCGAGCAAGGGAAAGACGTCGGCACCCTGAGGTGGCTGGCAAGCCCATAGCACCAGTGTCTGTGGGGCTGTGGAAGGGCTGCCAAGGGAAGGGGAGGGCCAGCAACAGCTTGCAGTCCTGGCCCCTTTGGTGTGGGAGCAGGCGCTGGACGTTTTCCATTTGGGAGCTGGGCTCTGGCAGGACTGAGAGCGAGCAAGGGAAAGACGTCGGCACCCTGAGGTGGCTGGCAAGCCCATAGCACCAGTGTCTGTGGGGCTGTGGAAGGGCTGCCAAGGGAAGGTGAGGGCCAGCAACAGCTTGCAGTCCTGGCCCCTTTGGTGTGGGAGCAGGCGCTGGACGTTTTCCATTTGGGACTGGGCTCTGACCGGACTGAGAGCGAGCAAGGGAAAGACGTCGGCACCCTGAGGTGGCTGGCAAGCCCATAGCACCAGTGTCTGTGGGGCTGTGGAAGGGCTGCCAAGGGAAGGGGAGGGCCAGCAACAGCTTGCAGTCCTGGCCCCTTTGGTGTGGGAGCAGGCGCTGGACGTTTTCCATTTGGGAGCTGGGCTTTCGGAGGACTGAGAGCGAGCAAGGGAAAGACGTCGGCACCCTGAGGTGGCTGGCAAGCCCATAGCACCAGTGTCAGTGGGGCTGTGGAAGGGCTGCCAAGGGAAGGTGAGGGCCAGCAACAGCTTGCAGTCCTGGCCCCTTTGGTGTGGGAGAAGGCGCTGGACATTCTCCATTTGGGAGCTGGGCTTTCGGAGGACTGAGAGCGAGCAAGGGAAAGACGTCGGCACCCTGAGGTGGCTGGCAAGCCCATAGCACCAATGTCTGTGGGGCTGTGGAAGGGCTGCCAAGGGAAGGGGAGGGCCAGCAACAGCTTGCAGTCCTGGCCCCTTTGGTGTGGGAGCAGGCGCTGGACGTTTTCCATTTGGGACTGGGCTCTGGCAGGACTGAGAGCGAGCAAGGGAAAGACGTTGGCACCCTGAGGTGGCTGGCAAGCCCATAGCACCAGTGTCTGTGGAAGGGCTGCGAAGGGAAGGTGAGGGCCAGCAACAGCTTGCAGTCCTGGCCCCTTTGCTGTGGGAGCAGGCGCTGGACGTTTTCCATTTGGGAGCTGGGCTCTGGCAGTGCTGAGAGAAAACAAGGGAAAGACGTCGGCACCCTGAGGTGGCTGGCAAGCCCATAGCACCAGTGTCTGTGGGGCTGTGGAAGGGCTGCCAAGGGAAGGGGAGGGCCAGCAACAGCTTGCAGTCCTGGCCCCTTTGGTGTGGGAGCAGGCGCTGGACGTTTTCCATTTGGGAGCTGTGCTTTCGGAGGACTGAGAGCGAGCAAGGGAAAGACGTCGGCACCCTGAGGTGGCTGGCAAGCCCATAGCACCAGTGTCTGTGGGGCTGTGGAAGGGCTGCCAAGGGAAGGTGAGGGCCAGCAACAGCTTGCAGTCCTGGCCCCTTTGGTGTGGGAGCAGGCGCTGGACGTTTTCCGTTTGGGAGCTGGGCTCTGGCAGTGCTGAGAGCGAGCAAGGGAAAGACGTCGGCACCCTGAGGTGGCTGGCAAGCCCATAGCACCAGTGTCTGTGGGGCTGTGGAAGGGCTGCCAAGGGAAGGTGAGGGCCAGCAACAGCTTGCAGTCCTTGCCCCTTTGGTGTGGGAGCAGGTGCTGGACGTTTTCCCTTTGGGAGCTTCTCTGGCAGTGCTGAGAGAAAACAAGGGAAAGACGTCGGCACCCTGAGGTGGCTGGCAAGCCCATAGCACCAGTGTCTGTGGGGCTGTGGAAGGGCTGCCAAGGGAAGGGGAGGGCCAGCAACAGCTTGCAGTCCTGGCCCCTTTGGTGTGGGAGCAGGCGCTGGACGTTTTTGCATTTGGGACTGGGTTCTGGCCGGACTGAGAGCGAGCAAGGGAAAGACGTCGGCACCCTGAGGGGTCTGGCAAGCCCATAGCACCAGTGTCTGTGGGGCTGTGGAAGGGCTGCCAAGGGAAGGGGAGGGCCAGCAACAGCTTGCAGTCCTGGCCCCTTTGGTGTGGGAGCAGGCGCTGGACGTTTTCCCTTTGGGAGCTGGGCTTTCGGAGGACTGAGAGCGAGCAAGGGAAAGACGTCGGCACCCTGAGGTGGCTGGCAAGCCCATAGCACCAGTGTCTGTGGGGCTGTGGAAGGGCTGCCAAGGGAAGGGGAGGGCCAGCAACAGCTTGCAGTCCTGGCCCCTTTGGTGTGGGAGCAGGCGCTGGACGTTTTCCATTTGGGAGCTGGGCTCTGGCAGTGCTGAGAGCGAGCAAGGGAAAGACGTCGGCACCCTGAGGTGGCTGGCAAGCCCATAGCACCAGTGTCTGTGGGGCTGTGGAAGGGCTGCCAAGGGAAGGGGAGGGCCAGCAACAGCTTGCAGTCCTGGCCCCTTTGGTGTGGGAGCAGGCGCTGGACGTTTTCCCTTTGGGAGCTGGGCTTTCGCAGGACTGAGAGCGAGCAAGGGAAAGACGTCGGCACCCTGAGGTGGCTGGCAAGCCCATAGCACCAGTGTCTGTGGGGCTGTGGAAGGGCTGCCAAGGGAAGGTGAGGGCCAGAAACAGCTTGCAGTCCTGGCCCCTTTGGTGTGGGAGCAGGCGCTGGACGTTTTCCCTTTGGGAGCTGGGCTTTCGGAGGACTGAGAGCGAGCAAGGGAAAGACGTCGGCACCCTGAGGTGGCTGGCAAGCCCATAGCACCAGTGTCTGTGGGGCTGTGGAAGGGCTGCCAAGGGAAGGTGAGGGCCAGCAACAGCTTGCAGTCCTGGCCCCTTTGGTGTGGGAGCAGGCGCTGGACGTTTTCCCTTTGGGAGCTGGGCTCTGGCAGGACTGAGAGCGAGCAAGGGAAAGACGTCGGCACCCTGAGGTGGCTGGCAAGCCCATAGCACCAGTGTCTGTGGGGCTGTGGAAGGGCTGCCAAGGGAAGGTGAGGGCCAGCAACAGCTTGCAGTCCTGGCCCCTTTGGTGTGGGAGCAGGCGCTGGACGTTTTCCATTTGGGAGCTGGGCTCTGGCAGGACTGAGAGCGAGCAAGGGAAAGACGTCGGCACCCTGAGGTGGCTGGCAAGCCCATAGCACCAGTGTCTGTGGGGCTGTGGAAGGGCTGCCAAGGGAAGGGGAGGGCCAGCAACAGCTTGCAGTCCTGGCCCCTTTGGTGTGGGAGCAGGCGCTGGACGTTTTCCATTTGGGACTGGGCTCTGGCCGGACTGAGAGCGAGCAAGGGAAAGACGTCGGCACCCTGAGGTGGCTGGCAAGCCCATAGCACCAGTGTCTGTGGGGCTGTGGAAGGGCTGCCAAGGGAAGGTGAGGGCCAGCAACAGCTTGCAGTCCTGGCCCCTTTGGTGTGGGAGCAGGTGCTGGACGTTTTCCCTTTGGGAGCTTCTCTGGCAGGACTGAGAGCGAGCAAGGGAAAGACGTCGGCACCCTGAGGTGGCTGGCAAGCCCATAGCACCAGTGTCTGTGGGGCTGTGGAAGGGCTGCCAAGGGAAGGGGAGGGCCAGCAACAGCTTGCAGTCCTGGCCCCTTTGGTGTGGGAGCAGGCGCTGGACGTTTTCCATTTGGGAGCTGGGCTCTGGCAGGACTGAGAGCGAGCAAGGGAAAGACGTCGGCACCCTGAGGTGGCTGGCAAGCCCATAGCACCAGTGTCTGTGGGGCTGTGGAAGGGCTGCCAAGGGAAGGTGAGGGCCAGAAACAGCTTGCAGTCCTGGCCCCTTTGGTGTGGGAGCAGGCGCTGGACGTTTTCCCTTTGGGAGCTGGGCTTTCGGAGGACTGAGAGCGAGCAAGGGAAAGACGTCGGCACCCTGAGGTGGCTGGCAAGCCCATAGCACCAGTGTCTGTGGGGCTGTGGAAGGGCTGCCAAGGGAAGGTGAGGGCCAGCAACAGCTTGCAGTCCTGGCCCCTTTGGTGTGGGAGCAGGCGCTGGACGTTTTCCCTTTGGGAGCTGGGCTCTGGCAGGACTGAGAGCGAGCAAGGGAAAGACGTCGGCACCCTGAGGTGGCTGGCAAGCCCATAGCACCAGTGTCTGTGGGGCTGTGGAAGGGCTGCCAAGGGAAGGTGAGGGCCAGCAACAGCTTGCAGTCCTGGCCCCTTTGGTGTGGGAGCAGGCGCTGGACGTTTTCCATTTGGGAGCTGGGCTCTGGCAGGACTGAGAGCGAGCAAGGGAAAGACGTCGGCACCCTGAGGTGGCTGGCAAGCCCATAGCACCAGTGTCTGTGGGGCTGTGGAAGGGCTGCCAAGGGAAGGGGAGGGCCAGCAACAGCTTGCAGTCCTGGCCCCTTTGGTGTGGGAGCAGGCGCTGGACGTTTTCCATTTGGGACTGGGCTCTGGCCGGACTGAGAGCGAGCAAGGGAAAGACGTCGGCACCCTGAGGTGGCTGGCAAGCCCATAGCACCAGTGTCTGTGGGGCTGTGGAAGGGCTGCCAAGGGAAGGTGAGGGCCAGCAACAGCTTGCAGTCCTGGCCCCTTTGGTGTGGGAGCAGGCGCTGGACGTTTTCCATTTGGGAGCTGGGCTTTCGCAGGACTGAGAGCGAGCAAGGGAAAGACGTCGGCACCCTGAGGTGGCTGGCAAGCCCATAGCACCAGTGTCTGTGGGGCTGTGGAAGGGCTGCCAAGGGAAGGGGAGGGCCAGCAACAGCTTGCAGTCCTGGCCCCTTTGGTGTGGGAGCAGGTGCTGGACGTTTTCCCTTTGGGAGCTTCTCTGGCAGGACTGAGAGCGAGCAAGGGAAAGACGTCGGCACCCTGAGGTGGCTGGCAAGCCCATAGCACCAGTGTCTGTGGGGCTGTGGAAGGGCTGCCAAGGGAAGGGGAGGGCCAGCAACAGCTTGCAGTCCTGGCCCCTTTGGTGTGGGAGCAGGCGCTGGACGTTTTCCATTTGGGAGCTGGGCTCTGGCAGGACTGAGAGCGAGCAAGGGAAAGACGTCGGCACCCTGAGGTGGCTGGCAAGCCCATAGCACCAGTGTCTGTGGGGCTGTGGAAGGGCTGCCAAGGGAAGGTGAGGGCCAGCAACAGCTTGCAGTCCTGGCCCCTTTGGTGTGGGAGCAGGCGCTGGACGTTTTCCATTTGGGACTGGGCTCTGACCGGACTGAGAGCGAGCAAGGGAAAGACGTCGGCACCCTGAGGTGGCTGGCAAGCCCATAGCACCAGTGTCTGTGGGGCTGTGGAAGGGCTGCCAAGGGAAGGGGAGGGCCAGCAACAGCTTGCAGTCCTGGCCCCTTTGGTGTGGGAGCAGGCGCTGGACGTTTTCCATTTGGGAGCTGGGCTTTCGGAGGACTGAGAGCGAGCAAGGGAAAGACGTCGGCACCCTGAGGTGGCTGGCAAGCCCATAGCACCAGTGTCTGTGGGGCTGTGGAAGGGCTGCCAAGGGAAGGGGAGGGCCAGCAACAGCTTGCAGTCCTGGCCCCTTTGGTGTGGGAGCAGTCGCTGGACGTTTTCCCTTTGGGAGCTGGGCTCTGGCAGGACTGAGAGCGAGCAAGGGAAAGACGTCGGCACCCTGAGGTGGCTGGCAAGCCCATAGCACCAGTGTCTGTGGGGCTGTGGAAGGGCTGCCAAGGGAAGGTGAGGGCCAGCAACAGCTTGCAGTCCTGGCCCCTTTGGTGTGGGAGCAGGCGCTGGACGTTTTCCATTTGGGAGCTGGGCTCTGGCAGGACTGAGAGCGAGCAAGGGAAAGACGTCGGCACCCTGAGGTGGCTGGCAAGCCCATAGCACCAGTGTCTGTGGGGCTGTGGAAGGGCTGCCAAGGGAAGGTGAGGGCCAGCAACAGCTTGCAGTCCTGGCCCCTTTGGTGTGGGAGCAGGCGCTGGACGTTTTCCATTTGGGAGCTGGGCTCTGGCAGTGCTGAGAGCGAGCAAGGGAAAGACGTCGGCACCATGAGGTGGCTGGCAAGCCCATAGCACCAGTGTCTGTGGGGCTGTGGAAGGGCTGCCAAGGGAAGGTGAGGGCCAGCAACAGCTTGCAGTCCTGGCCCCTTTGGTGTGGGAGCAGGCGCTGGTCGTTTTCCATTTGGGAGCTGGGCTTTCGGAGGACTGAGAGCGAGCAAGGGAAAGACGTCGGCACCCTGAGGTGGCTGGCAAGCCCATAGCACCAGTGTCTGTGGGGCTGTGGAAGGGCTGCCAAGGGAAGGGGAGGGCCAGCAACAGCTTGCAGTCCTGGCCCCTTTGGTGTGGGAGCAGGCGCTGGACGTTTTCCATTTGGGACTGGGCTCTGGCCGGACTGAGAGCGAGCAAGGGAAAGACGTCGGCACCCTGAGGTGGCTGGCAAGCCCATAGCACCAGTGTCTGTGGGGCTGTGGAAGGGCTGCCAAGGGAAGGTGAGGGCCAGCAACAGCTTGCAGTCCTGGCCCCTTTGGTGTGGGAGCAGGCGCTGGACGTTTTCCATTTGGGAGCTGGGCTTTCGCAGGACTGAGAGCGAGCAAGGGAAAGACGTCGGCACCCTGAGGTGGCTGGCAAGCCCATAGCACCAGTGTCTGTGGGGCTGTGGAAGGGCTGCCAAGGGAAGGGGAGGGCCAGCAACAGCTTGCAGTCCTGGCCCCTTTGGTGTGGGAGCAGGTGCTGGACGTTTTCCCTTTGGGAGCTTCTCTGGCAGGACTGAGAGCGAGCAAGGGAAAGACGTCGGCACCCTGAGGTGGCTGGCAAGCCCATAGCACCAGTGTCTGTGGGGCTGTGGAAGGGCTGCCAAGGGAAGGGGAGGGCCAGCAACAGCTTGCAGTCCTGGCCCCTTTGGTGTGGGAGCAGGCGCTGGACGTTTTCCATTTGGGAGCTGGGCTCTGGCAGGACTGAGAGCGAGCAAGGGAAAGACGTCGGCACCCTGAGGTGGCTGGCAAGCCCATAGCACCAGTGTCTGTGGGGCTGTGGAAGGGCTGCCAAGGGAAGGGGAGGGCCAGCAACAGCTTGCAGTCCTTGCCCCTTTGGTGTGGGAGCAGGTGCTGGACGTTTTCCCTTTGGGAGCTTCTCTGGTAGTGCTGAGAGAAAACAAGGGAAAGACGTCGGCACCCTGAGGTGGCTGGCAAGCCCATAGCACCAGTGTCTGTGGGGCTGTGGAAGGGCTGCCAAGGGAAGGTGAGGGCCAGCAACAGCTTGCAGTCCTGGCCCCTTTGGTGTGGGAGCAGGCGCTGGACGTTTTCCATTTGGGACTGGGCTCTGACCGGACTGAGAGCGAGCAAGGGAAAGACGTCGGCACCCTGAGGTGGCTGGCAAGCCCATAGCACCAGTGTCTGTGGGGCTGTGGAAGGGCTGCCAAGGGAAGGGGAGGGCCAGAAACAGCTTGCAGTCCTGGCCCCTTTGGTGTGGGAGCAGGCGCTGGACGTTTTCCATTTGGGAGCTGGGCTTTCGGAGGACTGAGAGCGAGCAAGGGAAAGACGTCGGCACCCTGAGGTGGCTGGCAAGCCCATAGCACCAGTGTCTGTGGGGCTGTGGAAGGGCTGCCAAGGGAAGGGGAGGGCCAGCAACAGCTTGCAGTCCTGGCCCCTTTGGTGTGGGAGCAGTCGCTGGACGTTTTCCCTTTGGGAGCTGGGCTCTGGCAGGACTGAGAGCGAGCAAGGGAAAGACGTCGGCACCCTGAGGTGGCTGGCAAGCCCATAGCACCAGTGTCTGTGGGGCTGTGGAAGGGCTGCCAAGGGAAGGTGAGGGCCAGCAACAGCTTGCAGTCCTGGCCCCTTTGGTGTGGGAGCAGGCGCTGGACGTTTTCCATTTGGGAGCTGGGCTCTGGCAGGACTGAGAGCGAGCAAGGGAAAGACGTCGGCACCCTGAGGTGGCTGGCAAGCCCATAGCACCAGTGTCTGTGGGGCTGTGGAAGGGCTGCCAAGGGAAGGTGAGGGCCAGCAACAGCTTGCAGTCCTGGCCCCTTTGGTGTGGGAGCAGGCGCTGGACGTTTTCCATTTGGGAGCTGGGCTCTGGCAGTGCTGAGAGCGAGCAAGGGAAAGACGTCGGCACCATGAGGTGGCTGGCAAGCCCATAGCACCAGTGTCTGTGGGGCTGTGGAAGGGCTGCCAAGGGAAGGTGAGGGCCAGCAACAGCTTGCAGTCCTGGCCCCTTTGGTGTGGGAGCAGGCGCTGGTCGTTTTCCATTTGGGAGCTGGGCTTTCGGAGGACTGAGAGGGAGCAAGGGAAAGACGTCGGCACCCTGAGGTGGCTGGCAAGCCCATAGCACCAGTGTCTGTGGGGCTGTGGAAGGGCTGCCAAGGGAAGGGGAGGGCCAGCAACAGCTTGCAGTCCTGGCCCCTTTGGTGTGGGAGCAGGCGCTGGTCGTTTTCCCTTTGGGAGCTGGACTCTGTCCGGACTGAGAGCGAGCAAGGGAAAGACGTCGGCACCCTGAGGTGGCTGGCAAGCCCATAGCACCAGTGTCTGTGGGGCTGTGGAAGGGCTGCCAAGGGAAGGGGAGGGCCAGCAACAGCTTGCAGTCCTGGCCCCTTTGGTGTGGGAGCAGGCGCTGGACGTTTTCCATTTGGGAGCTGGGCTCTGGCAGTGCTGAGAGCGAGCAAGGGAAAGACGTCGGCACCCTGAGGGGTCTGGCAAGCCCATAGCACCAGTGTCTGTGGGGCTGTGGAAGGGCTGCCAAGGGAAGGGGAGGGCCAGCAACAGCTTGCAGTCCTGGCCCCTTTGGTGTGGGAGCAGGCGCTGGACGTTTTCCATTTGGGAGCTGGGCTCTGGCAGGACTGAGAGCGAGCAAGGGAAAGACGTCGGCACCCTGAGGTGGCTGGCAAGCCCAGAGCGGCAGTGTCTGTGGAAGGGCTGCGAAGGGAAGGTGAGGGCCAGCAACAGCTTGCAGTCCTGGCCCCTTTGGTGTGGGAGCAGGCGCTGGACATTCTCCATTTGGGAGCTGGGCTTTCGGAGGACTGAGAGCGAGCAAGGGAAAGACGTCGGCACCCTGAGGTGGCTGGCAAGCCCATAGCACCAGTGTCTGTGGGGCTGTGGAAGGGCTGCCAAGGGAAGGTGAGGGCCAGCAACAGCTTGCAGTCCTGGCCCCTTTGGTGTGGGAGCAGGCGCTGGACGTTTTCCATTTGGGAGCTGGGCTCTGGCAGTGCTGAGAGCGAGCAAGGGAAAGACGTCGGCACCATGAGGTGGCTGGCAAGCCCGTAGCGCCAGTGTCTGTGGGGCTGTGGAAGGGCTGCCAAGGGAAGGTGAGGGCCAGCAACAGCTTGCAGTCCTGGCCCCTTTGGTGTGGGAGCAGGCGCTGGACGTTTTCCCTTTGGGAGCTGGGCTTTCGGAGGACTGAGAGCGAGCAAGGGAAAGACGTTGGCACCCTGAGGTGGCTGGCAAGCCCATAGCACCAGTGTCTGTGGGGCTGTGGAAGGGCTGCCAAGGGAAGGGGAGGGCCAGCAACAGCTTGCAGTCCTGGCCCCTTTGGTGTGGGAGCAGGCGCTGGACGTTTTCCATTTGGGACTGGGCTCTGGCCGGACTGAGAGCGAGCAATGGAAAGACGTCGGCACCCTGAGGTGGCTGGCAAGCCCATAGCACCAGTGTCTGTGGGGCTGTGGAAGGGCTGCCAAGGGAAGGGGAGGGCCAGAAACAGCTTGCAGTCCTGGCCCCTTTGGTGTGGGAGCAGGCGCTGGACGTTTTCCATTTGGGAGCTGGGCTTTCGGAGGACTGAGAGCGAGCAAGGGAAAGACGTCGGCACCCTGAGGTGGCTGGGAAGCCCATAGCAGCAGTGTCTGTGGAAGGGCTGCGAAGGGAAGGTGAGGGCCAGCAACAGCTTGCAGTCCTGGCCCCTTTGGTGTGGGAGCAGGCGCTGGACGTTTTCCATTTGGGAGCTGGGCTCTGGCAGTGCTGAGAGCGAGCAAGGGAAAGACGTCGGCACCCTGAGGTGGCTGGCAAGCCCATAGCACCAGTGTCTGTGGGGCTGTGGAAGGGCTGCCAAGGGAAGGGGAGGGCCAGAAACAGCTTGCAGTCCTGGCCCCTTTGGTGTGGGAGCAGGCGCTGGACGTTTTCCCTTTGGGAGCTGTCCTTTCGCAGGACTGAGAGCGAGCAAGGGAAAGACGTCGGCACCCTGAGGTGGCTGGCAAGCCCATAGCACCAGTGTCTGTGGGGCTGTGGAAGGGCTGCCAAGGGAAGGTGAGGGCCAGCAACAGCTTGCAGTCCTGGCCCCTTTGGTGTGGGAGCAGGCGCTGGTCTTTTTCCCTTTGGGAGCTGGGCTCTGGCAGTGCTGAGAGCGAGCAAGGGAAAGACGTTGGCACCCTGAGGTGGCTGGCAAGCCCATAGCACCAATGTCTGTGGGGCTGTGGAAGGGCTGCCAAGGGAAGGTGAGGGCCAGCAACAGCTTGCAGTCCTGGCCCCTTTGGTGTGGGAGCAGGCGCTGGACGTTTTCCATTTGGGAGCTGGGCTCTGGCAGTGCTGAGAGCGAGCAAGGGAAAGACGTCGGCACCATGAGGTGGCTGGGAAGCCCGTAGCGCCAGTGTCTGTGGGGCTGTGGAAGGGCTGCCAAGGGAAGGTGAGGGCCAGCAACAGCTTGCAGTCCTGGCCCCTTTGGTGTGGGAGCAGGCGCTGGACGTTTTCCCTTTGGGAGCTGGGCTTTCGGAGGACTGAGAGCGAGCAAGGGAAAGACGTCAGCACCCTGAGGTGGCTGGGAAGCCCATAGCACCAGTGTCTGTGGGGCTGTGGAAGGGCTGCCAAGGGAAGGTGAGGGCCAGCAACAGCTTGCAGTCCTGGCCCCTTTGGTGTGGGAGCAGGCGCTGGACGTTTTCCCTTTGGGAGCTGGGCTCTGGCAGTGCTGAGAGCGAGCAAGGGAAAGACGTCGGCACCCTGAGGTGGCTGGCAAGCCCAGAGCACCAGTGTCTGTGGGGCTGTGGAAGGGCTGCCAAGGGAAGGGGAGGGCCAGCAACAGCTTGCAGTCCTGGCCCCTTTGGTGTGGGAGCAGGCGCTGGACGTTTTCCCTTTGGGAGCTGGGCTTTCGGAGGACTGAGAGCGAGCAAGGGAAAGACGTCGGCACCCTGAGGTGGCTGGCAAGCCCATAGCACCAATGTCTGTGGGGCTGTGGAAGGGCTGCCAAGGGAAGGTGAGGGCCAGCAACAGCTTGCAGTCCTTGCCCCTTTGGTGTGGGAGCAGGTGCTGGACGTTTTCCCTTTGGGAGCTTCTCTGGCAGTGCTGAGAGAAAACAAGGGAAAGACGTCGGCACCCTGAGGTGGCTGGCAAGCCCATAGCACCAGTGCCTGTGGGGCTGTGGAAGGGCTGCCAAGGGAAGGGGAGGGCCAGCAACAGCTTGCAGTCCTTGCCCCTTTGGTGTGGGAGCAGGTGCTGGACGTTTTCCCTTTGGGAGCTTCTCTGGCAGTGCTGAGAGAAAACAAGGGAAAGACGTCGGCACCCTGAGGTGGCTGGCAAGCCCATAGCACCAGTGTCTGTGGGGCTGTGGAAGGGCTGCCAAGGGAAGGGGAGGGCCAGCAACAGCTTGCAGTCCTGGCCCCTTTGGTGTGGGAGCAGGCGCTGGACGTTTTCCATTTGGGACTGGGCTCTGGCCGGACTGAGAGCGAGCAAGGGAAAGACGTCGGCACCCTGAGGTGGCTGGCAAGCCCATAGCACCAGTGTCTGTGGGGCTGTGGAAGGGCTGCCAAGGGAAGGGGAGGGCCAGCAACAGCTTGCAGTCCTGGCCCCTTTGGTGTGGGAGCAGGCGCTGGACGTTTTCCCTTTGGGAGCTGGGCTTTCGGAGGACTGAGAGCGAGCAAGGGAAAGACGTCGGCACCCTGAGGTGGCTGGCAAGCCCATAGCACCAGTGTCTGTGGGGCTGTGGAAGGGCTGCCAAGGGAAGGGGAGGGCCAGCAACAGCTTGCAGTCCTGGCCCCTTTGGTGTGGGAGCAGGCGCTGGACGTTTTCCCTTTGGGAGCTGGGCTTTCGCAGGACTGAGAGCGAGCAAGGGAAAGACGTCGGCACCCTGAGGTGGCTGGCAAGCCCATAGCACCAGTGTCTGTGGGGCTGTGGAAGGGCTGCCAAGGGAAGGGGAGGGCCAGCAACAGCTTGCAGTCCTGGCCCCTTTGGTGTGGGAGCAGGCGCTGGACGTTTTCCATTTGGGAGCTGGGCTCTGGCAGGACTGAGAGCGAGCAAGGGAAAGACGTCGGCACCCTGAGGGGTCTGGCAAGCCCATAGCACCAGTGTCTGTGGGTCTGTGGAAGGGCTGCCAAGGGAAGGTGAGGGCCAGCAACAGCTTGCAGTCCTGGCCCCTTTGGTGTGGGAGCAGGCGCTGGACGTTTTCCATTTGGGAGCTGGGCTCTGGCAGGACTGAGAGCGAGGAAGGGAAAGACGTCGGCACCCTTAGGTGGCTGGCAAGCCCATAGCACCAGTGTCTGTGGGGCTGCGGAAGGGCTGCCAAGGGAAGGTGAGGGCCAGCAACAGCTTGCAGTCCTGGCCCCTTTGGTGTGGGAGCAGGCGCTGGACGTTTTCCATTTGGGAGCTGGGCTCTGGCAGGACTGAGAGCGAGCAAGGGAAAGACGTCGGCACCCTGAGGTGGCTGGCAAGCCCATAGCACCAGTGTCTGTGGGGCTGTGGAAGGGCTGCCAAGGGAAGGGGAGGGCCAGCAACAGCTTGCAGTCCTGGCCCCTTTGGTGTGGGAGCAGGCGCTGGACGTTTTCCCTTTGGGAGCTGGGCTTTCGGAGGACTGAGAGCGAGCAAGGGAAAGACGTCGGCACCCTGAGGTGGCTGGCAAGCCCATAGCACCAGTGTCTGTGTGGCTGTGGAAGGGCTGCCAAGGGAAGGGGAGGGCCAGCAACAGCTTGCAGTCCTGGCCCCTTTGGTGTGGGAGCAGGCGCTGGACGTTTTCCATTTGGGAGCTGGGCTCTGGCAGGACTGAGAGCGAGCAAGGGAAAGACGTCGGCACCCTGAGGTGGCTGGCAAGCCCATAGCACCAGTGCCTGTGGGGCTGTGGAAGGGCTGCCAAGGGAAGGGGAGGGCCAGCAACAGCTTGCAGTCCTGGCCCCTTTGGTGTGGGAGCAGGCGCTGGACGTTTTCCCTTTGGGAGCTGGGCTTTCGGAGGACTGAGAGCGAGCAAGGGAAAGACGTCGGCACCATGAGGTGGCTGGGAAGCCCATAGCGGCAGTGTCTGTGGGGCTGTGGAAGGGCTGCCAAGGGAAGGTGAGGGCCAGCAACAGCTTGCAGTCCTGGCCCCTTTGGTGTGGGAGCAGGCGCTGGACGTTTTCCCTTTGGGAGCTGGGCTTTCGGAGGACTGAGAGCGAGCAAGGGAAAGACGTTGGCACCCTGAGGTGGCTGGCAAGCCCATAGCACCAGTGTCTGTGGGGCTGTGGAAGGGCTGCCAAGGCAAGGGGAGGGCCAGCAACAGCTTGCAGTCCTGGCCCCTTTGGTGTGGGAGCAGGCGCTGGACGTTTTCCCTTTGGGAGCTGGGCTTTCGCAGGACTGAGAGCGAGCAAGGGAAAGACGTCGGCACCCTGAGGTGGCTGGCAAGCCCATAGCACCAGTGTCTGTGGGGCTGTGGAAGGGCTGCCAAGGGAAGGGGAGGGCCAGCAACAGCTTGCAGTCCTGGCCCCTTTGGTGTGGGAGCAGGCGCTGGTCGTTTTCCATTTGGGAGCTGGGCTCTGGCAGGACTGAGAGCGAGCAAGGGAAAGACGTCGGCACCCTGAGGGGTCTGGCAAGCCCATAGCACCAGTGTCTGTGGGGCTGTGGAAGGGCTGCTAAGGGAAGGTGAGGGCCAGCAACAGCTTGCAGTCCTGGCCCCTTTGGTGTGGGAGCAGGCGCTGGACGTTTTCCATTTGGGAGCTGGGCTCTGGCAGTGCTGAGAGCGAGCAAGGGAAAGACGTCGGCACCCTTAGGTGGCTGGCAAGCCCATAGCACCAGTGTCTGTGGGGCTGTGGAAGGGCTGCCAAGGGAAGGTGAGGGCCAGCAACAGCTTGCAGTCCTGGCCCCTTTGGTGTGGGAGCAGGCGCTGGACGTTTTCCATTTGGGAGCTGGGCTCTGGCAGGACTGAGAGCGAGCAAGGGAAAGACGTCGGCACCCTGAGGTGGCTGGCAAGCCCATAGCACCAGTGTCTGTGGGGCTGTGGAAGGGCTGCCAAGGGAAGGGGAGGGCCAGCAACAGCTTGCAGTCCTGGCCCCTTTGGTGTGGGAGCAGGCGCTGGTCGTTTTCCATTTGGGAGCTGGGGTCTGGCAGTGCTGAGAGCGAGCAAGGGAAAGACGTCGGCACCCTGAGGGGTCTGGCAAGCCCATAGCACCAGTGCCTGTGGGGCTGTGGAAGGGCTGGCAAGGGAAGGGGAGGGCCAGCAACAGCTTGCAGTCCTGGCCCCTTTGGTGTGGGAGCAGGCGCTGGACGTTTTCCCTTTCTGAGCTGGGCTTTCGGAGGACTGAGAGCGAGCAAGGGAAAGACGTCGGCACCCTGAGGTGGCTGGCAAGCCCATAGCACCAGTGTCTGTGGGGCTGTGGAAGGGCTGCCAAGGGAAGGGGAGGGCCAGCAACAGCTTGCAGTCCTGGCCCCTTTGGTGTGGGAGCAGGCGCTGGACGTTTTCCCTTTGGGAGCTGGGCTTTCGGAGGACTGAGAGCGAGCAAGGGAAAGACGTCGGCACCATGAGGTGGCTGGCAAGCCCATAGCAACAGTGTCTGTGGGGCTGTGGAAGGGCTGCCAAGGGAAGGGGAGGGCCAGCAACAGCTTGCAGTCCTGGCCCCTTTGGTGTGGGAGCAGGCGCTGGTCGTTTTCCATTTGGGAGCTGGGCTCTGGCAGGACTGAGAGCGAGCAAGGGAAAGACGTCGGCACCCTGAGGGGTCTGGCAAGCCCATAGCACCAGTGTCTGTGGGGCTGTGGAAGGGCTGCCAAGGGAAGGGGAGGGCCAGCAACAGCTTGCAGTCCTGGCCCCTTTGGTGTGGGAGCAGGCGCTGGACGTTTTCCATTTGGGAGCTGGGCTCTGGCAGGACTGAGAGCGAGCAAGGGAAAGACGTCGGCACCCTGAGGTGGCTGGCAAGCCCATAGCACCAGTGTCTGTGGGGCTGTGGAAGGGCTGCCAAGGGAAGGGGAGGGCCAGCAACAGCTTGCAGTCCTGGCCCCTTTGGTGTGGGAGCAGGCGCTGGACGTTTTCCCTTTGGGAGCTGGGCTTTCGGAGGACTGAGAGCGAGCAAGGGAAAGACGTCGGCACCCTGAGGTGGCTGGCAAGCCCATAGCACCAGTGCCTGTGGGGCTGTGGAAGGGCTGCCAAGGGAAGGGGAGGGCCAGCAACAGCTTGCAGTCCTGGCCCCTTTGGTGTGGGAGCAGGCGCTGGACGTTTTCCATTTGGGAGCTGGGCTTTTGCAGGACTGAGAGCGAGCAAGGGAAAGACGTCGGCACCCTGAGGTGGCTGGCAAGCCCATAGCACCAGTGCCTGTGGGGCTGTGGAAGGGCTGCCAAGGGAAGGGGAGGGCCAGCAACAGCTTGCAGTCCTGGCCCCTTTGGTGTGGGAGCAGGCGCTGGACGTTTTCCCTTTGGGAGCTGGGCTTTCGGAGGACTGAGAGCGAGCAAGGGAAAGACGTCGGCACCATGAGGTGGCTGGGAAGCCCATAGCGGCAGTGTCTGTGGGGCTGTGGAAGGGCTGCCAAGGGAAGGTGAGGGCCAGCAACAGCTTGCAGTCCTGGCCCCTTTGGTGTGGGAGCAGGCGCTGGACGTTTTCCCTTTGGGAGCTGGGCTTTCGGAGGACTGAGAGCGAGCAAGGGAAAGACGTTGGCACCCTGAGGTGGCTGGCAAGCCCATAGCACCAGTGTCTGTGGGGCTGTGGAAGGGCTGCCAAGGGAAGGGGAGGGCCAGCAACAGCTTGCAGTCCTGGCCCCTTTGGTGTGGGAGCAGGCGCTGGACGTTTTCCCTTTGGGAGCTGGGCTTTCGCAGGACTGAGAGCGAGCAAGGGAAAGACGTCGGCACCATGAGGTGGCTGGCAAGCCCATAGAACCAGTGTCTGTGGGGCTGTGGAAGGGCTGCCAAGGGAAGGGGAGGGCCAGCAACAGCTTGCAGTCCTGGCCCCTTTGGTGTGGGAGCAGGCGCTGGTCGTTTTCCATTTGGGAGCTGGGCTCTGGCAGGACTGAGAGCGAGCAAGGGAAAGACGTCGGCACCCTGAGGGGTCTGGCAAGCCCATAGCACCAGTGTCTGTGGGGCTGTGGAAGGGCTGCTAAGGGAAGGTGAGGGCCAGCAACAGCTTGCAGTCCTGGCCCCTTTGGTGTGGGAGCAGGCGCTGGACGTTTTCCATTTGGGAGCTGGGCTCTGGCAGGACTGAGAGCGAGCAAGGGAAAGACGTCGGCACCCTTAGGTGGCTGGCAAGCCCATAGCACCAGTGTCTGTGGGGCTGTGGAAGGGCTGCCAAGGGAAGGTGAGGGCCAGCAACAGCTTGCAGTCCTGGCCCCTTTGGTGTGGGAGCAGGCGCTGGACGTTTTCCCTTTGGGAGCTGGGCTTTCGGAGGACTGAGAGCGAGCAAGGGAAAGACGTCGGCACCCTGAGGTGGCAGGCAAGCCCATAGCACCAGTGTCTGTGGGGCTGTGGAAGGGCTGCGAAGGGAAGGTGAGGGCCAGCAACAGCTTGCAGTCCTGGCCCCTTTGGTGTGGGAGCAGGCGCTGGACGTTTTCCCTTTGGGAGCTGGGCTTTCGGAGGACTGAGAGCGAGCAAGGGAAAGACGTTGGCACCCTGAGGTGGCTGGCAAGCCCATAGCGGCAGTGCCTGTGGGGCTGTGGAAGGGCTGCCAAGGGAAGGGGAGGGCCAGCAACAGCTTGCAGTCCTGGCCCCTTTGGTGTGGGAGCAGGCGCTGGACGTTTTCCATTTGGGACTGGGCTCTGGCCGGACTGAGAGCGAGCAATGGAAAGACGTCGGCACCCTGAGGTGGCTGGCAAGCCCATAGCACCAGTGTCTGTGGGGCTGTGGAAGGGCTGCCAAGGGAAGGGGAGGGCCAGAAACAGCTTGCAGTCCTGGCCCCTTTGGTGTGGGAGCAGGCGCTGGACGTTTTCCATTTGGGAGCTGGGCTTTCGGAGGACTGAGAGCGAGCAAGGGAAAGACGTCGGCACCCTGAGGTGGCTGGCAAGCCCATAGCACCAGTGTCTGTGGAAGGGCTGCGAAGGGAAGGTGAGGGCCAGCAACAGCTTGCAGTCCTGGCCCCTTTGGTGTGGGAGCAGGCGCTGGACGTTTTCCATTTGGGAGCTGGGCTCTGGCAGTGCTGAGAGCGAGCAAGGGAAAGACGTCGGCACCCTGAGGTGGCTGGCAAGCCCATAGCACCAGTGTCTGTGGGGCTGTGGAAGGGCTGCCAAGGGAAGGGGAGGGCCAGCAACAGCTTGCAGTCCTGGCCCCTTTGGTGTGGGAGCAGGCACTGGACGTTTTCCCTTTGGGAGCTGTCCTTTCGCAGGACTGAGAGCGAGCAAGGGAAAGACGTCGGCACCCTGAGGTGGCTGGCAAGCCCATAGCACCAGTGTCTGTGGGGCTGTGGAAGGGCTGCCAAGGGAAGGTGAGGGCCAGCAACAGCTTGCAGTCCTGGCCCCTTTGGTGTGGGAGCAGGCGCTGGTCTTTTTCCCTTTGGGAGCTGGGCTCTGGCAGTGCTGAGAGCGAGCAAGGGAAAGACGTTGGCACCCTGAGGTGGCTGGCAAGCCCATAGCACCAATGTCTGTGGGGCTGTGGAAGGGCTGCCAAGGGAAGGTGAGGGCCAGCAACAGCTTGCAGTCCTGGCCCCTTTGGTGTGGGAGCAGGCGCTGGACGTTTTCCATTTGGGAGCTGGGCTCTGGCAGGACTGAGAGCGAGCAAGGGAAAGACGTCGGCACCATGAGGTGGCTGGGAAGCCCGTAGCGCCAGTGTCTGTGGGGCTGTGGAAGGGCTGCCAAGGGAAGGTGAGGGCCAGCAACAGCTTGCAGTCCTGGCCCCTTTGGTGTGGGAGCAGGCGCTGGACGTTTTCCCTTTGGGAGCTGGGCTCTGGCAGTGCTGAGAGCGAGCAAGGGAAAGACGTCGGCACCCTGAGGTGGCTGGCAAGCCCAGAGCACCAGTGTCTGTGGGGCTGTGGAAGGGCTGCCAAGGGAAGGGGAGGGCCAGCAACAGCTTGCAGTCCTGGCCCCTTTGGTGTGGGAGCAGGCGCTGGACGTTTTCCCTTTGGGAGCTGGACTTTCAGAGGACTGAGAGCGAGCAAGGGAAAGACGTCGGCACCCTGAGGTGGCTGGCAAGCCCATAGCACCAATGTCTGTGGGGCTGTGGAAGGGCTGCCAAGGGAAGGTGAGGGCCAGCAACAGCTTGCAGTCCTTGCCCCTTTGGTGTGGGAGCAGGTGCTGGACGTTTTCCCTTTGGGAGCTTCTCTGGCAGTGCTGAGAGAAAACAAGGGAAAGACGTCGGCACCCTGAGGTGGCTGGCAAGCCCATAGCACCAGTGCCTGTGGGGCTGTGGAAGGGCTGCCAAGGGAAGGGGAGGGCCAGCAACAGCTTGCAGTCCTTGCCCCTTTGGTGTGGGAGCAGGTGCTGGACGTTTTCCCTTTGGGAGCTTCTCTGGCAGTGCTGAGAGAAAACAAGGGAAAGACGTCGGCACCCTGAGGTGGCTGGCAAGCCCATAGCACCAGTGTCTGTGGGGCTGTGGAAGGGCTGCCAAGGGAAGGTGAGGGCCAGCAACAGCTTGCAGTCCTGGCCCCTTTGGTGTGGGAGCAGGCGCTGGACGTTTTCCATTTGGGACTGGGCTCTGGCCGGACTGAGAGCGAGCAAGGGAAAGACGTCGGCACCCTGAGGTGGCTGGCAAGCCCATAGCACCAGTGTCTGTGGGGCTGTGGAAGGGCTGCCAAGGGAAGGGGAGGGCCAGCAACAGCTTGCAGTCCTGGCCCCTTTGGTGTGGGAGCAGGCGCTGGACGTTTTCCCTTTGGGAGCTGGGCTTTCGGAGGACTGAGAGCGAGCAAGGGAAAGACGTCGGCACCCTGAGGTGGCTGGCAAGCCCATAGCACCAGTGTCTGTGGGGCTGTGGAAGGGCTGCCAAGGGAAGGGGAGGGCCAGCAACAGCTTGCAGTCCTGGCCCCTTTGGTGTGGGAGCAGGCGCTGGACGTTTTCCCTTTGGGAGCTGGGCTTTCGCAGGACTGAGAGCGAGCAAGGGAAAGACGTCGGCACCCTGAGGTGGCTGGCAAGCCCATAGCACCAGTGTCTGTGGGGCTGTGGAAGGGCTGCCAAGGGAAGGGGAGGGCCAGCAACAGCTTGCAGTCCTGGCCCCTTTGGTGTGGGAGCAGGCGCTGGACGTTTTCCATTTGGGAGCTGGGCTCTGGCAGGACTGAGAGCGAGCAAGGGAAAGACGTCGGCACCCTGAGGGGTCTGGCAAGCCCATAGCACCAGTGTCTGTGGGGCTGTGGAAGGGCTGCCAAGGGAAGGTGAGGGCCAGCAACAGCTTGCAGTCCTGGCCCCTTTGGTGTGGGAGCAGGCGCTGGACGTTTTCCATTTGGGAGCTGGGCTCTGGCAGGACTGAGAGCGAGCAAGGGAAAGACGTCGGCACCCTTAGGTGGCTGGCAAGCCCATAGCACCAGTGTCTGTGGGGCTGTGGAAGGGCTGCCAAGGGAAGGTGAGGGCCAGCAACAGCTTGCAGTCCTGGCCCCTTTGGTGTGGGAGCAGGCGCTGGACGTTTTCCCTTTGGGAGCTGGGCTCTGGGAGGACTGAGAGCGAGCAAGGGAAAGACGTCGGCACCCTGAGGTGGCTGGCAAGCCCATAGCACCAGTGTCTGTGGGGCTGTGGAAGGGCTGCGAAGGGAAGGTGAGGGCCAGCAACAGCTTGCAGTCCTGGCCCCTTTGGTGTGGGAGCAGGCGCTGGACGTTTTCCATTTGGGAGCTTCTCTGGCAGTGCTGAGAGCGAGCAAGGGAAAGACGTCGGCACCCTGAGGTGGCTGGCAAGCCCATAGCACCAGTGTCTGTGGGGCTGTGGAAGGGCTGCCAAGGGAAGGGGAGGGCCAGCAACAGCTTGCAGTCCTGGCCCCTTTGGTGTGGGAGCAGGCGCTGGACGTTTTCCCTTTGGGAGCTGGGCTTTCGGAGGACTGAGAGCGAGCAAGGGAAAGACGTCGGCACCCTGAGGGGTCTGGCAAGCCCATAGCACCAGTGCCTGTGGGGCTGTGGAAGGGCTGGCAAGGGAAGGGGAGGGCCAGCAACAGCTTGCAGTCCTGGCCCCTTTGGTGTGGGAGCAGGCGCTGGACGTTTTCCCTTTCTGAGCTGGGCTTTCGGAGGACTGAGAGCGAGCAAGGGAAAGACGTCGGCACCCTGAGGTGGCTGGCAAGCCCATAGCACCAGTGTCTGTGGGGCTGTGGAAGGGCTGCCAAGGGAAGGGGAGGGCCAGCAACAGCTTGCAGTCCTGGCCCCTTTGGTGTGGGAGCAGGCGCTGGACGTTTTCCCTTTGGGAGCTGGGCTTTCGGAGGACTGAGAGCGAGCAAGGGAAAGACGTCGGCACCATGAGGTGGCTGGCAAGCCCATAGCACCAGTGTCTGTGGGGCTGTGGAAGGGCTGCCAAGGGAAGGGGAGGGCCAGCAACAGCTTGCAGTCCTGGCCCCTTTGGTGTGGGAGCAGGCGCTGGTCGTTTTCCATTTGGGAGCTGGGCTCTGGCAGGACTGAGAGCGAGCAAGGGAAAGACGTCGGCACCCTGAGGGGTCTGGCAAGCCCATAGCACCAGTGTCTGTGGGGCTGTGGAAGGGCTGCTAAGGGAAGGTGAGGGCCAGCAACAGCTTGCAGTCCTGGCCCCTTTGGTGTGGGAGCAGGCGCTGGACGTTTTCCATTTGGGAGCTGGGCTCTGGCAGGACTGAGAGCGAGCAAGGGAAAGACGTCGGCACCCTGAGGTGGCTGGCAAGCCCATAGCACCAGTGTCTGTGGGGCTGTGGAAGGGCTGCCAAGGGAAGGGGAGGGCCAGCAACAGCTTGCAGTCCTGGCCCCTTTGGTGTGGGAGCAGGCGCTGGACGTTTTCCATTTGGGAGCTGGGCTCTGGCAGGACTGAGAGCGAGCAAGGGAAAGACGTCGGCACCCTGAGGTGGCTGGCAAGCCCATAGCACCAGTGTCTGTGGGGCTGTGGAAGGGCTGCCAAGGGAAGGGGAGGGCCAGCAACAGCTTGCAGTCCTGGCCCCTTTGGTGTGGGAGCAGGCGCTGGACGTTTTCCCTTTGGGAGCTGGGCTTTCGGAGGACTGAGAGCGAGCAAGGGAAAGACGTCGGCACCCTGAGGTGGCTGGCAAGCCCATAGCACCAGTGCCTGTGGGGCTGTGGAAGGGCTGCCAAGGGAAGGGGAGGGCCAGCAACAGCTTGCAGTCCTGGCCCCTTTGGTGTGGGAGCAGGCGCTGGACGTTTTCCATTTGGGAGCTGGGCTTTTGCAGGACTGAGAGCGAGCAAGGGAAAGACGTCGGCACCCTGAGGTGGCTGGCAAGCCCATAGCACCAGTGCCTGTGGGGCTGTGGAAGGGCTGCCAAGGGAAGGGGAGGGCCAGCAACAGCTTGCAGTCCTGGCCCCTTTGGTGTGGGAGCAGGCGCTGGTCGTTTTCCATTTGGGAGCTGGGGTCTGGCAGTGCTGAGAGCGAGCAAGGGAAAGACGTCGGCACCCTGAGGGGTCTGGCAAGCCCATAGCACCAGTGCCTGTGGGGCTGTGGAAGGGCTGGCAAGGGAAGGGGAGGGCCAGCAACAGCTTGCAGTCCTGGCCCCTTTGGTGTGGGAGCAGGCGCTGGACGTTTTCCCTTTCTGAGCTGGGCTTTCGGAGGACTGAGAGCGAGCAAGGGAAAGACGTCGGCACCCTGAGGTGGCTGGCAAGCCCATAGCACCAGTGTCTGTGGGGCTGTGGAAGGGCTGCCAAGGGAAGGGGAGGGCCAGCAACAGCTTGCAGTCCTGGCCCCTTTGGTGTGGGAGCAGGCGCTGGACGTTTTCCCTTTGGGAGCTGGGCTTTCGGAGGACTGAGAGTGAGCAAGGGAAAGACGTCGGCACCATGAGGTGGCTGGCAAGCCCATAGCACCAGTGTCTGTGGGGCTGTGGAAGGGCTGCCAAGGGAAGGGGAGGGCCAGCAACAGCTTGCAGTCCTGGCCCCTTTGGTGTGGGAGCAGGCGCTGGTCGTTTTCCATTTGGGAGCTGGGCTCTGGCAGGACTGAGAGCGAGCAAGGGAAAGACGTCGGCACCCTGAGGGGTCTGGCAAGCCCATAGCACCAGTGTCTGTGGGGCTGTGGAAGGGCTGCTAAGGGAAGGTGAGGGCCAGCAACAGCTTGCAGTCCTGGCCCCTTTGGTGTGGGAGCAGGCGCTGGACGTTTTCCATTTGGGAGCTGGGCTCTGGCAGGACTGAGAGCGAGCAAGGGAAAGACGTCGGCACCCTGAGGTGGCTGGCAAGCCCATAGCACCAGTGTCTGTGGGGCTGTGGAAGGGCTGCCAAGGGAAGGTGAGGGCCAGCAACAGCTTGCAGTCCTGGCCCCTTTGGTGTGGGAGCAGGCGCTGGACGTTTTCCATTTCGGAGCTGGGCTCTGGCAGGACTGAGAGCGAGCAAGGGAAAGACGTCGGCACCCTGAGGTGGCTGGCAAGCCCATAGCACCAGTGTCTGTGGGGCTGTGGAAGGGCTGCCAAGGGAAGGGGAGGGCCAGCAACAGCTTGCAGTCCTGGCCCCTTTGGTGTGGGAGCAGGCGCTGGACGTTTTCCCTTTGGGAGCTGGGCTTTCGGAGGACTGAGAGTAAGCAAGGGAAAGACGTCGGCACCCTGAGGTGGCTGGCAAGCCCATAGCACCAGTGCCTGTGGGGCTGTGGAAGGGCTGCCAAGGGAAGGTGAGGGCCAGCAACAGCTTGCAGTCCTGGCCCCTTTGGTGTGGGAGCAGGCGCTGGACGTTTTCCATTTGGGAGCTGGGCTCTGGCAGTGCTGAGAGCGAGCAAGGGAAAGACGTCGGCACCCTGAGGTGGCTGGCAAGGCCATAGCACCAGTGTCTGTGGGGCTGTGGAAGGGCTGCCAAGGGAAGGGGAGGGCCAGCAACAGCTTGCAGTCCTGGCCCCTTTGGTGTGGGAGCAGGCGCTGGACGTTTTCCCTTTGGGAGCTGGGCTTTCGGAGGACTGAGAGCGAGCAAGGGAAAGACGTCGGCACCATGAGGTGGCTGGGAAGCCCATAGCGGCAGTGTCTGTGGGGCTGTGGAAGGGCTGCCAAGGGAAGGTGAGGGCCAGCAACAGCTTGCAGTCCTGGCCCCTTTGGTGTGGGAGCAGGCGCTGGACGTTTTCCCTTTGGGAGCTGGGCTTTCGGAGGACTGAGAGCGAGCAAGGGAAAGACGTTGGCACCCTGAGGTGGCTGGCAAGCCCATAGCACCAGTGTCTGTGGGGCTGTGGAAGGGCTGCCAAGGGAAGGGGAGGGCCAGCAACAGCTTGCAGTCCTGGCCCCTTTGGTGTGGGAGCAGGCGCTGGACGTTTTCCCTTTGGGAGCTGGGCTCTGGCAGGACTGAGAGCGAGCAAGGGAAAGACGTCGGCACCCTGAGGGGTCTGGCAAGCCCATAGCACCAGTGTCTGTGGGGCTGTGGAAGGGCTGCTAAGGGAAGGTGAGGGCCAGCAACAGCTTGCAGTCCTGGCCCCTTTGGTGTGGGAGCAGGCGCTGGACGTTTTCCATTTGGGAGCTGGGCTCTGGCAGGACTGAGAGCGAGCAAGGGAAAGACGTCGGCACCCTGAGGTGGCTGGCAAGCCCATAGCACCAGTGTCTGTGGGGCTGTGGAAGGGCTGCCAAGGGAAGGGGAGGGCCAGCAACAGCTTGCAGTCCTGGCCCCTTTGGTGTGGGAGCAGGCGCTGGACGTTTTCCCTTTGGGAGCTGGGCTTTCGGAGGACTGAGAGCGAGCAAGGGAAAGACGTCGGCACCCTGAGGTGGCAGGCAAGCCCATAGCACCAGTGTCTGTGGGGCTGTGGAAGGGCTGCCAAGGGAAGGTGAGGGCCAGCAACAGCTTGCAGTCCTGGCCCCTTTGGTGTGGGAGCAGGCGCTGGACGTTTTCCCTTTGGGAGCTGGGCTTTCGGAGGACTGAGAGCGAGCAAGGGAAAGACGTCGGCACCCTGAGGTGGCTGGGAAGCCCATAGCGGCAGTGTCTGTGGGGCTGTGGAAGGGCTGCCAAGGGAAGGTGAGGGCCAGCAACAGCTTGCAGTCCTGGCCCCTTTGGTGTGGGAGCAGGCGCTGGACGTTTTCCCTTTGGGAGCTGGGCTTTCGGAGGACTGAGAGCGAGCAAGGGAAAGACGTTGGCACCCTGAGGTGGCTGGCAAGCCCATAGCACCAGTGTCTGTGGGGCTGTGGAAGGGCTGCCAAGGGAAGGTGAGGGCCAGCAACAGCTTGCAGTCCTGGCCCCTTTGGTGTGGGAGCAGGCGCTGGACGTTTTCCCTTTGGGAGCTGGGCTTTCGGAGGACTGAGAGCGAGCAAGGGAAAGACGTCGGCACCCTGAGGTGGCTGGCAAGCCCATAGCACCAGTGTCTGTGGGGCTGTGGAAGGGCTGCCAAGGGAAGGGGAGGGCCAGCAACAGCTTGCAGTCCTGGCCCCTTTGGTGTGGGAGCAGGCGCTGGACGTTTTCCATTTGGGAGCTGGGCTCTGGCAGTGCTGAGAGCGAGCAAGGGAAAGACGTCGGCACCCTGAGGTGGCTGGCAAGCCCATAGCACCAGTGTCTGTGGGGCTGTGGAAGGGCTGCCAAGGGAAGGTGAGGGCCAGCAACAGCTTGCAGTCCTGGCCCCTTTGGTGTGGGAGCAGGCGCTGGTCTTTTTCCCTTTGGGAGCTGGGCTCTGGCAGTGCTGAGAGCGAACAAGGGAAAGACGTTGGCACCCTGAGGTGGCTGGCAAGCTCAGAGCGGCAGCGTCTGTGGGGCTGTGGAAGGGCTGCCAAGGGAAGGGGAGGGCCAGCAACAGCTTGCAGTCCTGGCCCCTTTGGTGTGGGAGCAGGCGCTGGTCGTTTTCCATTTGGGAGCTGGGCTCTGGCAGTGCTGAGAGCGAGCAAGGGAAAGACGTCGGCACCCTGAGGTGGCTGGCAAGCCCATAGCACCAGTGTCTGTGGGGCTGTGGAAGGGCTGCCAAGGGAAGGGGAGGGCCAGCAACAGCTTGCAGTCCTGGCCCCTTTGCTGTGGGAGCAGGCGCTGGACGTTTTCCATTTGGGAGCTGGGCTCTGGCAGGACTGAGAGCGAGCAAGGGAAAGACGTCGGCACCCTGAGGTGGCTGGCAAGCCCATAGCACCAGTGTCTGTGGGGCTGTGGAAGGGCTGCCAAGGGAAGGTGAGGGCCAGCAACAGCTTGCAGTCCTTGCCCCTTTGGTGTGGGAGCAGGTGCTGGACGTTTTCCCTTTGGGAGCTTCTCTGGCAGTGCTGAGAGAAAACAAGGGAAAGACGTCGGCACCCTGAGGTGGCTGGCAAGCCCAGAGCACCAGTGTCTGTGGGGCTGTGGAAGGGCTGCCAAGGGAAGGTGAGGGCCAGCAACAGCTTGCAGTCCTGGCCCCTTTGGTGTGGGAGCAGGCGCTGGACGTTTTCCATTTGGGAGCTGGGCTCTGGCAGTGCTGAGAGTGAGCAAGGGACAGACGTCGGCACCCTTAGGTGGCTGGGAAGCCCATAGCACCAGTGTCTGTGGGGCTGTGGAAGGGCTGCCAAGGGAAGGTGAGGGCCAGCAACAGCTTGCAGTCCTGGCCCCTTTGGTGTGGGAGCAGGCGCTGGACGTTTTCCATTTGGGAGCTGGGCTCTGGCAGTGCTGAGAGCGAGCAAGGGAAAGACGTCGGCACCCTGAGGTGGCTGGCAAGCCCATAGCACCAATGTCTGTGGGGCTGTGGAAGGGCTGCCAAGGGAAGGTGAGGGCCAGCAACAGCTTGCAGTCCTGGCCCCTTTGCTGTGGGAGCAGGCGCTGGACGTTTTCCATTTGGGAGCTGGGCTTTCGCAGGACTGAGAGCGAGCAAGGGAAAGACGTCGGCACCCTGAGGTGGCTGGCAAGCCCATAGCACCAGTGTCTGTGGGGCTGTGGAAGGGCTGCCAAGGGAAGGTGAGGGCCAGCAACAGCTTGCAGTCCTGGCCCCTTTGGTGTGGGAGCAGGCGCTGGACGTTTTCCATTTGGGAGCTTCTCTGGCAGTGCTGAGAGCGAGCAAGGGAAAGACGTTGGCACCCTGAGGTGGCTGGCAAGCCCATAGCACCAGTGTCTGTGGGGCTGTGGAAGGGCTGCCAAGGGAAGGGGAGGGCCAGCAACAGCTTGCAGTCCTGGCCCCTTTGGTGTGGGAGCAGGCGCTGGACGTTTTCCCTTTGGGAGCTGGGCTTTCGGAGGACTGAGAGCAAGCAAGGGAAAGACGTCGGCACCCTGAGGTGGCTGGGAAGCCCATAGCACCAGTGTCTGTGGGGCTGTGGAAGGGCTGCCAAGGGAAGGGGAGGGCCAGCAACAGCTTGCAGTCCTGGCCCCTTTGGTGTGGGAGCAGGCGCTGGACGTTTTCCATTTGGGAGCTGGGCTCTGGCAGTGCTGAGAGCGAGCAAGGGAAAGACGTTGGCACCCTGAGGTGGCCGGCAAGCTCAGAGCGGCAGCGTCTGTGGGGCTGTGGAAGGGCTGCCAAGGGAAGGTGAGGGCCAGCAACAGCTTGCAGTCCTGGCCCCTTTGGTGTGGGAGCAGGCGGTGGTCGTTTTCCATTTGGGAGCTGGGCTCTGGCAGTGCTGAGAGCGAGCAAGGGAAAGACGTCGGCACCCTGAGGTGGCTGGCAAGCCCATAGCACCAGTGTCTGTGGGGCTGTGGAAGGGCTGCCAAGGGAAGGGGAGGGCCAGCAACAGCTTGCAGTCCTGGCCCCTTTGGTGTGGGAGCAGGCGCTGGACGTTTTCCCTTTGGGAGCTGGGCTTTCGGAGGACTGAGAGCAAGCAAGGGAAAGAAGTCGGCACCCTGAGGTGGCTGGCAAGCCCATAGCACCAATGTCTGTGGGGCTGTGGAAGGGCTGCCAAGGGAAGGGGAGGGCCAGCAACAGCTTGCAGTCCTGGCCCCTTTGGTGTGGGAGCAGGCGCTGGACGTTTTCCCTTTTGGAGCTGGGCTCTGGAAGGACTGAGAGCGAGCAAGGGAAAGATGTCGGCACCCTGAGGTGGCTGGCAAGCCCATAGCGGCAGTGTCTGTGGGGCTGTGGAAGGGCTGCCAAGGGAAGGGGAGGGCCAGCAACAGCTTGCAGTCCTGGCCCCTTTGGTGTGGGAGCAGGCGCTGGTCTTTTTCCCTTTGGGAGCTGGGCTCTGGCAGTGCTGAGAGCGAACAAGGGAAAGACGTTGGCACCCTGAGGTGGCTGGCAAGCCCATAGCACCAGTGTCTGTGGGGCTGTGGAAGGGCTGCCAAGGGAAGGTGAGGGCCAGCAACAGCTTGCAGTCCTGGCCCCTTTGGTGTGGGAGCAGGCGCTGGACGTTTTCCATTTGGGAGCTGGGCTCTGGCAGTGCTGAGAGCGAGCAAGGGAAAGACGTCGGCACCCTGAGGTGGCTGGCAAGCCCATAGCACCAGTGTCTGTGGGGCTGTGGAAGGGCTGCCAAGGGAAGGGGAGGGCCAGCAACAGCTTGCAGTCCTGGCCCCTTTGGTGTGGGAGCAGGCGCTGGACGTTTTCCATTTGGGAGCTGGGCTCTGGCAGTGCTGAGAGCGAGCAAGGGAAAGACGTCGGCACCATGAGGTGGCTGGCAAGCCCATAGCACCAGTGTCTGTGGGGCTGTGGAAGGGCTGCCAAGGGAAGGTGAGGGCCAGCAACAGCTTGCAGTCCTGGCCCCTTTGGTGTGGGAGCAGGCGCTGGACGTTTTCCCTTTGGGAGCTGGGCTTTCGGAGGACTGAGAGCGAGCAAGGGAAAGACGTTGGCACCCTGAGGTGGCTGGCAAGCCCATAGCACCAGTGTCTGTGGGGCTGTGGAAGGGCTGCCAAGGGAAGGTGAGGGCCAGCAACAGCTTGCAGTCCTGGCCCCTTTGGTGTGGGAGCAGGCGCTGGACGTTTTCCCTTTGGGAGCTGGGCTTTCGGAGGACTGAGAGTAAGCAAGGGAAAGACGTCGGCACCCTGAGGTGGCTGGCAAGCCCATAGCACCAATGTCTGTGGGGCTGTGGAAGGGCTGCCAAGGGAAGGGGAGGGCCAGCAACAGCTTGCAGTCCTGGCCCCTTTGGTGTGGGAGCAGGCGCTGGACGTTTTCCCTTTTGGAGCTGGGCTCTGGCAGGACTGAGAGCGAGCAAGGGAAAGACGTCGGCACCCTGAGGTGGCTGGCAAGCCCATAGCACCAATGTCTGTGGGGCTGTGGAAGGGCTGCCAAGGGAAGGGGAGGGCCAGCAACAGCTTGCAGTCCTGGCCCCTTTGGTGTGGGAGCAGGCGCTGGTCGTTTTCCATTTGGGAGCTGGGCTCTGGCAGTGCTGAGAGCGAGCAAGGGAAAGACGTCGGCACCCTGAGGTGGCTGGCAAGCCCATAGCACCAGTGCCTGTGGGGCTGTGGAAGGGCTGCCAAGGGAAGGGGAGGGCCAGCAACAGCTTGCAGTCCTGGCCCCTTTGGTGTGGGAGCAGGTGCTGGACGTTTTCCATTTGGGAGCTGGGCTCTGGCAGGACTGAGAGCGAGCAAGGGAAAGACGTCGGCACCCTGAGGTGGCTGGCAAGCCCATAGCACCAGTGTCTGTGGGGCTGTGGAAGGGCTGCCAAGGGAAGGTGAGGGCCAGCAACAGCTTGCAGTCCTGGCCCCTTTGGTGTGGGAGCAGGCGCTGGTCGTTTTCCATTTGGGAGCTGGGCTCTGGCAGTGCTGAGAGCGAGCAAGGGAAAGACGTCGGCACCCTGAGGTGGCTGGCAAGCCCATAGCACCAATGTCTGTGGGGCTGTGGAAGGGCTGCCAAGGGAAGGTGAGGGCCAGCAACAGCTTGCAGTCCTGGCCCCTTTGGTGTGGGAGCAGGCACTGGTCGTTTTCCATTTGGGAGCTGGGCTTTTGCAGGACTGAGAGCGAGCAAGGGAAAGACGTCGGCACCCTGAGGTGGCTGGCAAGCCCATAGCACCAATGTCTGTGGGGCTGTGGAAGGGCTGCCAAGGGAAGGTGAGGGCCAGCAACAGCTTGCAGTCCTGGCCCCTTTGGTGTGGGAGCAGGCGCTGGACGTTTTCCCTTTGGGAGCTGGGCTTTCGGAGGACTGAGAGCGAGCAAGGGAAAGACGTTGGCACCCTGAGGTGGCTGGGAAGCCCATAGCGGCAGTGTCTGTGGGGCTGTGGAAGGGCTGCCAAGGGAAGGGGAGGGCCAGCAACAGCTTGCAGTCCTGGCCCCTTTGGTGTGGGAGCAGGCGCTGGACGTTTTCCATTTGGGAGCTGGGCTTTCGGAGGACTGAGAGCAAGCAAGGGAAAGACGTCGGCACCCTGAGGTGGCTGGCAAGCCCATAGCACCAATGTCTGTGGGGCTGTGGAAGGGCTGCCAAGGGAAGGTGAGGGCCAGCAACAGCTTGCAGTCCTGGCCCCTTTGGTGTGGGAGCAGGCGCTGGTCGTTTTCCATTTGGGAGCTGGGCTGTGGCAGGACTGAGAGCGAGCAAGGGAAAGACGTCGGCACCCTGAGGTGGCTGGCAAGCCCATAGCTCCAATGTCTGTGGGGCTGTGGAAGGGCTGCCAAGGGAAGGTGAGGGCCAGCAACAGCTTGCAGTCCTGGCCCCTTTGGTGTGGGAGCAGGCGCTGGACGTTTTCCATTTGGGAGCTGGGCTTTCGGAGGACTGAGAGCGAGCAAGGGAAAGACGTCGGCACCCTGAGGTGGCTGGGAAGCCCATAGCGGCAGTGTCTGTGGGGCTGTGGAAGGGCTGCCAAGGGAAGGTGAGGGCCAGCAACAGCTTGCAGTCCTGGCCCCTTTGGTGTGGGAGCAGGCGCTGGACGTTTTCCATTTGGGAGCTGGGCTTTCGGAGGACTGAGAGCAAGCAAGGGAAAGACGTCGGCACCCTGAGGTGGCTGGCAAGCCCATAGCACCAGTGTCTGTGGGGCTGTGGAAGGGCTGCCAAGGGAAGGGGAGGGCCAGCAACAGCTTGCAGTCCTGGCCCCTTTGGTGTGGGAGCAGGCGCTGGACGTTTTCCCTTTTGGAGCTGGGCTCTGGCAGGACTGAGAGCGAGCAAGGGAAAGACGTCGGCACCCTGAGGTGGCTGGCAAGCCCATAGCACCAGTGTCTGTGGGGCTGTGGAAGGGCTGCCAAGGGAAGGTGAGGGCCAGCAACAGCTTGCAGTCCTGGCCCCTTTGGTGTGGGAGCAGGCGGTGGTCGTTTTCCATTTGGGAGCTGGGCTCTGGCAGTGCTGAGAGCGAGCAAGGGAAAGACGTCGGCACCCTGAGGTGGCTGGCAAGCCCATAGCACCAGTGTCTGTGGGGCTGTGGAAGGGCTGCCAAGGGAAGGGGAGGGCCAGCAACAGCTTGCAGTCCTGGCCCCTTTGGTGTGGGAGCAGGCGCTGGTCGTTTTCCCTTTGGGAGCTGGGCTTTCGGAGGACTGAGAGCGAGCAAGGGAAAGACGTCGGCACCCTGAGGTGGCTGGCAAGCCCATAGCACCAATGTCTGTGGGGCTGTGGAAGGGCTGCCAAGGGAAGGGGAGGGCCAGCAACAGCTTGCAGTCCTGGCCCCTTTGGTGTGGGAGCAGGCGCTGGACGTTTTCCCTTTGGGAGCTGGGCTTTCGGAGGACTGAGAGCGAGCAAGGGAAAGACGTCGGCACCCTGAGGTGGCTGGCAAGCCCATAGCACCAGTGTCTGTGGGGCTGTGGAAGGGCTGCCAAGGGAAGGTGAGGGCCAGCAACAGCTTGCAGTCCTGGCCCCTTTGGTGTGGGAGCAGGCGCTGGACGTTTTCCCTTTGGGAGCTGGGCTTTCGGAGGACTGAGAGCGAGCAAGGGAAAGACGTCGGCACCCTGAGGTGGCTGGCAAGCCCATAGCACCAGTGTCTGTGGGGCTGTGGAAGGGCTGCCAAGGGAAGGGGAGGGCCAGCAACAGCTTGCAGTCCTGGCCCCTTTGGTGTGGGAGCAGGCGCTGGACGTTTTCCATTTGGGAGCTGGGCTTTTGCAGGACTGAGAGCGAGCAAGGGAAAGACGTCGGCACCCTGAGGTGGCTGGCAAGCCCATAGCACCAGTGCCTGTGGGGCTGTGGAAGGGCTGCCAAGGGAAGGTGAGGGCCAGCAACAGCTTGCAGTCCTGGCCCCTTTGGTGTGGGAGCAGGCGCTGGTCGTTTTCCATTTCGGAGCTGGGCTTTTGCAGGACTGAGAGCGAGCAAGGGAAAGACGTCGGCACCCTGAGGTGGCTGGCAAGCCCATAGCTCCAATGTCTGTGGGGCTGTGGAAGGGCTGCCAAGGGAAGGTGAGGGCCAGCAACAGCTTGCAGTCCTGGCCCCTTTGGTGTGGGAGCAGGCGCTGGACGTTTTCCATTTGGGAGCTGGGCTTTCGGAGGACTGAGAGCGAGCAAGGGAAAGACGTCGGCACCCTGAGGTGGCTGGGAAGCCCATAGCGGCAGTGTCTGTGGGGCTGTGGAAGGGCTGCCAAGGGAAGGGGAGGGCCAGCAACAGCTTGCAGTCCTGGCCCCTTTGGTGTGGGAGCAGGCGCTGGACGTTTTCCATTTGGGAGTTGGGCTTTCGGAGGACTGAGAGCGAGCAAGGGAAAGACGTCGGCACCCTGAGGTGGCTGGCAAGCCCATAGCACCAGTGTCTGTGGGGCTGTGGAAGGGCTGCCAAGGGAAGGGGAGGGCCAGCAACAGCTTGCAGTCCTGGCCCCTTTGGTGTGGGAGCAGGCGCTGGACGTTTTCCATTTGGGAGCTGGGCTCTGGCAGTGCTGAGAGCGAGCAAGGGAAAGACGTCGGCACCCTGATGTGGCTGGCAAGCCCATAGCACCAGTGTCTGTGGGGCTGTGGAAG
The DNA here is from genome assembly GCF_965638725.1 of Aptenodytes patagonicus. Classification (NCBI taxonomy): domain Eukaryota; kingdom Metazoa; phylum Chordata; class Aves; order Sphenisciformes; family Spheniscidae; genus Aptenodytes; species Aptenodytes patagonicus. Next base: position 368,568 of record NW_027472013.1, read on the forward strand.
GGCTGCCAAGGGAAGGTGAGGGCCAGCAACAGCTTGCAGTCCTGGCCCCTTTGGTGTGGGAGCAGGCGGTGGTCGTTTTCCATTTGGGAGCTGGGCTCTGGCAGGACTGAGAGCGAGCAAGGGAAAGACGTCGGCACCCTGAGGTGGCTGGCAAGCCCATAGCACCAGTGTCTGTGGGGCTGTGGAAGGGCTGCCAAGGGAAGGGGAGGGCCAGCAACAGCTTGCAGTCCTGGCCCCTTTGGTGTGGGAGCAGGCGCTGGTCGTTTTCCCTTTGGGAGCTGGGCTTTCGGAGGACTGAGAGCGAGCAAGGGAAAGACGTCGGCACCCTGAGGTGGCTGGCAAGCCCATAGCACCAATGTCTGTGGGGCTGTGGAAGGGCTGCCAAGGGAAGGGGAGGGCCAGCAACAGCTTGCAGTCCTGGCCCCTTTGGTGTGGGAGCAGGCGCTGGACGTTTTCCATTTGGGAGCTGGGCTTTCGGAGGACTGAGAGCGAGCAAGGGAAAGACGTCGGCACCCTGAGGTGGCTGGGAAGCCCATAGCACCAGTGTCTGTGGGGCTGTGGAAGGGCTGCCAAGGGAAGGGGAGGGCCAGCAACAGCTTGCAGTCCTGGCCCCTTTGGTGTGGGAGCAGGCGCTGGTCGTTTTCCATTTGGGAGCTGGGCTCTGGCAGTGCTGAGAGCGAGCAAGGGAAAGACGTCGGCACCCTGAGGTGGCTGGCAAGCCCATAGCACCAGTGTCTGTGGGGCTGTGGAAGGGCTGCCAAGGCAAGGGGAGGGCCAGCAACAGCTTGCAGTCCTGGCCCCTTTGGTGTGGGAGCAGGCGCTGGTCGTTTTCCCTTTGGGAGCTGGGCTTTCGGAGGACTGAGAGCGAGCAAGGGAAAGACGTCGGCACCCTGAGGTGGCTGGCAAGCCCATAGCACCAATGTCTGTGGGGCTGTGGAAGGGCTGCCAAGGGAAGGGGAGGGCCAGCAACAGCTTGCAGTCCTGGCCCCTTTGGTGTGGGAGCAGGCGCTGGACGTTTTCCCTTTTGGAGCTGGGCTCTGGCAGGACTGAGAGCGAGCAAGGGAAAGACGTCGGCACCCTGAGGTGGCTGGCAAGCCCATAGCACCAATGTCTGTGGGGCTGTGGAAGGGCTGCCAAGGGAAGGTGAGGGCCAGCAACAGCTTGCAGTCCTGTCCCCTTTGGTGTGGGAGCAGGCGCTGGTCGTTTTCCATTTGGGAGCTGGGCTCTGGCAGTGCTGAGAGCGAGCAAGGGAAAGACGTCGGCACCCTGAGGTGGCTGGCAAGCCCATAGCACCAGTGTCTGTGGGGCTGTGGAAGGGCTGCCAAGGGAAGGTGAGGGCCAGCAACAGCTTGCAGTCCTGGCCCCTTTGGTGTGGGAGCAGGCGCTGGACGTTTTCCATTTGGGAGCTGGGCTTTCGGAGGACTGAGAGCGAGCAAGGGAAAGACGTCGGCACCCTGAGGTGGCTGGCAAGCCCATAGCACCAGTGTCTGTGGGGCTGTGGAAGGGCTGCCAAGGGAAGGGGAGGGCCAGCAACAGCTTGCAGTCCTGGCCCCTTTGGTGTGGGAGCAGGCGCTGGACGTTTTCCCTTTGGGAGCTGGGCTCTGGCAGGACTGAGAGCGAGCAAGGGAAAGACGTCGGCACCCTTAGGTGGCTGGCAAGCCCATAGCACCAGTGTCTGTGGGGCTGTGGAAGGGCTGCCAAGGGAAGGGGAGGGCCAGCAACAGCTTGCAGTCCTTGCCCCTTTGGTGTGGGAGCAGGTGCTGGACGTTTTCCCTTTGGGAGCTTCTCTGGCAGTGCTGAGAGCGAGCAAGGGAAAGACGTCGGCACCCTGAGGTGGCTGGCAAGCCCATAGCACCAGTGTCTGTGGGGCTGTGGATGGGCTGCCAAGGGAAGGTGAGGGCCAGCAACAGCTTGCAGTCCTGGCCCCTTTGGTGTGGGAGCAGGCGCTGGACGTTTTCCCTTTGGGAGCTGGGCTCTGGCAGTGCTGAGAGCGAGCAAGGGAAAGACGTCGGCACCCTGAGGTGGCTGGCAAGCCCATAGCACCAATGTCTGTGGGGCTGTGGAAGGGCTGCCAAGGGAAGGTGAGGGCCAGCAACAGCTTGCAGTCCTGGCCCCTTTGGTGTGGGAGCAGGCGCTGGACGTTTTCCATTTGGGAGCTGGGCTCTGGCAGGACTGAGAGCGAGCAAGGGAAAGACGTCGGCACCCTGAGGTGGCTGGCAAGCCCATAGCACCAGTGTCTGTGGGGCTGTGGAAGGGCTGCCAAGGGAAGGTGAGGGCCAGCAACAGCTTGCAGTCCTGGCCCCTTTGGTGTGGGAGCAGGCGCTGGTCGTTTTCCATTTGGGAGCTGGGCTCTGGCAGTGCTGAGAGCGAGCAAGGGAAAGACGTCGGCACCCTGAGGTGGCTGGCAAGCCCATAGCACCAATGTCTGTGGGGCTGTGGAAGGGCTGCCAAGGGAAGGGGAGGGCCAGCAACAGCTTGCAGTCCTGGCCCCTTTGGTGTGGGAGCAGGCGCTGGACGTTTTCCATTTGGGAGCTGGGCTTTCGGAGGACTGAGAGCGAGCAAGGGAAAGACGTCGGCACCCTGAGGTGGCTGGCAAGCCCATAGCACCAGTGTCTGTGGGGCTGTGGAAGGGCTGCCTAGGGAAGGTGAGGGCCAGCAACAGCTTGCAGTCCTGGCCCCTTTGGTGTGGGAGCAGGCGCTGGACGTTTTCCATTTGGGAGCTGGGCTTTCGGAGGACTGAGAGCGAGCAAGGGAAAGACGTCGGCACCCTGAGGTGGCTGGCAAGCCCATAGCACCAGTGTCTGTGGGGCTGTGGAAGGGCTGCCAAGGGAAGGGGAGGGCCAGCAACAGCTTGCAGTCCTGGCCCCTTTGCTGTGGGAGCAGGCGCTGGTCGTTTTCCCTTTGGGAGCTGGGCTCTGGCAGTGCTGAGAGCGAGCAAGGGAAAGACGTCGGCACCCTGAGGTGGCTGGCAAGCCCATAGCACCAATGTCTGTGGGGCTGTGGAAGGGCTGCCAAGGGAAGGTGAGGGCCAGCAACAGCTTGCAGTCCTGGCCCCTTTGGTGTGGGAGCAGGCGCTGGACGTTTTCCATTTGGGAGCTGGGCTCTGGCAGGACTGAGAGCGAGCAAGGGAAAGACGTCGGCACCCTGAGGTGGCTGGCAAGCCCATAGCACCAGTGTCTGTGGGGCTGTGGAAGGGCTGCCAAGGGAAGGTGAGGGCCAGCAACAGCTTGCAGTCCTGGCCCCTTTGGTGTGGGAGCAGGCGCTGGTCGTTTTCCATTTGGGAGCTGGGCTCTGGCAGTGCTGAGAGCGAGCAAGGGAAAGACGTCGGCACCCTGAGGTGGCTGGCAAGCCCATAGCACCAATGTCTGTGGGGCTGTGGAAGGGCTGCCAAGGGAAGGTGAGGGCCAGCAACAGCTTGCAGTCCTGGCCCCTTTGGTGTGGGAGCAGGCGCTGGTCGTTTTCCATTTGGGAGCTGGGCTTTTGCAGGACTGAGAGCGAGCAAGGGAAAGACGTCGGCACCCTGAGGTGGCTGGCAAGCCCATAGCACCAATGTCTGTGGGGCTGTGGAAGGGCTGCCAAGGGAAGGGGAGGGCCAGCAACAGCTTGCAGTCCTGGCCCCTTTGGTGTGGGAGCAGGCGCTGGTCGTTTTCCATTTGGGAGCTGGGCTCTGGCAGTGCTGAGAGCGAGCAAGGGAAAGACGTCGGCACCCTGAGGTGGCTGGCAAGCCCATAGCACCAGTGTCTGTGGGGCTGTGGAAGGGCTGCCAAGGCAAGGGGAGGGCCAGCAACAGCTTGCAGTCCTGGCCCCTTTGGTGTGGGAGCAGGCGCTGGTCGTTTTCCCTTTGGGAGCTGGGCTTTCGGAGGACTGAGAGCGAGCAAGGGAAAGACGTCGGCACCCTGAGGTGGCTGGCAAGCCCATAGCACCAATGTCTGTGGGGCTGTGGAAGGGCTGCCAAGGGAAGGGGAGGGCCAGCAACAGCTTGCAGTCCTGGCCCCTTTGGTGTGGGAGCAGGCGCTGGACGTTTTCCCTTTTGGAGCTGGGCTCTGGCAGGACTGAGAGCGAGCAAGGGAAAGACGTCGGCACCCTGAGGTGGCTGGCAAGCCCATAGCACCAATGTCTGTGGGGCTGTGGAAGGGCTGCCAAGGGAAGGTGAGGGCCAGCAACAGCTTGCAGTCCTGGCCCCTTTGCTGTGGGAGCAGGCGCTGGTCGTTTTCCATTTGGGAGCTGGGCTCTGGCAGTGCTGAGAGCGAGCAAGGGAAAGACGTCGGCACCCTGAGGTGGCTGGCAAGCCCATAGCACCAGTGTCTGTGGGGCTGTGGAAGGGCTGCCAAGGGAAGGTGAGGGCCAGCAACAGCTTGCAGTCCTGGCCCCTTTGGTGTGGGAGCAGGCGCTGGACGTTTTCCATTTGGGAGCTGGGCTTTCGGAGGACTGAGAGCGAGCAAGGGAAAGACGTCGGCACCCTGAGGTGGCTGGCAAGCCCATAGCACCAGTGTCTGTGGGGCTGTGGAAGGGCTGCCAAGGGAAGGGGAGGGCCAGCAACAGCTTGCAGTCCTGGCCCCTTTGGTGTGGGAGCAGGCGCTGGTCGTTTTCCCTTTGGGAGCTGGGCTCTGGCAGGACTGAGAGCGAGCAAGGGAAAGACGTCGGCACCCTGAGGTGGCTGGCAAGCCCATAGCACCAGTGTCTGTGGGGCTGTGGAAGGGCTGCCAAGGGAAGGTGAGGGCCAGCAACAGCTTGCAGTCCTTGCCCCTTTGGTGTGGGAGCAGGTGCTGGACGTTTTCCATTTGGGAGCTGGGCTCTGGCAGGACTGAGAGCGAGCAAGGGAAAGACGTCGGCACCCTGAGGTGGCTGGCAAGCCCATAGCACCAGTGTCTGTGGGGCTGTGGAAGGGCTGCCAAGGGAAGGTGAGGGCCAGCAACAGCTTGCAGTCCTGGCCCCTTTGGTGTGGGAGCAGGCGCTGGTCGTTTTCCATTTGGGAGCTGGGCTCTGGCAGTGCTGAGAGCGAGCAAGGGAAAGACGTCGGCACCCTGAGGTGGCTGGCAAGCCCATAGCACCAATGTCTGTGGGGCTGTGGAAGGGCTGCCAAGGGAAGGTGAGGGCCAGCAACAGCTTGCAGTCCTGGCCCCTTTGGTGTGGGAGCAGGCGCTGGACGTTTTCCATTTGGGAGCTGGGCTTTCGGAGGACTGAGAGCGAGCAAGGGAAAGACGTCGGCACCCTGAGGTGGCTGGCAAGCCCATAGCACCAGTGTCTGTGGGGCTGTGGAAGGGCTGCCAAGGGAAGGTGAGGGCCAGCAACAGCTTGCAGTCCTGGCCCCTTTGGTGTGGGAGCAGGCGCTGGACGTTTTCCATTTGGGAGCTGGGCTTTCGGAGGACTGAGAGCGAGCAAGGGAAAGACGTCGGCACCCTGAGGTGGCTGGCAAGCCCATAGCACCAGTGTCTGTGGGGCTGTGGAAGGGCTGCCAAGGGAAGGGGAGGGCCAGCAACAGCTTGCAGTCCTGGCCCCTTTGGTGTGGGAGCAGGCGCTGGACGTTTTCCCTTTGGGAGCTGGGCTCTGGCAGGACTGAGAGCGAGCAAGGGAAAGACGTCGGCACCCTGAGGTGGCTGGCAAGCCCATAGCACCAGTGTCTGTGGGGCTGTGGAAGGGCTGCCAAGGGAAGGTGAGGGCCAGCAACAGCTTGCAGTCCTTGCCCCTTTGGTGTGGGAGCAGGTGCTGGACGTTTTCCCTTTGGGAGCTTCTCTGGCAGTGCTGAGAGCGAGCAAGGGAAAGACGTCGGCACCCTGAGGTGGCTGGCAAGCCCATAGCACCAGTGTCTGTGGGGCTGTGGAAGGGCTGCCAAGGGAAGGGGAGGGCCAGCAACAGCTTGCAGTCCTGGCCCCTTTGGTGTGGGAGCAGGCGCTGGTCGTTTTCCCTTTGGGAGCTGGGCTCTGGCAGTGCTGAGAGCGAGCAAGGGAAAGACGTCGGCACCCTGAGGTGGCTGGCAAGCCCATAGCACCAGTGTCTGTGGGGCTGTGGAAGGGCTGCCAAGGGAAGGGGAGGGCCAGCAACAGCTTGCAGTCCTGGCCCCTTTGGTGTGGGAGCAGGCGCTGGTCGTTTTCCATTTGGGAGCTGGGCTCTGGCAGTGCTGAGAGCGAGCAAGGGAAAGACGTCGGCACCCTGAGGTGGCTGGCAAGCCCATAGCACCAATGTCTGTGGGGCTGTGGAAGGGCTGCCAAGGGAAGGTGAGGGCCAGCAACAGCTTGCAGTCCTGGCCCCTTTGGTGTGGGAGCAGGCGCTGGTCGTTTTCCATTTGGGAGCTGGGCTTTTGCAGGACTGAGAGCGAGCAAGGGAAAGACGTCGGCACCCTGAGGTGGCTGGCAAGCCCATAGCTCCAATGTCTGTGGGGCTGTGGAAGGGCTGCCAAGGGAAGGTGAGGGCCAGCAACAGCTTGCAGTCCTGGCCCCTTTGGTGTGGGAGCAGGCGCTGGACGTTTTCCCTTTGGGAGCTGGGCTTTCGGAGGACTGAGAGCGAGCAAGGGAAAGACGTTGGCACCCTGAGGTGGCTGGCAAGCCCATAGCACCAGTGCCTGTGGGGCTGTGGAAGGGCTGCCAAGGGAAGGTGAGGGCCAGCAACAGCTTGCAGTCCTGGCCCCTTTGGTGTGGGAGCAGGCGCTGGACGTTTTCCATTTGGGAGCTGGGCTTTCGGAGGACTGAGAGCAAGCAAGGGAAAGACGTCGGCACCCTGAGGTGGCTGGCAAGCCCATAGCACCAATGTCTGTGGGGCTGTGGAAGGGCTGCCAAGGGAAGGGGAGGGCCAGCAACAGCTTGCAGTCCTGGCCCCTTTGGTGTGGGAGCAGGCGCTGGACGTTTTCCCTTTTGGAGCTGGGCTCTGGCAGGACTGAGAGCGAGCAAGGGAAAGACGTCGGCACCCTGAGGTGGCTGGCAAGCCCATAGCACCAATGTCTGTGGGGCTGTGGAAGGGCTGCCAAGGGAAGGTGAGGGCCAGCAACAGCTTGCAGTCCTGGCCCCTTTGGTGTGGGAGCAGGCGCTGGACGTTTTCCATTTGGGAGCTGGGCTCTGGCAGTGCTGAGAGCGAGCAAGGGAAAGACGTCGGCACCCTGAGGTGGCTGGCAAGCCCATAGCACCAGTGTCTGTGGGGCTGTGGAAGGGCTGCCAAGGGAAGGGGAGGGCCAGCAACAGCTTGCAGTCCTGGCCCCTTTGGTGTGGGAGCAGGCGCTGGTCGTTTTCCCTTTGGGAGCTGGGCTTTCGGAGGACTGAGAGCGAGCAAGGGAAAGACGTCGGCACCCTGAGGTGGCTGGCAAGCCCATAGCACCAATGTCTGTGGGGCTGTGGAAGGGCTGCCAAGGGAAGGTGAGGGCCAGCAACAGCTTGCAGTCCTGGCCCCTTTGGTGTGGGAGCAGGCGCTGGACGTTTTCCATTTGGGAGCTGGGCTTTCGGAGGACTGAGAGCAAGCAAGGGAAAGACGTCGGCACCCTGAGGTGGCTGGCAAGCCCATAGCACCAATGTCTGTGGGGCTGTGGAAGGGCTGCCAAGGGAAGGGGAGGGCCAGCAACAGCTTGCAGTCCTGGCCCCTTTGGTGTGGGAGCAGGCGCTGGACGTTTTCCCTTTTGGAGCTGGGCTCTGGCAGGACTGAGAGCGAGCAAGGGAAAGACGTCGGCACCCTGAGGTGGCTGGCAAGCCCATAGCACCAGTGTCTGTGGGGCTGTGGAAGGGCTGCCAAGGGAAGGTGAGGGCCAGCAACAGCTTGCAGTCCTGGCCCCTTTGGTGTGGGAGCAGGCGCTGGTCGTTTTCCATTTGGGAGCTGGGCTCTGGCAGTGCTGAGAGCGAGCAAGGGAAAGACGTCGGCACCCTGAGGTGGCTGGCAAGCCCATAGCACCAGTGTCTGTGGGGCTGTGGAAGGGCTGCCAAGGGAAGGTGAGGGCCAGCAACAGCTTGCAGTCCTGGCCCCTTTGGTGTGGGAGCAGGCGCTGGTCGTTTTCCCTTTGGGAGCTGGGCTTTCGGAGGACTGAGAGCGAGCAAGGGAAAGACGTCGGCACCCTGAGGTGGCTGGCAAGCCCATAGCACCAATGTCTGTGGGGCTGTGGAAGGGCTGCCAAGGGAAGGGGAGGGCCAGCAACAGCTTGCAGTCCTGGCCCCTTTGGTGTGGGAGCAGGCGCTGGACGTTTTCCCTTTTGGAGCTGGGCTCTGGCAGGACTGAGAGCGAGCAAGGGAAAGACGTCGGCACCCTGAGGTGGCTGGCAAGCCCATAGCACCAATGTCTGTGGGGCTGTGGAAGGGCTGCCAAGGGAAGGTGAGGGCCAGCAACAGCTTGCAGTCCTGGCCCCTTTGCTGTGGGAGCAGGCGCTGGTCGTTTTCCATTTGGGAGCTGGGCTCTGGCAGTGCTGAGAGCGAGCAAGGGAAAGACGTCGGCACCCTGAGGTGGCTGGCAAGCCCATAGCACCAGTGTCTGTGGGGCTGTGGAAGGGCTGCCAAGGGAAGGTGAGGGCCAGCAACAGCTTGCAGTCCTGGCCCCTTTGGTGTGGGAGCAGGCGCTGGACGTTTTCCATTTGGGAGCTGGGCTTTCGGAGGACTGAGAGCGAGCAAGGGAAAGACGTCGGCACCCTGAGGTGGCTGGCAAGCCCATAGCACCAGTGTCTGTGGGGCTGTGGAAGGGCTGCCAAGGGAAGGGGAGGGCCAGCAACAGCTTGCAGTCCTGGCCCCTTTGGTGTGGGAGCAGGCGCTGGACGTTTTCCCTTTGGGAGCTGGGCTCTGGCAGGACTGAGAGCGAGCAAGGGAAAGACGTCGGCACCCTGAGGTGGCTGGCAAGCCCATAGCACCAGTGTCTGTGGGGCTGTGGAAGGGCTGCCAAGGGAAGGTGAGGGCCAGCAACAGCTTGCAGTCCTGGCCCCTTTGGTGTGGGAGCAGGTGCTGGACGTTTTCCCTTTGGGAGCTTCTCTGGCAGTGCTGAGAGCGAGCAAGGGAAAGACGTCGGCACCCTGAGGTGGCTGGCAAGCCCATAGCACCAGTGTCTGTGGGGCTGTGGAAGGGCTGCCAAGGGAAGGTGAGGGCCAGCAACAGCTTGCAGTCCTGGCCCCTTTGCTGTGGGAGCAGGCGCTGGTCGTTTTCCATTTGGGAGCTGGGCTCTGGCAGTGCTGAGAGCGAGCAAGGGAAAGACGTCGGCACCCTGAGGTGGATGGCAAGCCCATAGCACCAGTGTCTGTGGGGCTGTGGATGGGCTGCCAAGGGAAGGTGAGGGCCAGCAACAGCTTGCAGTCCTGGCCCCTTTGGTGTGGGAGCAGGCGCTGGACGTTTTCCCTTTGGGAGCTGGGCTCTGGCAGTGCTGAGAGCGAGCAAGGGAAAGACGTCGGCACCCTGAGGTGGCTGGCAAGCCCATAGCACCAATGTCTGTGGGGCTGTGGAAGGGCTGCCAAGGGAAGGTGAGGGCCAGCAACAGCTTGCAGTCCTGGCCCCTTTGGTGTGGGAGCAGGCGCTGGACGTTTTCCATTTGGGAGCTGGGCTCTGGCAGGACTGAGAGCGAGCAAGGGAAAGACGTCGGCACCCTGAGGTGGCTGGCAAGCCCATAGCACCAGTGTCTGTGGGGCTGTGGAAGGGCTGCCAAGGGAAGGTGAGGGCCAGCAACAGCTTGCAGTCCTGGCCCCTTTGGTGTGGGAGCAGGCGCTGGTCGTTTTCCATTTGGGAGCTGGGCTCTGGCAGTGCTGAGAGCGAGCAAGGGAAAGACGTCGGCACCCTGAGGTGGCTGGCAAGCCCATAGCACCAATGTCTGTGGGGCTGTGGAAGGGCTGCCAAGGGAAGGGGAGGGCCAGCAACAGCTTGCAGTCCTGGCCCCTTTGGTGTGGGAGCAGGCGCTGGACGTTTTCCATTTGGGAGCTGGGCTTTCGGAGGACTGAGAGCGAGCAAGGGAAAGACGTCGGCACCCTGAGGTGGCTGGCAAGCCCATAGCACCAGTGTCTGTGGGGCTGTGGAAGGGCTGCCTAGGGAAGGTGAGGGCCAGCAACAGCTTGCAGTCCTGGCCCCTTTGGTGTGGGAGCAGGCGCTGGACGTTTTCCATTTGGGAGCTGGGCTTTCGGAGGACTGAGAGCGAGCAAGGGAAAGACGTCGGCACCCTGAGGTGGCTGGCAAGCCCATAGCACCAGTGTCTGTGGGGCTGTGGAAGGGCTGCCAAGGGAAGGGGAGGGCCAGCAACAGCTTGCAGTCCTGGCCCCTTTGCTGTGGGAGCAGGCGCTGGTCGTTTTCCCTTTGGGAGCTGGGCTCTGGCAGTGCTGAGAGCGAGCAAGGGAAAGACGTCGGCACCCTGAGGTGGCTGGCAAGCCCATAGCACCAATGTCTGTGGGGCTGTGGAAGGGCTGCCAAGGGAAGGTGAGGGCCAGCAACAGCTTGCAGTCCTGGCCCCTTTGGTGTGGGAGCAGGCGCTGGACGTTTTCCATTTGGGAGCTGGGCTCTGGCAGGACTGAGAGCGAGCAAGGGAAAGACGTCGGCACCCTGAGGTGGCTGGCAAGCCCATAGCACCAGTGTCTGTGGGGCTGTGGAAGGGCTGCCAAGGGAAGGTGAGGGCCAGCAACAGCTTGCAGTCCTGGCCCCTTTGGTGTGGGAGCAGGCGCTGGTCGTTTTCCATTTGGGAGCTGGGCTCTGGCAGTGCTGAGAGCGAGCAAGGGAAAGACGTCGGCACCCTGAGGTGGCTGGCAAGCCCATAGCACCAATGTCTGTGGGGCTGTGGAAGGGCTGCCAAGGGAAGGTGAGGGCCAGCAACAGCTTGCAGTCCTGGCCCCTTTGGTGTGGGAGCAGGCGCTGGTCGTTTTCCATTTGGGAGCTGGGCTTTTGCAGGACTGAGAGCGAGCAAGGGAAAGACGTCGGCACCCTGAGGTGGCTGGCAAGCCCATAGCACCAATGTCTGTGGGGCTGTGGAAGGGCTGCCAAGGGAAGGGGAGGGCCAGCAACAGCTTGCAGTCCTGGCCCCTTTGGTGTGGGAGCAGGCGCTGGTCGTTTTCCATTTGGGAGCTGGGCTCTGGCAGTGCTGAGAGCGAGCAAGGGAAAGACGTCGGCACCCTGAGGTGGCTGGCAAGCCCATAGCACCAGTGTCTGTGGGGCTGTGGAAGGGCTGCCAAGGCAAGGGGAGGGCCAGCAACAGCTTGCAGTCCTGGCCCCTTTGGTGTGGGAGCAGGCGCTGGTCGTTTTCCCTTTGGGAGCTGGGCTTTCGGAGGACTGAGAGCGAGCAAGGGAAAGACGTCGGCACCCTGAGGTGGCTGGCAAGCCCATAGCACCAATGTCTGTGGGGCTGTGGAAGGGCTGCCAAGGGAAGGGGAGGGCCAGCAACAGCTTGCAGTCCTGGCCCCTTTGGTGTGGGAGCAGGCGCTGGACGTTTTCCCTTTTGGAGCTGGGCTCTGGCAGGACTGAGAGCGAGCAAGGGAAAGACGTCGGCACCCTGAGGTGGCTGGCAAGCCCATAGCACCAATGTCTGTGGGGCTGTGGAAGGGCTGCCAAGGGAAGGTGAGGGCCAGCAACAGCTTGCAGTCCTGGCCCCTTTGCTGTGGGAGCAGGCGCTGGTCGTTTTCCATTTGGGAGCTGGGCTCTGGCAGTGCTGAGAGCGAGCAAGGGAAAGACGTCGGCACCCTGAGGTGGCTGGCAAGCCCATAGCACCAGTGTCTGTGGGGCTGTGGAAGGGCTGCCAAGGGAAGGTGAGGGCCAGCAACAGCTTGCAGTCCTGGCCCCTTTGGTGTGGGAGCAGGCGCTGGACGTTTTCCATTTGGGAGCTGGGCTTTCGGAGGACTGAGAGCGAGCAAGGGAAAGACGTCGGCACCCTGAGGTGGCTGGCAAGCCCATAGCACCAGTGTCTGTGGGGCTGTGGAAGGGCTGCCAAGGGAAGGGGAGGGCCAGCAACAGCTTGCAGTCCTGGCCCCTTTGGTGTGGGAGCAGGCGCTGGTCGTTTTCCCTTTGGGAGCTGGGCTCTGGCAGGACTGAGAGCGAGCAAGGGAAAGACGTCGGCACCCTGAGGTGGCTGGCAAGCCCATAGCACCAGTGTCTGTGGGGCTGTGGAAGGGCTGCCAAGGGAAGGTGAGGGCCAGCAACAGCTTGCAGTCCTTGCCCCTTTGGTGTGGGAGCAGGTGCTGGACGTTTTCCATTTGGGAGCTGGGCTCTGGCAGGACTGAGAGCGAGCAAGGGAAAGACGTCGGCACCCTGAGGTGGCTGGCAAGCCCATAGCACCAGTGTCTGTGGGGCTGTGGAAGGGCTGCCAAGGGAAGGTGAGGGCCAGCAACAGCTTGCAGTCCTGGCCCCTTTGGTGTGGGAGCAGGCGCTGGTCGTTTTCCATTTGGGAGCTGGGCTCTGGCTGTGCTGAGAGCGAGCAAGGGAAAGACGTCGGCACCCTGAGGTGGCTGGCAAGCCCATAGCACCAATGTCTGTGGGGCTGTGGAAGGGCTGCCAAGGGAAGGTGAGGGCCAGCAACAGCTTGCAGTCCTGGCCCCTTTGGTGTGGGAGCAGGCGCTGGACGTTTTCCATTTGGGAGCTGGGCTTTCGGAGGACTGAGAGCGAGCAAGGGAAAGACGTCGGCACCCTGAGGTGGCTGGCAAGCCCATAGCACCAGTGTCTGTGGGGCTGTGGAAGGGCTGCCAAGGGAAGGTGAGGGCCAGCAACAGCTTGCAGTCCTGGCCCCTTTGGTGTGGGAGCAGGCGCTGGACGTTTTCCATTTGGGAGCTGGGCTTTCGGAGGACTGAGAGCGAGCAAGGGAAAGACGTCGGCACCCTGAGGTGGCTGGCAAGCCCATAGCACCAGTGTCTGTGGGGCTGTGGAAGGGCTGCCAAGGGAAGGGGAGGGCCAGCAACAGCTTGCAGTCCTGGCCCCTTTGGTGTGGGAGCAGGCGCTGGACGTTTTCCCTTTGGGAGCTGGGCTCTGGCAGGACTGAGAGCGAGCAAGGGAAAGACGTCGGCACCCTGAGGTGGCTGGCAAGCCCATAGCACCAGTGTCTGTGGGGCTGTGGAAGGGCTGCCAAGGGAAGGTGAGGGCCAGCAACAGCTTGCAGTCCTTGCCCCTTTGGTGTGGGAGCAGGTGCTGGACGTTTTCCCTTTGGGAGCTTCTCTGGCAGTGCTGAGAGCGAGCAAGGGAAAGACGTCGGCACCCTGAGGTGGCTGGCAAGCCCATAGCACCAGTGTCTGTGGGGCTGTGGAAGGGCTGCCAAGGGAAGGGGAGGGCCAGCAACAGCTTGCAGTCCTGGCCCCTTTGGTGTGGGAGCAGGCGCTGGTCGTTTTCCCTTTGGGAGCTGGGCTCTGGCAGTGCTGAGAGCGAGCAAGGGAAAGACGTCGGCACCCTGAGGTGGCTGGCAAGCCCATAGCACCAGTGTCTGTGGGGCTGTGGAAGGGCTGCCAAGGGAAGGGGAGGGCCAGCAACAGCTTGCAGTCCTGGCCCCTTTGGTGTGGGAGCAGGTGCTGGACGTTTTCCCTTTGGGAGCTTCTCTGGCAGTGCTGAGAGCGAGCAAGGGAAAGACGTCGGCACCCTGAGGTGGCTGGCAAGCCCATAGCACCAGTGTCTGTGGGGCTGTGGAAGGGCTGCCAAGGGAAGGGGAGGGCCAGCAACAGCTTGCAGTCCTGGCCCCTTTGGTGTGGGAGCAGGCGCTGGTCGTTTTCCCTTTGGGAGCTGGGCTCTGGCAGTGCTGAGAGCGAGCAAGGGAAAGACGTCGGCACCCTGAGGTGGCTGGCAAGCCCATAGCACCAGTGTCTGTGGGGCTGTGGAAGGGCTGCCAAGGGAAGGGGAGGGCCAGCAACAGCTTGCAGTCCTGGCCCCTTTGGTGTGGGAGCAGGCGCTGGACGTTTTCCCTTTTGGAGCTGGGCTCTGGCAGTGCTGAGAGCGAGCAAGGGAAAGACGTCGGCACCCTGAGGTGGCTGGCAAGCCCATAGCACCAGTGTCTGTGGGGCTGTGGAAGGGCTGCCAAGGGAAGGGGAGGGCCAGCAACAGCTTGCAGTCCTGGCCCCTTTGGTGTGGGAGCAGGCGCTGGTCGTTTTCCATTTGGGAGCTGGGCTCTGGCAGTGCTGAGAGCGAGCAAGGGAAAGACGTCGGCACCCTGAGGTGGCTGGCAAGCCCATAGCACCAATGTCTGTGGGGCTGTGGAAGGGCTGCCAAGGGAAGGTGAGGGCCAGCAACAGCTTGCAGTCCTGGCCCCTTTGGTGTGGGAGCAGGCGCTGGTCGTTTTCCATTTGGGAGCTGGGCTTTTGCAGGACTGAGAGCGAGCAAGGGAAAGACGTCGGCACCCTGAGGTGGCTGGCAAGCCCATAGCTCCAATGTCTGTGGGGCTGTGGAAGGGCTGCCAAGGGAAGGTGAGGGCCAGCAACAGCTTGCAGTCCTGGCCCCTTTGGTGTGGGAGCAGGCGCTGGACGTTTTCCCTTTGGGAGCTGGGCTTTCGGAGGACTGAGAGCGAGCAAGGGAAAGACGTTGGCACCCTGAGGTGGCTGGCAAGCCCATAGCACCAGTGCCTGTGGGGCTGTGGAAGGGCTGCCAAGGGAAGGTGAGGGCCAGCAACAGCTTGCAGTCCTGGCCCCTTTGGTGTGGGAGCAGGCGCTGGACGTTTTCCATTTGGGAGCTGGGCTTTCGGAGGACTGAGAGCAAGCAAGGGAAAGACGTCGGCACCCTGAGGTGGCTGGCAAGCCCATAGCACCAATGTCTGTGGGGCTGTGGAAGGGCTGCCAAGGGAAGGGGAGGGCCAGCAACAGCTTGCAGTCCTGGCCCCTTTGGTGTGGGAGCAGGCGCTGGACGTTTTCCCTTTTGGAGCTGGGCTCTGGCAGGACTGAGAGCGAGCAAGGGAAAGACGTCGGCACCCTGAGGTGGCTGGCAAGCCCATAGCACCAATGTCTGTGGGGCTGTGGAAGGGCTGCCAAGGGAAGGTGAGGGCCAGCAACAGCTTGCAGTCCTGGCCCCTTTGGTGTGGGAGCAGGCGCTGGACGTTTTCCATTTGGGAGCTGGGCTTTCGGAGGACTGAGAGCGAGCAAGGGAAAGACGTCGGCACCCTGAGGTGGCTGGCAAGCCCATAGCACCAGTGTCTGTGGGGCTGTGGAAGGGCTGCCAAGGGAAGGGGAGGGCCAGCAACAGCTTGCAGTCCTGGCCCCTTTGGTGTGGGAGCAGGCGCTGGTCGTTTTCCCTTTGGGAGCTGGGCTTTCGGAGGACTGAGAGCGAGCAAGGGAAAGACGTCGGCACCCTGAGGTGGCTGGCAAGCCCATAGCACCAATGTCTGTGGGGCTGTGGAAGGGCTGCCAAGGGAAGGGGAGGGCCAGCAACAGCTTGCAGTCCTGGCCCCTTTGGTGTGGGAGCAGGCGCTGGACGTTTTCCATTTGGGAGCTGGGCTTTCGGAGGACTGAGAGCAAGCAAGGGAAAGACGTCGGCACCCTGAGGTGGCTGGCAAGCCCATAGCACCAATGTCTGTGGGGCTGTGGAAGGGCTGCCAAGGGAAGGGGAGGGCCAGCAACAGCTTGCAGTCCTGGCCCCTTTGGTGTGGGAGCAGGCGCTGGACGTTTTCCCTTTTGGAGCTGGGCTCTGGCAGGACTGAGAGCGAGCAAGGGAAAGACGTCGGCACCCTGAGGTGGCTGGCAAGCCCATAGCACCAGTGTCTGTGGGGCTGTGGAAGGGCTGCCAAGGGAAGGTGAGGGCCAGCAACAGCTTGCAGTCCTGGCCCCTTTGGTGTGGGAGCAGGCGCTGGTCGTTTTCCATTTGGGAGCTGGGCTCTGGCAGTGCTGAGAGCGAGCAAGGGAAAGACGTCGGCACCCTGAGGTGGCTGGCAAGCCCATAGCACCAGTGTCTGTGGGGCTGTGGAAGGGCTGCCAAGGGAAGGTGAGGGCCAGCAACAGCTTGCAGTCCTGGCCCCTTTGGTGTGGGAGCAGGCGCTGGTCGTTTTCCCTTTGGGAGCTGGGCTTTCGGAGGACTGAGAGCGAGCAAGGGAAAGACGTCGGCACCCTGAGGTGGCTGGCAAGCCCATAGCACCAATGTCTGTGGGGCTGTGGAAGGGCTGCCAAGGGAAGGGGAGGGCCAGCAACAGCTTGCAGTCCTGGCCCCTTTGGTGTGGGAGCAGGCGCTGGACGTTTTCCCTTTTGGAGCTGGGCTCTGGCAGGACTGAGAGCGAGCAAGGGAAAGACGTCGGCACCCTGAGGTGGCTGGCAAGCCCATAGCACCAATGTCTGTGGGGCTGTGGAAGGGCTGCCAAGGGAAGGTGAGGGCCAGCAACAGCTTGCAGTCCTGGCCCCTTTGCTGTGGGAGCAGGCGCTGGTCGTTTTCCATTTGGGAGCTGGGCTCTGGCAGTGCTGAGAGCGAGCAAGGGAAAGACGTCGGCACCCTGAGGTGGCTGGCA
Organism: Aptenodytes patagonicus; assembly: GCF_965638725.1. NCBI lineage: Eukaryota > Metazoa > Chordata > Aves > Sphenisciformes > Spheniscidae > Aptenodytes > Aptenodytes patagonicus. The sequence continues at coordinate 384,879 of NW_027472013.1, forward strand.
AGCCCATAGCACCAGTGTCTGTGGGGCTGTGGAAGGGCTGCCAAGGGAAGGTGAGGGCCAGCAACAGCTTGCAGTCCTGGCCCCTTTGGTGTGGGAGCAGGCGCTGGACGTTTTCCATTTGGGAGCTGGGCTTTCGGAGGACTGAGAGCGAGCAAGGGAAAGACGTCGGCACCCTGAGGTGGCTGGCAAGCCCATAGCACCAGTGTCTGTGGGGCTGTGGAAGGGCTGCCAAGGGAAGGGGAGGGCCAGCAACAGCTTGCAGTCCTGGCCCCTTTGGTGTGGGAGCAGGCGCTGGACGTTTTCCCTTTGGGAGCTGGGCTCTGGCAGGACTGAGAGCGAGCAAGGGAAAGACGTCGGCACCCTGAGGTGGCTGGCAAGCCCATAGCACCAGTGTCTGTGGGGCTGTGGAAGGGCTGCCAAGGGAAGGTGAGGGCCAGCAACAGCTTGCAGTCCTGGCCCCTTTGGTGTGGGAGCAGGTGCTGGACGTTTTCCCTTTGGGAGCTTCTCTGGCAGTGCTGAGAGCGAGCAAGGGAAAGACGTCGGCACCCTGAGGTGGCTGGCAAGCCCATAGCACCAGTGTCTGTGGGGCTGTGGAAGGGCTGCCAAGGGAAGGTGAGGGCCAGCAACAGCTTGCAGTCCTGGCCCCTTTGCTGTGGGAGCAGGCGCTGGTCGTTTTCCATTTGGGAGCTGGGCTCTGGCAGTGCTGAGAGCGAGCAAGGGAAAGACGTCGGCACCCTGAGGTGGCTGGCAAGCCCATAGCACCAATGTCTGTGGGGCTGTGGAAGGGCTGCCAAGGGAAGGTGAGGGCCAGCAACAGCTTGCAGTCCTGGCCCCTTTGGTGTGGGAGCAGGCGCTGGACGTTTTCCATTTGGGAGCTGGGCTCTGGCAGGACTGAGAGCGAGCAAGGGAAAGACGTCGGCACCCTGAGGTGGCTGGCAAGCCCATAGCACCAGTGTCTGTGGGGCTGTGGAAGGGCTGCCAAGGGAAGGGGAGGGCCAGCAACAGCTTGCAGTCCTGGCCCCTTTGGTGTGGGAGCAGGCGCTGGTCTTTTTCCCTTTGGGAGCTGGGCTCTGGCAGTGCTGAGAGCGAGCAAGGGAAAGACGTCGGCACCCTGAGGTGGCTGGCAAGCCCATAGCACCAGTTTCTGTGGGGCTGTGGAAGGGCTGCCAAGGGAAGGTGAGGGCCAGCAACAGCTTGCAGTCCTGGCCCCTTTGGTGTGGGAGCAGGCGCTGGACGTTTTCCATTTGGGAGCTGTGCTTTCGGAGGACTGAGAGCGAGCAAGGGAAAGACGTCGGCACCCTGAGGTGGCTGGCAAGCCCATAGCACCAGTGTCTGTGGGGCTGTGGAAGGGCTGCCAAGGGAAGGGGAGGGCCAGCAACAGCTTGCAGTCCTGGCCCCTTTGGTGTGGGAGCAGGCGCTGGACGTTTTCCCTTTGGGAGCTGGGCTCTGGCAGGACTGAGAGCGAGCAAGGGAAAGACGTCGGCACCCTGAGGTGGCTGGCAAGCCCATAGCACCAGTGTCTGTGGGGCTGTGGAAGGGCTGCCAAGGGAAGGTGAGGGCCAGCAACAGCTTGCAGTCCTTGCCCCTTTGGTGTGGGAGCAGGTGCTGGACGTTTTCCCTTTGGGAGCTTCTCTGGCAGTGCTGAGAGCGAGCAAGGGAAAGACGTCGGCACCCTGAGGTGGCTGGCAAGCCCATAGCACCAGTGTCTGTGGGGCTGTGGAAGGGCTGCCAAGGGAAGGTGAGGGCCAGCAACAGCTTGCAGTCCTGGCCCCTTTGGTGTGGGAGCAGGCGCTGGTCGTTTTCCATTTGGGAGCTGGGCTCTGGCAGTGCTGAGAGCGAGCAAGGGAAAGACGTCGGCACCCTGAGGTGGCTGGCAAGCCCATAGCACCAATGTCTGTGGGGCTGTGGAAGGGCTGCCAAGGGAAGGTGAGGGCCAGCAACAGCTTGCAGTCCTGGCCCCTTTGGTGTGGGAGCAGGCGCTGGACGTTTTCCATTTGGGAGCTGGGCTCTGGCAGGACTGAGAGCGAGCAAGGGAAAGACGTCGGCACCCTGAGGTGGCTGGCAAGCCCATAGCACCAGTGTCTGTGGGGCTGTGGAAGGGCTGCCAAGGGAAGGGGAGGGCCAGCAACAGCTTGCAGTCCTGGCCCCTTTGGTGTGGGAGCAGGCGCTGGTCGTTTTCCATTTGGGAGCTGGGCTCTGGCAGTGCTGAGAGCGAGCAAGGGAAAGACGTCGGCACCCTGAGGTGGCTGGCAAGCCCATAGCACCAATGTCTGTGGGGCTGTGGAAGGGCTGCCAAGGGAAGGTGAGGGCCAGCAACAGCTTGCAGTCCTGGCCCCTTTGGTGTGGGAGCAGGCGCTGGTCGTTTTCCATTTGGGAGCTGGGCTTTTGCAGGACTGAGAGCGAGCAAGGGAAAGACGTCGGCACCCTGAGGTGGCTGGCAAGCCCATAGCTCCAATGTCTGTGGGGCTGTGGAAGGGCTGCCAAGGGAAGGTGAGGGCCAGCAACAGCTTGCAGTCCTGGCCCCTTTGGTGTGGGAGCAGGCGCTGGACGTTTTCCCTTTGGGAGCTGGGCTTTCGGAGGACTGAGAGCGAGCAAGGGAAAGACGTCGGCACCCTGAGGTGGCTGGCAAGCCCATAGCACCAGTGTCTGTGGGGCTGTGGAAGGGCTGCCAAGGGAAGGGGAGGGCCAGCAACAGCTTGCAGTCCTGGCCCCTTTGGTGTGGGAGCAGGCGCTGGACGTTTTCCCTTTGGGAGCTGGGCTTTCGGAGGACTGAGAGCGAGCAAGGGAAAGACGTTGGCACCCTGAGGTGGCTGGCAAGCCCATAGCACCAGTGCCTGTGGGGCTGTGGAAGGGCTGCCAAGGGAAGGTGAGGGCCAGCAACAGCTTGCAGTCCTGGCCCCTTTGGTGTGGGAGCAGGCGCTGGACGTTTTCCATTTGGGAGCTGGGCTTTCGAAGGACTGAGAGCAAGCAAGGGAAAGACGTCGGCACCCTGAGGTGGCTGGCAAGCCCATAGCACCAGTGTCTGTGGGGCTGTGGAAGGGCTGCCAAGGGAAGGGGAGGGCCAGCAACAGCTTGCAGTCCTGGCCCCTTTGGTGTGGGAGCAGGCGCTGGACGTTTTCCCTTTTGGAGCTGGGCTCTGGCAGGACTGAGAGCGAGCAAGGGAAAGACGTCGGCACCCTGAGGTGGCTGGCAAGCCCATAGCACCAATGTCTGTGGGGCTGTGGAAGGGCTGCCAAGGGAAGGTGAGGGCCAGCAACAGCTTGCAGTCCTGGCCCCTTTGGTGTGGGAGCAGGCGCTGGTCTTTTTCCCTTTGGGAGCTGGGCTCTGGCAGTGCTGAGAGCGAGCAAGGGAAAGACGTCGGCACCCTGAGGTGGCTGGCAAGCCCATAGCACCAGTGTCTGTGGGGCTGTGGAAGGGCTGCCAAGGGAAGGGGAGGGCCAGCAACAGCTTGCAGTCCTGGCCCCTTTGGTGTGGGAGCAGGCGCTGGTCGTTTTCCCTTTGGGAGCTGGGCTTTCGGAGGACTGAGAGCGAGCAAGGGAAAGACGTCGGCACCCTGAGGTGGCTGGCAAGCCCATAGCACCAGTGTCTGTGGGGCTGTGGAAGGGCTGCCAAGGGAAGGGGAGGGCCAGCAACAGCTTGCAGTCCTGGCCCCTTTGGTGTGGGAGCAGGCGCTGGACGTTTTCCCTTTGGGAGCTGGGCTCTGGCAGGACTGAGAGCGAGCAAGGGAAAGACGTCGGCACCCTGAGGTGGCTGGCAAGCCCATAGCACCAATGTCTGTGGGGCTGTGGAAGGGCTGCCAAGGGAAGGTGAGGGCCAGCAACAGCTTGCAGTCCTGGCCCCTTTGCTGTGGGAGCAGGCGCTGGTCGTTTTCCATTTGGGAGCTGGGCTCTGGCAGTGCTGAGAGCGAGCAAGGGAAAGACGTCGGCACCCTGAGGTGGCTGGCAAGCCCATAGCACCAGTGTCTGTGGGGCTGTGGAAGGGCTGCCAAGGGAAGGTGAGGGCCAGCAACAGCTTGCAGTCCTGGCCCCTTTGGTGTGGGAGCAGGCGCTGGACGTTTTCCATTTGGGAGCTGGGCTTTCGGAGGACTGAGAGCGAGCAAGGGAAAGACGTCGGCACCCTGAGGTGGCTGGCAAGCCCATAGCTCCAATGTCTGTGGGGCTGTGGAAGGGCTGCCAAGGGAAGGTGAGGGCCAGCAACAGCTTGCAGTCCTGGCCCCTTTGGTGTGGGAGCAGGCGCTGGACGTTTTCCCTTTGGGAGCTGGGCTTTCGGAGGACTGAGAGCGAGCAAGGGAAAGACGTCGGCACCCTGAGGTGGCTGGCAAGCCCATAGCGGCAGTGTCTGTGGGGCTGTGGAAGGGCTGCCAAGGGAAGGTGAGGGCCAGCAACAGCTTGCAGTCCTGGCCCCTTTGGTGTGGGAGCAGGCGCTGGACGTTTTCCCTTTGGGAGCTGGGCTTTCGGAGGACTGAGAGCGAGCAAGGGAAAGACGTTGGCACCCTGAGGTGGCTGGCAAGCCCATAGCACCAGTGTCTGTGGGGCTGTGGAAGGGCTGCCAAGGGAAGGGGAGGGCCAGCAACAGCTTGCAGTCCTGGCCCCTTTGGTGTGGGAGCAGGCGCTGGACGTTTTCCATTTGGGAGCTGGGCTTTCGGAGGACTGAGAGCAAGCAAGGGAAAGACGTCGGCACCCTGAGGTGGCTGGCAAGCCCATAGCACCAGTGTCTGTGGGGCTGTGGAAGGGCTGCCAAGGGAAGGGGAGGGCCAGCAACAGCTTGCAGTCCTGGCCCCTTTGGTGTGGGAGCAGGCGCTGGACGTTTTCCCTTTTGGAGCTGGGCTCTGGCAGGACTGAGAGCGAGCAAGGGAAAGACGTCGGCACCCTGAGGTGGCTGGCAAGCCCATAGCACCAATGTCTGTGGGGCTGTGGAAGGGCTGCCAAGGGAAGGGGAGGGCCAGCAACAGCTTGCAGTCCTGGCCCCTTTGGTGTGGGAGCAGGCGCTGGACGTTTTCCCTTTTGGAGCTGGGCTCTGGCAGGACTGAGAGCGAGCAAGGGAAAGACGTCGGCACCCTGAGGTGGCTGGCAAGCCCATAGCACCAATGTCTGTGGGGCTGTGGAAGGGCTGCCAAGGGAAGGTGAGGGCCAGCAACAGCTTGCAGTCCTGGCCCCTTTGCTGTGGGAGCAGGCGCTGGTCGTTTTCCATTTGGGAGCTGGGCTCTGGCAGTGCTGAGAGCGAGCAAGGGAAAGACGTCGGCACCCTGAGGTGGCTGGCAAGCCCATAGCACCAGTGTCTGTGGGGCTGTGGAAGGGCTGCCAAGGGAAGGTGAGGGCCAGCAACAGCTTGCAGTCCTGGCCCCTTTGGTGTGGGAGCAGGCGCTGGACGTTTTCCATTTGGGAGCTGGGCTTTCGGAGGACTGAGAGCGAGCAAGGGAAAGACGTCGGCACCCTGAGGTGGCTGGCAAGCCCATAGCTCCAATGTCTGTGGGGCTGTGGAAGGGCTGCCAAGGGAAGGTGAGGGCCAGCAACAGCTTGCAGTCCTGGCCCCTTTGGTGTGGGAGCAGGCGCTGGACGTTTTCCCTTTGGGAGCTGGGCTTTCGGAGGACTGAGAGCGAGCAAGGGAAAGACGTCGGCACCCTGAGGTGGCTGGCAAGCCCATAGCACCAGTGTCTGTGGGGCTGTGGAAGGGCTGCCAAGGGAAGGTGAGGGCCAGCAACAGCTTGCAGTCCTGGCCCCTTTGGTGTGGGAGCAGGCGCTGGACGTTTTCCCTTTGGGAGCTGGGCTTTCGGAGGACTGAGAGCGAGCAAGGGAAAGACGTCGGCACCCTGAGGTGGCTGGGAAGCCCATAGCGGCAGTGTCTGTGGGGCTGTGGAAGGGCTGCCAAGGGAAGGTGAGGGCCAGCAACAGCTTGCAGTCCTGGCCCCTTTGGTGTGGGAGCAGGCGCTGGACGTTTTCCCTTTGGGAGCTGGGCTTTCGGAGGACTGAGAGCGAGCAAGGGAAAGACGTTGGCACCCTGAGGTGGCTGGCAAGCCCATAGCACCAGTGTCTGTGGGGCTGTGGAAGGGCTGCCAAGGGAAGGGGAGGGCCAGCAACAGCTTGCAGTCCTGGCCCCTTTGGTGTGGGAGCAGGCGCTGGACGTTTTCCATTTGGGAGCTGGGCTTTCGGAGGAGTGAGAGCAAGCAAGGGAAAGACGTCGGCACCCTGAGGTGGCTGGCAAGCCCATAGCACCAGTGTCTGTGGGGCTGTGGAAGGGCTGCCAAGGGAAGGGGAGGGCCAGCAACAGCTTGCAGTCCTGGCCCCTTTGCTGTGGGAGCAGGCGCTGGACGTTTTCCCTTTTGGAGCTGGGCTCTGGCAGGACTGAGAGCGAGCAAGGGAAAGACGTCGGCACCCTGAGGTGGCTGGCAAGCCCATAGCACCAATGTCTGTGGGGCTGTGGAAGGGCTGCCAAGGGAAGGTGAGGGCCAGCAACAGCTTGCAGTCCTGGCCCCTTTGCTGTGGGAGCAGGCGCTGGTCGTTTTCCATTTGGGAGCTGGGCTTTCGGAGGACTGAGAGCGAGCAAGGGAAAGACGTCGGCACCCTGAGGTGGCTGGGAAGCCCATAGCGGCAGTGTCTGTGGGGCTGTGGAAGGGCTGCCAAGGGAAGGTGAGGGCCAGCAACAGCTTGCAGTCCTGGCCCCTTTGGTATGGGAGCAGGCACTGGACGTTTTCCCTTTGGTAGCTGGGCTTTCGGAGGACTGAGAGCGAGCAAGGGAAAGACGTTGGCACCCTGAGGTGGCTGGCAAGCCCATAGCACCAGTGTCTGTGGGGCTGTGGAAGGGCTGCCAAGGGAAGGTGAGGGCCAGCAACAGCTTGCAGTCCTGGCCCCTTTGGTGTGGGAGCAGGCGCTGGACGTTTTCCATTTGGGAGCTGGGCTTTCGGAGGACTGAGAGCAAGCAAGGGAAAGACGTCGGCACCCTGAGGTGGCTGGCAAGCCCATAGCACCAGTGTCTGTGGGGCTGTGGAAGGGCTGCCAAGGGAAGGGGAGGGCCAGCAACAGCTTGCAGTCCTGGCCCCTTTGGTGTGGGAGCAGGCGCTGGACGTTTTCCCTTTTGGAGCTGGGGTCTGCCAGGACTGAGAGCGAGCAAGGGAAAGACGTCGGCACCCTGAGGTGGCTGGCAAGCCCATAGCACCAATGTCTGTGGGGCTGTGGAAGGGCTGCCAAGGGAAGGTGAGGGCCAGCAACAGCTTGCAGTCCTGGCCCCTTTGGTGTGGGAGCAGGCGCTGGTCGTTTTCCATTTGGGAGCTGGGCTCTGGCAGTGCTGAGAGCGAGCAAGGGAAAGACGTCGGCACCCTGAGGTGGCTGGCAAGCCCATAGCACCAGTGTCTGTGGGGCTGTGGAAGGGCTGCCAAGGGAAGGGGAGGGCCAGCAACAGCTTGCAGTCCTGGCCCCTTTGGTGTGGGAGCAGGCGCTGGTCGTTTTCCCTTTGGGAGCTGGGCTTTCGGAGGACTGAGAGCGAGCAAGGGAAAGACGTCGGCACCCTGAGGTGGCTGGCAAGCCCATAGCACCAATGTCTGTGGGGCTGTGGAAGGGCTGCCAAGGGAAGGGGAGGGCCAGCAACAGCTTGCAGTCCTGGCCCCTTTGGTGTGGGAGCAGGCGCTGGACGTTTTCCCTTTTGGAGCTGGGCTCTGGCAGGACTGAGAGCGAGCAAGGGAAAGACGTCGGCACCCTGAGGTGGCTGGCAAGCCCATAGCACCAATGTCTGTGGGGCTGTGGAAGGGCTGCCAAGGGAAGGTGAGGGCCAGCAACAGCTTGCAGTCCTGGCCCCTTTGGTGTGGGAGCAGGCGCTGGACGTTTTCCCTTTGGGAGCTGGGCTTTCGGAGGACTGAGAGCGAGCAAGGGAAAGACGTTGGCACCCTGAGGTGGCTGGCAAGCCCATAGCACCAGTGTCTGTGGGGCTGTGGAAGGGCTGCCAAGGGAAGGGGAGGGCCAGCAACAGCTTGCAGTCCTGGCCCCTTTGGTGTGGGAGCAGGCGCTGGACGTTTTCCATTTGGGAGCTGGGCTTTCGGAGGACTGAGAGCAAGCAAGGGAAAGACGTCGGCACCCTGAGGTGGCTGGCAAGCCCATAGCACCAATGTCTGTGGGGCTGTGGAAGGGCTGCCAAGGGAAGGTGAGGGCCAGCAACAGCTTGCAGTCCTGGCCCCTTTGGTGTGGGAGCAGGCGCTGGACGTTTTCCCTTTTGGAGCTGGGCTCTGGCAGGACTGAGAGCGAGCAAGGGAAAGACGTCGGCACCCTGAGGTGGCTGGCAAGCCCATAGCCCCAGTGTCGGTGGGGCTGTGGAAGGGCTGCCAAGGGAAGGTGAGGGCCAGCAACAGCTTGCAGTCCTGGCCCCTTTGCTGTGGGAGCAGGCGCTGGTCGTTTTCCATTTGGGAGCTGGGCTCTGGCAGTGCTGAGAGCGAGCAAGGGAAAGACGTCGGCACCCTGAGGTGGCTGGCAAGCCCATAGCACCAGTGTCTGTGGGGCTGTGGAAGGGCTGCCAAGGGAAGGGGAGGGCCAGCAACAGCTTGCAGTCCTGGCCCCTTTGGTGTGGGAGCAGGCGCTGGACGTTTTCCATTTGGGAGCTGGGCTTTCGGAGGACTGAGAGCGAGCAAGGGAAAGACGTCGGCACCCTGAGGTGGCTGGCAAGCCCATAGCTCCAATGTCTGTGGGGCTGTGGAAGGGCTGCCAAGGGAAGGTGAGGGCCAGCAACAGCTTGCAGTCCTGGCCCCTTTGGTGTGGGAGCAGGCGCTGGACGTTTTCCCTTTGGGAGCTGGGCTTTCGGAGGACTGAGAGCGAGCAAGGGAAAGACGTCGGCACCCTGAGGTGGCTGGGAAGCCCATAGCGGCAGTGTCTGTGGGGCTGTGGAAGGGCTGCCAAGGGAAGGTGAGGGCCAGCAACAGCTTGCAGTCCTGGCCCCTTTGGTGTGGGAGCAGGCGCTGGACGTTTTCCCTTTGGGAGCTGGGCTTTCGCAGGACTGAGAGCGAGCAAGGGAAAGACGTCGGCACCCTGAGGTGGATGGCAAGCCCATAGCACCAGTGTCTGTGGGGCTGTGGAAGGGCTGCCAAGGGAAGGGGAGGGCCAGCAACAGCTTGCAGTCCTGGCCCCTTTGGTGTGGGAGCAGGCGCTGGACGTTTTCCATTTGGGAGCTGGGCTTTCGGAGGACTGAGAGCAAGCAAGGGAAAGACGTCGGCACCCTGAGGTGGCTGGCAAGCCCATAGCACCAGTGTCTGTGGGGCTGTGGAAGGGCTGCCAAGGGAAGGGGAGGGCCAGCAACAGCTTGCAGTCCTGGCCCCTTTGGTGTGGGAGCAGGCGCTGGACGTTTTCCCTTTTGGAGCTGGGCTCTGGCAGGACTGAGAGCGAGCAAGGGAAAGACGTCGGCACCCTGAGGTGGCTGGCAAGCCCATAGCTCCAATGTCTGTGGGGCTGTGGAAGGGCTGCCAAGGGAAGGGGAGGGCCAGCAACAGCTTGCAGTCCTGGCCCCTTTGGTGTGGGAGCAGGCGCTGGACGTTTTCCCTTTGGGAGCTGGGCTTTCGGAGGACTGAGAGCGAGCAAGGGAAAGACGTCGGCACCCTGAGGTGGCTGGGAAGCCCATAGCGGCAGTGTCTGTGGGGCTGTGGAAGGGCTGCCAAGGGAAGGTGAGGGCCAGCAACAGCTTGCAGTCCTGGCCCCTTTGGTGTGGGAGCAGGCGCTGGACGTTTTCCCTTTGGGAGCTGGGCTTTCGGAGGACTGAGAGCGAGCAAGGGAAAGACGTTGGCACCCTGAGGTGGCTGGCAAGCCCATAGCACCAGTGTCTGTGGGGCTGTGGAAGGGCTGCCAAGGGAAGGGGAGGGCCAGCAACAGCTTGCAGTCCTGGCCCCTTTGGTGTGGGAGCAGGCGCTGGACGTTTTCCATTTGGGAGCTGGGCTTTCGGAGGACTGAGAGCAAGCAAGGGAAAGACGTCGGCACCCTGAGGTGGCTGGCAAGCCCATAGCACCAGTGTCTGTGGGGCTGTGGAAGGGCTGCCAAGGGAAGGGGAGGGCCAGCAACAGCTTGCAGTCCTGGCCCCTTTGGTGTGGGAGCAGGCGCTGGACGTTTTCCCTTTTGGAGCTGGGCTCTGGCAGGACTGAGAGCGAGCAAGGGAAAGACGTCGGCACCCTGAGGTGGCTGGCAAGCCCATAGCACCAATGTCTGTGGGGCTGTGGAAGGGCTGCCAAGGGAAGGTGAGGGCCAGCAACAGCTTGCAGTCCTGGCCCCTTTGGTGTGGGAGCAGGCGCTGGACGTTTTCCCTTTTGGAGCTGGGCTCTGGCAGGACTGAGAGCGAGCAAGGGAAAGACGTCGGCACCCTGAGGTGGCTGGCAAGCCCATAGCACCAATGTCTGTGGGGCTGTGGAAGGGCTGCCAAGGGAAGGTGAGGGCCAGCAACAGCTTGCAGTCCTGGCCCCTTTGCTGTGGGAGCAGGCGCTGGTCGTTTTCCATTTGGGAGCTGGGCTCTGGCAGTGCTGAGAGCGAGCAAGGGAAAGACGTCGGCACCCTGAGGTGGCTGGCAAGCCCATAGCACCAGTGTCTGTGGGGCTGTGGAAGGGCTGCCAAGGGAAGGTGAGGGCCAGCAACAGCTTGCAGTCCTGGCCCCTTTGGTGTGGGAGCAGGCGCTGGACGTTTTCCATTTGGGAGCTGGGCTTTCGGAGGACTGAGAGCGAGCAAGGGAAAGACGTCGGCACCCTGAGGTGGCTGGCAAGCCCATAGCTCCAATGTCTGTGGGGCTGTGGAAGGGCTGCCAAGGGAAGGTGAGGGCCAGCAACAGCTTGCAGTCCTGGCCCCTTTGGTGTGGGAGCAGGCGCTGGACGTTTTCCCTTTGGGAGCTGGGCTTTCGGAGGACTGAGAGCGAGCAAGGGAAAGACGTCGGCACCCTGAGGTGGCTGGGAAGCCCATAGCGGCAGTGTCTGTGGGGCTGTGGAAGGGCTGCCAAGGGAAGGTGAGGGCCAGCAACAGCTTGCAGTCCTGGCCCCTTTGGTGTGGGAGCAGGCGCTGGACGTTTTCCCTTTGGGAGCTGGGCTTTCGGAGGACTGAGAGCGAGCAAGGGAAAGACGTTGGCACCCTGAGGTGGCTGGCAAGCCCATAGCACCAGTGTCTGTGGGGCTGTGGAAGGGCTGCCAAGGGAAGGGGAGGGCCAGCAACAGCTTGCAGTCCTGGCCCCTTTGGTGTGGGAGCAGGCGCTGGACGTTTTCCATTTGGGAGCTGGGCTTTCGGAGGACTGAGAGCAAGCAAGGGAAAGACGTCGGCACCCTGAGGTGGCTGGCAAGCCCATAGCACCAGTGTCTGTGGGGCTGTGGAAGGGCTGCCAAGGGAAGGGGAGGGCCAGCAACAGCTTGCAGTCCTGGCCCCTTTGGTGTGGGAGCAGGCGCTGGACGTTTTCCCTTTTGGAGCTGGGCTCTGGCAGGACTGAGAGCGAGCAAGGGAAAGACGTCGGCACCCTGAGGTGGCTGGCAAGCCCATAGCACCAATGTCTGTGGGGCTGTGGAAGGGCTGCCAAGGGAAGGTGAGGGCCAGCAACAGCTTGCAGTCCTGGCCCCTTTGCTGTGGGAGCAGGCGCTGGTCGTTTTCCATTTGGGAGCTGGGCTTTCGGAGGACTGAGAGCGAGCAAGGGAAAGACGTCGGCACCCTGAGGTGGCTGGGAAGCCCAGAGCGGCAGTGTCTGTGGGGCTGTGGAAGGGCTGCCAAGGGAAGGTGAGGGCCAGCAACAGCTTGCAGTCCTGGCCCCTTTGGTATGGGAGCAGGCACTGGACGTTTTCCCTTTGGGAGCTGGGCTTTCGGAGGACTGAGAGCGAGCAAGGGAAAGACGTTGGCACCCTGAGGTGGCTGGCAAGCCCATAGCACCAGTGTCTGTGGGGCTGTGGAAGGGCTGCCAAGGGAAGGGGAGGGCCAGCAACAGCTTGCAGTCCTGGCCCCTTTGGTGTGGGAGCAGGCGCTGGACGTTTTCCATTTGGGAGCTGGGCTTTCGGAGGACTGAGAGCAAGCAAGGGAAAGACGTCGGCACCCTGAGGTGGCTGGCAAGCCCATAGCACCAATGTCTGTGGGGCTGTGGAAGGGCTGCCAAGGGAAGGGGAGGGCCAGCAACAGCTTGCAGTCCTGGCCCCTTTGGTGTGGGAGCAGGCGCTGGTCGTTTTCCATTTGGGAGCTGGGCTCTGGCAGTGCTGAGAGCGAGCAAGGGAAAGACGTCGGCACCCTGAGGTGGCTGGCAAGCCCATAGCACCAGTGTCTGTGGGGCTGTGGAAGGGCTGCCAAGGGAAGGTGAGGGCCAGCAACAGCTTGCAGTCCTGGCCCCTTTGGTGTGGGAGCAGGCGCTGGTCGTTTTCCCTTTGGGAGCTGGGCTTTCGGAGGACTGAGAGCGAGCAAGGGAAAGACGTCGGCACCCTGAGGTGGCTGGCAAGCCCATAGCACCAATGTCTGTGGGGCTGTGGAAGGGCTGCCAAGGGAAGGGGAGGGCCAGCAACAGCTTGCAGTCCTGGCCCCTTTGGTGTGGGAGCAGGCGCTGGACGTTTTCCCTTTTGGAGCTGGGCTCTGGCAGGACTGAGAGCGAGCAAGGGAAAGACGTCGGCACCCTGAGGTGGCTGGCAAGCCCATAGCACCAATGTCTGTGGGGCTGTGGAAGGGCTGCCAAGGGAAGGTGAGGGCCAGCAACAGCTTGCAGTCCTGGCCCCTTTGGTGTGGGAGCAGGCGCTGGACGTTTTCCCTTTGGGAGCTGGGCTTTCGGAGGACTGAGAGCGAGCAAGGGAAAGACGTTGGCACCCTGAGGTGGCTGGCAAGCCCATAGCACCAGTGTCTGTGGGGCTGTGGAAGGGCTGCCAAGGGAAGGGGAGGGCCAGCAACAGCTTGCAGTCCTGGCCCCTTTGGTGTGGGAGCAGGCGCTGGACGTTTTCCATTTGGGAGCTGGGCTTTCGGAGGACTGAGAGCAAGCAAGGGAAAGACGTCGGCACCCTGAGGTGGCTGGCAAGCCCATAGCACCAATGTCTGTGGGGCTGTGGAAGGGCTGCCAAGGGAAGGTGAGGGCCAGCAACAGCTTGCAGTCCTGGCCCCTTTGGTGTGGGAGCAGGCGCTGGACGTTTTCCCTTTTGGAGCTGGGCTCTGGCAGGACTGAGAGCGAGCAAGGGAAAGACGTCGGCACCCTGAGGTGGCTGGCAAGCCCATAGCACCAATGTCTGTGGGGCTGTGGAAGGGCTGCCAAGGGAAGGTGAGGGCCAGCAACAGCTTGCAGTCCTGGCCCCTTTGGTGTGGGAGCAGGCGCTGGACGTTTTCCCTTTGGGAGCTGGGCTTTCGGAGGACTGAGAGCGAGCAAGGGAAAGACGTCGGCACCCTGAGGTGGCTGGGAAGCCCATAGCGGCAGTGTCTGTGGGGCTGTGGAAGGGCTGCCAAGGGAAGGTGAGGGCCAGCAACAGCTTGCAGTCCTGGCCCCTTTGGTGTGGGAGCAGGCGCTGGACGTTTTCCCTTTGGGAGCTGGGCTTTCGGAGGACTGAGAGCGAGCAAGGGAAAGACGTTGGCACCCTGAGGTGGCTGGCAAGCCCATAGCACCAGTGTCTGTGGGGCTGTGGAAGGGCTGCCAAGGGAAGGGGAGGGCCAGCAACAGCTTGCAGTCCTGGCCCCTTTGGTGTGGGAGCAGGCGCTGGACGTTTTCCATTTGGGAGCTGGGCTTTCGGAGGACTGAGAGCAAGCAAGGGAAAGACGTCGGCACCCTGAGGTGGCTGGCAAGCCCATAGCACCAGTGTCTGTGGGGCTGTGGAAGGGCTGCCAAGGGAAGGGGAGGGCCAGCAACAGCTTGCAGTCCTGGCCCCTTTGGTGTGGGAGCAGGCGCTGGACGTTTTCCCTTTTGGAGCTGGGCTCTGGCAGGACTGAGAGCGAGCAAGGGAAAGACGTCGGCACCCTGAGGTGGCTGGCAAGCCCATAGCACCAATGTCTGTGGGGCTGTGGAAGGGCTGCCAAGGGAAGGTGAGGGCCAGCAACAGCTTGCAGTCCTGGCCCCTTTGCTGTGGGAGCAGGCGCTGGTCGTTTTCCATTTGGGAGCTGGGCTTTCGGAGGACTGAGAGCGAGCAAGGGAAAGACGTCGGCACCCTGAGGTGGCTGGGAAGCCCAGAGCGGCAGTGTCTGTGGGGCTGTGGAAGGGCTGCCAAGGGAAGGTGAGGGCCAGCAACAGCTTGCAGTCCTGGCCCCTTTGGTATGGGAGCAGGCACTGGACGTTTTCCCTTTGGGAGCTGGGCTTTCGGAGGACTGAGAGCGAGCAAGGGAAAGACGTTGGCACCCTGAGGTGGCTGGCAAGCCCATAGCACCAGTGTCTGTGGGGCTGTGGAAGGGCTGCCAAGGGAAGGGGAGGGCCAGCAACAGCTTGCAGTCCTGGCCCCTTTGGTGTGGGAGCAGGCGCTGGACGTTTTCCATTTGGGAGCTGGGCTTTCGGAGGACTGAGAGCAAGCAAGGGAAAGACGTCGGCACCCTGAGGTGGCTGGCAAGCCCATAGCACCAATGTCTGTGGGGCTGTGGAAGGGCTGCCAAGGGAAGGGGAGGGCCAGCAACAGCTTGCAGTCCTGGCCCCTTTGGTGTGGGAGCAGGCGCTGGTCGTTTTCCATTTGGGAGCTGGGCTCTGGCAGTGCTGAGAGCGAGCAAGGGAAAGACGTCGGCACCCTGAGGTGGCTGGCAAGCCCATAGCACCAGTGTCTGTGGGGCTGTGGAAGGGCTGCCAAGGGAAGGGGAGGGCCAGCAACAGCTTGCAGTCCTGGCCCCTTTGGTGTGGGAGCAGGCGCTGGTCGTTTTCCCTTTGGGAGCTGGGCTTTCGGAGGACTGAGAGCGAGCAAGGGAAAGACGTCGGCACCCTGAGGTGGCTGGCAAGCCCATAGCACCAATGTCTGTGGGGCTGTGGAAGGGCTGCCAAGGGAAGGGGAGGGCCAGCAACAGCTTGCAGTCCTGGCCCCTTTGGTGTGGGAGCAGGCGCTGGACGTTTTCCCTTTTGGAGCTGGGCTCTGGCAGGACTGAGAGCGAGCAAGGGAAAGACGTCGGCACCCTGAGGTGGCTGGCAAGCCCATAGCACCAATGTCTGTGGGGCTGTGGAAGGGCTGCCAAGGGAAGGTGAGGGCCAGCAACAGCTTGCAGTCCTGGCCCCTTTGGTGTGGGAGCAGGCGCTGGACGTTTTCCCTTTGGGAGCTGGGCTTTCGGAGGACTGAGAGCGAGCAAGGGAAAGACGTTGGCACCCTGAGGTGGCTGGCAAGCCCATAGCACCAGTGTCTGTGGGGCTGTGGAAGGGCTGCCAAGGGAAGGGGAGGGCCAGCAACAGCTTGCAGTCCTGGCCCCTTTGGTGTGGGAGCAGGCGCTGGACGTTTTCCATTTGGGAGCTGGGCTTTCGGAGGACTGAGAGCAAGCAAGGGAAAGACGTCGGCACCCTGAGGTGGCTGGCAAGCCCATAGCACCAATGTCTGTGGGGCTGTGGAAGGGCTGCCAAGGGAAGGTGAGGGCCAGCAACAGCTTGCAGTCCTGGCCCCTTTGGTGTGGGAGCAGGCGCTGGACGTTTTCCCTTTTGGAGCTGGGCTCTGGCAGGACTGAGAGCGAGCAAGGGAAAGACGTCGGCACCCTGAGGTGGCTGGCAAGCCCATAGCACCAATGTCTGTGGGGCTGTGGAAGGGCTGCCAAGGGAAGGGGAGGGCCAGCAACAGCTTGCACTCCTGGCCCCTTTGGTGTGGGAGCAGGCGCTGGACGTTTTCCCTTTTGGAGCTGGGCTCTGGCAGGACTGAGAGCGAGCAAGGGAAAGACGTCGGCACCCTGAGGTGGCTGGCAAGCCCATAGCCCCAGTGTCGGTGGGGCTGTGGAAGGGCTGCCAAGGGAAGGTGAGGGCCAGCAACAGCTTGCAGTCCTGGCCCCTTTGCTGTGGGAGCAGGCGCTGGTCGTTTTCCATTTGGGAGCTGGGCTCTGGCAGTGCTGAGAGCGAGCAAGGGAAAGACGTCGGCACCCTGAGATGGCTGGCAAGCCCATAGCACCAGTGTCTGTGGGGCTGTGGAAGGGCTGCCAAGGGAAGGTGAGGGCCAGCAACAGCTTGCAGTCCTGGCCCCTTTGGTGTGGGAGCAGGCGCTGGACGTTTTCCATTTGGGAGCTGGGCTTTCGGAGGACTGAGAGCGAGCAAGGGAAAGACGTCGGCACCCTGAGGTGGCTGGCAAGCCCATAGCTCCAATGTCTGTGGGGCTGTGGAAGGGCTGCCAAGGGAAGGTGAGGGCCAGCAACAGCTTGCAGTCCTGGCCCCTTTGGTGTGGGAGCAGGCGCTGGACGTTTTCCCTTTGGGAGCTGGGCTTTCGGAGGACTGAGAGCGAGCAAGGGAAAGACGTCGGCACCCTGAGGTGGCTGGGAAGCCCATAGCGGCAGTGTCTGTGGGGCTGTGGAAGGGCTGCCAAGGGAAGGTGAGGGCCAGCAACAGCTTGCAGTCCTGGCCCCTTTGGTGTGGGAGCAGGCGCTGGACGTTTTCCCTTTGGGAGCTGGGCTTTCGCAGGACTGAGAGCGAGCAAGGGAAAGACGTCGGCACCCTGAGGTGGATGGCAAGCCCATAGCACCAGTGTCTGTGGGGCTGTGGAAGGGCTGCCAAGGGAAGGGGAGGGCCAGCAACAGCTTGCAGTCCTGGCCCCTTTGGTGTGGGAGCAGGCGCTGGACGTTTTCCATTTGGGAGCTGGGCTTTCGGAGGACTGAGAGCAAGCAAGGGAAAGACGTCGGCACCCTGAGGTGGCTGGCAAGCCCATAGCACCAATGTCTGTGGGGCTGTGGAAGGGCTGCCAAGGGAAGGTGAGGGCCAGCAACAGCTTGCAGTCCTGGCCCCTTTGCTGTGGGAGCAGGCGCTGGTCGTTTTCCATTTGGGAGCTGGGCTTTCGGAGGACTGAGAGCGAGCAAGGGAAAGACGTCGGCACCCTGAGGTGGCTGGCAAGCCCATAGCGGCAGTGTCTGTGGGGCTGTGGAAGGGCTGCCAAGGGAAGGTGAGGGCCAGCAACAGCTTGCAGTCCTGGCCCCTTTGGTATGGGAGCAGGCACTGGACGTTTTCCCTTTGGGAGCTGGGCTTTCGGAGGACTGAGAGCGAGCAAGGGAAAGACGTTGGCACCCTGAGGTGGCTGGCAAGCCCATAGCACCAGTGTCTGTGGGGCTGTGGAAGGGCTGCCAAGGGAAGGTGAGGGCCAGCAACAGCTTGCAGTCCTGGCCCCTTTGGTGTGGGAGCAGGCGCTGGACGTTTTCCATTTGGGAGCTGGGCTTTCGGAGGACTGAGAGCAAGCAAGGGAAAGACGTCGGCACCCTGAGGTGGCTGGCAAGCCCATAGCACCAGTGTCTGTGGGGCTGTGGAAGGGCTGCCAAGGGAAGGTGAGGGCCAGCAACAGCTTGCAGTCCTGGCCCCTTTGGTGTGGGAGCAGGCGCTGGACGTTTTCCCTTTGGGAGCTGGGCTCTGGCAGGACTGAGAGCGAGCAAGGGAAAGACGTCGGCACCCTGAGGTGGCTGGCAAGCCCATAGCACCAATGTCTGTGGGGCTGTGGAAGGGCTGCCAAGGGAAGGTGAGGGCCAGCAACAGCTTGCAGTCCTGGCCCCTTTGGTGTGGGAGCAGGCGCTGGTCGTTTTCCATTTGGGAGCTGGGCTCTGGCAGTGCTGAGAGCGAGCAAGGGAAAGACGTCGGCACCCTGAGGTGGCTGGCAAGCCCATAGCACCAGTGTCTGTGGGGCTGTGGAAGGGCTGCCAAGGGAAGGGGAGGGCCAGCAACAGCTTGCAGTCCTGGCCCCTTTGGTGTGGGAGCAGGCGCTGGTCGTTTTCCCTTTGGGAGCTGGGCTTTCGGAGGACTGAGAGCGAGCAAGGGAAAGACGTCGGCACCCTGAGGTGGCTGGCAAGCCCATAGCACCAATGTCTGTGGGGCTGTGGAAGGGCTGCCAAGGGAAGGGGAGGGCCAGCAACAGCTTGCAGTCCTGGCCCCTTTGCTGTGGGAGCAGGCGCTGGTCGTTTTCCATTTGGGAGCTGGGCTCTGGCAGTGCTGAGAGCGAGCAAGGGAAAGACGTCGGCACCCTGAGGTGGCTGGCAAGCCCATAGCACCAGTGTCTGTGGGGCTGTGGAAGGGCTGCCAAGGGAAGGTGAGGGCCAGCAACAGCTTGCAGTCCTGGCCCCTTTGGTGTGGGAGCAGGCGCTGGACGTTTTCCCTTTGGGAGCTGGGCTCTGGCAGGACTGAGAGCGAGCAAGGGAAAGACGTCGGCACCCTGAGGTGGCTGGCAAGCCCATAGCACCAGTGTCTGTGGGGCTGTGGAAGGGCTGCCAAGGGAAGGGGAGGGCCAGCAACAGCTTGCAGTCCTTGCCCCTTTGGTGTGGGAGCAGGTGCTGGACGTTTTCCCTTTGGGAGCTTCTCTGGCAGTGCTGAGAGCGAGCAAGGGAAAGACGTCGGCACCCTGAGGTGGCTGGCAAGCCCATAGCACCAGTGTCTGTGGGGCTGTGGAAGGGCTGCCAAGGGAAGGTGAGGGCCAGCAACAGCTTGCAGTCCTGGCCCCTTTGGTGTGGGAGCAGGCGCTGGTCGTTTTCCATTTGGGAGCTGGGGTCTGGCAGCGCTGAGAGCGAGCAAGGGAAAGACGTCGGCACCCTGAGGTGGCTGGCAAGCCCATAGCACCAGTGTCTGTGGGGCTGTGGAAGGGCTGCCAAGGGAAGGTGAGGGCCAGCAACAGCTTGCAGTCCTGGCCCCTTTGGTGTGGGAGCAGGCGCTGGACGTTTTCCATTTGGGAGCTAGGCTTTCGGAGGACTGAGAGCGAGCAAGGGAAAGACGTCGGCACCCTGAGGTGGCTGGCAAGCCCATAGCACCAGTGTCTGTGGGTCTGTGGAAGGGCTGCCAAGGGAAGGTGAGGGCCAGCAACAGCTTGCAGTCCTGGCCCCTTTGGTGTGGGAGCAGGCGCTGGACGTTTTCCCTTTGGGAGCTGGGCTCTGGCAGGACTGAGAGCGAGCAAGGGAAAGACGTCGGCACCCTGAGGTGGCTGGCAAGCCCATAGCACCAGTGTCTGTGGGGCTGTGGAAGGGCTGCCAAGGGAAGGTGAGGGCCAGCAACAGCTTGCAGTCCTGGCCCCTTTGGTGTGGGAGCAGGCGCTGGTCGTTTTCCATTTGGGAGCTGGGCTCTGGCAGTGCTGAGAGCGAGCAAGGGAAAGACGTCGGCACCCTGATGTGGCTGGCAAGCCCATAGCACCAGTGTCTGTGGGGCTGTGGAAGGGCTGCCAAGGGAAGGTGAGGGCCAGCAACAGCTTGCAGTCCTGGCCCCTTTGGTGTGGGAGCAGGCGCTGGTCGTTTTCCCTTTGGGAGCTGGGCTTTCGGAGGACTGAGAGCGAGCAAGGGAAAGACGTTGGCACCCTGAGGTGGCTGGCAAGCCCATAGCACCAGTGTCTGTGGGGCTGTGGAAGGGCTGCCAAGGGAAGGTGAGGGCCAGCAACAGCTTGCAGTCCTGGCCCCTTTGGTGTGGGAGCAGGCGCTGGACGTTTTCCCTTTGGGAGCTGGGCTTTCGCAGGACTGAGAGCGAGCAAGGGAAAGACGTCGGCACCCTGAGGTGGATGGCAAGCCCATAGCACCAATGTCTGTGGGGCTGTGGAAGGGCTGCCAAGGGAAGGTGAGGGCCAGCAACAGCTTGCAGTCCTGGCCCCTTTGGTGTGGAACAGGCGCTGGACGTTTTCCCTTTTGGAGCTGGGCTCTGGCAGGACTGAGAGCGAGCAAGGGAAAGACGTCGGCACCCTGAGGTGGCTGGCAAGCCCATAGCACCAATGTCTGTGGGGCTGTGGAAGGGCTGCCAAGGGAAGGTGAGGGCCAGCAACAGCTTGCAGTCCTGGCCCCTTTGCTGTGGGAGCAGGCGCTGGTCGTTTTCCATCTGGGAGCTGGGCTCTGGCAGTGCTGAGAGCGAGCAAGGGAAAGACGTCGGCACCCTGAGGTGGCTGGCAAGCCCATAGCACCAGTGTCTGTGGGGCTGTGGAAGGGCTGCCAAGGGAAGGGGAGGGCCAGCAACAGCTTGCAGTCCTGGCCCCTTTGCTGTGGGAGCAGGCGCTGGACGTTTTCCCTTTGGGAGCTGGGCTTTCGCAGGACTGAGAGCGAGCAAGGGAAAGACGTCGGCACCCTGAGGTGGCTGGCAAGCCCATAGCACCAGTGTCTGTGGGGCTGTGGAAGGGCTGCCAAGGGAAGGGGAGGGCCAGCAACAGCTTGCAGTCCTGGCCCCTTTGCTGTGGGAGCAGGCGCTGGACGTTTTCCATTTGGGACTGGGCTCTGGCAGGACTGAGAGCGAGCAAGGGAAAGACGTCGGCACCCTGAGGTGGCTGGCAAGCCCATAGCACCAGTGTCTGTGGGGCTGTGGAAGGGCTGCCAAGGGAAGGTGAGGGCCAGCAACAGCTTGCAGTCCTGTCCCCTATGGTGTGGGAGCAGGCGCTGGACGTTTTCCATTTGGGAGCTGGACTTTCGCAGGACTGAGAGCGAGCAAGGGAAAGACGTCGGCACCCTGAGGTGGCTGGCAAGCCCATAGCACCAGTGTCTGTGGGGCTGTGGAAGGGCTGCCAAGGGAAGGTGAGGGCCAGCAACAGCTTGCAGTCCTGGCCCCTTTGGTGTGGGAGCAGGCGCTGGACGTTTTCCATTTGGGAGCTGGGCTTTTGGAGGACTGAGAGCGAGCAAGGGAAAGACGTCGGCACCCTGAGGTGGCTGGCAAGCCCATAGCACCAGTGTCTGTGGGGCTGTGGAAGGGCTGCCAAGGGAAGGGGAGGGCCAGCAACAGCTTGCAGTCCTGGCCCCTTTGGTGTGGGAGCAGGCGCTGGACGTTTTCCATTTGGGAGCTGGGCTCTGGCAGTGCTGAGAGAAAACAAGGGAAAGACGTCGGCACCCTGAGGTGGCTGGCAAGCCCATAGCACCAGTGTCTGTGGGGCTGTGGAAGGGCTGCCAAGGGAAGGTGAGGGCCAGCAACAGCTTGCAGTCCTGGCCCCTTTGGTGTGGGAGCAGGCGCTGGACGTTTTCCATTTGGGAGCTGGGCTCTGGCAGGACTGAGAGCGAGCAAGGGAAAGACGTCGGCACCCTGAGGGGTCTGGCAAGCCCATAGCACCAGTGTCTGTGGGGCTGTGGAAGGGCTGCCAAGGGAAGGGGAGGGCCAGCAACAGCTTGCAGTCCTGGCCCCTTTGGTGTGGGAGCAGGCACTGGACGTTTTCCATTTGGGAGCTGGGCTTTCGGAGGACTGAGAGCGAGCAAGGGAAAGACGTCGGCACCCTGAGGTGGCTGGCAAGCCCATAGCACCAGTGTCTGTGGGGCTGTGGAAGGGCTGCCAAGGGAAGGTGAGGGCCAGCAACAGCTTGCAGTCCTTGCCCCTTTGGTGTGGGAGCAGGCGCTGGTCGTTTTCCATTTGGGAGCTGGGCTTTCGGAGGACTGAGAGCGAGCAAGGGAAAGACGTCGGCACCCTGAGGTGGCTGGGAAGCCCAGAGCGGCAGTGTCTGTGGGGCTGTGGAAGGGCTGCCAAGGGAAGGTGAGGGCCAGCAACAGCTTGCAGTCCTGGCCCCTTTGGTGTGGGAGCAGGCGCTGGACGTTTGCAATTTGGGAGCTGGGCTCTGGCAGGACTGAGAGCGAGCAAGGGAAAGACGTCGGCACCCTGAGGTGGCTGGCAAGCCCATAGCACCAATGTCTGTGGGGCTGTGGAAGGGCTGCCAAGGGAAGGTGAGGGCCAGCAACAGCTTGCAGTCCTGGCCCCTTTGGTGTGGGAGCAGGCGCTGGTCGTTTTCCATTTGGGAGCTGGGCTCTGGCAGTGCTGAGAGCGAGCAAGGGAAAGACGTCGGCACCCTGAGGTGGCAGGCAAGCCCATAGCACCAGTGTCTGTGGGGCTGTGGAAGGGCTGCCAAGGGAAGGTGAGGGCCAGCAACAGCTTGCAGTCCTGGCCCCTTTGGTGTGGGAGCAGGCGCTGGACGTTTTCCATTTGGGAGCTGGGCTTTCGGAGGACTGAGAGCGAGCAAGGGAAAGACGTTGGCACCCTGAGGTGGCTGGCAAGCCCATAGCACCAGTGTCTGTGGGGCTGTGGAAGGGCTGCCAAGGGAAGGTGAGGGCCAGCAACAGCTTGCAGTCCTGGCCCCTTTGCTGTGGGAGCAGGCGCTGGACGTTTTCCCTTTGGGAGCTGGGCTCTGGCAGTGCTGAGAGTGAGCAAGGGACAGACGTCGGCACCCTTAGGTGGCTGGGAAGCCCATAGCACCAGTGTCTGTGGGGCTGTGGAAGGGCTGCCAAGGGAAGGGGAGGGCCAGCAACAGCTTGCAGTCCTGGACCCTTTGGTGTGGGAGCAGGCGCTGGACGTTTTCCCTTTTGGAGCTGGGCTCTGGCAGGACTGAGAGCGAGCAAGGGAAAGACGTCGGCACCCTGAGGTGGCTGGCAAGCCCATAGCACCAGTGTCAGTGGGGCTGTGGAAGGGCTGCCAAGGGAAGGTGAGGGCCAGCAACAGCTTGCAGTCCTTGCCCCTTTGGTGTGGGAGCAGGTGCTGGACGTTTTCCCTTTGGGAGCTTCTCTGGCAGTGCTGAGAGCGAGCAAGGGAAAGACGTCGGCACCCTGAGGTGGCTGGCAAGCCCATAGCACCAGTGTCTGTGGGGCTGTGGAAGGGCTGCCAAGGGAAGGTGAGGGCCAGCAACAGCTTGCAGTCCTGGCCCCTTTGCTGTGGGAGCAGGCGCTGGACGTTTTCCATTTGGGAGCTTCTCTGGCAGTGCTGAGAGAAAACAAGAGAAAGACGTCGGCACCCTGAGGTGGCTGGCAAGCCCATAGCACCAGTGTCTGTGGGGCTGTGGAAGGGCTGCCAAGGGAAGGTGAGGGCCAGCAACAGCTTGCAGTCCTGGCCCCTTTGGTGTGGGAGCAGGCGCTGGACGTTTTCCATTTGGGAGCTGGACTTTCGGAGGACTGAGAGCGAGCAAGGGAAAGACGTCGGCACCCTGAGGTGGCTGGCAAGCCCATAGCACCAGTGTCTGTGGGGCTGTGGAAGGGCTGTGAAGGGAAGGTGAGGGCCAGCAACAGCTTGCAGTCCTGGCCCCTTTGGTGTGGGAGCAGGCGCTGGACGTTTTCCATTTGGGAGCTTCTCTGGCAGTGCTGAGAGAAAACAAGAGAAAGACGTCGGCACCCTGAGGTGGCTGGCAAGCCCATAGCACCAGTGTCTGTGGGGCTGTGGAAGGGCTGCCAAGGGAAGGGGAGGGCCAGCAACAGCTTGCAGTCCTGGCCCCTTTGCTGTGGGAGCAGGCGCTGGACGTTTTCCATTTGGGAGCTGGGCTTTCGGAGGACTGAGAGCGAGCAAGGGAAAGACGTCGGCACCCTGAGGTGGCTGGCAAGCCCATACCACCAGTGTCTGTGGGGCTGTGGAAGGGCTGCCAAGGGAAGGTGAGGGCCAGCAACAGCTTGCAGTCCTGGCCCCTTTGGTGTGGGAGCAGGTGCTGGTCGTTTTCCATTTGGGAGCTGGGCTCTGGCAGTGCTGAGAGCGAGCAAGGGAAAGACGTCGGCACCCTGAGGTGGCAGGCAAGCCCATAGCACCAGTGTCTGTGGGGCTGTGGAAGGGCTGCCAAGGGAAGGGGAGGGCCAGCAACAGCTTGCAGTCCTGGCCCCTTTGGTGTGGGAGCCGGCGCTGGACGTTTTCCATTTGGGACTGGGCTCTGGCAGTGCTGAGAGCGAGCAAGGGAAAGACGTCGGCACCCTGAGGTGGCTGGCAAGCCCATAGCTCCAATGTCTGTGGGGCTGTGGAAGGGCTGCCAAGGGAAGGTGAGGGCCAGCAACAGCTTGCAGTCCTGGCCCCTTTGGTGTGGGAGCAGGCGCTGGACGTTTTCCATTTGGGAGCTGGGCTTTCGGAGGACTGAGAGCGAGCAAGGGAAAGACGTCGGCACCCTGAGGGGTCTGGCAAGCCCATAGCACCAGTGCCTGTGGGGCTGTGGAAGGGCTGGCAAGGGAAGGGGAGGGCCAGCAACAGCTTGCAGTCCTGGCCCCTTTGGTGTGGGAGCAGGCGCTGGACGTTTTCCATTTGGGAGCTGGGCTCTGGCAGGACTGAGAGCGAGCAAGGGAAAGACGTCGGCACCCTGATGTGGCTGGCAAGCCCATAGCACCAGTGTCTGTGGGGCTGTGGAAGGGCTGCCAAGGGAAGGTGAGGGCCAGCAACAGCTTGCAGTCCTGTCCCCTATGGTGTGGGAGCAGGCGCTGGACGTTTTCCATTTGGGAGCTGGACTTTCGCAGGACTGAGAGCGAGCAAGGGAAAGACGTCGGCACCCTGAGGTGGCTGGCAAGCCCATAGCACCAGTGTCTGTGGGGCTGTGGAAGGGCTGCCAAGGGAAGGTGAGGGCCAGCAACAGCTTGCAGTCCTGGCCCCTTTGGTGTGGGAGCAGGCGCTGGACGTTTTCCCTTTGGGAGCTGGACTTCGCAGGACTGAGAGCGAGCAAGGGAAAGACGTCGGCACCCTGAGGTGGCTGGCAAGCCCATAGCACCAGTGTCTGTGGGGCTGTGGAAGGGCTGCCAAGGGAAGGGGAGGGCCAGCAACAGCTTGCAGTCCTGGCCCCTTTGGTGTGGGAGCAGGCGCTGGACGTTTTCCATTTGGGAGCTGGGCTCTGGCAGTGCTGAGAGAAAACAAGGGAAAGACGTCGGCACCCTGAGGTGGCTGGCAAGCCCATAGCACCAGTGTCTGTGGGGCTGTGGAAGGGCTGCCAAGGGAAGGTGAGGGCCAGCAACAGCTTGCAGTCCTGGCCCCTTTGGTGTGGGAGCAGGCGCTGGACGTTTTCCATTTGGGAGCTGGGCTCTGGCAGGACTGAGAGCGAGCAAGGGAAAGACGTCGGCACCCTGAGGGGTCTGGCAAGCCCATAGCACCAGTGTCTGTGGGGCTGTGGAAGGGCTGCCAAGGGAAGGGGAGGGCCAGCAACAGCTTGCAGTCCTGGCCCCTTTGGTGTGGGAGCAGGCACTGGACGTTTTCCATTTGGGAGCTGGGCTTTCGGAGGACTGAGAGCGAGCAAGGGAAAGACGTCGGCACCCTGAGGTGGCTGGCAAGCCCATAGCACCAGTGTCTGTGGGGCTGTGGAAGGGCTGCCAAGGGAAGGTGAGGGCCAGCAACAGCTTGCAGTCCTGGCCCCTTTGGTGTGGGAGCAGGCGCTGGACGTTTTCCATTTGGGAGCTGGGCTTTCGGAGGACTGAGAGCGAGCAAGGGAAAGACGTCGGCACCCTGAGGTGGCTGGGAAGCCCAGAGCGGCAGTGTCTGTGGGGCTGTGGAAGGGCTGCCAAGGGAAGGTGAGGGCCAGCAACAGCTTGCAGTCCTGGCCCCTTTGGTGTGGGAGCAGGCGCTGGACGTTTTCCCTTTGGGAGCTGGGCTTTCGGAGGACTGAGAGCGAGCAAGGGAAAGACGTTGGCACCCTGAGGTGGCTGGCAAGCCCATAGCACCAGTGTCTGTGGGGCTGTGGAAGGGCTGCCAAGGGAAGGTGAGGGCCAGCAACAGCTTGCAGTCCTGGCCCCTTTGGTGTGGGAGCAGGCGCTGGACGTTTTCCCTTTGGGAGCTGGGCTTTCGCAGGACTGAGAGCGAGCAAGGGAAAGACGTCGGCACCCTGAGGTGGATGGCAAGCCCATAGCACCAATGTCTGTGGGGCTGTGGAAGGGCTGCCAAGGGAAGGGGAGGGCCAGCAACAGCTTGCAGTCCTGGCCCCTTTGGTGTGGGAGCAGGCGCTGGACGTTTTCCCTTTTGGAGCTGGGCTCTGGCAGGACTGAGAGCGAGCAAGGGAAAGACGTCGGCACCCTGAGGTGGCTGGCAAGCCCATAGCACCAATGTCTGTGGGGCTGTGGAAGGGCTGCCAAGGGAAGGTGAGGGCCAGCAACAGCTTGCAGTCCTGGCCCCTTTGCTGTGGGAGCAGGCGCTGGTCGTTTTCCATCTGGGAGCTGGGCTCTGGCAGTGCTGAGAGCGAGCAAGGGAAAGACGTCGGCACCCTGAGGTGGCTGGCAAGCCCATAGCACCAGTGTCTGTGGGGCTGTGGAAGGGCTGCCAAGGGAAGGGGAGGGCCAGCAACAGCTTGCAGTCCTGGCCCCTTTGCTGTGGGAGCAGGCGCTGGACGTTTTCCCTTTGGGAGCTGGGCTTTCGCAGGACTGAGAGCGAGCAAGGGAAAGACGTCGGCACCCTGAGGTGGCTGGCAAGCCCATAGCACCAGTGTCTGTGGGGCTGTGGAAGGGCTGCCAAGGGAAGGGGAGGGCCAGCAACAGCTTGCAGTCCTGGCCCCTTTGCTGTGGGAGCAGGCGCTGGACGTTTTCCATTTGGGACTGGGCTCTGGCAGGACTGAGAGCGAGCAAGGGAAAGACGTCGGCACCCTGAGGTGGCTGGCAAGCCCATAGCACCAGTGTCTGTGGGGCTGTGGAAGGGCTGCCAAGGGAAGGGGAGGGCCAGCAACAGCTTGCAGTCCTGGCCCCTATGGTGTGGGAGCAGGCGCTGGACGTTTTCCATTTGGGAGCTGGACTTTCGCAGGACTGAGAGCGAGCAAGGGAAAGACGTCGGCACCCTGAGGTGGCTGGCAAGCCCATAGCACCAGTGTCTGTGGGGCTGTGGAAGGGCTGCCAAGGGAAGGTGAGGGCCAGCAACAGCTTGCAGTCCTGGCCCCTTTGGTGTGGGAGCAGGCGCTGGACGTTTTCCATTTGGGAGCTGGGCTTTTGGAGGACTGAGAGCGAGCAAGGGAAAGACGTCGGCACCCTGAGGTGGCTGGCAAGCCCATAGCACCAGTGTCTGTGGGGCTGTGGAAGGGCTGCCAAGGGAAGGGGAGGGCCAGCAACAGCTTGCAGTCCTGGCCCCTTTGGTGTGGGAGCAGGCGCTGGACGTTTTCCCTTTGGGAGCTGGGCTCTGGCAGTGCTGAGAGCGAGCAAGGGAAAGACGTCGGCACCCTGAGGTGGCTGGCAAGCCCATAGCACCAGTGTCTGTGGGGCTGTGGAAGGGCTGCCAAGGGAAGGTGAGGGCCAGCAACAGCTTGCAGTCCTGGCCCCTTTGGTGTGGGAGCAGGCGCTGGACGTTTTCCATTTGGGAGCTGGGCTCTGGCAGGACTGAGAGCGAGCAAGGGAAAGACGTCGGCACCCTGAGGGGTCTGGCAAGCCCATAGCACCAGTGTCTGTGGGGCTGTGGAAGGGCTGCCAAGGGAAGGTGAGGGCCAGCAACAGCTTGCAGTCCTGGCCCCTTTGGTGTGGGAGCAGGCACTGGACGTTTTCCATTTGGGAGCTGGGCTTTCGGAGGACTGAGAGCGAGCAAGGGAAAGACGTCGGCACCCTGAGGTGGCTGGCAAGCCCATAGCACCAGTGTCTGTGGGGCTGTGGAAGGGCTGCCAAGGGAAGGTGAGGGCCAGCAACAGCTTGCAGTCCTTGCCCCTTTGGTGTGGGAGCAGGCGCTGGTCGTTTTCCATTTGGGAGCTGGGCTTTCGGAGGACTGAGAGCGAGCAAGGGAAAGACGTCGGCACCCTGAGGTGGCTGGGAAGCCCAGAGCGGCAGTGTCTGTGGGGCTGTGGAAGGGCTGCCAAGGGAAGGTGAGGGCCAGCAACAGCTTGCAGTCCTGGCCCCTTTGGTGTGGGAGCAGGCGCTGGACGTTTGCAATTTGGGAGCTGGGCTCTGGCAGGACTGAGAGCGAGCAAGGGAAAGACGTCGGCACCCTGAGGTGGCTGGCAAGCCCATAGCACCAATGTCTGTGGGGCTGTGGAAGGGCTGCCAAGGGAAGGTGAGGGCCAGCAACAGCTTGCAGTCCTGGCCCCTTTGGTGTGGGAGCAGGCGCTGGTCGTTTTCCATTTGGGAGCTGGGCTCTGGCAGTGCTGAGAGCGAGCAAGGGAAAGACGTCGGCACCCTGAGGTGGCAGGCAAGCCCATAGCACCAGTGTCTGTGGGGCTGTGGAAGGGCTGCCAAGGGAAGGTGAGGGCCAGCAACAGCTTGCAGTCCTGGCCCCTTTGGTGTGGGAGCAGGCGCTGGACGTTTTCCATTTGGGAGCTGGGCTCTGGCAGGACTGAGAGCGAGCAAGGGAAAGACGTTGGCACCCTGAGGTGGCTGGCAAGCCCATAGCACCAGTGTCTGTGGGGCTGTGGAAGGGCTGCCAAGGGAAGGTGAGGGCCAGCAACAGCTTGCAGTCCTGGCCCCTTTGCTGTGGGAGCAGGCGCTGGACGTTTTCCCTTTGGGAGCTGGGCTCTGGCAGTGCTGAGAGTGAGCAAGGGACAGACGTCGGCACCCTTAGGTGGCTGGGAAGCCCATAGCACCAGTGTCTGTGGGGCTGTGGAAGGGCTGCCAAGGGAAGGGGAGGGCCAGCAACAGCTTGCAGTCCTGGACCCTTTGGTGTGGGAGCAGGCGCTGGACGTTTTCCCTTTTGGAGCTGGGCTCTGGCAGGACTGAGAGCGAGCAAGGGAAAGACGTCGGCACCCTGAGGTGGCTGGCAAGCCCATAGCACCAGTGTCAGTGGGGCTGTGGAAGGGCTGCCAAGGGAAGGTGAGGGCCAGCAACAGCTTGCAGTCCTTGCCCCTTTGGTGTGGGAGCAGGTGCTGGACGTTTTCCCTTTGGGAGCTTCTCTGGCAGTGCTGAGAGCGAGCAAGGGAAAGACGTCGGCACCCTGAGGTGGCTGGCAAGCCCATAGCACCAGTGTCTGTGGGGCTGTGGAAGGGCTGCCAAGGGAAGGTGAGGGCCAGCAACAGCTTGCAGTCCTGGCCCCTTTGCTGTGGGAGCAGGCGCTGGACGTTTTCCATTTGGGAGCTTCTCTGGCAGTGCTGAGAGAAAACAAGAGAAAGACGTCGGCACCCTGAGGTGGCTGGCAAGCCCATAGCACCAGTGTCTGTGGGGCTGTGGAAGGGCTGCCAAGGGAAGGTGAGGGCCAGCAACAGCTTGCAGTCCTGGCCCCTTTGGTGTGGGAGCAGGCGCTGGACGTTTTCCATTTGGGAGCTGGACTTTCGGAGGACTGAGAGCGAGCAAGGGAAAGACGTCGGCACCCTGAGGTGGCTGGCAAGCCCATAGCACCAGTGTCTGTGGGGCTGTGGAAGGGCTGTGAAGGGAAGGTGAGGGCCAGCAACAGCTTGCAGTCCTGGCCCCTTTGGTGTGGGAGCAGGCGCTGGACGTTTTCCATTTGGGAGCTTCTCTGGCAGTGCTGAGAGAAAACAAGAGAAAGACGTCGGCACCCTGAGGTGGCTGGGAAGCCCATAGCACCAGTGTCTGTGGGGCTGTGGAAGGGCTGCCAAGGGAAGGGGAGGGCCAGCAACAGCTTGCAGTCCTGGCCCCTTTGGTGTGGGAGCAGGCGCTGGACGTTTTCCCTTTGGGAGCTGGGCTCTGGCAGGACTGAGAGCGAGCAAGGGAAAGACGTCGGCACCCTGAGGTGGCTGGCAAGCCCATAGCACCAGTGTCAGTGGGGCTGTGGAAGGGCTGCCAAGGGAAGGTGAGGGCCAGCAACAGCTTGCAGTCCTTGCCCCTTTGGTGTGGGAGCAGGTGCTGGACGTTTTCCCTTTGGGAGCTTCTCTGGCAGTGCTGAGAGCGAGCAAGGGAAAGACGTCGGCACCCTGAGGTGGCTGGCAAGCCCATAGCACCAGTGTCTGTGGGGCTGTGGAAGGGCTGCCAAGGGAAGGTGAGGGCCAGCAACAGCTTGCAGTCCTGGCCCCTTTGGTGTGGGAGCAGGCGCTGGACGTTTTCCATTTGGGAGCTGGACTTTCGCAGGACTGAGAGCGAGCAAGGGAAAGACGTCGGCACCCTGAGGTGGCTGGCAAGCCCATAGCACCAGTGTCTGTGGGGCTGTGGAAGGGCTGCCAAGGGAAGGTGAGGGCCAGCAACAGCTTGCAGTCCTGGCCCCTTTGGTGTGGGAGCAGGCGCTGGACGTTTGCAATTTGGGAGCTGGGCTCTGGCAGGACTGAGAGCGAGCAAGGGAAAGACGTCGGCACCCTGAGGGGTCTGGCAAGCCCATAGCACCAGTGTCTGTGGGGCTGTGGAAGGGCTGCCAAGGGAAGGTGAGGGCCAGCAACAGCTTGCAGTCCTGGCCCCTTTGGTGTGGGAGCAGGCGCTGGACGTTTTCCATTTGGGAGCTGGGCTTTCGGAGGACTGAGAGCGAGCAAGGGAAAGACGTCGGCACCCTGAGGTGGCTGGCAAGCCCATAGCACCAGTGTCTGTGGGGCTGTGGAAGGGCTGCCAAGGGAAGGGGAGGGCCAGCAACAGCTTGCAGTCCTTGCCCCTTTGGTGTGGGAGCAGGTGCTGGACGTTTTCCCTTTGGGAGCTTCTCTGGCAGTGCTGAGAGCGAGCAAGGGAAAGACGTCGGCACCCTGAGGTGGCTGGCAAGCCCATAGCACCAGTGTCTGTGGGGCTGTGGAAGGGCTGCCAAGGGAAGGTGAGGGCCAGCAACAGCTTGCAGTCCTGTCCCCTATGGTGTGGGAGCAGGCGCTTGTCTTTTTGCCTTTGGGAGCTGGACTTTCGCAGGACTGAGAGCGAGCAAGGGAAAGACGTCGGCACCCTGAGGTGGCTGGCAAGCCCATAGCACCAGTGTCTGTGGGGCTGTGGAAGGGCTGCCAAGGGAAGGTGAGGGCCAGCAACAGCTTGCAGTCCTGGCCCCTTTGGTGTGGGAGCAGGCGCTGGACGTTTTCCATTTGGGAGCTGGGCTCTGGCAGTGCTGAGAGCGAGCAAGGGAAAGACGTCGGCACCCTGAGGTGGCTGGCAAGCCCATAGCACCAGTGTCTGTGGGGCTGTGGAAGGGCTGCCAAGGGAAGGGGAGGGCCAGCAACAGCTTGCAGTCCTGGCCCCTTTGCTGTGGGAGCAGGCGCTGGACGTTTTCCATTTGGGAGCTGGGCTCTGGCAGTGCTGAGAGAAAACAAGGGAAAGACGTCGGCACCCTGAGGTGGCTGGCAAGCCCATAGCACCAGTGTCTGTGGGGCTGTGGAAGGGCTGCCAAGGGAAGGTGAGGGCCAGCAACAGCTTGCAGTCCTGGCCCCTTTGGTGTGGGAGCAGGCGCTGGACGTTTTCCATTTGGGAGCTGGGCTCTGGCAGGACTGAGAGCGAGCAAGGGAAAGACGTCGGCACCCTGAGGGGTCTGGCAAGCCCATAGCACCAGTGTCTGTGGGGCTGTGGAAGGGCTGCCAAGGGAAGGTGAGGGCCAGCAACAGCTTGCAGTCCTGGCCCCTTTGGTGTGGGAGCAGGCACTGGACGTTTTCCATTTGGGAGCTGGGCTTTCGGAGGACTGAGAGCGAGCAAGGGAAAGACGTCGGCACCCTGAGGTGGCTGGCAAGCCCATAGCACCAGTGTCTGTGGGGCTGTGGAAGGGCTGCCAAGGGAAGGTGAGGGCCAGCAACAGCTTGCAGTCCTTGCCCCTTTGGTGTGGGAGCAGGCGCTGGTCGTTTTCCATTTGGGAGCTGGGCTTTCGGAGGACTGAGAGCGAGCAAGGGAAAGACGTCGGCACCCTGAGGTGGCTGGCAAGCCCATAGCACCAGTGTCTGTGGGGCTGTGGAAGGGCTGCCAAGGGAAGGTGAGGGCCAGCAACAGCTTGCAGTCCTGGCCCCTTTGGTGTGGGAGCAGGCGCTGGACGTTTGCAATTTGGGAGCTGGGCTCTGGCAGGACTGAGAGCGAGCAAGGGAAAGACGTCGGCACCCTGAGGTGGCTGGCAAGCCCATAGCACCAGTGTCTGTGGGGCTGTGGAAGGGCTGCCAAGGGAAGGTGAGGGCCAGCAACAGCTTGCAGTCCTGGCCCCTTTGGTGTGGGAGCAGGCGCTGGTCGTTTTCCATTTGGGAGCTGGGCTCTGGCAGTGCTGAGAGCGAGCAAGGGAAAGACGTCGGCACCCTGAGGTGGCAGGCAAGCCCATAGCACCAGTGTCTGTGGGGCTGTGGAAGGGCTGCCAAGGGAAGGGGAGGGCCAGCAACAGCTTGCAGTCCTGGCCCCTTTGGTGTGGGAGCAGGCGCTGGACGTTTTCCATTTGGGAGCTGGGCTTTCGGAGGACTGAGAGCGAGCAAGGGAAAGACGTTGGCACCCTGAGGTGGCTGGCAAGCCCATAGCACCAGTGTCTGTGGGGCTGTGGAAGGGCTGCCAAGGGAAGGTGAGGGCCAGCAACAGCTTGCAGTCCTGGCCCCTTTGCTGTGGGAGCAGGCGCTGGACGTTTTCCCTTTGGGAGCTGGGCTCTGGCAGTGCTGAGAGTGAGCAAGGGACAGACGTCGGCACCCTTAGGTGGCTGGGAAGCCCATAGCACCAGTGTCTGTGGGGCTGTGGAAGGGCTGCCAAGGGAAGGGGAGGGCCAGCAACAGCTTGCAGTCCTTGCCCCTTTGGTGTGGGAGCAGGTGCTGGACGTTTTCCCTTTGGGAGCTTCTCTGGCAGTGCTGAGAGCGAGCAAGGGAAAGACGTCGGCACCCTGAGGTGGCTGGCAAGCCCATAGCACCAGTGTCTGTGGGGCTGTGGAAGGGCTGCCAAGGGAAGGTGAGGGCCAGCAACAGCTTGCAGTCCTGTCCCCTATGGTGTGGGAGCAGGCGCTTGTCTTTTTGCCTTTGGGAGCTGGACTTTCGCAGGACTGAGAGCGAGCAAGGGAAAGACGTCGGCACCCTGAGGTGGCTGGCAAGCCCATAGCACCAGTGTCTGTGGGGCTGTGGAAGGGCTGCCAAGGGAAGGTGAGGGCCAGCAACAGCTTGCAGTCCTGGCCCCTTTGGTGTGGGAGCAGGCGCTGGACGTTTTCCATTTGGGAGCTGGGCTCTGGCAGTGCTGAGAGCGAGCAAGGGAAAGACGTCGGCACCCTGAGGTGGCTGGCAAGCCCATAGCACCAGTGTCTGTGGGGCTGTGGAAGGGCTGCCAAGGGAAGGGGAGGGCCAGCAACAGCTTGCAGTCCTGGCCCCTTTGCTGTGGGAGCAGGCGCTGGACGTTTTCCATTTGGGAGCTGGGCTCTGGCAGTGCTGAGAGAAAACAAGGGAAAGACGTCGGCACCCTGAGGTGGCTGGCAAGCCCATAGCACCAGTGTCTGTGGGGCTGTGGAAGGGCTGCCAAGGGAAGGTGAGGGCCAGCAACAGCTTGCAGTCCTGGCCCCTTTGGTGTGGGAGCAGGCGCTGGACGTTTTCCATTTGGGAGCTGGGCTCTGGCAGGACTGAGAGCGAGCAAGGGAAAGACGTCGGCACCCTGAGGGGTCTGGCAAGCCCATAGCACCAGTGTCTGTGGGGCTGTGGAAGGGCTGCCAAGGGAAGGTGAGGGCCAGCAACAGCTTGCAGTCCTGGCCCCTTTGGTGTGGGAGCAGGCACTGGACGTTTTCCATTTGGGAGCTGGGCTTTCGGAGGACTGAGAGCGAGCAAGGGAAAGACGTCGGCACCCTGAGGTGGCTGGCAAGCCCATAGCACCAGTGTCTGTGGGGCTGTGGAAGGGCTGCCAAGGGAAGGTGAGGGCCAGCAACAGCTTGCAGTCCTTGCCCCTTTGGTGTGGGAGCAGGCGCTGGTCGTTTTCCATTTGGGAGCTGGGCTTTCGGAGGACTGAGAGCGAGCAAGGGAAAGACGTCGGCACCCTGAGGTGGCTGGCAAGCCCATAGCACCAGTGTCTGTGGGGCTGTGGAAGGGCTGCCAAGGGAAGGTGAGGGCCAGCAACAGCTTGCAGTCCTGGCCCCTTTGGTGTGGGAGCAGGCGCTGGACGTTTTCCATTTGGGAGCTGGGCTCTGGCAGGACTGAGATCGAGCAAGGGAAAGACGTCGGCACCCTGAGGTGGCTGGCAAGCCCATAGCACCAGTGTCTGTGGGGCTGTGGAAGGGCTGCCAAGGGAAGGTGAGGGCCAGCAACAGCTTGCAGTCCTGGCCCCTTTGGTGTGGGAGCAGGCGCTGGTCGTTTTCCATTTGGGAGCTGGGCTCTGGCAGTGCTGAGAGCGAGCAAGGGAAAGACGTCGGCACCCTGAGGTGGCAGGCAAGCCCATAGCACCAGTGTCTGTGGGGCTGTGGAAGGGCTGCCAAGGGAAGGGGAGGGCCAGCAACAGCTTGCAGTCCTGGCCCCTTTGGTGTGGGAGCAGGCGCTGGACGTTTTCCATTTGGGAGCTGGGCTTTCGGAGGACTGAGAGCGAGCAAGGGAAAGACGTCGGCACCCTGAGGTGGCTGGCAAGCCCATAGCACCAGTGTCTGTGGGGCTGTGGAAGGGCTGCCAAGGGAAGGTGAGGGCCAGCAACAGCTTGCAGTCCTGGCCCCTTTGCTGTGGGAGCAGGCGCTGGACGTTTTCCCTTTGGGAGCTGGGCTCTGGCAGTGCTGAGAGTGAGCAAGGGACAGACGTCGGCACCCTTAGGTGGCTGGGAAGCCCATAGCACCAGTGTCTGTGGGGCTGTGGAAGGGCTGCCAAGGGAAGGGGAGGGCCAGCAACAGCTTGCAGTCCTGGCCCGTTTGGTGTGGGAGCAGGCGCTGGACGTTTTCCGTTTTGGAGCTGGGCTCTGGCAGGACTGAGAGCGAGCAAGGGAAAGACGTCGGCACCCTGAGGTGGCTGGCAAGCCCATAGCCCCAGTGTCGGTGGGGCTGTGGAAGGGCTGCCAAGGGAAGGTGAGGGCCAGCAACAGCTTGCAGTCCTTGCCCCTTTGGTGTGGGAGCAGGTGCTGGACGTTTTCCCTTTGGGAGCTTCTCTGGCAGTGCTGAGAGCAAGCAAGGGAAAGACGTCGGCACCCTGAGGTGGCTGGCAAGCCCATAGCACCAGTGTCTGTGGGGCTGTGGAAGGGCTGCCAAGGGAAGGTGAGGGCCAGCAACAGCTTGCAGTCCTGGCCCCTTTGCTGTGGGAGCAGGCGCTGGACGTTTTCCATTTGGGAGCTTCTCTGGCAGTGCTGAGAGAAAACAAGGGAAAGACGTCGGCACCCTGAGGTGGCTGGCAAGCCCATAGCACCAGTGTCTGTGGGGCTGTGGAAGGGCTGCCAAGGGAAGGGGAGGGCCAGCAACAGCTTGCAGTCCTGGCCCCTTTGGTGTGGGAGCAGGCGCTGGACGTTTTCCATTTGGGAGCTGGACTTTCGGAGGACTGAGAGCGAGCAAGGGAAAGACGTTGGCACCCTGAGGTGGCTGGCAAGCCCATAGCACCAGTGTCTGTGGGGCTGTGGAAGGGCTGTGAAGGGAAGGTGAGGGCCAGCAACAGCTTGCAGTCCTGGCCCCTTTGGTGTGGGAGCAGGCGCTGGACGTTTTCCATTTGGGAGCTGGGCTCTGGCAGTGCTGAGATCGAGCAAGGGAAAGACGTCGGCACCCTGAGGGGTCTGGCAAGCCCATAGCACCAGTGTCTGTGGGGCTGTGGAAGGGCTGCCAAGGGAAGGTGAGGGCCAGCAACAGCTTGCAGTCCTGGCCCCTTTGGTGTGGGAGCAGGCACTGGACGTTTTCCATTTGGGAGCTGGGCTTTCGGAGGACTGAGAGCGAGCAAGGGAAAGACGTCGGCACCCTGAGGTGGCAGGCAAGCCCATAGCACCAGTGTCTGTGGGGCTGTGGAAGGGCTGCCAAGGGAAGGGGAGGGCCAGCAACAGCTTGCAGTCCTGGCCCCTTTGGTGTGGGAGCAGGCGCTGGACGTTTTCCATTTGGGAGCTGGGCTTTCGGAGGACTGAGAGCGAGCAAGGGAAAGACGTTGGCACCCTGAGGTGGCTGGCAAGCCCATAGCACCAGTGTCTGTGGGGCTGTGGAAGGGCTGCCAAGGGAAGGTGAGGGCCAGCAACAGCTTGCAGTCCTGGCCCCTTTGCTGTGGGAGCAGGCGCTGGACGTTTTCCCTTTGGGAGCTGGGCTCTGGCAGTGCTGAGAGTGAGCAAGGGACAGACGTCGGCACCCTTAGGTGGCTGGGAAGCCCATAGCACCAGTGTCTGTGGGGCTGTGGAAGGGCTGCCAAGGGAAGGGGAGGGCCAGCAACAGCTTGCAGTCCTGGCCCCTTTGGTGTGGGAGCAGGCGCTGGACGTTTTCCCTTTTGGAGCTGGGCTCTGGCAGGACTGAGAGCGAGCAAGGGAAAGACGTCGGCACCCTGAGGTGGCTGGCAAGCCCATAGCCCCAGTGTCGGTGGGGCTGTGGAAGGGCTGCCAAGGGAAGGTGAGGGCCAGCAACAGCTTGCAGTCCTGGCCCCTTTGCTGTGGGAGCAGGCGCTGGACGTTTTCCATTTGGGAGCTTCTCTGGCAGTGCTGAGAGAAAACAAGGGAAAGACGTCGGCACCCTGAGGTGGCTGGCAAGCCCATAGCACCAGTGTCTGTGGGGCTGTGGAAGGGCTGCCAAGGGAAGGGGAGGGCCAGCAACAGCTTGCAGTCCTGGCCCCTTTGGTGTGGGAGCAGGCGCTGGATGTTTTCCATTTGGGAGCTGGACTTTCGGAGGACTGAGAGCGAGCAAGGGAAAGACGTTGGCACCCTGAGGTGGCTGGCAAGCCCATAGCACCAGTGTCTGTGGGGCTGTGGAAGGGCTGCCAAGGGAAGGTGAGGGCCAGCAACAGCTTGCAGTCCTGGCCCCTTTGGTGTGGGAGCAGGCGCTGGACGTTTGCAATTTGGGAGCTGGGCTCTGGCAGTGCTGAGAGTGAGCAAGGGAAAGACGTCGGCACCCTGAGGGGTCTGGCAAGCCCATAGCACCAGTGCCTGTGGGGCTGTGGAAGGGCTGCCAAGGGAAGGGGAGGGCCAGCAACAGCTTGCAGTCCTGGCCCCTTTGGTGTGGGAGCAGGCGCTGGACGTTTTCCCTTTTGGAGCTGGGCTCTGGCAGGACTGAGAGCGAGCAAGGGAAAGACGTCGGCACCCTGAGGTGGCTGGCAAGCCCATAGCACCAGTGTCTGTGGGGCTGTGGAAGGGCTGCCAAGGGAAGGGGAGGGCCAGCAACAGCTTGCAGTCCTTGCCCCTTTGGTGTGGGAGCAGGTGCTGGACGTTTTCCCTTTGGGAGCTTCTCTGGCAGTGCTGAGAGCGAGCAAGGGAAAGACGTCGGCACCCTGAGGTGGCTGGCAAGCCCATAGCACCAGTGTCTGTGGGGCTGTGGAAGGGCTGCCAAGGGAAGGTGAGGGCCAGCAACAGCTTGCAGTCCTGGCCCCTTTGGTGTGGGAGCAGGCGCTGGACGTTTTCCCTTTGGGAGCTGGACTTTCGCAGGACTGAGAGCGAGCAAGGGAAAGACGTCGGCACCCTGAGGTGGCTGGCAAGCCCATAGCACCAGTGTCTGTGGGGCTGTGGAAGGGCTGCCAAGGGAAGGTGAGGGCCAGCAACAGCTTGCAGTCCTGGCCCCTTTGGTGTGGGAGCAGGCGCTGGACGTTTGCAATTTGGGAGCTGGGCTCTGGCAGGACTGAGAGCGAGCAAGGGAAAGACGTCGGCACCCTGAGGGGTCTGGCAAGCCCATAGCACCAGTGTCTGTGGGGCTGTGGAAGGGCTGCCAAGTGAAGGTGAGGGCCAGCAACAGCTTGCAGTCCTGGCCCCTTTGGTGTGGGAGCAGGCGCTGGACGTTTTCCATTTGGGAGCTGGGCTTTCGGAGGACTGAGAGCGAGCAAGGGAAAGACGTCGGCACCCTGAGGTGGCTGGCAAGCCCATAGCGGCAGTGTCTGTGGGGCTGTGGAAGGGCTGCCAAGGGAAGGTGAGGGCCAGCAACAGCTTGCAGTCCTTGCCCCTTTGGTGTGGGAGCAGGTGCTGGACGTTTTCCCTTTGGGAGCTTCTCTGGCAGTGCTGAGAGCGAGCAAGGGAAAGACGTCGGCACCCTGAGGTGGCTGGCAAGCCCATAGCACCAGTGTCTGTGGGGCTGTGGAAGGGCTGCCAAGGGAAGGTGAGGGCCAGCAACAGCTTGCAGTCCTGGCCCCTTTGGTGTGGGAGCAGGCGCTGGACGTTTTCCCTTTGGGAGCTGGACTTCGCAGGACTGAGAGCGAGCAAGGGAAAGACGTCGGCACCCTGAGGTGGCTGGCAAGCCCATAGCACCAGTGTCTGTGGGGCTGTGGAAGGGCTGCCAAGGGAAGGGGAGGGCCAGCAACAGCTTGCAGTCCTGGCCCCTTTGGTGTGGGAGCAGGCGCTGGACGTTTTCCATTTGGGAGCTGGGCTTTCGGAGGACTGAGAGCGAGCAAGGGAAAGACGTCGGCACCCTGAGGTGGCTGGGAAGCCCAGAGCGGCAGTGTCTGTGGGGCTGTGGAAGGGCTGCCAAGGGAAGGTGAGGGCCAGCAACAGCTTGCAGTCCTGGCCCCTTTGGTGTGGGAGCAGGCGCTGGACGTTTTCCCTTTGGGAGCTGGGCTTTCGCAGGACTGAGAGCGAGCAAGGGAAAGACGTTGGCACCCTGAGGTGGCTGGCAAGCCCATAGCACCAGTGTCTGTGGGGCTGTGGAAGGGCTGCCAAGGGAAGGTGAGGGCCAGCAACAGCTTGCAGTCCTGGCCCCTTTGCTGTGGGAGCAGGCGCTGGACGTTTTCCCTTTTGGAGCTGGGCTCTGGCAGGACTGAGAGCGAGCAAGGGAAAGACGTCGGCACCCTGAGGTGGCTGGCAAGCCCATAGCACCAGTGTCAGTGGGGCTGTGGAAGGGCTGCCAAGGGAAGGTGAGGGCCAGCAACAGCTTGCAGTCCTTGCCCCTTTGGTGTGGGAGCAGGTGCTGGACGTTTTCCCTTTGGGAGCTTCTCTGGCAGTGCTGAGAGCGAGCAAGGGAAAGACGTCGGCACCCTGAGGTGGCTGGCAAGCCCATAGCACCAGTGTCTGTGGGGCTGTGGAAGGGCTGCCAAGGGAAGGTGAGGGCCAGCAACAGCTTGCAGTCCTGGCCCCTTTGGTGTGGGAGCAGGCGCTGGACGTTTTCCATTTGGGAGCTGGACTTTCGCAGGACTGAGAGCGAGCAAGGGAAAGACGTCGGCACCCTGAGGTGGCTGGCAAGCCCATAGCACCAGTGTCTGTGGGGCTGTGGAAGGGCTGCCAAGGGAAGGTGAGGGCCAGCAACAGCTTGCAGTCCTGGCCCCTTTGGTGTGGGAGCAGGCGCTGGACGTTTGCAATTTGGGAGCTGGGCTCTGGCAGGACTGAGAGCGAGCAAGGGAAAGACGTCGGCACCCTGAGGGGTCTGGCAAGCCCATAGCACCAGTGTCTGTGGGGCTGTGGAAGGGCTGCCAAGGGAAGGTGAGGGCCAGCAACAGCTTGCAGTCCTGGCCCCTTTGGTGTGGGAGCAGGCGCTGGACGTTTTCCATTTGGGAGCTGGGCTTTCGGAGGACTGAGAGCGAGCAAGGGAAAGACGTCGGCACCCTGAGGTGGCTGGCAAGCCCATAGCGGCAGTGTCTGTGGGGCTGTGGAAGAGCTGCCAAGGGAAGGTGAGGGCCAGCAACAGCTTGCAGTCCTTGCCCCTTTGGTGTGGGAGCAGGTGCTGGACGTTTTCCCTTTGGGAGCTTCTCTGGCAGTGGTGAGAGCGAGCAAGGGAAAGACGTCGGCACACTGAGGTGGCTGGCAAGCCCATAGCACCAGTGTCTGTG
Organism: Aptenodytes patagonicus; assembly: GCF_965638725.1. NCBI lineage: Eukaryota > Metazoa > Chordata > Aves > Sphenisciformes > Spheniscidae > Aptenodytes > Aptenodytes patagonicus. Next base: position 424,150 of record NW_027472013.1, read on the forward strand.
GGGCTGTGGAAGGGCTGCCAAGGGAAGGTGAGGGCCAGCAACAGCTTGCAGTCCTGGCCCCTTTGGTGTGGGAGCAGGCGCTGGACGTTTGCAATTTGGGAGCTGGGCTTTCGCAGGACTGAGAGCGAGCAAGGGAAAGACGTTGGCACCCTGAGGTGGCTGGCAAGCCCATAGCACCAGTGTCTGTGGGGCTGTGGAAGGGCTGCCAAGGGAAGGTGAGGGCCAGCAACAGCTTGCAGTCCTGGCCCCTTTGCTGTGGGAGCAGGCGCTGGACGTTTTCCCTTTGGGAGCTGGGCTCTGGCAGTGCTGAGAGTGAGCAAGGGAAAGACGTCGGCACCCTGAGGTGGCTGGCAAGCCCATAGCACCAGTGTCAGTGGGGCTGTGGAAGGGCTGCCAAGGGAAGGTGAGGGCCAGCAACAGCTTGCAGTCCTTGCCCCTTTGGTGTGGGAGCAGGTGCTGGACGTTTTCCCTTTGGGAGCTTCTCTGGCAGTGCTGAGAGCGAGCAAGGGAAAGACGTCGGCACCCTGAGGTGGCTGGCAAGCCCATAGCACCAGTGTCTGTGGGGCTGTGGAAGGGCTGCCAAGGGAAGGGGAGGGCCAGCAACAGCTTGCAGTCCTGGCCCCTTTGGTGTGGGAGCAGGCGCTGGACGTTTTCCATTTGGGAGCTGGGCTTTCGGAGGACTGAGAGCGAGCAAGGGAAAGACGTCGGCACCCTGAGGTGGCTGGGAAGCCCATAGCACCAGTGTCTGTGGGGCTGTGGAAGGGCTGCCAAGGGAAGGTGAGGGCCAGCAACAGCTTGCAGTCCTGGCCCCTTTGGTGTGGGAGCAGGCGCTGGACGTTTTCCATTTGGGAGCTGGGCTCTGGCAGGACTGAGAGCGAGCAAGGGAAAGACATCGGCACCCTGAGGTGGCAGGCAAGCCCATAGCACCAGTGTCTGTGGGGCTGTGGAAGGGCTGCCAAGGGAAGGGGAGGGCCAGCAACAGCTTGCAGTCCTGGCCCCTTTGGTGTGGGAGCAGGCGCTGGACGTTTTCCATTTGGGACTGGGCTCTGGCAGTGCTGAGAGCGAGCAAGGGAAAGACGTCGGCACCCTGAGGTGGCTGGCAAGCCCATAGCTCCAATGTCTGTGGGGCTGTGGAAGGGCTGCCAAGGGAAGGTGAGGGCCAGCAACAGCTTGCAGTCCTGGCCCCTTTGGTGTGGGAGCAGGCGCTGGACGTTTTCCATTTGGGAGCTGGGCTTTCGGAGGACTGAGAGCGAGCAAGGGAAAGACGTCGGCACCCTGAGGTGGCTGGGAAGCCCAGAGCGGCAGTGTCTGTGGGGCTGTGGAAGGGCTGCCAAGGGAAGGGGAGGGCCAGCAACAGCTTGCAGTCCTGTCCCCTATGGTGTGGGAGCAGGCGCTGGACGTTTTCCATTTGGGAGCTGGACTTTCGCAGGACTGAGAGCGAGCAAGGGAAAGACGTCGGCACCCTGAGGTGGCTGGCAAGCCCATAGCACCAGTGTCTGTGGGGCTGTGGAAGGGCTGCCAAGGGAAGGGGAGGGCCAGCAACAGCTTGCAGTCCTGGCCCCTTTGGTGTGGGAGCAGGCGCTGGACGTTTTCCATTTGGGAGCTGGGCTCTGGCAGTGCTGAGAGCGAGCAAGGGAAAGACGTCGGCACCCTGAGGTGGCAGGCAAGCCCATAGCACCAGTGTCTGTGGGGCTGTGGAAGGGCTGCCAAGGGAAGGTGAGGGCCAGCAACAGCTTGCAGTCCTGGCCCCTTTGGTGTGGGAGCAGGTGCTGGACGTTTTCCCTTTGGGAGCTGGGCTCTGGCAGTGCTGAGAGCGAGCAAGGGAAAGACGTCGGCACCCTGAGGTGGCTGGCAAGCCCATAGCACCAGTGTCTGTGGGGCTGTGGAAGGGCTGCCAAGGGAAGGTGAGGGCCAGCAACAGCTTGCAGTCCTGGCCCCTTTGGTGTGGGAGCAGGCGCTGGACGTTTTCCATTTGGGAGCTGGGCTCTGGCAGGACTGAGAGCGAGCAAGGGAAAGACGTCGGCACCCTGAGGGGTCTGGCAAGCCCAGAGCACCAGTGTCTGTGGGGCTGTGGAAGGGCTGCCAAGGGAAGGGGAGGGCCAGCAACAGCTTGCAGTCCTGGCCCCTTTGGTGTGGGAGCAGGCGCTGGACGTTTTCCCTTTGGGAGCTGGGCTTTCGGAGGACTGAGAGCGAGCAAGGGAAAGACGTCGGCACCCTGAGGTGGCTGGCAAGCCCATAGCACCAGTGTCTGTGGGGCTGTGGAAGGGCTGCCAAGGGAAGGTGAGGGCCAGCAACAGCTTGCAGTCCTTGCCCCTTTGGTGTGGGAGCAGGCGCTGGTCGTTTTCCATTTGGGAGCTGGGCTTTCGGAGGACTGAGAGCAAGCAAGGGAAAGACGTCGGCACCCTGAGGTGGCTGGCAAGCCCATAGCACCAATGTCTGTGGGGCTGTGGAAGGGCTGCCAAGGGAAGGGGAGGGCCAGCAACAGCTTGCAGTCCTGGCCCCTTTGGTGTGGGAGCAGGCGCTGGACGTTTTCCCTTTGGGAGCTGGGCTCTGGCAGGACTGAGAGCGAGCAAGGGAAAGACGTCGGCACCCTGAGGTGGCTGGCAAGCCCATAGCACCAATGTCTGTGGGGCTGTGGAAGGGCTGCCAAGGGAAGGTGAGGGCCAGCAACAGCTTGCAGTCCTGGCCCCTTTGGTGTGGGAGCAGGCGCTGGTCGTTTTCCATTTGGGAGCTGGGCTCTGGCAGTGCTGAGAGCGAGCAAGGGAAAGACGTCGGCACCCTGAGGTGGCAGGCAAGCCCATAGCACCAGTGTCTGTGGGGCTGTGGAAGGGCTGCCAAGGGAAGGGGAGGGCCAGCAACAGCTTGCAGTCCTGGCCCCTTTGGTGTGGGAGCAGGCGCTGGACGTTTTCCATTTGGGAGCTGGGCTTTTGGAGGACTGAGAGCGAGCAAGGGAAAGACGTCGGCACCCTGAGGTGGCTGGCAAGCCCATAGCTCCAATGTCTGTGGGGCTGTGGAAGGGCTGCCAAGGGAAGGTGAGGGCCAGCAACAGCTTGCAGTCCTGGCCCCTTTGGTGTGGGAGCAGGCGCTGGACGTTTTCCCTTTGGGAGCTGGGCTTTCGGAGGACTGAGAGCGAGCAAGGGAAAGACGTCGGCACCCTGAGGTGGCTGGCAAGCCCAGAGCGGCAGTGTCTGTGGGGCTGTGGAAGGGCTGCCAAGGGAAGGGGAGGGCCAGCAACAGCTTGCAGTCCTGGCCCCTTTGGTGTGGGAGCAGGCGCTGGACGTTTTCCCTTTGGGAGCTGGGCTCTGGCAGTCCTGAGAGCGAGCAAGGGAAAGACGTCGGCACCATGAGGTGGCTGGGAACCCCATAGCACCAGTGTCTGTGGGGCTGTGGAAGGGCTGCCAAGGGAAGGGGAGGGCCAGCAACAGCTTGCAGTCCTGGCCCCTTTGGTGTGGGAGCAGGCGCTGGACGTTTTCCCTTTTGGAGCTGGGCTCTGGCAGGACTGAGAGCGAGCAAGGGAAAGACGTCGGCACCATGAGGTGGCTGGCAAGCCCATAGCACCAGTGTCAGTGGGGCTGTGGAAGGGCTGCCAAGGGAAGGTGAGGGCCAGCAACAGCTTGCAGTCCTTGCCCCTTTGGTGTGGGAGCAGGTGCTGGACGTTTTCCCTTTGGGAGCTTCTCTGGCAGTGCTGAGAGCGAGCAAGGGAAAGACGTCGGCACCCTGAGGTGGCTGGCAAGCCCATAGCACCAGTGTCTGTGGGGCTGTGGAAGGGCTGCCAAGGGAAGGTGAGGGCCAGCAACAGCTTGCAGTCCTGGCCCCTTTGGTGTGGGAGCAGGCGCTGGACGTTTTCCATTTGGGAGCTTCTCTGGCAGTGCTGAGAGAAAACAAGGGAAAGACGTCGGCACCCTGAGGTGGCTGGCAAGCCCATAGCACCAGTGTCTGTGGGGCTGTGGAAGGGCTGCCAAGGGAAGGTGAGGGCCAGCAACAGCTTGCAGTCCTGGCCCCTTTGGTGTGGGAGCAGGCGCTGGACGTTTTCCATTTGGGAGCTGGGCTCTGGCAGGACTGAGAGCGAGCAAGGGAAAGACGTCGGCACCCTGAGGGGTCTGGCAAGCCCATAGCACCAGTGTCTGTGGGGCTGTGGAAGGGCTGCCAAGGGAAGGTGAGGGCCAGCAACAGCTTGCAGTCCTGGCCCCTTTGGTGTGGGAGCAGGCGCTGGACGTTTTCCATTTGGGAGCTGGGCTTTCGGAGGACTGAGAGCGAGCAAGGGAAAGACGTCGGCACCCTGAGGTGGCTGGCAAGCCCATAGCACCAGTGTCTGTGGGGCTGTGGAAGGGCTGCCAAGGGAAGGTGAGGGCCAGCAACAGCTTGCAGTCCTTGCCCCTTTGGTGTGGGAGCAGGTGCTGGACGTTTTCCCTTTGGGAGCTTCTCTGGCAGTGCTGAGAGCGAGCAAGGGAAAGACGTCGGCACCCTGAAGTGGCTGGCAAGCCCATAGCACCAGTGCCTGTGGGGCTGTGGAAGGGCTGCCAAGGGAAGGTGAGGGCCAGCAACAGCTTGCAGTCCTGGCCCCTTTGCTGTGGGAGCAGGCGCTGGACGTTTTCCCTTTGGGAGCTGGGCTCTGGCAGTGCTGAGAGTGAGCAAGGGAAAGACGTCGGCACCCTGAGGTGGCTGGCAAGCCCATAGCACCAGTGTCTGTGGGGCTGTGGAAGGGCTGCCAAGGGAAGGGGAGGGCCAGCAACAGCTTGCAGTCCTGGCCCCTTTGGTGTGGGAGCATGCGCTGGACGTTTTCCCTTTTGGAGCTGGGCTCTGGCAGGACTGAGAGCGAGCAAGGGAAAGACGTCGGCACCATGAGGTGGATGGCAAGCCCATAGCACCAGTGTCAGTGGGGCTGTGGAAGGGCTGCCAAGGGAAGGTGAGGGCCAGCAACAGCTTGCAGTCCTTGCCCCTTTGGTGTGGGAGCAGGTGCTGGACGTTTTCCCTTTTGGAGCTTCTCTGGCAGTGCTGAGAGCGAGCAAGGGAAAGACGTCGGCACCCTGAGGTGGCTGGCAAGCCCATAGCACCAGTGTCTGTGGGGCTGTGGAAGGGCTGCCAAGGGAAGGGGAGGGCCAGCAACAGCTTGCAGTCCTGGCCCCTTTGGTGTGGGAGCAGGCGCTGGACGTTTTCCATTTGGGAGCTGGACTTTTGGAGGACTGAGAGCGAGCAAGGGAAAGACGTCGGCACCCTGAGGTGGCTGGCAAGCCCATAGCACCAGTGTCTGTGGGGCTGTGGAAGGGCTGCCAAGGGAAGGTGAGGGCCAGCAACAGCTTGCAGTCCTGGCCCCTTTGGTGTGGGAGCAGGCGCTGGACGTTTGCAATTTGGGAGCTGGGCTCTGGCAGGACTGAGAGCGAGCAAGGGAAAGACGTCGGCACCCTGAGGGGTCTGGCAAGCCCATAGCACCAGTGTCTGTGGGTCTGTGGAAGGGCTGCCAAGGGAAGGTGAGGGCCAGCAACAGCTTGCAGTCCTGGCCCCTTTGGTGTGGGAGCAGGCGCTGGACGTTTTCCATTTGGGAGCTGGGCTTTCGGAGGACTGAGAGCGAGCAAGGGAAAGACGTCGGCACCCTGAGGTGGCTGGCAAGCCCATAGCACCAGTGTCTGTGGGGCTGTGGAAGGGCTGCCAAGGGAAGGTGAGGGCCAGCAACAGCTTGCAGTCCTTGCCCCTTTGGTGTGGGAGCAGGTGCTGGACGTTTTCCCTTTGGGAGCTTCTCTGGCAGTGCTGAGAGCGAGCAAGGGAAAGACGTCGGCACCCTGAGGTGGCTGGCAAGCCCATAGCACCAGTGTCTGTGGGGCTGTGGAAGGGCTGCCAAGGGAAGGGGAGGGCCAGCAACAGCTTGCAGTCCTGGCCCCTTTGGTGTGGGAGCAGGCGCTGGACGTTTTCCCTTTGGGAGCTGGACTTTCGCAGGACTGAGAGCGAGCAAGGGAAAGACGTCGGCACCCTGAGGTGGCTGGCAAGCCCATAGCACCAGTGTCTGTGGGGCTGTGGAAGGGCTGCCAAGGGAAGGGGAGGGCCAGCAACAGCTTGCAGTCCTGGCCCCTTTGGTGTGGGAGCAGGCGCTGGTCGTTTTCCCTTTGGGAGCTGGGCTTTCGGAGGACTGAGAGCGAGCAAGGGAAAGACGTCGGCACCCTGAGGTGGCTGGGAAGCCCAGAGCGGCAGTGTCTGTGGGGCTGTGGAAGGGCTGCCAAGGGAAGGTGAGGGCCAGCAACAGCTTGCAGTCCTGGCCCCTTTGGTGTGGGAGCAGGCGCTGGACGTTTTCCCTTTGGGAGCTGGGCTTTCGCAGGACTGAGAGCGAGCAAGGGAAAGACGTTGGCACCCTGAGGTGGCTGGCAAGCCCATAGCACCAGTGTCTGTGGGGCTGTGGAAGGGCTGCCAAGGGAAGGTGAGGGCCAGCAACAGCTTGCAGTCCTGGCCCCTTTGGTGTGGGAGCAGGCGCTGGACGTTTTCCCTTTGGGAGCTGGGCTCTGGCAGTGCTGAGAGCGAGCAAGGGAAAGACGTCGGCACCCTGAGGTGGCTGGCAAGCCCATAGCACCAATGTCTGTGGGGCTGTGGAAGGGCTGCCAAGGGAAGGTGAGGGCCAGCAACAGCTTGCAGTCCTGGCCCCTTTGGTGTGGGAGCAGGCGCTGGACGTTTTCCCTTTGGGAGCTGGGCTTTCGGAGGACTGAGAGCGAGCAAGGGAAAGACGTTGGCACCCTGAGGTGGCTGGCAAGCCCATAGCACCAGTGTCTGTGGGGCTGTGGAAGGGCTGCCAAGGGAAGGTGAGGGCCAGCAACAGCTTGCAGTCCTGGCCCCTTTGCTGTGGGAGCAGGCGCTGGACGTTTTCCCTTTGGGAGCTGGACTTTCGCAGGACTGAGAGCGAGCAAGGGAAAGACGTCGGCACCCTGAGGTGGCTGGCAAGCCCATAGCACCAGTGTCTGTGGGGCTGTGGAAGGGCTGTGAAGGGAAGGTGAGGGCCAGCAACAGCTTGCAGTCCTGGCCCCTTTGGTGTGGGAGCAGGCGCTGGACGTTTTCCCTTTTGGAGCTGGGCTCTGGCAGGACTGAGAGCGAGCAAGGGAAAGACGTCGGCACCCTGAGGGGTCTGGCAAGCCCATAGCACCAGTGTCTGTGGGGCTGTGGAAGGGCTGCCAAGGGAAGGTGAGGGCCAGCAACAGCTTGCAGTCCTGGCCCCTTTGGTGTGGGAGCAGGCGCTGGACGTTTTCCATTTGGGAGCTGGGCTTTCGGAGGACTGAGAGCGAGCAAGGGAAAGACGTCGGCACCCTGAGGTGGCTGGCAAGCCCATAGCACCAGTGTCTGTGGGGCTGTGGAAGGGCTGCCAAGGGAAGGTGAGGGCCAGCAACAGCTTGCAGTCCTTGCCCCTTTGGTGTGGGAGCAGGTGCTGGACGTTTTCCCTTTGGGAGCTTCTCTGGCAGTGCTGAGAGCGAGCAAGGGAAAGACGTCGGCACCCTGAGGTGGCTGGCAAGCCCATAGCACCAGTGTCTGTGGGGCTGTGGAAGGGCTGCCAAGGGAAGGTGAGGGCCAGCAACAGCTTGCAGTCCTGGCCCCTTTGCTGTGGGAGCAGGCGCTGGACGTTTTCCCTTTGGGAGCTGGACTTTCGCAGGACTGAGAGCGAGCAAGGGAAAGACGTCGGCACCCTGAGGTGGCTGGCAAGCCCATAGCACCAGTGTCTGTGGGGCTGTGGAAGGGCTGCCAAGGGAAGGTGAGGGCCAGCAACAGCTTGCAGTCCTGGCCCCTTTGGTGTGGGAGCAGGCGCTGGACGTTTTCCATTTGGGAGCTGGACTTTCGCAGGACTGAGAGCGAGCAAGGGAAAGACGTCGGCACCCTGAGGTGGCTGGCAAGCCCATAGCACCAGTGTCTGTGGGGCTGTGGAAGGGCTGCCAAGGGAAGGGGAGGGCCAGCAACAGCTTGCAGTCCTGGCCCCTTTGGTGTGGGAGCAGGCGCTGGACGTTTGCAATTTGGGAGCTGGGCTCTGGCAGGACTGAGAGCGAGCAAGGGAAAGACGTCGGCACCCTGAGGGGTCTGGCAAGCACATAGCACCAGTGTCTGTGGGGCTGTGGAAGGGCTGCCAAGGGAAGGTGAGGGCCAGCAACAGCTTGCAGTCCTGGCCCCTTTGGTGTGGGAGCAGGCGCTGGACGTTTTCCATTTGGGAGCTGGGCTTTCGGAGGACTGAGAGCGAGCAAGGGAAAGACGTCGGCACCCTGAGGTGGCTGGCAAGCCCATAGCACCAGTGTCTGTGGGGCTGTGGAAGGGCTGCCAAGGGAAGGTGAGGGCCAGCAACAGCTTGCAGTCCTTGCCCCTTTGGTGTGGGAGCAGGTGCTGGACGTTTTCCCTTTGGGAGCTTCTCTGGCAGTGCTGAGAGCGAGCAAGGGAAAGACGTCGGCACCCTGAGGTGGCTGGCAAGCCCATAGCACCAGTGTCTGTGGGGCTGTGGAAGGGCTGCCAAGGGAAGGGGAGGGCCAGCAACAGCTTGCAGTCCTGGCCCCTTTGGTGTGGGAGCAGGCGCTGGACGTTTTCCCTTTGGGAGCTGGACTTTCGCAGGACTGAGAGCGAGCAAGGGAAAGACGTCGGCACCCTGAGGTGGCTGGCAAGCCCATAGCACCAGTGTCTGTGGGGCTGTGGAAGGGCTGCCAAGGGAAGGGGAGGGCCAGCAACAGCTTGCAGTCCTGGCCCCTTTGGTGTGGGAGCAGGCGCTGGACGTTTTCCATTTGGGAGCTGGGCTTTCGGAGGACTGAGAGCGAGCAAGGGAAAGACGTCGGCACCCTGAGGTGGCTGGGAAGCCCAGAGCGGCAGTGTCTGTGGGGCTGTGGAAGGGCTGCCAAGGGAAGGTGAGGGCCAGCAACAGCTTGCAGTCCTGGCCCCTTTGGTGTGGGAGCAGGCGCTGGACGTTTTCCCTTTGGGAGCTGGGCTTTCGCAGGACTGAGAGCGAGCAAGGGAAAGACGTTGGCACCCTGAGGTGGCTGGCAAGCCCATAGCACCAGTGTCTGTGGGGCTGTGGAAGGGCTGCCAAGGGAAGGGGAGGGCCAGCAACAGCTTGCAGTCCTGGCCCCTTTGGTGTGGGAGCAGGTGCTGGACGTTTTCCCTTTGGGAGCTGGGCTCTGGCAGTGCTGAGAGCGAGCAAGGGAAAGACGTCGGCACCCTGAGGTGGCTGGCAAGCCCATAGCACCAATGTCTGTGGGGCTGTGGAAGGGCTGCCAAGGGAAGGTGAGGGCCAGCAACAGCTTGCAGTCCTGGCCCCTTTGGTGTGGGAGCAGGCGCTGGACGTTTTCCCTTTGGGAGCTGGGCTCTGGCAGTGCTGAGAGCGAGCAAGGGAAAGACGTCGGCACCCTGAGGTGGCTGGCAAGCCCATAGCACCAATGTCTGTGGGGCTGTGGAAGGGCTGCCAAGGGAAGGTGAGGGCCAGCAACAGCTTGCAGTCCTGGCCCCTTTGGTGTGGGAGCAGGCGCTGGACGTTTTCCCTTTGGGAGCTGGGCTTTCGGAGGACTGAGAGCGAGCAAGGGAAAGACGTCGGCACCCTGAGGTGGCTGGCAAGCCCATAGCACCAGTGTCTGTGGGGCTGTGGAAGGGCTGCCAAGGGAAGGTGAGGGCCAGCAACAGCTTGCAGTCCTGGCCCCTTTGCTGTGGGAGCAGGCGCTGGACGTTTTCCCTTTGGGAGCTGGACTTTCGCAGGACTGAGAGCGAGCAAGGGAAAGACGTCGGCACCCTGAGGTGGCTGGCAAGCCCATAGCACCAGTGTCTGTGGGGCTGTGGAAGGGCTGTGAAGGGAAGGTGAGGGCCAGCAACAGCTTGCAGTCCTGGCCCCTTTGGTGTGGGAGCAGGCGCTGGACGTTTTCCCTTTTGGAGCTGGGCTCTGGCAGGACTGAGAGCGAGCAAGGGAAAGACGTCGGCACCCTGAGGGGTCTGGCAAGCCCATAGCACCAGTGTCTGTGGGGCTGTGGAAGGGCTGCCAAGGGAAGGTGAGGGCCAGCAACAGCTTGCAGTCCTGGCCCCTTTGGTGTGGGAGCAGGCGCTGGACGTTTTCCATTTGGGAGCTGGGCTTTCGGAGGACTGAGAGCGAGCAAGGGAAAGACGTCGGCACCCTGAGGTGGCTGGCAAGCCCATAGCACCAGTGTCTGTGGGGCTGTGGAAGGGCTGCCAAGGGAAGGTGAGGGCCAGCAACAGCTTGCAGTCCTTGCCCCTTTGGTGTGGGAGCAGGTGCTGGACGTTTTCCCTTTGGGAGCTTCTCTGGCAGTGCTGAGAGCGAGCAAGGGAAAGACGTCGGCACCCTGAGGTGGCTGGCAAGCCCATAGCACCAGTGTCTGTGGGGCTGTGGAAGGGCTGCCAAGGGAAGGGGAGGGCCAGCAACAGCTTGCAGTCCTGGCCCCTTTGGTGTGGGAGCAGGCGCTGGACGTTTTCCCTTTGGGAGCTGGACTTTCGCAGGACTGAGAGCGAGCAAGGGAAAGACGTCGGCACCCTGAGGTGGCTGGCAAGCCCATAGCACCAGTGTCTGTGGGGCTGTGGAAGGGCTGCCAAGGGAAGGTGAGGGCCAGCAACAGCTTGCAGTCCTGGCCCCTTTGGTGTGGGAGCAGGCGCTGGACGTTTTCCATTTGGGAGCTGGACTTTCGCAGGACTGAGAGCGAGCAAGGGAAAGACGTCGGCACCCTGAGGTGGCTGGCAAGCCCATAGCACCAGTGTCTGTGGGGCTGTGGAAGGGCTGCCAAGGGAAGGGGAGGGCCAGCAACAGCTTGCAGTCCTGGCCCCTTTGGTGTGGGAGCAGGCGCTGGACGTTTGCAATTTGGGAGCTGGGCTCTGGCAGGACTGAGAGCGAGCAAGGGAAAGACGTCGGCACCCTGAGGGGTCTGGCAAGCACATAGCACCAGTGTCTGTGGGGCTGTGGAAGGGCTGCCAAGGGAAGGTGAGGGCCAGCAACAGCTTGCAGTCCTGGCCCCTTTGGTGTGGGAGCAGGCGCTGGACGTTTTCCATTTGGGAGCTGGGCTTTCGGAGGACTGAGAGCGAGCAAGGGAAAGACGTCGGCACCCTGAGGTGGCTGGCAAGCCCATAGCACCAGTGTCTGTGGGGCTGTGGAAGGGCTGCCAAGGGAAGGTGAGGGCCAGCAACAGCTTGCAGTCCTTGCCCCTTTGGTGTGGGAGCAGGTGCTGGACGTTTTCCCTTTGGGAGCTTCTCTGGCAGTGCTGAGAGCGAGCAAGGGAAAGACGTCGGCACCCTGAGGTGGCTGGCAAGCCCATAGCACCAGTGTCTGTGGGGCTGTGGAAGGGCTGCCAAGGGAAGGGGAGGGCCAGCAACAGCTTGCAGTCCTGGCCCCTTTGGTGTGGGAGCAGGCGCTGGACGTTTTCCCTTTGGGAGCTGGACTTTCGCAGGACTGAGAGCGAGCAAGGGAAAGACGTCGGCACCCTGAGGTGGCTGGCAAGCCCATAGCACCAGTGTCTGTGGGGCTGTGGAAGGGCTGCCAAGGGAAGGGGAGGGCCAGCAACAGCTTGCAGTCCTGGCCCCTTTGGTGTGGGAGCAGGCGCTGGACGTTTTCCATTTGGGAGCTGGGCTTTCGGAGGACTGAGAGCGAGCAAGGGAAAGACGTCGGCACCCTGAGGTGGCTGGGAAGCCCAGAGCGGCAGTGTCTGTGGGGCTGTGGAAGGGCTGCCAAGGGAAGGTGAGGGCCAGCAACAGCTTGCAGTCCTGGCCCCTTTGGTGTGGGAGCAGGCGCTGGACGTTTTCCCTTTGGGAGCTGGGCTTTCGCAGGACTGAGAGCGAGCAAGGGAAAGACGTTGGCACCCTGAGGTGGCTGGCAAGCCCATAGCACCAGTGTCTGTGGGGCTGTGGAAGGGCTGCCAAGGGAAGGGGAGGGCCAGCAACAGCTTGCAGTCCTGGCCCCTTTGGTGTGGGAGCAGGTGCTGGACGTTTTCCCTTTGGGAGCTGGGCTCTGGCAGTGCTGAGAGCGAGCAAGGGAAAGACGTCGGCACCCTGAGGTGGCTGGCAAGCCCATAGCACCAATGTCTGTGGGGCTGTGGAAGGGCTGCCAAGGGAAGGTGAGGGCCAGCAACAGCTTGCAGTCCTGGCCCCTTTGGTGTGGGAGCAGGCGCTGGTCGTTTTCCATTTGGGAGCTGGGCTCTGGCAGTGCTGAGAGCGAACAAGGGAAAGACGTCGGCACCCTGAGGTGGCAGGCAAGCCCATAGCACCAGTGTCTGTGGGGCTGTGGAAGGGCTGCCAAGGGAAGGGGAGGGCCAGCAACAGCTTGCAGTCCTGGCCCCTTTGGTGTGGGAGCAGGCGCTGGACGTTTTCCATTTGGGAGCTGGGCTTTCGGAGGACTGAGAGCGAGCAAGGGAAAGACGTTGGCACCCTGAGGTGGCTGGCAAGCCCATAGCACCAGTGTCTGTGGGGCTGTGGAAGGGCTGCCAAGGGAAGGTGAGGGCCAGCAACAGCTTGCAGTCCTGGCCCCTTTGGTGTGGGAGCAGGCGCTGGACGTTTTCCCTTTGGGAGCTGGGCTCTGGCAGTGCTGAGAGCGAGCAAGGGAAAGACGTCGGCACCCTGAGGTGGCTGGCAAGCCCATAGCACCAGTGTCTGTGGGGCTGTGGAAGGGCTGCCAAGGGAAGGTGAGGGCCAGCAACAGCTTGCAGTCCTTGCCCCTTTGGTGTGGGAGCAGGTGCTGGACGTTTTCCCTTTGGGAGCTTCTCTGGCAGTGCTGAGAGCGAGCAAGGGAAAGACGTCGGCACCCTGAGGTGGCTGGCAAGCCCATAGCACCAGTGTCTGTGGGGCTGTGGAAGGGCTGCCAAGGGAAGGTGAGGGCCAGCAACAGCTTGCAGTCCTGGCCCCTTTGCTGTGGGAGCAGGCGCTGGACGTTTTCCATTTGGGAGCTTCTCTGGCAGTGCTGAGAGAAAACAAGGGAAAGACGTCGGCACCCTGAGGTGGCTGGCAAGCCCATAGCACCAGTGTCTGTGGGGCTGTGGAAGGGCTGCCAAGGGAAGGGGAGGGCCAGCAACAGCTTGCAGTCCTGGCCCCTTTGGTGTGGGAGCAGGCTCTGGACGTTTTCCATTTGGGAGCTGGACTTTCGCAGGACTGAGAGCGAGCAAGGGAAAGACGTCGGCACCCTGAGGTGGCTGGCAAGCCCATAGCACCAGTGTCTGTGGGGCTGTGGAAGGGCTGTGAAGGGAAGGTGAGGGCCAGCAACAGCTTGCAGTCCTGGCCCCTTTGGTGTGGGAGCAGGCGCTGGACGTTTTCCATTTGGGAGCTGGGCTCTGGCAGGACTGAGAGCGAGCAAGGGAAAGACGTCGGCACCCTGAGGGGTCTGGCAAGCCCATAGCACCAGTGTCTGTGGGGCTGTGGAAGGGCTGCCAAGGGAAGGTGAGGGCCAGCAACAGCTTGCTGTCCTGGCCCCTTTGGTGTGGGAGCAGGCGCTGGACGTTTTCCCTTTGGGAGCTGGGCTTTCGGAGGACTGAGAGCGAGCAAGGGAAAGACGTCGGCACCCTGAGGTGGCTGGCAAGCCCATAGCACCAGTGTCTGTGGGGCTGTGGAAGGGCTGCCAAGGGAAGGTGAGGGCCAGCAACAGCTTGCAGTCCTTGCCCCTTTGGTGTGGGAGCAGGTGCTGGACGTTTTCCCTTTGGGAGCTTCTCTGGCAGTGCTGAGAGCGAGCAAGGGAAAGACGTCGGCACCCTGAGGTGGCTGGCAAGCCCATAGCACCAGTGTCTGTGGGGCTGTGGAAGGGCTGCCAAGGGAAGGTGAGGGCCAGCAACAGCTTGCAGTCCTGGCCCCTTTGGTGTGGGAGCAGGCGCTGGATGTTTTCCCTTTGTGAGCTGGACTTTCGCAGGACTGAGAGTGAGCAAGGGAAAGACGTCGGCACCCTGAGGTGGCTGGCAAGCCCATAGCACCAGTGTCTGTGGGGCTGTGGAAGGGCTGCCAAGGGAAGGGGAGGGCCAGCAACAGCTTGCAGTCCTGGCCCCTTTGGTGTGGGAGCAGGCGCTGGACGTTTTCCATTTGGGAGCTGGGCTTTCGCAGGACTGAGAGCGAGCAAGGGAAAGACGTCGGCACCCTGAGGTGGCTGGCAAGCCCATAGCACCAGTGTCTGTGGGGCTGTGGAAGGGCTGCCAAGGGAAGGGGAGGGCCAGCAACAGCTTGCAGTCCTGGCCCCTTTGGTGTGGGAGCAGGCGCTGGACGTTTGCAATTTGGGAGCTGGGCTCTGGCAGGACTGAGAGCGAGCAAGGGAAAGACGTCGGCACCCTGAGGGGTCTGGCAAGCACATAGCACCAGTGTCTGTGGGGCTGTGGAAGGGCTGCCAAGGGAAGGTGAGGGCCAGCAACAGCTTGCAGTCCTGGCCCCTTTGGTGTGGGAGCAGGCGCTGGACGTTTTCCATTTGGGAGCTGGGCTTTCGGAGGACTGAGAGCGAGCAAGGGAAAGACGTCGGCACCCTGAGGTGGCTGGCAAGCCCATAGCACCAGTGTCTGTGGGGCTGTGGAAGGGCTGCCAAGGGAAGGTGAGGGCCAGCAACAGCTTGCAGTCCTTGCCCCTTTGGTGTGGGAGCAGGTGCTGGACGTTTTCCCTTTGGGAGCTTCTCTGGCAGTGCTGAGAGCGAGCAAGGGAAAGACGTCGGCACCCTGAGGTGGCTGGCAAGCCCATAGCACCAGTGTCTGTGGGGCTGTGGAAGGGCTGCCAAGGGAAGGGGAGGGCCAGCAACAGCTTGCAGTCCTGGCCCCTTTGGTGTGGGAGCAGGTGCTGGACGTTTTCCCTTTGGGAGCTGGGCTCTGGCAGTGCTGAGAGCGAACAAGGGAAAGACGTCGGCACCCTGAGGTGGCAGGCAAGCCCATAGCACCAGTGTCTGTGGGGCTGTGGAAGGGCTGCCAAGGGAAGGGGAGGGCCAGCAACAGCTTGCAGTCCTGGCCCCTTTGGTGTGGGAGCAGGCGCTGGACGTTTTCCATTTGGGAGCTGGGCTTTCGGAGGACTGAGAGCGAGCAAGGGAAAGACGTTGGCACCCTGAGGTGGCTGGCAAGCCCATAGCACCAGTGTCTGTGGGGCTGTGGAAGGGCTGCCAAGGGAAGGTGAGGGCCAGCAACAGCTTGCAGTCCTGGCCCCTTTGGTGTGGGAGCAGGCGCTGGACGTTTTCCCTTTGGGAGCTGGGCTCTGGCAGTGCTGAGAGCGAGCAAGGGAAAGACGTCGGCACCCTGAGGTGGCTGGCAAGCCCATAGCACCAGTGTCTGTGGGGCTGTGGAAGGGCTGCCAAGGGAAGGTGAGGGCCAGCAACAGCTTGCAGTCCTTGCCCCTTTGGTGTGGGAGCAGGTGCTGGACGTTTTCCCTTTGGGAGCTTCTCTGGCAGTGCTGAGAGCGAGCAAGGGAAAGACGTCGGCACCCTGAGGTGGCTGGCAAGCCCATAGCACCAGTGTCTGTGGGGCTGTGGAAGGGCTGCCAAGGGAAGGTGAGGGCCAGCAACAGCTTGCAGTCCTGGCCCCTTTGGTGTGGGAGCAGGCGCTGGATGTTTTCCCTTTGTGAGCTGGACTTTCGCAGGACTGAGAGTGAGCAAGGGAAAGACGTCGGCACCCTGAGGTGGCTGGCAAGCCCATAGCACCAGTGTCTGTGGGGCTGTGGAAGGGCTGCCAAGGGAAGGGGAGGGCCAGCAACAGCTTGCAGTCCTGGCCCCTTTGGTGTGGGAGCAGGCGCTGGACGTTTTCCATTTGGGAGCTGGGCTTTCAGAGGACTGAGAGCGAGCAAGGGAAAGACGTCGGCACCCTGAGGTGGCTGGCAAGCCCAGAGCGGCAGTGTCTGTGGGGCTGTGGAAGGGCTGCCAAGGGAAGGTGAGGGCCAGCAACAGCTTGCAGTCCTGGCCCCTTTGGTGTGGGAGCAGGCGCTGGACGTTTTCCATTTGGGAGCTGGGCTTTCGGAGGACTGAGAGCAAGCAAGGGAAAGACGTCGGCACCCTGAGGTGGCTGGCAAGCCCATAGCACCAGTGTCTGTGGGGCTGTGGAAGGGCTGCCAAGGGAAGGGGAGGGCCAGCAACAGCTTGCAGTCCTGGCCCCTTTGGTGTGGGAGCAGGCGCTGGACGTTTTCCCTTTGGGAGCTGGGCTCTGGCAGTGCTGAGAGCGAGCAAGGGAAAGACGTCGGCACCCTGAGGTGGCTGGCAAGCCCATAGCACCAGTGTCTGTGGGGCTGTGGAAGGGCTGCCAAGGGAAGGGGAGGGCCAGCAACAGCTTGCAGTCCTGGCCCCTTTGGTGTGGGAGCAGGCGCTGGACGTTTTCCATTTGGGAGCTGGGCTGTGGCAGGACTGAGAGCGAGCAAGGGAAAGACGTCGGCACCCTGAGGTGGCTGGCAAGCCCATAGCACCAGTGTCTGTGGGGCTGTGGAAGGGCTGCCAAGGGAAGGTGAGGGCCAGCAACAGCTTGCAGTCCTGGCCCCTTTGGTGTGGGAGCAGGCGCTGGACGTTTTCCCTTTGGGAGCTGGGCTCTGGCAGTGCTGAGAGCGAGCAAGGGAAAGACGTCGGCACCCTGAGGTGGCTGGCAAGCCCATAGCGGCAGTGTCTGTGGGGCTGTGGAAGGGCTGCCAAGGGAAGGGGAGGGCCAGCAACAGCTTGCAGTCCTGGCCCCTTTGGTGTGGGAGCAGGCGCTGGACGTTTTCCCTTTGGGAGCTGGGCTTTCGGAGGACTGAGAGCGAGCAAGGGAAAGACGTTGGCACCCTGAGGTGGCTGGCAAGCCCATAGCACCAGTGTCTGTGGGGCTGTGGAAGGGCTGCCAAGGGAAGGTGAGGGCCAGCAACAGCTTGCAGTCCTGGCCCCTTTGGTGTGGGAGCAGGCGCTGGACGTTTTCCCTTTCGGAGCTGGGCTTTCGGAGGACTGAGAGCGAGCAAGGGAAAGACGTCGGCACCCTGAGGTGGCTGGAAGCCTATAGCACCAATGTCTGTGGGGCTGTGGAAGGGCTGCCAAGGGAAGGGGAGGGCCAGCAACAGCTTGCAGTCCTGGCCCCTTTGGTGTGGGAGCAGGCGCTGGTCGTTTTCCATTTGGGAGCTGGGCTCTGGCAGTGCTGAGAGCGAGCAAGGGAAAGACGTCGGCACCCTGAGGTGGCTGGCAAGCCCATAGCACCAGTGTCTGTGGGGCTGTGGAAGGGCTGCCAAGGGAAGGGGAGGGCCAGCAACAGCTTGCAGTCCTGGCCCCTTTGGTGTGGGAGCAGGCGCTGGACATTTTCCCTTTGGGAGCTGGGCTCTGGCAGGACTGAGAGCGAGCAAGGGAAAGACGTCGGCACCATGAGGTGGCTGGCAACCCATAGCACCAATGTCTGTGTGGCTGTGGAAGGGCTGCCAAGGGAAGGTGAGGGCCAGCAACAGCTTGCAGTCCTGGCCCCTTTGGTGTGGGAGCAGGCGCTGGTCGTTTTCCATTTGGGAGCTGGGCTCTGGCAGTGCTGAGAGCGAGCAAGGGAAAGACGTCGGCACCCTGAGGTGGCTGGCAAGCCCATAGCACCAGTGTCTGTGGGGCTGTGGATGGGCTGCCAAGGGAAGGTGAGGGCCAGCAACAGCTTGCAGTCCTGGCCCCTTTGGTGTGGGAGCAGACGCTGGACGTTTTCCATTTGGGAGCTGGGCTCTGGCAGGACTGAGAGCGAGCAAGGGAAAGACGTCGGCACCCTGAGGTGGCTGGCAACCCATAGCACCAATGTCTGTGTGGCTGTGGAAGGGCTGCCAAGGGAAGGGGAGGGCCAGCAACAGCTTGCAGTCCTGGCCCCTTTGGTGTGGGAGCAGGCGCTGGACGTTTTCCCTTTGGGAGCTGGGCTTTCGGAGGACTGAGAGCGAGCAAGGGAAAGACGTCGGCACCCTGAGGTGGCTGGCAAGCCCATAGCACCAGTGTCTGTGGGGCTGTGGAAGGGCTGCCAAGGGAAGGGGAGGGCCAGCAACAGCTTGCAGTCCTGGCCCCTTTGGTGTGGGAGCAGGCGCTGGACGTTTTCCCTTTGGGAGCTGGGCTCTGGCAGTGCTGAGAGCGAGCAAGGGAAAGACGTCGGCACCCTGAGGTGGCTGGCAAGCCCATAGCACCAGTGTCTGTGGGGCTGTGGAAGGGCTGCCAAGGGAAGGGGAGGGCCAGCAACAGCTTGCAGTCCTTGCCCCTTTGGTGTGGGAGCAGGCGCTGGACGTTTTCCCTTTGGGAGCTGGGCTTTCGGAGGACTGAGAGCGAGCAAGGGAAAGACGTCGGCACCCTGAGGTGGCTGGGAAGCCCAGAGCGGCAGTGTCTGTGGGGCTGTGGAAGGGCTGCCAAGGGAAGGTGAGGGCCAGCAACAGCTTGCAGTCCTGGCCCCTTTGGTGTGGGAGCAGGCGCTGGACGTTTTCCCTTTGGGAGCTGGGCTTTCGGAGGAGTGAGAGCAAGCAAGGGAAAGACGTCGGCACCCTGAGGTGGCTGGCAAGCCCATAGCACCAGTGTCTGTGGGGCTGTGGAAGGGCTGCCAAGGGAAGGGGAGGGCCAGCAACAGCTTGCAGTCCTGGCCCCTTTGCTGTGGGAGCAGGCGCTGGACGTTTTCCATTTGGGAGCTGGGCTTTCGGAGGACTGAGAGCGAGCAAGGGAAAGACGTCGGCACCCTGAGGTGGCTGGGAAGCCCAGAGCGGCAGTGTCTGTGGGGCTGTGGAAGGGCTGCCAAGGGAAGGGGAGGGCCAGCAACAGCTTGCAGTCCTGGCCCCTTTGGTGTGGGAGCAGGCGCTGGACGTTTTCCCTTTGGGAGCTGGGCTCTGGCAGGACTGAGAGCGAGCAAGGGAAAGACGTCGGCACCCTGAGGTGGCTGGCAAGCCCATAGCACCAGTGTCTGTGGGTCTGTGGAAGGGCTGCCAAGGGAAGGTGAGGGCCAGCAACAGCTTGCAGTCCTGGCCCCTTTGGTGTGGGAGCAGGCGCTGGACGTTTTCCCTTTGGGAGCTGGGCTCTGGCAGTGCTGAGAGCGAGCAAGGGAAAGACGTCGGCACCCTGAGGTGGCTGGCAAGCCCATAGCACCAGTGTCTGTGTGGCTGTGGAAGGGCTGCCAAGGGAAGGGGAGGGCCAGCAACAGCTTGCAGTCCTGGCCCCTTTGGTGTGGGAGCAGGCGCTGAACGTTTTCCATTTGGGAGCTGGGCTTTCGCAGGACTGAGAGCGAGCAAGGGAAAGACGTTGGCACCCTGAGGTGGCTGGCAAGCTCAGAGCGGCAGTGTCTGTGTGGCTGTGGAAGGGCTGCCAAGGGAAGGTGAGGGCCAGCAACAGCTTGCAGTCCTGGCCCCTTTGCTGTGGGAGCAGGCGCTGGTCGTTTTCCATTTGGGAGCTGGGCTCTGGCAGTGCTGAGAGCGAGCAAGGGAAAGACGTCAGCACCCTGAGGTGTCTGGCAAGCCCATAGCGCCAGTGTCTGTGGGGCTGTGGAAGGGCTGCCAAGGGAAGGTGAGGGCCAGCAACAGCTTGCAGTCCTGGCCCCTTTGGTGTGGGAGCAGGCGCTGGACGTTTTCCCTTTGGGAGCTGGGCTCTGGCAGTGCTGAGAGCGAGCAAGGGAAAGACGTCGGCACCCTGAGGTGGCTGGCAAGCCCATAGCACCAGTGTCTGTGGGGCTGTGGAAGGGCTGCCAAGGGAAGGGGAGGGCCAGCAACAGCTTGCAGTCCTGGCCCCTTTGGTGTGGGAGCAGGCGCTGGACGTTTTCCATTTGGGAGCTGGGCTTTCGGAGGACTGAGAGCGAGCAAGGGAAAGACGTCGGCACCCTGAGGTGGCTGGGAAGCCCAGAGCAGCAGTGTCTGTGGGGCTGTGGAAGGGCTGCCAAGGGAAGGTGAGGGCCAGCAACAGCTTGCAGTCCTGGCCCCTTTCGTGTGGGAGCAGGCGCTGGACGTTTTCCATTTGGGAGCTGGGCTCTTGCAGTGCTGAGAGCGAGCAAGGGAAAGACGTCGGCACCCTGAGGTGGCTGGGAAGCCCATAGCACCAGTGTCTGTGGGGCTGTGGAAGGGCTGCCAAGGGAAGGGGAGGGCCAGCAACAGCTTGCAGTCCTGGCCCCTTTGGTGTGGGAGCAGGCGCTGGACGTTTTCCCTTTTGGAGCTGGGCTCTGGCAGTGCTGAGAGCGAGCAATGGACAGACGTCGGCACCCTGAGGTGGCTGGCAAGCCCATAGCACCAGTGTCTGTGGGGCTGTGGAAGGGCTGCGAAGGGAAGGTGAGGGCCAGCAACAGCTTGCAGTCCTGGCCCCTTTGGTGTGGGAGCAGGCGCTGGACGTTTTCCCTTTTGGAGCTGGGCTCTGGCAGGACTGAGAGCGAGCAAGGGAAAGACGTCGGCACCCTGAGGTGGCTGGCAAGCCCATAGCACCAGTGTCTGTGGGTCTGTGGAAGGGCTGCCAAGGGAAGGGGAGGGCCAGCAACAGCTTGCAGTCCTGGCCCCTTTGGTGTGGGAGCAGGCGCTGGACGTTTTCCCTTTGGGAGCTGGGCTCTGGCAGTGCTGAGAGCGAGCAAGGGAAAGACGTCGGCACCCTGAGGTGGCTGGCAAGCCCATAGCACCAGTGTCTGTGGGGCTGTGGAAGGGCTGCCAAAGGGAAGGGGAGGGCCAGCAACAGCTTGCAGTCCTGGCCCCTTTGGTGTGGGAGCAGGCGCTGGACGTTTTCCATTTGGGAGCTGGGCTTTCGGAGGACTGAGAGCGAGCAAGGGAAAGACGTCGGCACCCTGAGGTGGCTGGCAAGCCCATAGCACCAGTGTCTGTGGGGCTGTGGAAGGGCTGCCAAGGGAAGGGGAGGGCCAGAAACAGCTTGCAGTCCTGGCCCCTTTGCTGTGGGAGCAGGCGCTAGACGTTTTCCCTTTGGGAGCTGGCCTCTGGCTGTGCTGAGAGCGAGCATGGGAAAGACGTTGGCACCCTGAGGTGGCAGGCAAGGTCAGAGCGGCAGTGTCTGTGGGGCTGTGGAAGGGCTGCCAAGGGAAGGGGAGGGCCAGCAACAGCTTGCAGTCCTGGCCCCTTTGGTGTGGGAGCAGGCGCTGGACGTTTTCCATTTGGGAGCTGGGCTTTCGCAGGACTGAGAGCGAGCAAGGGAAAGACGTCGGCACCCTGAGATGGCTGGCAATCTCAGAGCGGCAGTGTCTGTGGGGCTGTGGAAGGGCTGCCAAGGGAAGGTGAGGGCCAGCAACAGCTTGCAGTCCTGGCCCCTTTGCTGTGGGAGCAGGCGCTGGACGTTTTCCCTTTTGGAGCTGGGCTCTGGCAGTGCTGAGAGCGAGCAAGGGAAAGACGTCGGCACCCTGAGGTGGCTGGCAAGCCCATAGCACCAGTGTCTGTGGGGCTGTGGAAGGGCTGCCAAGGGAAGGGGAGGGCCAGCAACAGCTTGCAGTCCTGGCCCCTTTGGTGTGGGAGCAGGCGCTGGACGTTTTCCCTTTTGGAGCTGGGCTCTGGCAGGACTGAGAGCGAGCAAGGGAAAGACGTCGGCACCCTGAGGTGGCTGGCAAGCCCATAGCACCAGTGTCTGTGGGTCTGTGGAAGGGCTGCCAAGGGAAGGTGAGGGCCAGCAACAGCTTGCAGTCCTGGCCCCTTTGGTGTGGGAGCAGGCGCTGGACGTTTTCCATTTGGGAGCTGGGCTCTGGCAGTGCTGAGAGCGAGCAAGGGAAAGACGTCGGCACCCTGAGGTGGCTGGCAAGCCCATAGCACCAGTGTCTGTGGGGCTGTGGAAGGGCTGCCAAGGGAAGGGGAGGGCCAGCAACAGCTTGCAGTCCTGGCCCCTTTGGTGTGGGAGCAGGCGCTGAACGTTTTCCCTTTTGGAGCTGGGCTCTGGCAGGACTGAGAGCGAGCAAGGGAAAGACGTCGGCACCCTGAGGTGGCTGGCAAGCCCATAGCACCAGTGTCTGTGGGTCTGTGGAAGGGCTGCCAAGGGAAGGGGAGGGCCAGCAACAGCTTGCAGTCCTGGCCCCTTTGGTGTGGGAGCAGGCGCTGGACGTTTTCCATTTGGGAGCTGGGCTTTCGGAGGACTGAGAGCGAGCAAGGGAAAGACGTCGGCACCCTGAGGTGGCTGGGAAGCCCAGAGCGGCAGTGTCTGTGGGGCTGTGGAAGGGCTGCCAAGGGAAGGGGAGGGCCAGCAACAGCTTGCAGTCCTGGCCCCTTTGGTGTGGGAGCAGGCGCTGGACGTTTTCCCTTTGGGAGCTGGGCTCTGGCAGGACTGAGAGCGAGCAAGGGAAAGACGTCGGCACCCTGAGGTGGCTGGCAAGCCCATAGCACCAGTGTCTGTGGGTCTGTGGAAGGGCTGCCAAGGGAAGGTGAGGGCCAGCAACAGCTTGCAGTCCTGGCACCTTTGGTGTGGGAGCAGGCGCTGGACGTTTTCCCTTTGGGAGCTGGGCTCTGGCAGTGCTGAGAGCGAGCAAGGGAAAGACGTCGGCACCCTGAGGTGGCTGGCAAGCCCATAGCACCAGTGTCTGTGTGGCTGTGGAAGGGCTGCCAAGGGAAGGGGAGGGCCAGCAACAGCTTGCAGTCCTGGCCCCTTTGGTGTGGGAGCAGGCGCTGAACGTTTTCCATTTGGGAGCTGGGCTTTCGCAGGACTGAGAGCGAGCAAGGGAAAGACGTTGGCACCCTGAGGTGGCTGGCAAGCTCAGAGCGGCAGTGTCTGTGTGGCTGTGGAAGGGCTGCCAAGGGAAGGTGAGGGCCAGCAACAGCTTGCAGTCCTGGCCCCTTTGGTGTGGGAGCACGCGCTGGTCGTTTTCCCTTTGGGAGCTGGGCTCTGGCAGTGCTGAGAGCGAGCAAGGGAAAGACGTCAGCACCCTGAGGTGTCTGGCAAGCCCATAGCGCCAGTGTCTGTGGGGCTGTGGAAGGGCTGCCAAGGGAAGGTGAGGGCCAGCAACAGCTTGCAGTCCTGGCCCCTTTGGTGTGGGAGCAGGCGCTGGACGTTTTCCCTTTGGGAGCTGGGCTCTGGCAGTGCTGAGAGCGAGCAAGGGAAAGACGTCGGCACCCTGAGGTGGCTGGCAAGCCCATAGCACCAGTGTCTGTGCGGCTGTGGAAGGGCTGCCAAGGGAAGGGGAGGGCCAGCAACAGCTTGCAGTCCTGGCCCCTTTGGTGTGGGAGCAGGCGCTGGACGTTTTCCATTTGGGAGCTGGGCTTTCGGAGGACTGAGAGCGAGCAAGGGAAAGACGTCGGCACCCTGAGGTGGCTGGGAAGCCCAGAGCAGCAGTGTCTGTGGGGCTGTGGAAGGGCTGCCAAGGGAAGGTGAGGGCCAGCAACAGCTTGCAGTCCTGGCCCCTTTCGTGTGGGAGCAGGCGCTGGACGTTTTCCATTTGGGAGCTGGGCTCTTGCAGTGCTGAGAGCGAGCAAGGGAAAGACGTCGGCACCCTGAGGTGGCTGGGAAGCCCATAGCACCAGTGTCTGTGGGGCTGTGGAAGGGCTGCCAAGGGAAGGGGAGGGCCAGCAACAGCTTGCAGTCCTGGCCCCTTTGGTGTGGGAGCAGGCGCTGGACGTTTTCCCTTTTGGAGCTGGGCTCTGGCAGTGCTGAGAGCGAGCAATGGACAGACGTCGGCACCCTGAGGTGGCTGGGAAGCCCATAGCACCAGTGTCTGTGGGGCTGTGGAAGGGCTGCCAAGGGAAGGGGAGGGCCAGCAACAGCTTGCAGTCCTGGCCCCTTTGGTGTGGGAGCAGGCGCTGGACGTTTTCCCTTTTGGAGCTGGGCTCTGGCAGGACTGAGAGCGAGCAAGGGAAAGACGTCGGCACCCTGAGGTGGCTGGCAAGCCCATAGCACCAGTGTCTGTGGGTCTGTGGAAGGGCTGCCAAGGGAAGGGGAGGGCCAGCAACAGCTTGCAGTCCTGGCCCCTTTGGTGTGGGAGCAGGCGCTGGACGTTTTCCCTTTGGGAGCTGGGCTCTGGCAGTGCTGAGAGCGAGCAAGGGAAAGACGTCGGCACCCTGAGGTGGCTGGCAAGCCCATAGCACCAGTGTCTGTGGGGCTGTGGAAGGGCTGCCAAAGGGAAGGGGAGGGCCAGCAACAGCTTGCAGTCCTGGCCCCTTTGGTGTGGGAGCAGGCGCTGGACGTTTTCCATTTGGGAGCTGGGCTTTCGGAGGACTGAGAGCGAGCAAGGGAAAGACGTCGGCACCCTGAGGTGGCTGGCAAGCCCATAGCACCAGTGTCTGTGGGGCTGTGGAAGGGCTGCCAAGGGAAGGGGAGGGCCAGAAACAGCTTGCAGTCCTGGCCCCTTTGCTGTGGGAGCAGGCGCTAGACGTTTTCCCTTTGGGAGCTGGCCTCTGGCTGTGCTGAGAGCGAGCATGGGAAAGACGTTGGCACCCTGAGGTGGCAGGCAAGGTCAGAGCGGCAGTGTCTGTGGGGCTGTGGAAGGGCTGCCAAGGGAAGGGGAGGGCCAGCAACAGCTTGCAGTCCTGGCCCCTTTGGTGTGGGAGCAGGCGCTGGACGTTTTCCATTTGGGAGCTGGGCTTTCGCAGGACTGAGAGCGAGCAAGGGAAAGACGTCGGCACCCTGAGATGGCTGGCAATCTCAGAGCGGCAGTGTCTGTGGGGCTGTGGAAGGGCTGCCAAGGGAAGGTGAGGGCCAGCAACAGCTTGCAGTCCTGGCCCCTTTGCTGTGGGAGCAGGCGCTGGACGTTTTCCCTTTTGGAGCTGGGCTCTGGCAGTGCTGAGAGCGAGCAAGGGAAAGACGTCGGCACCCTGAGGTGGCTGGCAAGCCCATAGCACCAGTGTCTGTGGGGCTGTGGAAGGGCTGCCAAGGGAAGGGGAGGGCCAGCAACAGCTTGCAGTCCTGGCCCCTTTGGTGTGGGAGCAGGCGCTGGACGTTTTCCCTTTTGGAGCTGGGCTCTGGCAGGACTGAGAGCGAGCAAGGGAAAGACGTCGGCACCCTGAGGTGGCTGGCAAGCCCATAGCACCAGTGTCTGTGGGTCTGTGGAAGGGCTGCCAAGGGAAGGTGAGGGCCAGCAACAGCTTGCAGTCCTGGCCCCTTTGGTGTGGGAGCAGGCGCTGGACGTTTTCCATTTGGGAGCTGGGCTCTGGCAGTGCTGAGAGCGAGCAAGGGAAAGACGTCGGCACCCTGAGGTGGCTGGCAAGCCCATAGCACCAGTGTCTGTGGGGCTGTGGAAGGGCTGCCAAGGGAAGGGGAGGGCCAGCAACAGCTTGCAGTCCTGGCCCCTTTGGTGTGGGAGCAGGCGCTGAACGTTTTCCCTTTTGGAGCTGGGCTCTGGCAGGACTGAGAGCGAGCAAGGGAAAGACGTCGGCACCCTGAGGTGGCTGGCAAGCCCATAGCACCAGTGTCTGTGGGTCTGTGGAAGGGCTGCCAAGGGAAGGGGAGGGCCAGCAACAGCTTGCAGTCCTGGCCCCTTTGGTGTGGGAGCAGGCGCTGGACGTTTTCCCTTTGGGAGCTGGGCTCTGGCAGTGCTGAGAGCGAGCAAGGGAAAGACGTCGGCACCCTGAGGTGGCTGGCAAGCCCATAGCACCAGTGTCGGTGGGGCTGTGCAAGGGCTGCCACGGGAAGGCGAGGGCCAGCAACACCTGGGAGTCCTGGCACCTTTGGTGTGGGAGCAGGCGCTGGACGTTTGCAATTTGGGAGTTGGGCTCTGGCGGCGGCGCTGAGAGCGAGCAAGGCAACAACGTCGGCACCCTGACCTGGCTGGCAAGCCCAGAGCCCCCGTGTCGGTGGGGCTGTGGAAGGGCTGCCACGGGAAGGCGAGGGCCAGCAAGAACTGGGAGTCCTGGCACCTTTGGTGTGGGAGCAGGCGCTGGACGTTTGCAATTTGGGAGCTGGGCTCTGGCGGCGGCGCTGAGAGCGAGCAAGGCAACAACGTCGGCACCCTGCGCTGGCTGGCAAGCTCTGAGCCCCAGTGTCTGTGCGGCTGTGGAAGGGCTGCCACGGGAAGGCAAGGGCCAGCAACAACTGGGAGTCCTGGCACCTTTGGTGTGGGAGCAGGCGCTGGACGTTTGCAATTTGGGAGCTGGGCTCTGGCGGCGGCGCTGAGAGCGAGCAAGGCAACAACGTCGGCACCCTGACCTGGCTGGCAAGCCCGGAGCCCCAGTGTCGGTGGGGCTGTGGAAGGGCTGCCACGGGAAGGCGAGGGCCAGCAACACCTGGGAGTCCTGGCACCTTTGGTGTGGGAGCAGGCGCTGGACGTTTGCAATTTGGGAGCTGGGCTCTGGCGGCGGCACTGAGAGCGAGCAAGGCAACAACGTCGGCACCCTGACCTGGCTGGCAAGCCCAGAGCCCCAGTGTCAGTGGGGCTGTGGAAGGGCTGCCACGGGAAGGCGAGGGCCAGCAACACCTGGGAGTCCTGGCACCTTTGGTGTGGGAGCAGGCGCTGGACGTTTGCAATTTGGGAGCTGGGCTCTGGCGGCGGCACTGAGAGCGAGCAAGGCAACAACGTCGGCACCCTGACCTGGCTGGCAAGCCCGGAGCCCCAGTGTCGGTGGGGCTGTGGAAGGGCTGCCACGGGAAGGCGAGGGCCAGCAACAACTGGGAGTCCTGGCACCTTTGGTGTGGGAGCAGGCGCTGGACGTTTGCAATTTGGGAGCTGGGCTCTGGCGGCGGCGCTGAGAGCGAGCAAGGCAACAACATCGGCACCCTGACCTGGCTGGCAAGCCCGGAGCCCCAGTGTCGGTGGGGCTGTGCAAGGGCTGCCACGGGAAGGCGAGGGCCAGCAACACCTGGGAGTCCTGGCACCTTTGGTGTGGGAGCAGGCGCTGGACGTTTGCAATTTGGGAGCTGGGCTCTGGCAGTGCTGAGAGCGAGCAAGGGACAGACGTCGGCACCCTGAGGTGGCTGGCAAGCCCATAGCACCAGTGTCTGTGGGGCTGTGGAAGGGCTGCCAAGGGAAGGGGAGGGCCAGCAACAGCTTGCAGTCCTGGCCCCTTTGGTGTGGGAGCAGGCGCTGGACGTTTTCCCTTTTGGAGCTGGGCTCTGGCAGGACTGAGAGCGAGCAAGGGAAAGACGTCGGCACCCTGAGGTGGCTGGCAAGCCCATAGCACCAGTGTCTGTGGGTCTGTGGAAGGGCTGCCAAGGGAAGGGGAGGGCCAGCAACAGCTTGCAGTCCTGGCCCCTTTGGTGTGGGAGCAGGCGCTGGACGTTTTCCCTTTGGGAGCTGGGCTCTGGCAGTGCTGAGAGCGAGCAAGGGAAAGACGTCGGCACCCTGAGGTGGCTGGCAAGCCCATAGCACCAGTGTCTGTGGGGCTGTGGAAGGGCTGCCAAGGGAAGGGGAGGGCCAGCAACAGCTTGCAGTCCTGGCCCCTTTGGTGTGGGAGCAGGCGCTGGACGTTTTCCATTTGGGAGCTGGGCTTTCGCAGGACTGAGAGCGAGCAAGGGAAAGACGTTGGCACCCTGAGGTGGCTGGCAAGCCCATAGCACCAATGTATGTGGGGCTGTGGTAGGGCTGCGAAGGGAAGGGGAGGGCCAGCAACAGCTTGCAGTCCTGTCCCCTTTGGTGTGGGAGCAGGCGCTGGTCGTTTTCCTTTTGGGAGGTGGGTTTCGGAGGACCTAGAGCAAGCAAGGGAAAGACGTCGGCACCCTGAGGTGGCTGGCAAGCCCATAGCACCAGTGTCTGTGGGGCTGTGGAAGGGCTGCCAAGGGAAGGGGAGGGCCAGCAACAGCTTGCAGTCCTGGCCCCTTTGGTGTGGGAGCAGGCGCTGGACGTTTTCCATTTGGGAGCTGGGCTTTCACAGGACTGAGAGCGAGCAAGGGAAAGACGTCGGCACCCTGAGGTGGCTGGCAAGCCCATAGCACCAGTGTCTGTGGGGCTGTGGAAGGGCTGCCAAGGGAAGGGGAGGGCCAGAAACAGCTTGCAGTCCTGGCCCCTTTGCTGTGGGAGCAGGCGCTAGACGTTTGCAATTTGGGAGCTGGCCTCTGGCTGTGCTGAGAGCGAGCATGGGAAAGACGTTGGCACCCTGAGGTGGCAGGCAAGGTCAGAGCGGCAGTGTCTGTGGGGCTGTGGAAGGGCTGCCAAGGGAAGGGGAGGGCCAGCAACAGCTTGCAGTCCTGGCCCCTTTGCTGTGGGAGCAGGCGCTGGACGTTTTCCCTTTTGGAGCTGGGCTCTGGCAGTGCTGAGAGCGAGCAAGGGAAAGACGTCGGCACCCTGAGGTGGCTGGGAAGCCCATAGCACCAGTGTCTGTGGGGCTGTGGAAGGGCTGCCAAGGGAAGGGGAGGGCCAGCAACAGCTTGCAGTCCTGGCCCCTTTGGTGTGGGAGCAGGCGCTGGACGTTTTCCATTTGGGAGCTGGGCTTTTGGAGGACTGAGAGCGAGCAAGGGAAAGACGTCGGCACCCTGAGGTGGCTGGCAAGCCCATAGCACCAGTGTCTGTGGGTCTGTGGAAGGGCTGCCAAGGGAAGGTGAGGGCCAGCAACAGCTTGCAGTCCTGGCCCCTTTGGTGTGGGAGCAGGCGCTGGACGTTTGCAATTTGGGAGCTGGGCTCTGGCGGCGGCGCTGAGAGCGAGCAAGGCAACAATGTCGGCACCCTGACCTGGCTGGCAACCTCTGAGCCCCAGTGTCTGTGCGGCTGTGGAAGGGCTGCCACGGGAAGGCAAGGGCCAGCAACAACTGGGAGTCCTGGCACCTTTGGTGTGGGAGCAGGCGCTGGACGTTTGCAATTTGGGAGCTGGGCTCTGGCGGCGGCGCTGAGAGCGAGCAAGGCAACAACGTCGGCACCCTGACCTGGCTGGCAAGCCCGGAGCCCCAGTGTCGGTGGGGCTGTGGAAGGGCTGCCACGGGAAGGCGAGGGCCAGCAACACCTGGGAGTCCTGGCACCTTTGGTGTGGGAGCAGGCGCTGGACGTTTGCAATTTGGGAGCTGGGCTCTGGCGGCGGCACTGAGAGCGAGCAAGGCAACAACATCGGCACCCTGACCTGGCTGGCAAGCCCGGAGCCCGAGTGTCGGTGGGGCTGTGCAAGGGCTGCCAAGTGAAGGCGAGGGCCAGCAACACCTGGGAGTCCTGGCACCTTTGGTGTGGGAGCAGGCGCTGGACGTTCGCAATTTGGGAGCTGGGCTCTGGCGGTGGCACAGAGAGCGAGCAAGGCAACAACGTCGGCACCCTGCGCTGGCTGGCAACCTCTGAGCCCCAGTGTCTGTGCGGCTGTGGAAGGGCTGCCACGGGAAGGCAAGGGCCAGCAACACCTGGGAGTCCTGGCACCTTTAGTGTGGGAGCAGGCGCTGGACGTTTGCAATTTGGGAGCTGGGCTCTGGCGGCGGCGCTGAGAGCGAGCAAGGCAACAACATCGGCACCCTGACCTGGCTGGCAAGCTCTGAGCCCCAGTGTCGGTGGGGCTGTGGAAGGGCTGCCACGGGAAGGCGAGGGCCAGCAACACCTGGGAGTCCTGGCACCTTTGGTGTGGGAGCAGGCGCTGGACGTTTGCAATTTGGGAGCTGGGCTCTGGCGGCGGCACTGAGAGCGAGCAAGGCAACAACATCGTCACCTGCGCTGGCTGGCAAGCCCGGAGCCCCAGTGTCGGTGGGGCTGTGGAAGGGCTGCCACGGGAAGGCGAGGGCCAGCAACACCTGGGAGTCCTGGCACCTTAGGTGTGGGAGCAGGCGCTGGACGTTTGCAATTTGGGAGCTGGGCTCTGGCGGCGACGCTGAGAGCGAGCAAGGCAACAACGTCGGCACCCTGCGTTGGCTGGCAAGTCCGGAGCCCCAGTGTCGGTGGGGCTGTGGAAGGGCTGCCACGGGAAGGCGAGGGCCAGCAACACCTGGGAGTCCTGGCACCTTTCGTGTGGGAGCAGGCGCTGGACGTTTGCAATTTGGGAGCTGGGCTCTGGCAGCGGCGCTGAGAGCGAGCAAGGCAACAACATCGTCACCTGCGCTGGCTGGCAAGCCCGGAGCCCCAGTGTCGGTGGGGCTGTGGAAGGGCTGCCACGGGAAGGCGAGGGCCAGCAACACCTGGGAGTCCTGGCACCTTAGGTGTGGGAGCAGGCGCTGGACGTTTGCAATTTGGGAGCTGGGCTCTGGCGGCGACGCTGAGAGCGAGCAAGGCAACAACGTCGGCACCCTGCGCTGGCTGGCATGTCCGGAGCCCCAGTGTCGGTGGGGCTGTGGAAGGGCTGCCACGGGAAGGCGAGGGCCAGCAACACCTGGGAGTCCTGGCACCTTTCATGTGGGAGCAGGCGCTGGACGTTTGCAATTTGGGAGCTGGGCTCTGGCGGCGGCGCTGAGAGCGAGCAAGGCAACAACGTCGGCACCCGGACCTGGCTGGCAATCCCGGAGCCCCCGTGTCGGTGGGGCTGTGGAAGGGCTGCCACGGGAAGACAAGGGCCAGCAACACCTGGGAGTCCTGGCACCTTTGGTGTGGGAGCAGGCGCTGGACGTTTGCAATTTGGGAGCTGGGCTCTGGCGGCGGCGCTGAGAGCGAGCAAGGCAACAATGTTGGCACCCTGACCTGGCTGGCAAGCTCTGAGCCCCAGTGTCTGTGCGGCTGTGAAGGGCTGCCACGGGAAGGCAAGGGCCAGCAACAACTGGGAGTCCTGGCACCTTTGGTGTGGGAGCAGGCGCTGGACGTTTGCAATTTGGGAGCTGGGCTCTGGCGGCGGCGCTGAGAGCGAGCAAGGAAAGTACGTCGGCATCCTACGCTGGCTGGCAAGCCCGGAACCCCAGTGTCGGTGGGGCTGTGGAAGGGCTGCCACGGGAAGGCGAGGGCCAGCAACACCTGGGAGTCCTGGCACCTTTGGTGTGGGAGCAGGCGCTGGACGTTTGCAATTTGGGAGCTGGGCTGTGGCGGCGGCGCTGAGAGCGAGCAAGGCAACAACGTCGGCACCCTGACCTGGCTGGCAAGCCCAGAGCCCCAGTGTCGGTGGGGCTGTGGAAGGGCTGCCACGGGAAGGCGAGGGCCAGCAACAACTGGGAGTCCTGGTACCTTTGGTGTGGGAGCAGGCGCTGGACGTTTGCAATTTGGGAGCTGGGCTCTGGCGGCGGCACTGAGAGCGAGCAAGGCAACAATGTCGGCACCCTGCGCTGGCTGGCAACCTCTGAGCCCCAGTGTCTGTGCGGCTGTGGAAGGGCTGCCACGGGAAGGCGAGGGCCAGCAACAACTGGGAGTCCTGGCACCTTTGGTGTGGGAGCAGGCGCTGGACGTTTGCAATTTGGGAGCTGGGCTCTGGCGGCGGCGCTGAGAGCGAGCAAGGCAACAACGTCGGCACCCTGACCTGGCTGGCAAGCCCGGAGCCCCAGTGTCGGTGGGGCTGTGCAAGGGCTGCCACGGGAAGGCGAGGGCCAGCAACACCTGGGAGTCCTGGCACCTTTGGTGTGGGAGCAGGCGCTGGACGTTTGCAATTTGGGAGCTGGGCTCTGGCGGCGGCACTGAGAGCGAGCAAGGCAACAACGTCGGCACCCTGCGCTGGCTGGCAAGCCCAGAGCCCCAGTGTCGGTGGGGCTGTGGAAGGGCTGCCACGGGAAGGCGAGGGCCAGCAACACCTGGGAGTCCTGGCACCTTTGGTGTGGGAGCAGGCGCTGGACGTTTGCAATTTGGGAGCTGGGCTCTGGCGGCGGCACTGAGAGCGAGCAAGGCAACAACGTCGGCACCCTGACCTGGCTGGCAAGCCCGGAGCCCCAGTGTCGGTGGGGCTGTGGAAGGGCTGCCACGGGAAGGCGAGGGCCAGCAACACCTCGGAGTCATGGCACCTTTGGTGTGGGAGCAGGCGCTGGACGTTTGCAATTTGGGAGCTGGGCTCTGGCGGCGGCGCTGAGAGCGAGCAAGGCAACAACATCGGCACCCTGACCTGGCTGGCAAGCCCGGAGCCCCAGTGTCGGTGGGGCTGTGCAAGGGCTGCCACGGGAAGGCGAGGGCCAGCAACACCTGGGAGTCCTGGCACCTTTGGTGTGGGAGCAGGCGCTGGACGTTTGCAATTTGGGAGCTGGGCTCTGGCGGCGGCGCTGAGAGCGAGCAAGGCAACAACATCGGCACCCTGACCTGGCTGGCAATCCCGGAGCCCCAGTGTCGGTGGGGCTGTGCAAGGGCTGCCAAGTGAAGGCGAGGGCCAGCAACACCTGGGAGTCCTGGCACCTTTGGTGTGGGAGCAGGCGCTGGACGTTCGCAATTTGGGAGCTGGGCTCTGGCAGCGGCACAGAGAGCGAGCAAGGCAACAACGTCGGCACCCTGCGCTGGCTGGCAATCCCGGAGCCCCAGTCTCTGTGCAGCTGTGGAAGGGCTGCCACGGGAAGGCAAGGGCCAGCAACA
This sequence comes from Aptenodytes patagonicus, assembly GCF_965638725.1. Classification (NCBI taxonomy): domain Eukaryota; kingdom Metazoa; phylum Chordata; class Aves; order Sphenisciformes; family Spheniscidae; genus Aptenodytes; species Aptenodytes patagonicus. Next base: position 456,195 of record NW_027472013.1, read on the forward strand.
CCTGGGAGTCCTGGCACGTTTGGTGTGGGAGCAGGCGCTGGACGTTTGCAATTTGGGAGCTGGGCACTGGCGGCGGCGCTGAGAGCGAGCAAGGCAACAACGTCGGCACCCTGACCTGGCTGGCAAGCTCTGAGCCCCAGTGTCGGTGGGGCTGTGCAAGGGCTGCCACGGGAAGGCGAGGGCCAGCAACACCTGGGAGTCCTGGCACCTTTGGTGTGGGAGCAGGCGCTGGACATTTGCAATTTGGGAGCTGGGCTCTGGCGGCGGCACTGAGAGCGAGCAAGGCAACAACATCGTCACCTGCGCTGGCTGGCAAGCCCGGAGCCCCAGTGTCGGTGGGGCTGTGCAAGGGCTGCCACGGGAAGGCGAGGGCCAGCAACACCTGGGAGTCCTGGCACCTTAGGTGTGGGAGCAGGCGCTGGACGTTTGCAATTTGGGAGCTGGGCTCTGGCGGCGACGCTGAGAGCGAGCAAGGCAACAACGTCGGCACCCTGCGTTGGCTGGCAAGCCCACAGCCCCAGTGTCGGTGGGGCTGTGGAAGGGCTGCCACGGGAAGGCGAGGGCCAGCAACACCTGGGAGTCCTGGCACCTTTGGTGTGGGAGCAGGCGCTGGACGTTCGCAATTTGGGAGCTGGGCTGTGGCGGCGGCGCTGAGAGCGAGCAAGGCAACGATGGCGGCACCCTGCGCTGGCTGGCAAGCCCAGAGCCCCAGTGTCGGTGGGGCTGTGGAAGGGCTGCCACGGGAAGGCGAGGGCCAGCAACAACTGGGAGTCCTGGCACCTTTGGTGTGGGAGCAGGCGCTGGACGTTTACAATTTGGGAGCTGGGCTCTGGCGGCGGCACTGAGAGCGAGCAAGGCAACAATGTCGGCACCCTGCGCTGGCTGGCAACCTCTGAGCCCCAGTGTCTGTGCGGCTGTGGAAGGGCTGCCACGGGAAGGCAAGGGCCAGCAACACCTGGGAGTCCTGGCACCTTTGGTGTGGGAGCAGGCGCTGGACGTTTGCAATTTGGGAGCTGGGCTCTGGCGGCGGCGCTGAGAGCGAGCAAGGCAACAACGTCGGCACCCTGACCTGGCTGGCAAGCCCGGAGCCCCAGTGTCGGTGGGGCTGTGCAAGGGCTGCCACGGGAAGGCGAGGGCCAGCAACACCTGGGAGTCCTGGCACCTTTGGTGTGGGAGCAGGCGCTGGACGTTTGCAATTTGGGAGCTGGGCTCTGGCGGCGGCACTGAGAGCGAGCAAGGCAACAACGTCGGCACCCTGCGCTGGCTGGCAAGCCCAGAGCCCCAGTGTCGGTGGGGCTGTGGAAGGGCTGCCACGGGAAGGCGAGGGCCAGCAACACCTGGGAGTCCTGGCACCTTTGGTGTGGGAGCAGGCGCTGGACGTTTGCAATTTGGGAGCTGGGCTCTGGCGGCGGCACTGAGAGCGAGCAAGGCAACAACATCGGCACCCTGACCTGGCTGGCAAGCCCGGAGCCCCAGTGTCGGTGGGGCTGTGGAAGGGCTGCCACGGGAAGGCGAGGGCCAGCAACACCTCGGAGTCATGGCACCTTTGGTGTGGGAGCAGGCGCTGGACGTTTGCAATTTGGGAGCTGGGCTCTGGCGGCGGCGCTGAGAGCGAGCAAGGCAACAACATCGGCACCCTGACCTGGCTGGCAAGCCCGGAGCCCCAGTGTCGGTGGGGCTGTGCAAGGGCTGCCACGGGAAGGCGAGGGCCAGCAACACCTGGGAGTCCTGGCACCTTTGGTGTGGGAGCAGGCGCTGGACGTTTGCAATTTGGGAGCTGGGCTCTGGCGGCGGCGCTGAGAGCGAGCAAGGCAACAACGTCGGCACCCTGCGCTGGCTGGCAAGCCCGGAGCCCCAGTGTCGGTGGGGCTGTGCAAGGGCTGCCAAGTGAAGGCGAGGGCCAGCAACACCTGGGAGTCCTGGCACCTTTGGTGTGGGAGCAGGCGCTGGACGTTCGCAATTTGGGAGCTGGGCTCTGGCGGTGGCACAGAGAGCGAGCAAGGCAACAACGTCGGCACCCTGCGCTGGCTGGCAACCTCTGAGCCCCAGTGTCTGTGCGGCTGTGGAAGGGCTGCCACGGGAAGGCAAGGGCCAGCAACACCTGGGAGTCCTGGCACCTTTGGTGTGGGAGCAGGCGCTGGACGTTTGCAATTTGGGAGCTGGGCTCTGGCGGCGGCGCTGAGAGCGAGCAAGGCAACAACGTCGGCACCCTGACCTGGCTGGCAAGCTCTGAGCCCCAGTGTCGGTGGGGCTGTGGAAGGGCTGCCACGGGAAGGCGAGGGCCAGCAACACCTGGGAGTCCTGGCACCTTTGGTGTGGGAGCAGGCGCTGGACGTTTGCAATTTGGGAGCTGGGCTCTGGCGGCGGCACTGAGAGCGAGCAAGGCAACAACATCGTCACATGCGCTGGCTGGCAAGCCCGGAGCCCCAGTGTCGGTGGGGCTGTGCAAGGGCTGCCACGGGAAGGCGAGGGCCAGCAACACCTGGGAGTCCTGGCACCTTAGGTGTGGGAGCAGGCGCTGGACGTTTGCAATTTGGGAGCTGGGCTCTGGCGGCGACGCTGAGAGCGAGCAAGGCAACAACGTCGGCACCCTGCGTTGGCTGGCAAGTCCGGAGCCCCAGTGTCGGTGGGGCTGTGGAAGGGCTGCCACGGGAAGGCGAGGGCCAGCAACACCTGGGAGTCCTGGCACCTTTCGTGTGGGAGCAGGCGCTGGACGTTTGCAATTTGGGAGCTGGGCTCTGGCGGCGGCGCTGAGAGCGAGCAAGGCAACAATGTCGGCACCCTGACCTGGCTGCAAACTCTGAGCCCCAGTGTCGGTGGGGCTGTGGAAGGGCTGCCACGGGAAGGCGAGGGCCAGCAACACCTGGGAGCCCTGGCACCTTTGGTGTGGGAGCAGGCGCTGGACGTTTGCAATTTGGGAGCTGGGCTCTGGCGGCGGCACTGAGAGCGAGCAAGGCAACAATGTCGGCACCCTGCGCTGGCTGGCAACCTCTGAGCCCCAGTGTCTGTGCGGCTGTGGAAGGGCTGCCACGGGAAGGCAAGGGCCAGCAACAACTGGGAGTCCTGGCACCTTTGGTGTGGGAGCAGGCGCTGGACGTTTGCAATTTGGGAGCTGGGCTCTGGCGGTGCCGCTGAGAGCGAGCAAGGCAACAACGTCGGCACCCTGCGCTGGCTGGCAAGCCCGGAGCCCCAGTGTCGGTGCGGCTGTGCAAGGGCTGCCACGGGAAGGCGAGGGCCAGCAACACCTGGGAGTCCTGGCACCTTTGGTGTGGGAGCAGGCGCTGGACGTATGTAATTTGGGTGCTGGGCTCTGGCGGCGGCGCTGAGAGCGAGCAAGGCAACAACGTCGGCACCCTGCGCTGGCTGGCAAGCCCGGAGCCCCAGTGTCGGTGGGGCTGTGGAAGGGCTGCCACGGGAAGGCGAGGGCCAGCAACACCTGGGAGTCCTGGCACCTTTGGTGTGGGAGCAGGCGCTGGACGTTTGCAATTTGGGAGCTGGGCTCTGGCGGCGGCACTGAGAGCGAGCAAGGCAACAACGTCGGCACCCTGACCTGGCTGGCAAGCCCACAGCCCCAGTTTCTGTTGGGCTGTGGAAGGGCTGTCACGGGAAGGCGAGGGCCAGCAACACCTGGGAGTCCTGGCACCTTTGGTGTGGGAGCAGGCGCTGGACGTTTGCAATTTGGGAGCTGGGCTCTGGCGGCGGCGCTGAGAGCGAGCAAGGCAACAATGTCGGCACCCTAACCTGGCTGCAAACTCTGAGCCCCAGTGTCGGTGGGGCTGTGGAAGGGCTGCCACGGGAAGGCGAGGGCCAGCAACACCTGGGAGTCCTGGCACCTTTGGTGTGGGAGCAGGCGCTGGACGTTTGCAATTTGGGAGCTGGGCTCTGGCGGCGGCGCTGAGAGCGAGCAAGGCAACAATGTCGGCACCCTGACCTGGCTGGCAACCTCTGAGCCCCAGTGTCTGTGGGGCTGTGGAAGGGCTGCCACGGGAAGGCGAGGGCCAGCAACACCTGGGAGTCCTGGCACCTTTGGTGTGGGAGCAGGCACTGGACGTTTGCAATTTGGGAGCTGGGCTCTGGCGGCGGCACTGAGAGCGAGCAAGGCAACAACGTCGGCACCCTGACCTGGCTGGCAAGCCCGGAGCCCCAGTGTCGGTGGGGCTGTGGAAGGGCTGCCACGGGAAGGCGAGGGCCAGCAACACCTGGGAGTCCTGGCACCTTTGGTGTGGGAGCAGGCGCTGGACGTTTGCAATTTGGGAGCTGGGCTCTGGCGGCGGCACTGAGAGCGAGCAAGGCAACAAGGTCGGCGGCCTGCGCTAGCTGGCAAGCCTGGAGCCCCAGTGTCGGTGGGGCTGTGGAAGGGCTGCCACGGGAAGGCGAGGGCCAGCAACACCTGGGAGTCCTGGCACCTTTGGTGTGGGAGCAGGCGCTGGACATTTGCAATTTGGGAGCTGGGCTCTGGCGGTGGCACTGAGAGCGAGCAAGGCAAAGATGTCGTCACCCTGCGCTGGCTGGCAAGCCCGGAGCCCCAGTGTCGGTGGGGCTGTGGAAGGGCTGCCACGGGAAGGCGAGGGCCAGCAACACCTGGGAGTCCTGGCACCTTTGGTGTGGGAGCAGGCGCTGGACGTTTGCAATTTGGGAGCTGGGCTCTGGCGGCGGCACTGAGAGCGAGCAAGGCAACAACATCGTCACCTGCGCTGGCTGGCAAGCCCGGAGCCCCAGTGTCGGTGGGGCTGTGGAAGGGCTGCCACGGGAAGGCGAGGGCCAGCAACACCTGGGAGTCCTGGCACCTTTCGTGTGGGAGCAGGCGCTGGACGTTTGCAATTTGGGAGCTGGGCTCTGGCGGCGGCGCTGAGAGCGAGCAAGGCAACAATGTCGGCACCCTGACCTGGCTGCAAACTCTGAGCCCCAGTGTCGGTGGGGCTCTGGAAGGGCTGCCACGGGAAGGCGAGGGCCAGCAACACCTGGGAGCCCTGGCACCTTTGGTGTGGGAGCAGGCGCTGGACGTTTGCAATTTGGGAGCTGGGCTCTGGCGGTGGCACAGAGAGCGAGCAAGGGAACAACGTCGGCATCCTGACCTGGCTGCAAGCTCTGAGCCCCAGTGTCGGTGGGGCTGTGCAAGGGCTGCCACGGGAAGGCGAGGGCCAGCAACACCTGGGAGTCCTGGCACCTTTCGTGTGGGAGCAGGCGCTGGACGTTTGCAATTTGGGAGCTGGGCTCTGGCGGCGACGCTGAGAGCGAGCAAGGCAACAACGTCGGCACCCTGCGTTGGCTGGCAAGTCCGGAGCCCCAGTGTCGGTGGGGCTGTGCAAGGGCTGCCACGGGAAGGCGAGGGCCAGCAACACCTGGGAGTCCTGGCACCTTTCGTGTGGGAGCAGGCGCTGGACGTTTGCAATTTGGGAGCTGGGCTCTGGCGGCGGCGCTGAGAGCGAGCAAGGCAACAACGTCGGCACCCGGACCTGGCTGGCAATCCCGGAGCCCCCGTGTCGGTGGGGCTGTGGAAGGGCTGCCACGGGAAGGCAAGGGCCAGCAACAACTGGGAGTCCTGGCACCTTTGGTGTGGGAGCAGGCGCTGGACGTTTGCAATTTGGGAGCTGGGCTCTGGCGGCGGCGCTGAGAGCGAGCAAGGCAACAATGTCGGCACCCTGACCTGACTGGCAAGCTCTGAGCCCCAGTGTCTGTGCGGCTGTGAAGGGCTGCCACGGGAAGGCAAGGGCCAGCAACAACTGGGAGTCCTGGCACCTTTGGTGTGGGAGCAGGCGCTGGACATTTGCAATTTGGGAGCTGGGCTCTGGCGGCGGCGCTGAGAGCGAGCAAGGAAAGTACGTCGGCATCCTGCGCTGGCTGGCAAGCCCGGAACCCCAGTGTCGGTGGGGCTGTGGAAGGGCTGCCACGGGAAGGCGAGGGCCAACAACACCTGGGAGTCCTGGCACCTTTGGTGTGGGAGCAGGCGCTGGACGTTCGCAATTTGGGAGCTGGGCTGTGGCGGCGGCGCTGAGAGCGAGCAAGGCAACAACGTCGGCACCCTGCGCTGGCTGGCAAGCCCAGAGCCCCAGTGTCGGTGGGGCTGTGGAAGGGCTGCCACGGGAAGGCGAGGGCCAGCAACAACTGGGAGTCCTGGCACCTTTGGTGTGGGAGCAGGCGCTGGACGTTTGCAATTTGGGAGCTGGGCTCTGGCGGCGGCACTGAGAGCGAGCAAGGCAACAATGTCGGCACCCTGCGCTGGCTGGCAACCTCTGAGCCCCAGTCTCTGTGCGGCTGTGGAAGGGCTGCCACGGGAAGGCAAGGGCCAGCAACAACTGGGAGTCCTGGCACCTTTGGTGTGGGAGCAGGCGCTGGACGTTTGCAATTTGGGAGCTGGGCTCTGGCGGCGGCGCTGAGAGCGAGCAAGGCAACAACGTCGGCACCCTGACCTGGCTGGCAAGCCCGGAGCCCCAGTGTCGGTGGGGCTGTGGAAGGGCTGCCACGGGAAGGCGAGGGCCAGCAACACCTGGGAGTCCTGGCACCTTTGGTGTGGGAGCAGGCGCTGGACGTTCGCAATTTGGGAGCTGGGCTCTGGCGGCGGCACTGAGAGCGAGCAAGGCAACAACGTCGGCACCCTGCGCTGGCTGGCAAGCCCAGAGCCCCAGTGTCGGTGGGGCTGTGGAAGGGCTGCCACGGGAAGGCGAGGGCCAGCAACACCTGGGAGTCCTGGCACCTTTGGTGTGGGAGCAGGCGCTGGACGTTTGCAATTTGGGAGCTGGGCTCTGGCGGCGGCACTGAGAGCGAGCAAGGCAACAACGTCGGCACCCTGACCTGGCTGGCAAGCCCGGAGCCCCAGTGTCGGTGGGGCTGTGGAAGGGCTGCCACGGGAAGGCGAGGGCCAGCAACACCTCGGAGTCCTGGCACCTTTGGTGTGGGAGCAGGCGCTGGACGTTTGCAATTTGGGAGCTGGGCTCTGGCGGCGGCGCTGAGAGCGAGCAAGGCAACAACATCGGCACCCTGACCTGGCTGGCAAGCCCGGAGCCCCAGTGTCGGTGGGGCTGTGCAAGGGCTGCCACGGGAAGGCGAGGGCCAGCAACACCTGGGAGTCCTGGCACCTTTGGTGTGGGAGCAGGCGCTGGACGTTAGCAATTTGGGAGCTGGGCTCTGGCGGCGGCACTGAGAGCGAGCAAGGCAACAACATCGTCACCTGCGCTGGCTGGCAAGCCCGGAGCGCCCGTGTCGGTGGGGCTGTGGAAGGGCTGCCACGGGAAGGCGAGGGCCAGCAACACCTGGGAGTCCTGGCACCTTTGGTGTGGGAGCAGGCGCTGGACGTATGTAATTTGGGAGCTGGGCTCTGGCGGCGGCGCTGAGAGCGTGCAAGGCAACAACGTCGGCACCCTGCGCTGGCTGGCAAGTTCTGAGCCCCAGTGTCTGTGGGGCTGTGCAAGGTCTGCCACGGGAAGGCGAGGGCCAGCAACACCTCGGAGTCATGGCACCTTTGGTGTGGGAGCAGGCGCTGGACGTTTGCAATTTGGGAGCTGGGCTCTGGCGGCGGCGCTGAGAGCGAGCAAGGCAACAATGTCGGCACCCTGACCTGGCTGCAAACTCTGAGCCCCAGTGTCGGTGGGGCTCTGGAAGGGCTGCCACGGGAAGGCGAGGGCCAGCAACACCTGGGAGCCCTGGCACCTTTGGTGTGGGAGCAGGCGCTGGACGTTTGCAATTTGGGAGCTGGGCTCTGGCGGTGGCACAGAGAGCGAGCAAGGGAACAACGTCGGCATCCTGACCTGGCTGCAAGCTCTGAGCCCCAGTGTCGGTGGGGCTGTGGAAGGGCTGCCACGGGAAGGCGAGGGCCAGCAACACCTGGGAGTCCTGGCACCTTAGGTGTGGGAGCAGGCGCTGGACGTTTGCAATTTGGGAGCTGGGCTCTGGCGGCGACGCTGAGAGCGAGCAAGGCAACAACGTCGGCACCCTGCGTTGGCTGGCAAGCCCGGAGCCCCAGTGTCGGTGGGGCTGTGGAAGGGCTGCCATGGGAAGGCGAGGGCCAGCAACACCTGGGAGTCCTGGCACCTTTCGTGTGGGAGCAGGCGCTGGACGTTTGCAATTTGGGAGCTGGGCTCTGGCGGCGGCGCTGAGAGCGAGCAAGGCAACAACGTCGGCACCCGGACCTGGCTGGCAATCCCGGAGCCCCCGTGTCGGTGGGGCTGTGGAAGGGCTGCCACGGGAAGACAAGGGCCAGCAACAACTGGGAGTCCTGGCACCTTTGGTGTGGGAGCAGGCGCTGGACGTTTGCAATTTGGGAGCTGGGCTCTGGCGGCGGCGCTGAGAGCGAGCAAGGCAACAACGTCGGCACCCTGCGCTGGCTGGCAAGCTCTGAGCCCCAGTGTCTGTGTGGCTGTGCAAGGGCTGCCAAGGGAAGGCAAGGGCCAGCAACACCTGGGAGTCCTGGCACCTTTGGTGTGGGAGCAGGCGCTGGACGTTTGCAATTTGGGAGCTGGGCTCTGGCGGCGGCGCTGAGAGCGAGCAAGGAAAGTACGTCGGCATCCTGCGCTGGCTGGCAAGCCCGGAACCCCAGTGTCGGTGGGGCTGTGGAAGGGCTGCCACGGGAAGGCGAGGGCCAGCAACACCTGGGAGTCCTGGCACCTTTGGTGTGGGAGCAGGCGCTGGACGTTCGCAATTTGGGAGCTGGGCTGTGGCGGCGGCGCTGAGAGCGAGCAAGGCAACAACGTCGGCACCCTGACCTGGCTGGCAAGCCCAGAGCCCCAGTGTCGGTGGGGCTGTGGAAGGGCTGCCACGGGAAGGCGAGGGCCAGCAACACCTGGGAGTCCTGGCACCTTTGGTGTGGGAGCAGGCGCTGGACGTTCGCAATTTGGGAGCTGGGCTGTGGCGGCGGCGCTGAGAGCGAGCAAGGCAACAACGTCGGCACCCTGACCTGGCTGGCAAGCCCAGAGCCCCAGTGTCGGTGGGGCTGTGGAAGGGCTGCCACGGGAAGGCGAGGGCCAGCAACACCTCGGAGTCCTGGCACCTTTGGTGTGGGAGCAGGCGCTGGACGTTTGCAATTTGGGAGCTGGGCTCTGGCGGCGGCACTGAGAGCGAGCAAGGCAACAATGTCGGCACCCTGCGCTGGCTGGCAACCTCTGAGCCCCAGTGTCTGTGCGGCTGTGGAAGGGCTGCCACGGGAAGGCAAGGGCCAGCAACAACTGGGAGTCCTGGCACCTTTGGTGTGGGAGCAGGCGCTGGACATTTGCAATTTGGGAGCTGGGCTCTGGCGGCGGCGCTGAGAGCGAGCAAGGCAACAACGTCGGCACCCTGACCTGGCTGGCAAGCCCGGAGCCCCAGTGTCGGTGGGGCTGTGGAAGGGCTGCCACGGGAAGGCGAGGGCCAGCAACACCTGGGAGTCCTGGCACCTTTGGTGTAGGAGCAGGCGCTGGACGTTTGCAATTTGGGAGCTGGGCTCTGGCGGCGGCACTGAGAGCGAGCAAGGCAACAACGTCGGCACCCTGCGCTGGCTGGCAAGCCCAGAGCCCCAGTGTCGGTGGGGCTGTGGAAGGGCTGCCACGGGAAGGCGAGGGCCAGCAACACCTGGGAGTCCTGGCACCTTTGGTGTGGGAGCAGGCGCTGGACGTTTGCAATTTGGGAGCTGGGCTCTGGCGGCGGCACTGAGAGCGAGCAAGGCAACAACGTCGGCACCCTGACCTGGCTGGCAAGCCCGGAGCCCCAGTGTCGGTGGGGCTGTGGAAGGGCTGCCACGGGAAGGCGAGGGCCAGCAACACCTCGGAGTCCTGGCACCTTTGGTGTGGGAGCAGGCGCTGGACGTTTGCAATTTGGGAGCTGGGCTCTGGCGGCGGCGCTGAGAGCGAGCAAGGCAACAACATCGGCACCCTGACCTGGCTGGCAAGCCCGGAGCCCCAGTGTCGGTGGGGCTGTGCAAGGGCTGCCACGGGAAGGCGAGGGCCAGCAACACCTGGGAGTCCTGGCACCTTTGGTGTGGGAGCAGGCGCTGGACGTTCGCAATTTGGGAGCTGGGCTGTGGCAGCGGCGCTGAGAGCGAGCAAGGCAACAACGTCGGCACCCTGACCTGGCTGGCAAGCCCAGAGCCCCAGTGTCGGTGGGGCTGTGGAAGGGCTGCCACGGGAAGGCGAGGGCCAGCAACAACTGGGAGTCCTGGTACCTTTGGTGTGGGAGCAGGCGCTGGACGTTTGCAATTTGGGAGCTGGGCTCTGGCGGCGGCACTGAGAGCGAGCAAGGCAACAATGTCGGCACCCTGACCTGGCTGGCAACCTCTGAGCCCCAGTGTCTGTGCGGCTGTGGAAGGGCTGCCACGGGAAGGCAAGGGCCAGCAACAACTGGGAGTCCTGGCACCTTTGGTGTGGGAGCAGGCGCTGGACGTTTGCAATTTGGGAGCTGGGCTCTGGCGGCGGCGCTGAGAGCGAGCAAGGCAACAACGTCGGCACCCTGACCTGGCTGGCAAGCCCAGAGCCCCAGTGTCGGTGGGGCTGTGGAAGGGCTGCCACGGGAAGGCGAGGGCCAGCAACACCTCGGAGTCCTGGCACCTTTGGTGTGGGAGCAGGCGCTGGACGTTTGCAATTTGGGAGCTGGGCTCTGGCGGCGGCGCTGAGAGCGAGCAAGGCAACAACATCGGCACCCTGACCTGGCTGGCAAGCCCGGAGCCCCAGTGTCGGTGGGGCTGTGCAAGGGCTGCCACGGGAAGGCGAGGGCCAGCAACACCTGGGAGTCCTGGCACCTTTGGTGTGGGAGCAGGCGCTGGACGTTTGCAATTTGGGAGCTGGGCTCTGGCGGCGGCGCTGAGAGCGAGCAAGGCAACAACGTCGGCACCCTGCGCTGGCTGGCAATCCCGGAGCCCCAGTGTCGGTGGGGCTGTGCAAGGGCTGCCAAGTGAAGGCGAGGGCCAGCAATACCTGGGAGTCCTGGCACCTTTGGTGTGGGAGCAGGCGCTGGACGTTCGCAATTTGGGAGCTGGGCTCTGGCGGTGGCACAGAGAGCGAGCAAGGCAACAACGTCGGCACCCTGCGCTGGCTGGCAACCTCTGAGCCCCAGTGTCTGTGCGGCTGTGGAAGGGCTGCCACGGGAAGGCGAGGGCCAGCAACACCTGGGAGTCCTGGCACCTTTGGTGTGGGAGCAGGCGCTGGACGTTTGCAATTTGGGAGCTGGGCTCTGGCGGCGGCGCTGAGAGCGAGCAAGCCAACAACGTCGGCACCCTGACCTGGCTGGCAAGCTCTGAGCCCCAGTGTCGGTGGGGCTGTGGAAGGGCTGCCACGGGAAGGCGAGGGCCAGCAACACCTGGGAGTCCTGGCACCTTTGGTGTGGGAGCAGGCGCTGGACGTTTGCAATTTGGGAGCTGGGCTCTGGCGGCGGCACTGAGAGCGAGCAAGGCAACAACATCGTCACCTGCGCTGGCTGGCAAGCCCGGAGCCCCAGTGTCGGTGGGGCTGTGGAAGGGCTGCCACGGGAAGGCGAGGGCCAGCAACACCTGGGAGTCCTGGCACCTTTGGTGTGGGAGCAGGCGCTGGACGTTTGCAATTTGGGAGCTGGGCTCTGGCGGCGACGCTGAGAGCGAGCAAGGCAACAACGTCGGCACCCTGCGCTGGCTGGCAAGCCCAGAGCCCCAGTGTCGGTGGGGCTGTGGAAGGGCTGCCACGGGAAGGCGAGGGCCAGCAACACCTCGGAGTCCTGGCACCTTTCGTGTGGGAGCAGGCGCTGGACGTTTGCAATTTGGGAGCTGGGCTCTGGCGGCGGCGCTGAGAGCGAGCAAGGCAACAACGTCGGCACCCGGACCTGGCTGGCAATCCCGGAGCGCCCGTGTCGGTGGGGCTGTGGAAGGGCTGCCACGGGAAGACAAGGGCCAGCAACAACTGGGAGTCCTGGCACCTTTGGTGTGGGAGCAGGCGCTGGACGTTTGCAATTTGGGAGCTGGGCTCTGGCGGCGGCGCTGAGAGCGAGCAAGGCAACAATGTCGGCAGCCTGACCTGGCTGGCAAGCTCTGAGCCCCAGTGTCTGTGCGGCTGTGAAGGGCTGCCACGGGAAGGCAAGGGCCAGCAACAACTGGGAGTCCTGGCACCTTTGGTGTGGGAGCAGGCGCTGGACGTTTGCAATTTGGGAGCTGGGCTCTGGCGGCGGCGCTGAGAGCGAGCAAGGAAAGTACGTCGGCATCCTGCGCTGGCTGGCAAGCCCGGAACCCCAGTGTCGGTGGGGCTGTGGAAGGGCTGCCACGGGAAGGCGAGGGCCAGCAACACCTGGGAGTCCTGGCACCTTTGGTGTGGGAGCAGGCGCTGGACGTTCGCAATTTGGGAGCTGGGCTGTGGCGGCGGCGCTGAGAGCGAGCAAGGCAACAACGTCGGCACCCTGACCTGGCTGGCAATCCCGGAGCCCCAGTGTCGGTGGGGCTGTGGAAGGGCTGCCAAGGGAAGGCGAGGGCCAGCAACAACTGGGAGTCCTGGCACCTTTGGTGTGGGAGCAGGCGCTGGACGTTTGCAATTTGGGAGCTGGACTCTGGCGGCGGCACTGAGAGCGAGCAAGGCAACAATGTCGGCACCCTGACCTGGCTGGCAACCTCTGAGCCCCAGTGTCTGTGCGGTTGTGGAAGGGCTGCCACGGGAAGGCAAGGGCCAGCAACAACTGGGAGTCCTGGCACCTTTGGTGTGGGAGCAGGCGCTGGACGTTTGCAATTTGGGAGCTGGGCTCTGGCGGCGGCGCTGAGAGCGAGCAAGGCAACAACGTCGGCACCCTGACCTGGCTGGCAAGCCCGGAGCCCCAGTGTCGGTGGGGCTGTGGAAGGGCTGCCACGGGAAGGCGAGGGCCAGCAACACCTGGGAGTCCTGGCACCTTTGGTGTGGGAGCAGGCGCTGGACGTTTGCAATTTGGGAGCTGGGCTCTGGCGGCGGCACTGAGAGCGAGCAAGGCAACAACGTCGGCACCCTGCGCTGGCTGGCAAGCCCAGAGCCCCAGTGTCGGTGGGGCTGTGGAAGGGCTGCCACGGGAAGGCGAGGGCCAGCAACACCTGGGAGTCCTGGCACCTTTGGTGTGGGAGCAGGCGCTGGACGTTTGCAATTTGGGAGCTGGGCTCTGGCGGCGGCACTGAGAGCGAGCAAGGCAACAACGTCGGCACCCTGACCTGGCTGGCAAGCCCGGAGCCCCAGTGTCGGTGGGGCTGTGGAAGGGCTGCCACGGGAAGGCGAGGGCCAGCAACACCTCGGAGTCCTGGCACCTTTGGTGTGGGAGCAGGCGCTGGACGTTTGCAATTTGGGAGCTGGGCTCTGGCGGCGGCGCTGAGAGCGAGCAAGGCAACAACATCGGCACCCTGACCTGGCTGGCAAGCCCGGAGCCCCAGTGTCGGTGGGGCTGTGCAAGGGCTGCCACGGGAAGGCGAGGGCCAGCAACACCTGGGAGTCCTGGCACCTTTGGTGTGGGAGCAGGCGCTGGACGTTTGCAATTTGGGAGCTGGGCTCTGGCGGCGGCGCTGAGAGCGAGCAAGGCAACAACGTCGGCACCCTGCGCTGGCTGGCAATCCCGGAGCCCCAGTGTCGGTGGGGCTGTGCAAGGGCTGCCAAGTGAAGGCGAGGGCCAGCAACACCTGGGAGTCCTGGCACCTTTGGTGTGGGAGCAGGCGCTGGACGTTCGCAATTTGGGAGCTGGGCTCTGGCGGTGGCACAGAGAGCGAGCAAGGCAACAACGTCGGCACCCTGCGCTGGCTGGCAACCTCTGAGCCCCAGTGTCTGTGCGGCTGTGGAAGGGCTGCCACGGGAAGGCAAGGGCCAGCAACACCTGGGAGTCCTGGCACCTTTCGTGTGGGAGCAGGCGCTGGACGTTTGCAATTTGGGAGCTGGGCTCTGGCGGCGGCGCTGAGAGCGAGCAAGGAAAGTACGTCGGCATCCTGCGCTGGCTGGCAAGCCCGGAACCCCAGTGTCGGTGGGGCTGTGGAAGGGCTGCCACGGGAAGGCGAGGGCCAGCAACACCTGGGAGTCCTGGCACCTTTGGTGTGGGAGCAGGCGCTGGACGTTCGCAATTTGGGAGCTGGGCTGTGGCGGCGGCGCTGAGAGCGAGCAAGGCAACAACGTCGGCACCCTGACCTGGCTGGCAATCCCGGAGCCCCAGTGTCGGTGGGGCTGTGGAAGGGCTGCCAAGGGAAGGCGAGGGCCAGCAACAACTGGGAGTCCTGGCACCTTTGGTGTGGGAGCAGGCGCTGGACGTTTGCAATTTGGGAGCTGGACTCTGGCGGCGGCACTGAGAGCGAGCAAGGCAACAATGTCGGCACCCTGACCTGGCTGGCAACCTCTGAGCCCCAGTGTCTGTGCGGTTGTGGAAGGGCTGCCACGGGAAGGCAAGGGCCAGCAACAACTGGGAGTCCTGGCACCTTTGGTGTGGGAGCAGGCGCTGGACGTTTGCAATTTGGGAGCTGGGCTCTGGCGGCGGCGCTGAGAGCGAGCAAGGCAACAACGTCGGCACCCTGACCTGGCTGGCAAGCCCGGAGCCCCAGTGTCGGTGGGGCTGTGGAAGGGCTGCCACGGGAAGGCGAGGGCCAGCAACACCTGGGAGTCCTGGCACCTTTGGTGTGGGAGCAGGCGCTGGACGTTTGCAATTTGGGAGCTGGGCTCTGGCGGCGGCACTGAGAGCGAGCAAGGCAACAACGTCGGCACCCTGCGCTGGCTGGCAAGCCCAGAGCCCCAGTGTCGGTGGGGCTGTGGAAGGGCTGCCACGGGAAGGCGAGGGCCAGCAACACCTGGGAGTCCTGGCACCTTTGGTGTGGGAGCAGGCGCTGGACGTTTGCAATTTGGGAGCTGGGCTCTGGCGGCGGCACTGAGAGCGAGCAAGGCAACAACGTCGGCACCCTGACCTGGCTGGCAAGCCCGGAGCCCCAGTGTCGGTGGGGCTGTGGAAGGGCTGCCACGGGAAGGCGAGGGCCAGCAACACCTCGGAGTCCTGGCACCTTTGGTGTGGGAGCAGGCGCTGGACGTTTGCAATTTGGGAGCTGGGCTCTGGCGGCGGCGCTGAGAGCGAGCAAGGCAACAACATCGGCACCCTGACCTGGCTGGCAAGCCCGGAGCCCCAGTGTCGGTGGGGCTGTGCAAGGGCTGCCACGGGAAGGCGAGGGCCAGCAACACCTGGGAGTCCTGGCACCTTTGGTGTGGGAGCAGGCGCTGGACGTTTGCAATTTGGGAGCTGGGCTCTGGCGGCGGCGCTGAGAGCGAGCAAGGCAACAACGTCGGCACCCTGCGCTGGCTGGCAATCCCGGAGCCCCAGTGTCGGTGGGGCTGTGCAAGGGCTGCCAAGTGAAGGCGAGGGCCAGCAACACCTGGGAGTCCTGGCACCTTTGGTGTGGGAGCAGGCGCTGGACGTTCGCAATTTGGGAGCTGGGCTCTGGCGGTGGCACAGAGAGCGAGCAAGGCAACAACGTCGGCACCCTGCGCTGGCTGGCAACCTCTGAGCCCCAGTGTCTGTGCGGCTGTGGAAGGGCTGCCACGGGAAGGCAAGGGCCAGCAACACCTGGGAGTCCTGGCACCTTTCGTGTGGGAGCAGGCGCTGGACGTTTGCAATTTGGGAGCTGGGCTCTGGCGGCGGCGCTGAGAGCGAGCAAGGCAACAACGTCGGCACCCTGACCTGGCTGGCAAGCTCTGAGCCCCAGTGTCGGTGGGGCTGTGGAAGGGCTGCCACGGGAAGGCGAGGGCCAGCAACACCTGGGAGTCCTGGCACCTTTGGTGTGGGAGCAGGCGCTGGACGTTTGCAATTTGGGAGCTGGGCTCTGGCGGCGGCACTGAGAGCGAGCAAGGCAACAACATCGGCACCTGCGCTGGCTGGCAAGCCCGGAGCCCCAGTGTCGGTGGGGCTGTGGAAGGGCTGCCACGGGAAGGCGAGGGCCAGCAACACCTGGGAGTCCTGGCACCTTTGGTGTGGGAGCAGGCGCTGGACGTATGTAATTTGGGTGCTGGGCTCTGGCGGCGGCGCTGAGAGCGAGCAAGGCAACAACGTCGGCACCCTGCGCTGGCTGGCAAGCCCGGAGCCCCAGTGTCGGTGCGGCTGTGCAAGGGCTGCCACGGGAAGGCGAGGGCCAGCAACACCTGGGAGTCCTGGCACCTTTGGTGTGGGAGCAGGCGCTGGACGTTTGCAATTTGGGAGCTGGGCTCTGGCGGCGGCGCTGAGAGCGAGCAAGGCAACAATGTCGGCACCCTGACCTGGCTGCAAACTCTGAGCCCCAGTGTCGGTGGGGCTGTGGAAGGGCTGCCACGGGAAGGCGAGGGCCAGCAACACCTGGGAGCCCTGGCACCTTTGGTGTGGGAGCAGGCGCTGGACGTTTGCAATTTGGGAGCTGGGCTCTGGCGGTTGCACAGAGAGCGAGCAAGGCAACAACGTCGGCATCCTGACCTGGCTGCAAGCTCTGAGCCCCAGTGTCGGTGGGGCTGTGCAAGGGCTGCCACGGGAAGGCGAGGGCCAGCAACACCTGGGAGCCCTGGCACCTTAGGTGTGGGAGCAGGCGCTGGACGTTTACAATTTGGGAGCTGGGCTCTGGCGGCGGCGCTGAGAGCGAGGAAGGCAACAAGGTCGGCGGCCTGCGCTAGCTGGCAAGCCCGGAGCCCCAGTGTTGGTGGGGCTGTGCAAGGGCTGCCACGGGAAGGCGAGGGCCAGCAACACCTGGGAGTCCTGGCACCTTTCGTGTGGGAGCAGGCGCTGGACGTTTGCAATTTGGGAGCTGGGCTCTGGCGGCGGCGCTGAGAGCGAGCAAGGCAACAACGTCGGCACCCTGCGTTGGCTGGCAACTCCGGAGCCCCAGTGTCGGTGGGGCTGTGCAAGGGCTGCCACGGGAAGGCGAGGGCCAGCAACACCTGGGAGTCCTGGCACCTTTCGTGTGGGAGCAGGCGCTGGACGTTTGCAATTTGGGAGCTGGGCTCTGGCGGCGGCACTGAGAGCGAGCAAGGCAACAACGTCGGCACCCTGCGTTGGCTGGCAAGTCCGGAGCCCCAGTGTCGGTGGGGCTGTGCAAGGGCTGCCACGGGAAGGCGAGGGCCAGCAACACCTGGGAGTCCTGGCACCTTTCGTGTGGGAGCAGGCGCTGGACGTTTGCAATTTGGGAGCTGGGCTCTGGCGGCGGCGCTGAGAGCGAGCAAGGCAACAATGTCAGCACCCTGACCTGGCTGGCAAACTCTGAGCCCCAGTGTCTGTGCGGCTGTGGAAGGGCTGCCACGGGAAGGCAAGGGCCAGCAACAACTGGGAGTCCTGGCACCTTTGGTGTGGGAGCAGGCGCTGGACGTTTGCAATTTGGGAGCTGGGCTCTGGCGGCGGCGCTGAGAGCGAGCAAGGCAACAAGGTCGGCGGCCTGCGCTAGCTGGCAAGCCCGGAGCCCCAGTGTCGGTGGGGCTGTGGAAGGGCTGCCACGGGAAGGCGAGGGCCAGCAACACCTGGGAGTCCTGGCACCTTTGGTGTGGGAGCAGGCGCTGGACGTTTGCAATTTGGGAGCTGGGCTCTGGCGGCGGCACAGAGAGCGACCAAGGCAACAACGTCGGCACCCTGCGTTGGCTGGCAAGCTCTGAGCCCCAGTGTCGGTGGGGCTGTGGAAGGGCTGCCACGGGAAGGCGAGGGCCAGCAACACCTGGGAGTCCTGGCACCTTTGGTGTGGGAGCAGGCGCTGGACGTTTGCAATTTGGGAGCTGGGCTCTGGCGGCGGCGCTGAGAGCGAGCAAGGCAACAACATCGGCACCCTGACCTGGCTGGCAAGCCCGGAGCCCCAGTGTCGGTGGGGCTGTGCAAGGGCTGCCACGGGAAGGCGAGGGCCAGCAACACCTGGGAGTCCTGGCACCTTTGGTGTGGCAGCAGGTGCTGGACGTTTGCAATTTGGGAGCTGGGCTCTGGCGGCGGCGCTGAGAGCGAGCAAGGCAACAATGTCGGCACCCTGACCTGGCTGCAAACTCTGAGCCCCAGTGTCGGTGGGGCTGTGGAAGGGCTGCCACGGGAAGGCGAGGGCCAGCAACACCTGGGAGCCCTGGCACCTTTGGTGTGGGAGCAGGCGCTGGACGTTTGCAATTTGGGAGCTGGGCACTGGCGGCGGCACAGAGAGCGAGCAAGGCAACAACATCGGCATCCTGACCTGGCTGCAAGCTCTGAGCCCCAGTGTCGGTGGGGCTGTGGAAGGGCTGCCACGGGAAGGCGAGGGCCAGCAACAACTGGGAGCCCTGGCACCTTTGGTGTGGGAGCAGGCGCTGGACGTTTACAATTTGGGAGCTGGGCTCTGGCGGCGGCGCTGAGAGCGAGCAAGGCAACAACGTCGGCGGCCTGCGCTAGCTGGCAAGCCCGGAGCCCCAGTGTCGGTGGGGCTGTGCAAGGGCTGCCACGGGAAGGCGAGGGCCAGCAACACCTGGGAGTCCTGGCACCTTTCGTGTGGGAGCAGGCGCTGGACGTTTGCAATTTGGGAGCTGGGCTCTGGCGGCGACGCTGAGAGCGAGCAAGGCAACAACGTCGGCACCCTGCGCTGGCTGGCATGTCCGGAGCCCCAGTGTCGGTGGGGCTGTGCAAGGGCTGCCACGGGAAGGCGAGGGCCAGCAACACCTGGGAGTCCTGGCACCTTTCGTGTGGGAGCAGGCGCTGGACGTTTGCAATTTGGGAGCTGGGCTCTGGCGGCGGCGCTGAGAGCGAGCAAGGCAACAATGTCAGCACCCTGACCTGGCTGGCAAACTCTGAGCCCCAGTGTCTGTGCGGCTGTGGAAGGGCTGCCACGGGAAGGCAAGGGCCAGCAACAACTGGGAGTCCTGGCACCTTTGGTGTGGGAGCAGGCGCTGGACGTTTGCAATTTGGGAGCTGGGCTCTGGCGGCGACGCTGAGAGCGAGCAAGGCAACAAGGTCGGCGGCCTGCGCTAGCTGGCAAGCCCGGAGCCCTAGTGTCGGTGCGGCTGTGCAAGGGCTGCCACGGGAAGGCGAGGGCCAGCAAGACCTGGGAGTCCTGGCACCTTTGGTGTGGGAGCAGGCGCTGGACGTTTGCAATTTGGGAGCTGGGCTCTGGCGGCGGCGCTGAGAGCGAGCAAGGCAACAACGTCGGCACCCTGCGTTGGCTGGCAAGCTCTGAGCCCCAGTGTCGGTGGGGCTGTGGAAGGGCTGCCACGGGAAGGCGAGGGCCAGCAACACCTGGGAGTCCTGGCACCTTTGGTGTGGGAGCAGGCGCTGGACGTTTGCAATTTGGGAGCTGGGCTCTGGCGGTGGCACAGAGAGCGAGCAAGGCAACAATGTCGGCACCCTGACCTGGCTGGCAAGCTCTGAGCCCCAGTGTCGGTGGGGCTGTGGAAGGGCTGCCACGGGAAGGCGAGGGCCAGCAACACCTGGGAGTCCTGGCACCTTTGGTGTGGGAGCAGGCGCTGGACGTTTGCAATTTGGGAGCTGGGCTCTGGCGGCGGCACTGAGAGCGAGCAAGGCAACAACATCGGCACCTGCGCTGGCTGGCAAGCCCGGAGCCCCAGTGTCGGTGGGGCTGTGGAAGGGCTGCCACGGGAAGGCGAGGGCCAGCAACACCTGGGAGTCCTGGCACCTTTGGTGTGGGAGCAGGCGCTGGACGTATGTAATTTGGGTGTTGGGCTCTGGCGGCGGCGCTGAGAGCGAGCAAGGCAACAACGTCGGCACCCTGACCTGGCTGGCAAGCCCGGAGCCCCAGTGTCGGTGGGGCTGTGGAAGGGCTGCCACGGGAAGGCGAGGGCCAGCAACACCTGGGAGTCCTGGCACCTTTGGTGTGGGAGCAGGCGCTGGACGTTTGCAATTTGGGAGCTGGGCTCTGGCGGCGGCACTGAGAGCGAGCAAGGCAACAACGTCGGCATCCTGACCTGGCTGCAAGCTCTGAGCCCCAGTGTCGGTGGGGCTGTGCAAGGGCTGCCACGGGAAGGCGAGGGCCAGCAACACCTGGGAGTCCTGGCACCTTTGGTGTGGGAGCAGGCGCTGGACGTTTACAATTTGGGAGCTGGGCTCTGGCGGCGGCGCTGAGAGCGAGCAAGGCAACAAGGTCGGTGGCCTGCGCTAGCTGGCAAGCCCGGAGCCCCAGTGTCGGTGGGGCTGTGCAAGGGCTGCCACGGGAAGGCAAGGGCCAGCAACAACTGGGAGTCCTGGCACCTTTGGTGTGGGAGCAGGCGCTGGACGTTTGCAATTTGGGAGCTGGGCTCTGGCGGCGACGCTGAGAGCGAGCAAGGCAACAACGTCGGCACCCTGCGTTGGCTGGCAAGCCCGGAGCCCCAGTGTCGGTGGGGCTGTGGAAGGGCTGCCACGGGAAGGCGAGGGCCAGCAACACCTGGGAGTCCTGGCACCTTTCGTGTGGGAGCAGGCGCTGGACGTTTGCAATTTGGGAGCTGGGCTCTGGCGGCGGCGCTGAGAGCGAGCAAGGCAACAACGTCGGCACCCTGACCTGGCTGGCAATCCCGGAGCCCCAGTGTCGGTGGGGCTGTGGAAGGGCTGCCACGGGAAGGCGAGGGCCAGCAACAACTGGGAGCCCTGGCACCTTTGGTGTGGGAGCAGGCGCTGGACGTTTGCAATTTGGGAGCTGGGCTCTGGCGGCGGCGCTGAGAGCGAGCAAGGCAACAATGTCGGCACCCTGACCTGGCTGGCAAGCTCTGAGCCCCAGTGTCTGTGCGGCTGTGAAGGGCTGCCACGGGAAGGCAAGGGCCAGCAACACCTGGGAGTCCTGGCACCTTTGGTGTGGGAGCAGGCGCTGGACGTTTGCAATTTGGGAGCTGGGCTCTGGCGGCGGCGCTGAGAGCGAGCAAGGCAACAACGTCGGCACCCTGACCTGGCTGGCAAGCCCGGAGCCCCAGTGTCGGTGGGGCTGTGGAAGGGCTGCCACGGGAAGGCGAGGGCCAGCAACACCTGGGAGTCCTGGCACCTTTGGTGTGGGAGCAGGCGCTGGACGTTTGCAATTTGGGAGCTGGGCTCTGGCGGCGGCACTGAGAGCGAGCAAGGCAACAATGTCGGCACCCTGCGCTGGCTGGCAACCTCTGAGCCCCAGTGTCTGTGCGGCTGTGGAAGGGCTGCCACGGGAAGGCAAGGGCCAGCAACAACTGGGAGTCCTGGCACCTTTGGTGTGGGAGCAGGCGCTGGACGTTTGCAATTTGGGAGCTGGGCTCTGGCGGTGCCGCTGAGAGCGAGCAAGGCAACAACGTCGGCATCCTGCGCTGGCTGGCAAGCCCGGAGCCCCAGTGTCGGTGGGGCTGTGGAAGGGCTGCCACGGGAAGGCGAGGGCCAGCAACACCTGGGAGTCCTGGCACCTTTGGTGTGGGAGCAGGCGCTGGACGTTTGCAATTTGGGAGCTGGGCTCTGGCGGCGGCACTGAGAGCGAGCAAGGCAACAACATCGGCACCCTGACCTGGCTGCAAACTCTGAGCCCCAGTGTCGGTGGGGCTGTGGAAGGGCTGCCACGGGAAGGCGAGGGCCAGCAACACCTGGGAGCCCTGGCACCTTTGGTGTGGGAGCAGGCGCTGGACGTTTGCAATTTGGGAGCTGGGCTCTGGCGGTGGCGCTGAGAGCGAGCAAGGCAACAACGTCGGCATCCTGACCTGGCTGCAAGCTCTGAGCCCCAGTGTCGGTGGGGCTGTGCAAGGGCTGCCACGGGAAGGCGAGGGCCAGCAACACCTGGGAGTCCTGGCACCTTTGGTGTGGGAGCAGGCGCTGGACGTTTACAATTTGGGAGCTGGGCTCTGGCGGCGGCGCTGAGAGCGAGCAAGGCAACAAGGTCGGCGGCCTGCGCTAGGTGGCAAGCCCGGAGCCCCAGTGTCGGTGGGGCTGTGCAAGGGCTGCCACGGGAAGGCAAGGGCCAGCAACAACTGGGAGTCCTGGCACCTTTGGTGTGGGAGCAGGCGCTGGACGTTTGCAATTTGGGAGCTGGGCTCTGGCGGCGTCGCTGAGAGCGAGCAAGGCAACAACGTCGGCACCCTGCGTTGGCTGGCAAGCCCGGAGCCCCAGTGTCGGTGGGGCTGTGGAAGGGCTGCCACGGGAAGGCGAGGGCCAGCAACACCTGGGAGTCCTGGCACCTTTCGTGTGGGAGCAGGCGCTGGACGTTTGCAATTTGGGAGCTGGGCTCTGGCGGCGGCGCTGAGAGCGAGCAAGGCAACAACGTCGGCACCCTGACCTGGCTGGCAAGCCCGGAGCCCCAGTGTCGGTGGGGCTGTGCAAGGGCTGCCACGGGAAGGCGAGGGCCAGCAACAACTGGGAGCCCTGGCACCTTTGGTGTGGGAGCAGGCGCTGGACGTTTGCAATTTGGGAGCTGGGCTCTGGCGGCGGCGCTGAGAGCGAGCAAGGCAACAATGTCGGCACCCTGACCTGGCTGGCAAGCTCTGAGCCCCAGTGTCTGTGCGGCTGTGAAGGGCTGCCACGGGAAGGCAAGGGCCAGCAACAACTGGGAGTCCTGGCACCTTTGGTGTGGGAGCAGGCGCTGGACGTTTGCAATTTGGGAGCTGGGCTCTGGCGGCGGCGCTGAGAGCGAGCAAGGAAAGAACGTCGGCATCCTGCGCTGGTTGGCAAGCCCGGAACCCCAGTGTCGGTGGGGCTGTGGAAGGGCTGCCACGGGAAGGCGAGGGCCAGCAACACCTGGGAGTCCTGGCACCTTTGGTGTGGGAGCAGGCGCTGGACGTTCGCAATTTGGGAGCTGGGCTCTGGCGGCGGCGCTGAGAGCGAGCAAGGCAACAACGTCGGCACCCTGCGCTGGCTGGCAAGCCCAGAGCCCCAGTGTCGGTGGGGCTGTGGAAGGGCTGCCACGGGAAGGCGAGGGCCAGCAACACCTGGGAGTCCTGGCACCTTTGGTGTGGGAGCAGGCGCTGGACGTTTGCAATTTGGGAGCTGGGCTCTGGCGGCGGCACTGAGAGCGAGCAAGGCAACAATGTCGGCACCCTGCGCTGGCTGGCAACCTCTGAGCCCCAGTGTCTGTGCGGCTGTGGAAGGGCTGTCACGGGAAGGCAAGGGCCAGCAACAACTGGGAGTCCTGGCACCTTTGGTGTGGGAGCAGGCGCTGGACGTTTGCAATTTGGGAGCTGGGCTCTGGCGGTGACGCTGAGAGCGAGCAAGGCAAAAACGTCGGCATCCTGACCTGGCTGGCAAGCCCGGAGCCCCAGTGTCGGTGCGGCTGTGCAAGGGCTGCCACGGGAAGGCGAGGGCCAGCAACACCTGGGAGTCCTGGCACCTTTGGTGTGGGAGCAGGCGCTGGACGTATGTAATTTGGGTGCTGGGCTCTGGCGGCGACGCTGAGAGCGAGCAAGGCAACAACGTCGGCACCCTGCGTTGGCTGGTAAGTCCGGAGCCCCAGTGTCGGTGGGGCTGTGGAAGGGCTGCCACGGGAAGGCGAGGGCCAGCAACACCTGGGAGTCCTGGCACCTTTCGTGTGGGAGCAGGCGCTGGACGTTTGCAATTTGGGAGCTGGGCTCTGGCGGCGGCGCTGAGAGCGAGCAAGGCAACAACGTCGGCACCCTGACCTGGCTGGCAAACTCTGAGCCCCAGTGTCTGTGCGGCTGTGGAAGGGCTGCCATGGGAAGGCAAGGGCCAGCAACACCTGGGAGTCCTGGCACCTTTGGTGTGGGAGCAGGCGCTGGACGTTTGCAATTTGGGAGCTGGGCTCTGGCGGCGGCGCTGAGAGCGAGCAAGGCAACAACATCGGCACCCTGCGCTGGCTGGCAACCTCTGAGCCCCAGTGTCTGTGCGGCTGTGGAAGGGCTGCCACGGGAAGGCAAGGGCCAGCAACAACTGGGAGTCCTGGCACCTTTGGTGTGGGAGCAGGCGCTGGACGTTTGCAATTTGGGAGCTGGGCTCTGGCGGCGGCACAGAGAGCGAGCAAGGCAACAACGTCGGCACCCTGACCTGGCTGGCAACCTCTGAGCCCCAGTGTCTGTTGGGCTGTGGAAGGGCTGCCACGGGAAGGCGAGGGCCAGCAACACCTGGGAGTCCTGGCACCTTTGGTGTGGGAGCAGGCGCTGGACGTTCGCAATTTGGGAGCTGGGCTCTGGCGGCGGCGCTGAGAGCGAGCAAGGCAACAACGTCGGCACCCTGCGCTGGCTGGAAAGCCCAGAGCCCCAGTGTCGGTGGGGCTGTGGAAGGGCTGCCACGGGAAGGTGAGGGCCAGCAACACCTGGGAGTCCTGGCACCTTTCGTGTGGGAGCAGGCGCTGGACGTTTGCAATTTGGGAGCTGGGCTCTGGCGGCGGCACTGAGAGCGAGCAAGGCAACAACGTCGGCACCCTGACCTGGATGGCAAGCCCGGAGCCCCAGTGTCGGTGGGGCTGTGCAAGGGCTGCCACGGGAAGGCGAGGGCCAGCAACACCTGGGAGTCCTGGCACCTTTGGTGTGGGAGCAGGCGCTGGACGTTTGCAATTTGGGAGCTGGGCTCTGGCGGCGGCGCTGAGAGCGAGCAAGGCAACAACGTCGGCACCCTGCGCTGGCTGGCAAGCCCGGAGCCCCAGTGTCGGTGGGGCTGTGGAAGGGCTGCCACGGGAAGGCGAGGGCCAGCAACACCTGGGAGTCCTGGCACCTTTGGTGTGGGAGCAGGCGCTGGACGTTTGCAATTTGGGAGCTGGGCTCTGGCGGCGGCGCTGAGAGCGAGCAAGGCAACAACGTCGGCACCCTGACCTGGCTGGCAAGCCCGGAGCCCCAGTGTCGGTGGGGCTGTGGAAGGGCTGCCACGGGAAGGCGAGGGCCAGCAACACCTGGGAGTCCTGGCACCTTTGGTGTGGGAGCAGGCGCTGGACGTTTGCAATTTGGGAGCTGGGCTCTGGCGGCGGCACTGAGAGCGAGCAAGGCAACAACATCGGCACCCTGACCTGGCTGCAAACTCTGAGCCCCAGTGTCGGTGGGGCTGTGGAAGGGCTGCCACGGGAAGGCGAGGGCCAGCAACACCTGGGAGCCCTGGCACCTTTCGTGTGGGAGCAGGCGCTGGACGTTTGCAATTTGGGAGCTGGGCTCTGGCGGTGCCGCTGAGAGCGAGCAAGGCAACAACGTCGGCATCCTGACCTGGCTGCAAGCTCTGAGCCCCAGTGTCGGTGGGGCTGTGCAAGGGCTGCCACGGGAAGGCGAGGGCCAGCAACACCTGGGAGTCCTGGCACCTTTGGTGTGGGAGCAGGCGCTGGACGTTTACAATTTGGGAGCTGGGCTCTGGCGGCGGCGCTGAGAGCGAGGAAGGCAACAAGGTCGGCGGCCAGCGCTGGCTGGCAAGCCCGGAGCCCCAGTGTCGGTGGGGCTGTGCAAGGGCTGCCACGGGAAGGCAAGGGCCAGCAACAACTGGGAGTCCTGGCACCTTTGGTGTGGGAGCAGGCGCTGGACGTTTGCAATTTGGGAGCTGGGCTCTGGCGGCAGCGCTGAGAGCGAGGAAGGCAACAAGGTCGGCACCCTGCGCTGGCTGGCAAGCCCGGAGCCCCAGTGTCGGTGGGGCTGTGCAAGGGCTGCCACGGGAAGGCGAGGGCCAGCAACACCTGGGAGCCCTGGCACCTTTGGTGTGGGAGCAGGCGCTGGACGTTTGCAATTTGGGAGCTGGGCTCTGGCGGCGGCGCTGAGAGCGAGCAAGGCAACAATGTTGGCACCCTGACCTGGCTGGCAAGCTCTGAGCCCCAGTGTCTGTGCGGCTGTGAAGGGCTGCCACGGGAAGGCAAGGGCCAGCAACAACTGGGAGTCCTGGCACCTTTGGTGTGGGAGCAGGCGCTGGACGTTTGCAATTTGGGAGCTGGGCTCTGGCGGCAGCGCTGAGAGCGAGGAAGGCAACAAGGTCGGCGGCCTGCGCTAGCTGGCAAGCCCGGAGCCCCAGTGTCGGTGGGGCTGTGGAAGGGCTGCCACGGGAAGGCGAGGGCCAGCAACACCTGGGAGTCCTGGCACCTTTGGTGTGGGAGCAGGCGCTGGACGTTTGCAATTTGGGAGCTGGGCTCTGGCGGCGGCGCTGAGAGCGAGCAAGGCAACAACGTCGGCACCCTGACCTGGCTGGCAATCCCGGAGCCCCAGTGTCGGTGGGGCTGTGGAAGGGCTGCCACGGGAAGGCGAGGGCCAGCAACACCTGGGAGCCCTGGCACCTTTGGTGTGGGAGCAGGCGCTGGACGTTTGCAATTTGGGAGCTGGGCTCTGGCGGCGGCGCTGAGAGCGAGCAAGGCAACAATGTCGGCACCCTGACCTGGCTGGCAAGCTCTGAGCCCCAGAGTCTGTGCGGCTGTGAAGGGCTGCCACGGGAAGGCAAGGGCCAGCAACAACTGGGAGTCCTGGCACCTTTGGTGTGGGAGCAGGCGCTGGACGTTTGCAATTTGGGAGCTGGGCTCTGGCGGCAGCGCTGAGAGCGAGGAAGGCAACAAGGTCGGCGGCCTGCGCTAGCTGGCAAGCCCGGAGCCCCAGTGTCGGTGGGGCTGTGGAAGGGCTGCCACGGGAAGGCGAGGGCCAGCAACACCTGGGAGTCCTGGCACCTTTGGTGTGGGAGCAGGCGCTGGACGTTTGCAATTTGGGAGCTGGGCTCTGGCGGCGGCGCTGAGAGCGAGCAAGGCAACAACGTCGGCACCCTGACCTGGCTGGCAATCCCGGAGCCCCAGTGTCGGTGGGGCTGTGGAAGGGCTGCCACGGGAAGGCGAGGGCCAGCAACACCTGGGAGCCCTGGCACCTTTGGTGTGGGAGCAGGCGCTGGACGTTTGCAATTTGGGAGCTGGGCTCTGGCGGCGGCGCTGAGAGCGAGCAAGGCAACAATGTCGGCACCCTGACCTGGCTGGCAAGCTCTGAGCCCCAGTGTCTGTGCGGCTGTGAAGGGCTGCCACGGGAAGGCAAGGGCCAGCAACAACTGGGAGTCCTGGCACCTTTGGTGTGGGAGCAGGCGCTGGACGTTTGCAATTTGGGAGCTGGGCTCTGGCGGCGACGCTGAGAGCGAGCAAGGCAACAACGTCGGCACCCTGCGCTGGCTGACAATCCGGGAACCCCAGTGTCGGTGGGGCTGTGGAAGGGCTGCCACGGGAAGGCGAGGGCCAGCAACACCTGGGAGTCCTGGCACCTTTGGTGTGGGAGCAGGCGCTGGACGTTCGCAATTTGGGAGCTGGGCTCTGGCGGCGGCGCTGAGAGCGAGCAAGGCAACAACGTCGGCACCCTGACCTGGCTGGCAAGCCCAGAGCCCCAGTGTCGGTGGGGCTGTGGAAGGGCTGCCACGGGAAGGCGAGGGCCAGCAACACCTGGGAGTCCTGGCACCTTTGGTGTGGGAGCAGGCGCTGGACGTTTGCAATTTGGGAGCTGGGCTCTGGCGGCAGCGCTGAGAGCGAGGAAGGCAACAAGGTCGGCGGCCTGCGCTAGCTGGCAAGCCCGGAGCCCCAGTGTCGGTGGGGCTGTGCAAGGGCTGCCACGGGAAGGCGAGGGCCAGCAACACCTGGGAGTCCTGGCACCTTTGGTGTGGGAGCAGGCGCTGGACGTTTGCAATTTGGGAGCTGGGCTCTGGCGGCGGCGCTGAGAGCGAGCAAGGCAACAATGTCGGCACCCTGACCTGGCTGGCAATCCCGGAGCCCCAGTGTCGGTGGGGCTGTGGAAGGGCTGCCACGGGAAGGCGAGGGCCAGCAACACCTGGGAGCCCTGGCACCTTTGGTGTGGGAGCAGGCGCTGGACGTTTGCAATTTGGGAGCTGGGCTCTGGCGGCGGCGCTGAGAGCGAGCAAGGCAACAATGTCGGCACCCTGACCTGGTTGGCAAGCTCTGAGCCCCAGTGTCTGTGCGGCTGTGAAGGGCTGCCACGGGAAGGCAAGGGCCAGCAACAACTGGGAGTCCTGGCACCTTTGGTGTGGGAGCAGGCGCTGGACGTTTGCAATTTGGGAGCTGGGCTCTGGCGGCGACGCTGAGAGCGAGCAAGGAAAGAACGTCGGCATCCTGCGCTGGCTGGCAAGCCCGGAACCCCAGTGTCGGTGGGGCTGTGGAAGGGCTGCCACGGGAAGGCGAGGACCAGCAACACCTGGGAGTCCTGGCACCTTTGGTGTGGGAGCAGGCGCTGGACGTTCGCAATTTGGGAGCTGGGCTCTGGCGGCGGCGCTGAGAGCGAGCAAGGCAACAACGTCGGCACCCTGACCTGGCTGGCAAGCCCAGAGCCCCAGTGTCGGTGGGGCTGTGGAAGGGCTGCCACGGGAAGGCGAGGGCCAGCAACACCTGGGAGTCCTGGCACCTTTGGTGTGGGAGCAGGCGCTGGACGTTCGCAATTTGGGAGCTGGGCTCTGGCGGTGGCGCTGAGAGCGAGCAAGGCAACAACGTCGGCACCCTGCGCTGGCTGGCAAGCCCGGAGCCCCAGTGTCGGTGCGGCTGTGCAAGGGCTGCCACGGGAAGGCAAGGGCCAGCAACAACTGGGAGTCCTGGCACCTTTGGTGTGGGAGCAGGCGCTGGACGTTTGCAATTTGGGAGCTGGGCTCTGGCGGCGGCGCTGAGAGCGAGCAAGGCAACAACATCGGCACCCTGCGCTGGCTGGCAAGCCCGGAGCCCCAGTGTCGGTGGGGCTGTGCAAGGGCTGCCAAGGGAAGGCGAGGGCCAGCAACACCTCGGAGTCCTGGTACCTTTGGTGTGGGAGCAGGCGGTGGACGTTCGCAATTTGGGAGCTGGGCTCTGGCGGCGGCGCTGAGAGCGAGCAAGGCAACAACATCGGCACCCTGACCTGGCTGGCAAGCCCGGAGCCCCAGTGTCGGTGGGGCTGTGCAAGGGCTGCCACGGGAAGGCGAGGGCCAGCAACACCTGGGAGCCCTGGCACCTTTGGTGTGGGAGCAGGCGCTGGACGTTTGCAATTTGGGAGCTGGGCTCTGGCGGCGGCGCTGAGAGCGAGCAAGGCAACAACGTCGGCACCCTGACCTGGCTGGCAAGCCCGGAGCCCCAGTGTCGGTGGGGCTGTGGAAGGGCTGCCACGGGAAGGCGAGGGCCAGCAACACCTGGGAGCCCTGGCACCTTTGGTGTGGGAGCAGGCGCTGGACGTTTGCAATTTGGGAGCTGGGCTCTGGCGGCGGCACTGAGAGCGAGCAAGGCAACAACGTCGGCACCCTGACCTGGCTGGCAAGCCCGGAGCCCCAGTGTCGGTGGGGCTGTGGAAGGGCTGCCACGGGAAGGCGAGGGCCAGCAACAACTGGGAGCCCTGGCACCTTTGGTGTGGGAGCAGGCGCTGGACGTTTGCAATTTGGGAGCTGGGCTCTGGCGGCGGCGCTGAGAGCGAGCAAGGCAACAACATCGGCACCCTGCGCTGGCTGGCAAGCCCGGAGCCCCAGTGTCGGTGCGGCTGTGCAAGGGCTGCCACGGGAAGGCAAGGGCCAGCAACACCTGGGAGCCCTGGCACCTTTGGTGTGGGAGCAGGCGCTGGACGTTTGCAATTTGGGAGCTGGGCTCTGGCGGCGGCGCTGAGAGCGAGCAAGGCAACAACGTCGGCACCCTGCGCTGGCTGGCAATCCCGGAGCCCCAGTGTCGGTGGGGCTGTGCAAGGGCTGCCACGGGAAGGCGAGGGCCAGCAACACCTGGGAGCCCTGGCACCTTTGGTGTGGGAGCAGGCGCTGGACGTTTGCAATTTGGGAGCTGGGCTCTGGCGGCGGCACAGAGAGCGAGCAAGGCAACAATGTCGGCACCCTGACCTGGCTGGCAACCTCTGAGCCCCAGTGTCTGTGCGGCTGTGGAAGGGCTGCCACGGGAAGGCAAGGGCCAGCAACACCTGGGAGTCCTGGCACCTTTGGTGTGGGAGCAGGCGCTGGACGTTTGCAATTTGGGAGCTGGGCTCTGGCGGCGGCGCTGAGAGCGAGCAAGGCAACAACGTCGGCACCCTGACCTGGCTGGCAAGCTCTGAGCCCCAGTGTCTGTGCGGCTGTGGAAGGGCTGCCACGGGAAGGCGAGGGCCAGCAACACCTGGGAGTCCTGGCACCTTTGGTGTGGGAGCTGGCGCTGGACGTTTGCAATTTGGGAGCTGGGCTCTGGCGGCGGCGCTGAGAGCGAGCAAGGCAACAACGTCGGCACCCTGCGCTGGCTGGCAAGCCCGGAGCCCCAGTGTCGGTGGGGCTGTGGAAGGGCTGCCACGGGAAGGCGAGGGCCAGCAACACCTGGGAGTCCTGGCACCTTTCGTGTGGGAGCAGGCGCTGGACGTTTGCAATTTGGGAGCTGGGCTCTGGCGGCGGCGCTGAGAGCGAGCAAGGCAACAACGTCGGCACCCGGACCTGGCTGGCAATCCCGGAGCCCCAGTGTCGGTGGGGCTGTGGAAGGGCTGCCACGGGAAGGCGAGGGCCAGCAACACCTGGGAGTCCTGGCACCTTTGGTGTGGGAGCAGGCGCTGGACGTTTGCAATTTGGGAGTTGGGCTCTGGCGGCGGCGCTGAGAGCGAGCAAGGCAACAATGTCGGCACCCTGCGCTGGCTGGCAACCTCTGAGCCCCAGTGTCTGTGCGGCTGTGAAGGGCTGCCACGGGAAGGCAAGGGCCAGCAACACCTGGGAGCCCTGGCACCTTTGGTGTGGGAGCAGGCGCTGGACGTTTGCAATTTGGGAGCTGGGCTCTGGCGGCGGCGCTGAGAGCGAGCAAGGCAACAACATCGGCACCCTGACCTGGCTGGCAAGCCCGGAGCCCCAGTGTCGGTGGGGCTGTGGAAGGGCTGCCACGGGAAGGCGAGGGCCAGCAACACCTGGGAGTCCTGGCACCTTTGGTGTGGGAGCAGGCGCTGGACGTTTGCAATTTGGGAGCTGGGCTCTGGCGGTGGCACAGAGAGCGAGCAAGGCAACAACGTCGGCATCCTGCGCTGGCTGGCAAGCCCGGAGCCCCAGTGTCGGTGCGGCTGTGCAAGGGCTGCCACGGGAAGGCGAGGGCCAGCAACACCTGGGAGTCCTGGCACCTTTGGTGTGGGAGCAGGCGCTGGACGTTTGCAATTTGGGAGCTGGGCTCTGGCGGCGGCGCTGAGAGCGAGCAAGGCAACAACGTCGGCACCCTGCGCTGGCTGGCAAGCCCAGAGCCCCAGTGTCGGTGGGGCTGTGGAAGGGCTGCCACGGGAAGGCGAGGGCCAGCAACACCTCGGAGTCCTGGCACCTTTGGTGTGGGAGCAGGCGCTGGACGTTTGCAATTTGGGAGCTGGGCTCTGGCGGCGGCACTGAGAGCGAGCAAGGCAACAACGTCGGCACCCTGACCTGGCTGGCAAGCCCGGAGCCCCAGTGTCGGTGGGGCTGTGCAAGGGCTGCCACGGGAAGGCGAGGGCCAGCAACACCTGGGAGCCCTGGCACCTTTGGTGTGGGAGCAGGCGCTGGACGTTTGCAATTTGGGAGCTGGGCTCTGGCGGCGGCGCTGAGAGCGAGCAAGGCAACAACGTCGGCACCCTGCGTTGGCTGGCAATCCCGGAGCCCCAGTGTCGGTGGGGCTGTGCAAGGGCTGCCACGGGAAGGCGAGGGCCAGCAACACCTGGGAGTCCTGGCACCTTTGGTGTGGGAGCTGGCGCTGGACGTTTGCAATTTGGGAGCTGGGCTCTGGCGGCGGCGCTGAGAGCGAGCAAGGCAACAACGTCGGCACCCTGCGCTGGCTGGCAAGCCCGGAGCCCCAGTGTCGGTGGGGCTGTGGAAGGGCTGCCACGGGAAGGCGAGGGCCAGCAACACCTGGGAGTCCTGGCACCTTTCGTGTGGGAGCAGGCGCTGGACGTTTGCAATTTGGGAGCTGGGCTCTGGCGGCGGCGCTGAGAGCGAGCAAGGCAACAACGTCGGCACCCGGACCTGGCTGGCAATCCCGGAGCCCCAGTGTCGGTGGGGCTGTGGAAGGGCTGCCACGGGAAGGCGAGGGCCAGCAACACCTGGGAGTCCTGGCACCTTTGGTGTGGGAGCAGGCGCTGGACGTTTGCAATTTGGGAGTTGGGCTCTGGCGGCGGCGCTGAGAGCGAGCAAGGCAACAATGTCGGCACCCTGCGCTGGCTGGCAACCTCTGAGCCCCAGTGTCTGTGCGGCTGTGAAGGGCTGCCACGGGAAGGCAAGGGCCAGCAACACCTGGGAGCCCTGGCACCTTTGGTGTGGGAGCAGGCGCTGGACGTTTGCAATTTGGGAGCTGGGCTCTGGCGGCGGCGCTGAGAGCGAGCAAGGCAACAACATCGGCACCCTGACCTGGCTGGCAAGCCCGGAGCCCCAGTGTCGGTGGGGCTGTGGAAGGGCTGCCACGGGAAGGCGAGGGCCAGCAACACCTGGGAGTCCTGGCACCTTTGGTGTGGGAGCAGGCGCTGGACGTTTGCAATTTGGGAGCTGGGCTCTGGCGGTGGCACAGAGAGCGAGCAAGGCAACAACGTCGGCATCCTGCGCTGGCTGGCAAGCCCGGAGCCCCAGTGTCGGTGCGGCTGTGCAAGGGCTGCCACGGGAAGGCGAGGGCCAGCAACACCTGGGAGTCCTGGCACCTTTGGTGTGGGAGCAGGCGCTGGACGTTTGCAATTTGGGAGCTGGGCTCTGGCGGCGGCGCTGAGAGCGAGCAAGGCAACAACGTCGGCACCCTGCGCTGGCTGGCAAGCCCAGAGCCCCAGTGTCGGTGGGGCTGTGGAAGGGCTGCCACGGGAAGGCGAGGGCCAGCAACACCTCGGAGTCCTGGCACCTTTGGTGTGGGAGCAGGCGCTGGACGTTTGCAATTTGGGAGCTGGGCTCTGGCGGCGGCACTGAGAGCGAGCAAGGCAACAACGTCGGCACCCTGACCTGGCTGGCAAGCCCGGAGCCCCAGTGTCGGTGGGGCTGTGCAAGGGCTGCCACGGGAAGGCGAGGGCCAGCAACACCTGGGAGCCCTGGCACCTTTGGTGTGGGAGCAGGCGCTGGACGTTTGCAATTTGGGAGCTGGGCTCTGGCGGCGGCGCTGAGAGCGAGCAAGGCAACAACGTCGGCACCCTGCGTTGGCTGGCAATCCCGGAGCCCCAGTGTCGGTGGGGCTGTGCAAGGGCTGCCACGGGAAGGCGAGGGCCAGCAACACCTGGGAGTCCTGGCACCTTTCGTGTGGGAGCAGGCGCTGGACGTTTGCAATTTGGGAGCTGGGCTCTGGCGGCGGCGCTGAGAGCGAGCAAGGCAACAACGTCGGCACCCGGACCTGGCTGGCAATCCCGGAGCCCCAGTGTCGGTGGGGCTGTGCAAGGGCTGCCACGGGAAGGCGAGGGCCAGCAACACCTGGCAGTCCTGGCACCTTTGGTGTGGGAGCAGGCGCTGGACGTTTGCAATTTGGGAGTTGGGCTCTGGCGGCGGCGCTGAGAGCGAGCAAGGCAACAATGTCGGCACCCTGACCTGGCTGGCAAGCTCTGAGCCCCAGTGTCTGTGCGGCTGTGAAGGGCTGCCACGGGAAGGCAAGGGCCAGCAATAACTGGGAGTCCTGGCACCTTTGGTGTGGGAGCAGGCGCTGGACGTTTGCAATTTGGGAGCTGGGCTCTGGCGGCGGCGCTGAGAGCGAGCAGGCAAAAACGTCGGCACCCTGACCTGGCTGGCAAGCCCGGAGCCCCAGTGTCGGTGGGGCTGTGGAAGGGCTGCCACGGGAAGGCGAGGGCCAGCAACACCTGGGAGTCCTGGCACCTTTGGTGTGGGAGCAGGCGCTGGACGTTTGCAATTTGGGAGCTGGGCTCTGGCGGCGGCGCTGAGAGCGAGCAAGGCAACAACGTCGGCACCCTGCGCTGGCTGGCAAGCCCAGAGCCCCAGTGTCGGTGGGGCTGTGGAAGGGCTGCCACGGGAAGGCGAGGGCCAGCAACACCTGGGAGCCCTGGCACCTTTGGTGTGGGAGCAGGCGCTGGACGTTTGCAATTTGGGAGCTGGGCTCTGGCGGCGGCACAGAGAGCGAGCAAGGCAACAACATCGGCACCCTGCGCTGGCTGGCAACCTCTGAGCCCCAGTGTCTGTGCGGCTGTGGAAGGGCTGCCACGGGAAGGCAAGGGCCAGCAACAACTGGGAGTCCTGGCACCTTTGGTGTGGGAGCAGGCGCTGGACGTTTGCAATTTGGGAGTTGGGCTCTGGCGGTGCCGCTGAGAGCGAGCAAGGCAACAACGTCGGCATCCTGCGCTGGCTGGCAAGCCCGGAGCCCCAGTGTCGGTGGGGCTGTGCAAGGGCTGCCACGGGAAGGCGAGGGCCAGCAACACCTGGGAGTCCTGGCACCTTTGGTGTGGGAGCAGGCGGTGGACGTATGCAATTTGGGAGCTGGGCTCTGGCGGCGGCGCTGAGAGCGAGCAAGGCAACAACGTCGGCACCCTGCGCTGGCTGGCAAGCCCAGAGCCCCAGTGTCGGTGGGGCTGTGCAAGGGCTGCCACGGGAAGGCGAGGGCCAGCAACACCTGGGAGTCCTGGCACCTTTGGTGTGGGAGCAGGCGCTGGACGTTTGCAATTTGGGAGCTGGGCTCTGGCGGCGGCACTGAGAGCGAGCAAGGCAACAACGTCGGCACCCTGACCTGGCTGGCAAGCCCACAGCTCCAGTGTCTGTTGGGCTGTGGAAGGGCTGCCACGGGAAGGCGAGGGCCAGCAACACCTGGCAGTCCTGGCACCTTTGGTGTGGGAGCAGGCGCTGGACGTTTGCAATTTGGGAGCTGGGCTCTGGCGGCGGCACAGAGAGCGAGCAAGGCAACAACGTCGGCACCCTGACCTGGCTGGCAAGCCCACAGCCCCAGTGTCTGTGCGGCTGTGGAAGGGCTGCCACGGGAAGGCAAGGGCCAGCAACAACTGGGAGTCCTGGCACCTTTGGTGTGGGAGCAGGCGCTGGACGTTTGCAATTTGGGAGCTGGGCTCTGGCGGTGCCGCTGAGAGCGAGCAAGGCAACAACGTCGGCATCCTGCGCTGGCTGGCAAGCCCAGAGCCCCAGTGTCGGTGGGGCTGTGCAAGGGCTGCCACGGGAAGGCGAGGGCCAGCAACACCTGGGAGCCCTGGCACCTTTGGTGTGGGAGCAGGCGCTGGACGTTTGCAATTTGGGAGCTGGGCTCTGGCGGCGGCGCTGAGAGCGAGCAAGGCAACAACATCGGCACCCTGACCTGGCTGGCAAGCCCGGAGCCCCAGTGTCGGTGGGGCTGTGCAAGGGCTGCCAAGGGAAGGCGAGGGCCAGCAACACCTCGGAGTCCTGGTACCTTTGGTGTGGGAGCAGGCGGTGGACGTTCGCAATTTGGGAGCTGGGCTCTGGCGGCGGCGCTGAGAGCGAGCAAGGCAACAACATCGGCACCCTGACCTGGCTGGCAAGCCCGGAGCCCCAGTGTCGGTGGGGCTGTGGAAGGGCTGCCACGGGAAGGCGAGGGCCAGCAACACCTGGGAGCCCTGGCACCTTTGGTGTGGGAGCAGGCGCTGGACGTTTGCAATTTGGGAGCTGGGCTCTGGCGGCGGCGCTGAGAGCGAGCAAGGCAACAACGTCGGCACCCTGCGCTGGCTGGCAAGCTCTGAGCCCCAGTGTCTGTGCGGCTGTGGAAGGGCTGTCACGGGAAGGCAAGGGCCAGCAACACCTGGGAGTCCTGGCACCTTTGGTGTGGGAGCAGGCGCTGGACGTTTGCAATTTGGGAGCTGGGCTCTGGCGGCGGCCCTGAGAGCGAGCAAGGCAACAACATCGGCACCCTGACCTGGCTGCAAACTCTGAGCCCCAGTGTCGGTGGGGCTCTGGAAGGGCTGCCACGGGAAGGCGAGGGCCAGCAACACCTGGGAGCCCTGGCACCTTTGGTGTGGGAGCAGGCGCTGGACGTTTGCAATTTGGGAGCTGGGCTCTGGCGGCGACGCTGAGAGCGAGCAAGGCAACAACGTCGGCACCCTGACCTGGCTGGCAATCCAGGAGACCCAGTGTCGGTGGGGCTGTGGAAGGGCTGCCACGGGAAGGCGAGGGCCAGCAACACCTGGGAGCCCTGGCACCTTTGGTGTGGGAGCAGGCGCTGGACGTTTGCAATTTGGGAGCTGGGCTCTGGCGGTGGCACAGAGAGCGAGCAAGGCAACAACGTCGGCACCCTGCGCTGGCTGGCAACCTCTGAGCCCCAGTGTCTGTGCGGCTGTGCAAGGGCTGCCACGGGAAGGCAAGGGCCAGCAACACCTGGGAGTCCTGGCACCTTTGGTGTGGGAGCAGGCACTGGACGTTTGCAATTTGGGAGCTGGGCTCTGGCGGCGACGCTGAGAGCGAGCAAGGCAACAACGTCGGCACCCTGACCTGGCTGGCAAGCTCTGAGCCCCAGTGTCGGTGGGGCTGTGGAAGGGCTGCCACGGGAAGGCGAGGGCCAGCAACACCTGGGAGCCCTGGCACCTTTCGTGTGGGAGCAGGCGCTGGACGTTTGCAATTTGGGAGCTGGGCTCTGGCGGCAGCGCTGAGAGCGAGGAAGGCAACAAGGTCGGCGGCCTGCGCTAGCTGGCAAGCCCGGAGCCCCAGTGTCGGTGGGGCTGTGCAAGGGCTGCCACGGGAAGGCGAGGGCCAGCAACACCTGGGAGCCCTGGCACCTTTGGTGTGGGAGCAGGCGCTGGACGTTTGCAATTTGGGAGCTGGGCTCTGGCGGCGGCACAGAGAGCGAGCAAGGCAACAATGTCGGCACCCTGCGCTGGCTGGCAAGCTCTGAGCCCCAGTGTCTGTGGGGCTGTGGAAGGGCTGCCACGGGAAGGCAAGGGCCAGCAACAACTGGGAGTCCTGGCACCTTTGGTGTGGGAGCAGGCGCTGGACGTTTGCAATTTGGGAGCTGGGCTCTGGCGGCGGCGCTGAGAGCGAGCAAGGCAACAACATCGGCACCCTGACCTGGCTGGCAAGCCCGGAGCCCCAGTGTCGGTGGGGCTGTGCAAGGGCTGCCACGGGAAGGCGAGGGCCAGCAACACCTGGGAGCCCTGGCACCTTTGGTGTGGGAGCAGGCGCTGGACGTTTGCAATTTGGGAGCTGGGCTCTGGCGGCGGCGCTGAGAGCGAGCAAGGCAACAACGTCGGCACCCTGCGCTGGCTGGCAAGCTCTGAGCCCCAGTGTCTGTGCGGTTGTGGAAGGGCTGCCACGGGACGACAAGGGCCAGCAACAACTGGGAGTCCTGGCACCTTTGGTGTGGGAGCAGGCGCTGGACGTTTGCAATTTGGGAGCTGGGCTCTGGCAGCGGCGCTGAGAGCGAGCAAGGCAACAAGGTCGGCGGCCTGCGCTAGCTGGCAAGCCCGGAGCCCCAGTGTCTGTGGGGCTGTGCAAGGGCTGCCACGGGAAGGCGAGGGCCAGCAACACCTGGGAGTCCTGGCCCCTTTGGTGTGGGAGCAGGCGCTGGACGTTTGCAATTTGGGAGCTGGGCTCTGGCGGCGGCGCTGAGAGCGAGCAAGGCAACAACGTCGGCACCCTGACCTGGCTGGCAATCCCGGAGCCCCAGTGTCGGTGGGTCTGTGCAAGGGCTGCCACGGGAAGGCGAGGGCCAGCAACACCTGGGAGCCCTGGCACCTTTGGTGTGGGAGCAGGCGCTGGACGTTTGCAATTTGGGAGCTGGGCTCTGGCGGCGGCGCTGAGAGCGAGCAAGGCAACAACGTCGGCACCCTGCGCTGGCTGGCAAGCTCTGAGCCCCAGTGTCTGTGCGGTTGTGGAAGGGCTGCCACGGGAAGGCAAGGGCCAGCAACAACTGGGAGTCCTGGCACCTTTGGTGTGGGAGCAGGCGCTGGACGTTTGCAATTTGGGAGCTGGGCTCTGGCGGCGGCGCTGAGAGCGAGCAAGGCAACAAGGTCGGCACCCTGACCTGGCTGGCAAGCCCGGAGCCCTAGTGTCGGTGGGGCTGTGGAAGGGCTGCCACGGGAAGGCGAGGGCCAGCAACACCTGGGAGTCCTGGCACCTTTCGTGTGGGAGCAGGCGCTGGACGTTTGCAATCTGGGAGCTGGGCTCTGGCGGCGGCGCTGAGAGCGAGCAAGGCAACAACATCGGCACCCTGACCTGGCTGGCAAGCCCGGAGCCCCAGTGTCGGTGG
Source organism: Aptenodytes patagonicus (assembly GCF_965638725.1). Taxonomy (NCBI): domain Eukaryota; kingdom Metazoa; phylum Chordata; class Aves; order Sphenisciformes; family Spheniscidae; genus Aptenodytes; species Aptenodytes patagonicus. Next base: position 493,936 of record NW_027472013.1, read on the forward strand.
GGCTGTGGAAGGGCTGCCACGGGAAGGCGAGGGCCAGCAACACCTCGGAGTCCTGGCACCTTTCGTGTGGGAGCAGGCGCTGGACGTTTGCAATTTGGGAGCTGGGCTCTGGCGGCGGCGCTGAGAGCGAGCAAGGCAACAACGTCGGCACCCTGACCTGGCTGGCAAGCCCGGAGCCCCAGTGTCGGTGGGGCTGTGGAAGGGCTGCCACGGGAAGGCGAGGGCCAGCAACACCTGGGAGTCCTGGCACCTTTGGTGTGGGAGCAGGCGCTGGACGTTTGCAATTTGGGAGCTGGGCTCTGGCGGTGGCGCTGAGAGCGAGCAAGGCAAAGATGTATGCACCCTGACCTGGCTGGCAAGCCCGGAGCCCCAGTGTTGGTGGGGCTGTGCAAGGGCTGCCACGGGAAGGCGAGGGCCAGCAACAACTGGGAGTCCTGGCACCTTTCGTGTGGGAGCAGGCGCTGGACGTTTGCAATTTGGGAGCTGGGCTCTGGCGGCGGCGCTGAGAGCGAGCAAGGCAACAACGTCGGCACCCTGACCTGGCTGGCAAGCCCGGAGCCCCAGTGTCGGTGGGGCTGTGGAAGGGCTGCCACGGGAAGGCGAGGGCCAGCAACACCTGGGAGTCCTGGCACCTTTGGTGTGGGAGCAGGCGCTGGACGTTTGCAATTTGGGAGCTGGGCTCTGGCGGCGGCGCTGAGAGCGAGCAAGGCAACAACGTCGGCACCCTAACCTGGCTGGCAGGCCCGGAGCCCCAGTGTCGGTGGGGCTGTGGAAGGGCTGCCAAGGGAAGGCGAGGGCCAGCAACACCTGGGAGTCCTGGCACCTTTGGTGTGGGAGCAGGCGCTGGACGTTTGCAATTTGGGAGCTGGGCTCTGGCGGCGGCACAGAGAGCGAGCAAGGCAACAACATCGGCACCCTGCGCTGGCTGGCAAGCCCGGAGCCCCAGTGTCGGTGGGGCTGTGCAAGGGCTGCCAAGGGAAGGCGAGGGCCAGCAACACCTCGGAGTCCTGGTACCTTTGGTGTGGGAGCAGGCGGTGGACGTTCGCAATTTGGGAGCTGGGCTCTGGCGGCGGCGCTGAGAGCGAGCAAGGCAACAACATCGGCACCCTGACCTGGCTGGCAAGCCCGGAGCCCCAGTGTCGGTGGGTCTGTGCAAGGGCTGCCACGGGAAGGCGAGGGCCAGCAACACCTGGGAGCCCTGGCACCTTTGGTGTGGGAGCAGGCGCTGGACGTTTGCAATTTGGGAGCTGGGCTCTGGCGGCGGCGCTGAGAGCGAGCAAGGCAACAACGTCGGCACCCTGCGCTGGCTGGCAAGCTCTGAGCCCCAGTGTCGGTGGGGCTGTGGAAGGGCTGCCACGGGACGACAAGGGCCAGCAACAACTGGGAGTCCTGGCACCTTTGGTGTGGGAGCAGGCGCTGGACGTTTGCAATTTGGGAGCTGGGCTCTGGCGGCGGCGCTGAGAGCGAGCAAGGCAACAAGGTCGGCACCCTGACCTGGCTGGCAAGCCCGGAGCCCTAGTGTCGGTGGGGCTGTGGAAGGGCTGCCACGGGAAGGCGAGGGCCAGCAACACCTGGGAGTCCTGGCACCTTTCGTGTGGGAGCAGGCGCTGGACGTTTGCAATCTGGGAGCTGGGCTCTGGCGGCGGCGCTGAGAGCGAGCAAGGCAACAACATCGGCACCCTGACCTGGCTGGCAATCCCGGAGCCCCAGTGTCGGTGGGGCTGTGGAAGGGCTGCCACGGGAAGGCGAGGGCCAGCAACACCTCGGAGTCCTGGCACCTTTCGTGTGGGAGCAGGCGCTGGACGTTTGCAATCTGGGAGCTGGGCTCTGGCGGCGGCGCTGAGAGCGAGCAAGGCAACAACGTCGGCACCCTGCGCTGGCTGGCAAGCTCTGAGCCCCAGTGTCTGTGCGGTTGTGGAAGGGCTGCCACGGGAAGGCAAGGGCCAGCAACACCTGGGAGTCCTGGCACCTTTCGTGTGGGAGCAGGCGCTGGACGTTTGCAATTTGGGAGCTGGGCTCTGGCGGCGGCGCTGAGAGCGAGCAAGGCAACAACGTCGGCACCCTGACCTGGCTGGCAAGCCCGGAGCCCCAGTGTCGGTGGGGCTGTGGAAGGGCTGCCACGGGAAGGCGAGGGCCAGCAACACCTGGGAGTCCTGGCACCTTTGGTGTGGGAGCAGGCGCTGGACGTTTGCAATTTGGGAGCTGGGCTCTGGCGGCGGCGCTGAGAGCGAGCAAGGCAACAACGTCGGCACCCTAACCTGGCTGGCAGGCCCGGAGCCCCAGTGTCGGTGGGGCTGTGGAAGGGCTGCCAAGGGAAGGCGAGGGCCAGCAACACCTGGGAGTCCTGGCACCTTTGGTGTGGGAGCAGGCGCTGGACGTTTGCAATTTGGGAGCTGGGCTCTGGCGGCGGCACAGAGAGCGAGCAAGGCAACAACATCGGCACCCTGCGCTGGCTGGCAAGCCCGGAGCCCCAGTGTCGGTGGGGCTGTGCAAGGGCTGCCAAGGGAAGGCGAGGGCCAGCAACACCTCGGAGTCCTGGTACCTTTGGTGTGGGAGCAGGCGGTGGACGTTCGCAATTTGGGAGCTGGGCTCTGGCGGCGGCGCTGAGAGCGAGCAAGGCAACAACATCGGCACCCTGACCTGGCTGGCAAGCCCGGAGCCCCAGTGTCGGTGGGTCTGTGCAAGGGCTGCCACGGGAAGGCGAGGGCCAGCAACACCTGGGAGCCCTGGCACCTTTGGTGTGGGAGCAGGCGCTGGACGTTTGCAATTTGGGAGCTGGGCTCTGGCGGCGGCGCTGAGAGCGAGCAAGGCAACAACGTCGGCACCCTGCGCTGGCTGGCAAGCTCTGAGCCCCAGTGTCGGTGGGGCTGTGGAAGGGCTGCCACGGGACGACAAGGGCCAGCAACAACTGGGAGTCCTGGCACCTTTGGTGTGGGAGCAGGCGCTGGACGTTTGCAATTTGGGAGCTGGGCTCTGGCGGCGGCGCTGAGAGCGAGCAAGGCAACAAGGTCGGCACCCTGACCTGGCTGGCAAGCCCGGAGCCCTAGTGTCGGTGGGGCTGTGGAAGGGCTGCCACGGGAAGGCGAGGGCCAGCAACACCTGGGAGTCCTGGCACCTTTCGTGTGGGAGCAGGCGCTGGACGTTTGCAATCTGGGAGCTGGGCTCTGGCGGCGGCGCTGAGAGCGAGCAAGGCAACAACATCGGCACCCTGACCTGGCTGGCAATCCCGGAGCCCCAGTGTCGGTGGGGCTGTGGAAGGGCTGCCACGGGAAGGCGAGGGCCAGCAACACCTCGGAGTCCTGGCACCTTTCGTGTGGGAGCAGGCGCTGGACGTTTGCAATCTGGGAGCTGGGCTCTGGCGGCGGCGCTGAGAGCGAGCAAGGCAACAACGTCGGCACCCTGCGCTGGCTGGCAAGCTCTGAGCCCCAGTGTCTGTGCGGTTGTGGAAGGGCTGCCACGGGAAGGCAAGGGCCAGCAACACCTGGGAGTCCTGGCACCTTTCGTGTGGGAGCAGGCGCTGGACGTTTGCAATTTGGGAGCTGGGCTCTGGCGGCGGCGCTGAGAGCGAGCAAGGCAACAACGTCGGCACCCTGACCTGGCTGGCAAGCCCGGAGCCCCAGTGTCGGTGGGGCTGTGGAAGGGCTGCCACGGGAAGGCGAGGGCCAGCAACACCTGGGAGTCCTGGCACCTTTGGTGTGGGAGCAGGCGCTGGACGTTTGCAATTTGGGAGCTGGGCTCTGGCGGTGGCGCTGAGAGCGAGCAAGGCAAAGATGTATGCACCCTGACCTGGCTGGCAAGCCCGGAGCCCCAGTGTTGGTGGGGCTGTGCAAGGGCTGCCACGGGAAGGCGAGGGCCAGCAACAACTGGGAGTCCTGGCACCTTTCGTGTGGGAGCAGGCGCTGGACGTTTGCAATTTGGGAGCTGGGCTCTGGCGGCGGCGCTGAGAGCGAGCAAGGCAACAACGTCGGCACCCTGACCTGGCTGGCAAGCCCGGAGCCCCAGTGTCGGTGGGGCTGTGGAAGGGCTGCCACGGGAAGGCGAGGGCCAGCAACACCTGGGAGTCCTGGCACCTTTGGTGTGGGAGCAGGCGCTGGACGTTTGCAATTTGGGAGCTGGGCTCTGGCGGCGGCGCTGAGAGCGAGCAAGGCAACAACGTCGGCACCCTAACCTGGCTGGCAGGCCCGGAGCCCCAGTGTCGGTGGGGCTGTGGAAGGGCTGCCAAGGGAAGGCGAGGGCCAGCAACACCTGGGAGTCCTGGCACCTTTGGTGTGGGAGCAGGCGCTGGACGTTTGCAATTTGGGAGCTGGGCTCTGGCGGCGGCACAGAGAGCGAGCAAGGCAACAACATCGGCACCCTGCGCTGGCTGGCAAGCCCGGAGCCCCAGTGTCGGTGGGGCTGTGCAAGGGCTGCCAAGGGAAGGCAAGGGCCAGCAACACCTCGGAGTCCTGGTACCTTTGGTGTGGGAGCAGGCGGTGGACGTTCGCAATTTGGGAGCTGGGCTCTGGCGGCGGCGCTGAGAGCGAGCAAGGCAACAACATCGGCACCCTGACCTGGCTGGCAAGCCCGGAGCCCCAGTGTCGGTGGGTCTGTGCAAGGGCTGCCACGGGAAGGCGAGGGCCAGCAACACCTGGGAGCCCTGGCACCTTTGGTGTGGGAGCAGGCGCTGGACGTTTGCAATTTGGGAGCTGGGCTCTGGCGGCGGCGCTGAGAGCGAGCAAGGCAACAACGTCGGCACCCTGACCTGGCTGGCAAGCTCTGAGCCCCAGTGTCGGTGGGGCTGTGGAAGGGCTGCCACGGGACGACAAGGGCCAGCAACAACTGGGAGTCCTGGCACCTTTGGTGTGGGAGCAGGCGCTGGACGTTTGCAATTTGGGAGCTGGGCTCTGGCAGCGGCGCTGAGAGCGAGCAAGGCAACAAGGTCGGCGGCCTGCGCTAGCTGGCAAGCCCGGAGCCCCAGTGTCTGTGGGGCTGTGCAAGGGCTGCCACGGGAAGGCAAGGGCCAGCAACAACTGGGAGTCCTGGCCCCTTTGGTGTGGGAGCAGGCGCTGGACGTTTGCAATTTGGGAGCTGGGCTCTGGCGGTGGCGCTGAGAGCGAGCAAGGCAACGATGGCGGCACCCTGCGCTGGCTGGCAAGCCCGGAGCCCCAGTGTTGGTGGGGCTGTGGAAGGGCTTCCACGGGAAGGCGAGGGCCAGCAACACCTGGGAGCCCTGGCACCTTTGGTGTGGGAGCAGGCGCTGGACGTTTGCAATTTGGGAGCTGGGCTCTGGCAGCGGCGCTGAGAGCGAGCAAGGCAACAAGGTCGGCGGCCTGCGCTAGCTGGCAAGCCCGGAGCCCCAGTGTCTGTGCGGCTGTGGAAGGGCTGCCAAGGGAAGGCAAGGGCCAGCAACACCTGGGAGTCCTGGCACCTTTGGTGTGGGAGCAGGCGCTGGACGTTTGCAATTTGGGAGCTGGGCTCTGGCGGCGGCGCTGAGAGCGAGCAAGGCAACAACGTCGGCACCCTGACCTGGCTGGCAAGCCCGGAGCCCCAGTGTCGGTGGGGCTGTGCAAGGGCTGCCACGGGAAGGCGAGGGCCAGCAACACCTGGGAGCCCTGGCACCTTTGGTGTGGGAGCAGGTGCTGGACGTTTGCAATTTGGGAGCTGGGCTCTGGCGGCGACGCTGAGAGCGAGGAAGGCAACAACGTCGGCACCCTGCGCTGGCTGGCAAGCTCTGAGCCCCAGTGTCTGTGCGGTTGTGGAAGGGCTGCCACGGGAAGGCAAGGGCCAGCAACAACTGGGAGTCCTGGCACCTTTGGTGTGGGAGCAGGCGCTGGACGTTTGCAATTTGGGAGCTGGGCTCTGGCGGCGGCGCTGAGAGCGAGCAAGGCAACAAGGTCGGCAGCCTGCGCTGGCTGGCAAGCCCGGAGCCCTAGTGTCGGTGGGGCTGTGGAAGGGCTGCCACGGGAAGGCGAGGGCCAGCAACACCTGGGAGTCCTGGCACCTTTGGTGTGGGAGCAGGCGCTGGACGTTTGCAATTTGGGAGCTGGGCTCTGGCGGCGGCGCTGAGAGCGAGCAAGGCAACAACATCGGCACCCTGACCTGGCTGGCAACCTCTGAGCCCCAGTGTCGGTGGGTCTGTGCAAGGGCTGCCACGGGAAGGCGAGGGCCAGCAACACCTGGGAGCCCTGGCACCTTTGGTGTGGGAGCAGGTGCTGGACGTTTGCAATTTGGGAGCTGGGCTCTGGCGGCGACGCTGAGAGCGAGGAAGGCAACAACGTCGGCACCCTGCGCTGGCTGGCAAGCTCTGAGCCCCAGTGTCTGTGCGGTTGTGGAAGGGCTGCCACGGGAAGGCAAGGGCCAGCAACAACTGGGAGTCCTGGCACCTTTGGTGTGGGAGCAGGCGCTGGACGTTTGCAATTTGGGAGCTGGGCTCTGGCGGCGGCGCTGAGAGCGAGCAAGGCAACAAGGTCGGCAGCCTGCGCTGGCTGGCAAGCCCGGAGCCCTAGTGTCGGTGGGGCTGTGGAAGGGCTGCCACGGGAAGGCGAGGGCCAGCAACACCTGGGAGTCCTGGCACCTTTGGTGTGGGAGCAGGCGCTGGACGTTTGCAATTTGGGAGCTGGGCTCTGGCGGCGGCGCTGAGAGCGAGCAAGGCAACAACATCGGCACCCTGACCTGGCTGGCAAGCCCGGAACCCCAGTGTCGGTGGGGCTGTGGAAGGGCTGCCACGGGAAGGCGAGGGCCAGCAACACCTGGGAGCCCTGGCACCTTTGGTGTGGGAGCAGGCGCTGGACGTTTGCAATTTGGGAGCTGGGCTCTGGCGGCGGCGCTGAGAGCGAGCAAGGCAACAACGTCGGCACCCTGCGCTGGCTGGCAAGCTCTGAGCCCCAGTGTCTGTGCGGTTGTGGAAGGGCTGCCACGGGAAGGCAAGGGCCAGCAACAACTGGGAGTCCTGGCACCTTTCGTGTGGGAGCAGGCGCTGGACGTTTGCAATTTGGGAGCTGGGCTCTGGCGGCGGCGCTGAGAGCGAGCAAGGCAACAACGTCGGCACCCTGACCTGGCTGGCAAGCCCGGAGCCCCAGTGTCGGTGGGGCTGTGGAAGGGCTGCCACGGGAAGGCGAGGGCCAGCAACACCTGGGAGCCCTGGCACCTTTGGTGTGGGAGCAGGCGCTGGACGTTTGCAATTTGGGAGCTGGGCTCTGGCGGTGGCGCTGAGAGCGAGCAAGGCAAAGATGTATGCACCCTGACCTGGCTGGCAAGCCCGGAGCCCCAGTGTTGGTGGGGCTGTGCAAGGGCTGCCACGGGAAGGCGAGGGCCAGCAACACCTGGGAGTCCTGGCACCTTTGGTGTGGGAGCAGGCGCTGGACGTTTGCAATTTGGGAGCTGGGCTCTGGCGGCGGCACAGAGAGCGAGCAAGGCAACAATGTCGGCACCCTGACCTGGCTGGCAACCTCTGAGCCCCAGTGTCGGTGCGGCTGTGGAAGGGCTGCCACGGGAAGGCAAGGGCCAGCAACACCTGGGAGCCCTGGCACCTTTGGTGTGGGAGCAGGCGCTGGACGTTTGCAATTTGGGAGCTGGGCTCTGGCGGCGGCGCTGAGAGCGAGCAAGGCAACAACGTCGGCACCCTGACCTGGCTGGCAAGCCCGGAGCCCTAGTGTCGGTGGGGCTGTGGAAGGGCTGCCACGGGAAGGCGAGGGCCAGCAACACCTGGGAGTCCTGGCACCTTTCGTGTGGGAGCAGGCGCTGGACGTTTGCAATTTGGGAGCTGGGCTCTGGCGGTGGCGCTGAGAGCGAGCAAGGCAACGATGGCGGCACCCTGCGCTGGCTGGCAAGCCCGGAGCCCCAGTGTTGGTGGGGCTGTGGAAGGGCTGCCACGGGAAGGCGAGGGCCAGCAACACCTGGCAGTCCTGGCACCTTTGGTGTGGGAGCAGGCGCTGGACGTTTGCAATTTGGGAGCTGGGCTCTGGCGGCGGCGCTGAGAGCGAGCAAGGCAACAACATCGGCACCCTGACCTGGCTGGCAAGCCCGGAGCCCCAGTGTCGGTGGGGCTGTGGAAGGGCTGCCACGGGAAGGCGAGGGCCAGCAACACCTGGGAGTCCTGGCACCTTTGGTGTGGGAGCAGGCGCTGGACGTTTGCAATTTGGGAGCTGGGCTCTGGCGGCGGCGCTGAGAGCGAGCAAGGCAACAACGTCGGCACCCTGCGCTGGCTGGCAAGCCCGGAGCCCCAGTGTCTGTGGGGCTGTGCAAGGGCTGCCAAGGGAAGGCAAGGGCCAGCAACAACTGGGAGTCCTGGCACCTTTGGTGTGGAAGCAGGCACTGGACGTTTGCAATTTGGGAGCTGTGATCTGGCGGCGGCGCTGAGAGCGAGCAAGGCAACAACGTCGGCACCCTGACCTGGCTGGCAAGCCCGGAGCCCCAGTGTCGGTGGGGCTGTGCAAGGGCTGCCACAGGAAGGCGAGGGCCAGCAACACCTGGCAGTCCTGGCACCTTTGGTGTGGGAGCAGGCGCTGGACGTTTGCAATTTGGGAGCTGTGATCTGGCGGCGGCGCTGAGAGCGAGCAAGGCAACAACGTCGGCACCCTGACCTGGCTGGCAAGCCCGGAGCCCCAGTGTCGGTGGGGCTGTGGAAGGGCTGCCACGGGAAGGCGAGGGCCAGCAACACCTGGGAGTCCTGGCCCCTTTGGTGTGGGAGCAGGCGCTGGACGTTTGCAATTTGGGAGCTGGGCTCTGGCGGCGGCACTGAGAGCGAGCAAGGCAACAACGTCGGCACCCTGCGCTGGCTGGCAAGCCCGGAGCCCCAGTGTCGGTGCGGCTGTGCAAGGGCTGCCACGGGAAGGCGAGGGCCAGCAACACCTGGGAGCCCTGGCACCTTTGGTGTGGGAGCAGGTGCTGGACGTTTGCAATTTGGGAGCTGGGCTCTGGCGGCGGCGCTGAGAGCGAGCAAGGCAACAACGTCGGCACCCTGACCTGGCTGGCAAGCCCGGAGCCCCAGTGTCGGTGGGGCTGTGGAAGGGCTGCCACGGGAAGGCGAGGGCCAGCAACACCTGGGAGCCCTGGCACCTTTGGTGTGGGAGCAGGCGCTGGACGTTTGCAATTTGGGAGCTGGGCTCTGGCGGTGGCGCTGAGAGCGAGCAAGGCAAAGATGTATGCACCCTGACCTGGCTGGCAAGCCCGGAGCCCCAGTGTTGGTGGGGCTGTGCAAGGGCTGCCACGGGAAGGCGAGGGCCAGCAACACCTGGGAGTCCTGGCACCTTTGGTGTGGGAGCAGGCGCTGGACGTTTGCAATTTGGGAGCTGGGCTCTGGCGGCGGCACAGAGAGCGAGCAAGGCAACAATGTCGGCACCCTGACCTGGCTGGCAACCTCTGAGCCCCAGTGTCGGTGCGGCTGTGGAAGGGCTGCCACGGGAAGGCAAGGGCCAGCAACACCTGGGAGCCCTGGCACCTTTGGTGTGGGAGCAGGCGCTGGACGTTTGCAATTTGGGAGCTGGGCTCTGGCGGCGGCGCTGAGAGCGAGCAAGGCAACAACGTCGGCACCCTGACCTGGCTGGCAAGCCCGGAGCCCCAGTGTCGGTGGGGCTGTGGAAGGGCTGCCACGGGAAGGCGAGGGCCAGCAACACCTGGGAGTCCTGGCACCTTTCGTGTGGGAGCAGGCGCTGGACGTTTGCAATTTGGGAGCTGGGCTCTGGCGGTGGCGCTGAGAGCGAGCAAGGCAACGATGGCGGCACCCTGCGCTGGCTGGCAAGCCCGGAGCCCCAGTGTTGGTGGGGCTGTGGAAGGGCTGCCACGGGAAGGCGAGGGCCAGCAACACCTGGCAGTCCTGGCACCTTTGGTGTGGGAGCAGGCGCTGGACGTTTGCAATTTGGGAGCTGGGCTCTGGCGGCGGCGCTGAGAGCGAGCAAGGCAACAACATCGGCACCCTGACCTGGCTGGCAAGCCCGGAGCCCCAGTGTCGGTGGGGCTGTGGAAGGGCTGCCACGGGAAGGCGAGGGCCAGCAACACCTGGGAGTCCTGGCACCTTTGGTGTGGGAGCAGGCGCTGGACGTTTGCAATTTGGGAGCTGGGCTCTGGCGGCGGCGCTGAGAGCGAGCAAGGCAACAACGTCGGCACCCTGCGCTGGCTGGCAAGCCCGGAGCCCCAGTGTCTGTGGGGCTGTGCAAGGGCTGCCAAGGGAAGGCAAGGGCCAGCAACAACTGGGAGTCCTGGCACCTTTGGTGTGGAAGCAGGCACTGGACGTTTGCAATTTGGGAGCTGTGATCTGGCGGCGGCGCTGAGAGCGAGCAAGGCAACAACGTCGGCACCCTGACCTGGCTGGCAAGCCCGGAGCCCCAGTGTCGGTGGGGCTGTGCAAGGGCTGCCACAGGAAGGCGAGGGCCAGCAACACCTGGCAGTCCTGGCACCTTTGGTGTGGGAGCAGGCGCTGGACGTTTGCAATTTGGGAGCTGTGATCTGGCGGCGGCGCTGAGAGCGAGCAAGGCAACAACGTCGGCACCCTGACCTGGCTGGCAAGCCCGGAGCCCCAGTGTCGGTGGGGCTGTGGAAGGGCTGCCACGGGAAGGCGAGGGCCAGCAACACCTGGGAGTCCTGGCCCCTTTGGTGTGGGAGCAGGCGCTGGACGTTTGCAATTTGGGAGCTGGGCTCTGGCGGCGGCACTGAGAGCGAGCAAGGCAACAACGTCGGCACCCTGCGCTGGCTGGCAAGCCCGGAGCCCCAGTGTCGGTGCGGCTGTGCAAGGGCTGCCACGGGAAGGCGAGGGCCAGCAACACCTGGGAGCCCTGGCACCTTTGGTGTGGGAGCAGGTGCTGGACGTTTGCAATTTGGGAGCTGGGCTCTGGCGGCGGCGCTGAGAGCGAGCAAGGCAACAACGTCGGCATCCTGCGTTGGCTGGCAAGCCGGGAGCCCCAGTGTCTGTGGGGCTGTGGAAGGGCTGCCACGGGAAGGCGAGGGCCAGCAACACCTGGGAGCCCTGGCACCTTTGGTGTGGGAGCAGGCGCTGGACGTTTGCAATTTGGGAGCTGGGCTCTGGCGGCGGCGCTGAGAGCGAGCAAGGCAACAATGTCGGCACCCTGCGCTGGCTGGCAAGCTCTGAGCCCCAGTGTCGGTGGGGCTGTGGAAGGGCTGCCAAGGGAAGGCGAGGGCCAGCAACACCTGGGAGCCCTGGCACCTTTGGTGTGGGAGCAGGCGCTGGACGTTTGCAATTTGGGAGCTGGGCTCTGGCGGCGGCCCTGAGAGCGAGCAAGGCAACAACATCGGCACCCTGACCTGGCTGGCAAGCTCTGAGCCCCAGTGTCTGTGTGGCTGTGGAAGCGCTGCCAAGGGAAGGCAAGGGCCAGCAACACCTGGGAGTCCTGGCACCTTTGGTGTGGGAGCAGGCGCTGGACGTTTGCAATTTGGGAGCTGGGCTCTGGCGGCGGCGCTGAGAGCGAGCAAGGCAACAACGTCGGCACCCTGACCTGGCTGGCAAGCCCGGAGCCCCAGTGTCGGTGGGGCTGTGCAAGGGCTGCCACGGGAAGGCGAGGGCCAGCAACACCTGGGAGCCCTGGCACCTTTGGTGTGGGAGCAGGCGCTGGACGTTTGCAATTTGGGAGCTGGGCTCTGGCGGCGGCGCTGAGAGCGAGCAAGGCAACAACGTCGGCACCCTGCGCTGGCTGGCAAGCCCGGAGCCCCAGTGTCGGTGGGGCTGTGCAAGGGCTGCCACGGGAAGGCGAGGGCCAGCAACACCTGGGAGTCCTGGCACCTTTCGTGTGGGAGCAGGCACTGGACGTTTGCAATTTGGGAGCTGGGCTCTGGCGGCGGCGCTGAGAGCGAGCAAGGCAACAACATCGGCACCCTGCGCTGCCTGGCGAGCCCGGAGCCCCAGTGTCGGTGGGGCTGTGGAAGGGCTGCCACGGGAAGGCGAGGGCCAGCAACACCTGGGAGCCCTGGCACCTTTGGTGTGGGAGCAGGCGCTGGACGTTTGCAATTTGGGAGCTGGGCTCTGGCGGCGGCACAGAGAGCGAGCAAGGCAACAATGTCGGCACCCTGACCTGGCTGGCAACCTCTGAGCCCCAGTGTCTGTGCGGCTGTGGAAGGGCTGCCACGGGAAGGCAAGGGCCAGCAACACCTGGGAGTCCTGGCACCTTTGGTGTGGGAGCAGGCGCTGGACGTTTGCAATTTGGGAGCTGGGCTCTGGCGGCGGCACTGAGAGCGAGCAAGGCAACAACGTCGGCACCCTGACCTGGCTGGCAAGCTCTGAGCCCCAGTGTCGGTGGGGCTGTGCAAGGGCTGCCACGGGAAGGCGAGGGCCAGCAACACCTGGGAGTCCTGGCACCTTTGGTGTGGGAGCAGGCGCTGGACGTTTGCAATTTGGGAGCTGGGCTCTGGCGGCGGCGCTGAGATCGAGCAAGGCAACAACGTCGGCACCCTGCGCTGGCTGGCAAGCTCTGAGCCCCAGTGTCTGTGCGGCTGTGGAAGGGCTGTCACGGGACGACAAGGGCCAGCAACAACTGGGAGTCCTGGCACCTTTGGTGTGGGAGCAGGCGCTGGACGTTTGCAATTTGGGAGCTGGGCTCTGGCGGTGGCGCTGAGAGCGAGCAAGGCAAAGATGTCGGCACCCTGACCTGGCTGGCAAGCCCGGAGCCCCAATGTTGGTGGGGCTGTGCAAGGGCTGCCACGGGAAGGCGAGGGCCAGCAACACCTCGGAGCCCTGGCACCTTTCGTGTGGGAGCAGGCGCTGGACGTTTGCAATTTGGGAGCTGGGCTCTGGCGGCGGCGCTGAGAGCGAGCAAGGCAACAATGTCGGCACCCTGACCTGGCTGGCAACCTCTGAGCCCCAGTGTCTGTGCGGCTGTGGAAGGGCTGCCACGGGAAGGCAAGGGCCAGCAACACCTGGGAGTCCTGGCACCTTTGGTGTGGGAGCAGGCGCTGGACGTTTGCAATTTGGGAGCTGGGCTCTGGCGGCGGCACTGAGAGCGAGCAAGGCAACAACGTCGGCACCCTGACCTGGCTGGCAAGCCCGGAGCCCCAGTGTCGGTGGGGCTGTGGAAGGGCTGCCACGGGAAGGCGAGGGCCAGCAACACCTGGCAGTCCTGGCACCTTTGGTGTGGGAGCAGGCGCTGGACGTTTGCAATTTGGGAGCTGGGCTCTGGCGGCGGCGCTGAGAGCGAGCAAGGCAACAACATCGGCACCCTGACCTGGCTGGCAAGCCCGGAGCCCCAGTGTTGGTGGGGCTGTGGAAGGGCTTCCACGGGAAGGCGAGGGCCAGCAACACCTGGGAGCCCTGGCACCTTTGGTGTGGGAGCAGGCGCTGGACGTTTGCAATTTGGGAGCTGGGCTCTGGCGGCGGCACTGAGAGCGAGCAAGGCAACAAGGTCGGCGGCCTGCGCTAGCTGGCAAGCCCGGAGCCCCAGTGTCTGTGGGGCTGTGCAAGGGCTGCCACGGGAAGGCGAGGGCCAGCAACAACTGGGAGTCCTGGCACCTTTGGTGTGGGAGCAGGCGCTGGACGTTTGCAATTTGGGAGCTGTGATCTGGCGGCGGCGCTGAGAGCGAGCAAGGCAACAACGTCGGCACCCTGACCTGGCTGGCAAGCCCGGAGCCCCAGTGTCGGTGCGGCTGTGCAAGGGCTGCCACGGGAAGGCGAGGGCCAGCAACACCTGGGAGTCCTGGCCCCTTTGGTGTGGGAGCAGGCGCTGGACGTTTGCAATTTGGGAGCTGGGCTCTGGCGGCGGCGCTGAGAGCGAGCAAGGCAACAACATCGGCACCCTGACCTGGCTGACAAGCCCGGAGCCCCAGTGTCGGTGGGTCTGTGGAAGGGCTGCCACGGGAAGGCGAGGGCCAGCAACACCTGGGAGCCCTGGCACCTTTGGTGTGGGAGCAGGCGCTGGACGTTTGCAATTTGGGAGCTGGGCTCTGGCGGCGGCGCTGAGAGCGAGCAAGGCAACAACGTCGGCACCCTGCGCTGGCTGGCAAGCCCGGAGCCCCAGTGTCGGTGGGGCTGTGGAAGGGCTGCCACGGGAAGGCGAGGGCCAGCAACAACTGGGAGCCCTGGCACCTTTGGTGTGGGAGCAGGCGCTGGACGTTTGCAATTTGGGAGCTGGGCTCTGGCGGCGGCGCTGAGAGCGAGCAAGGCAACAACGTCGGCACCCTGACCTGGCTGGCAAGCCCACAGCCCCAGTGTCTGTTGGGCTGTGGAAGGGCTGCCACGGGAAGGCGAGGGCCAGCAACAACTGGGAGTCCTGGCACCTTTCGTGTGGGAGCAGGCGCTGGACGTTTGCAATTTGGGAGCTGGGCTCTGGCGGCGGCGCTGAGAGCGAGCAAGGCAACAACATCGGCACCCTGCGCTGGCTGGCAAGCCCGGAGCCCCAGTGTCGGTGGGGCTGTGCAAGGGCTGCCACGGGAAGGCGAGGGCCAGCAACACCTGGGAGCCCTGGCACCTTTGGTGTGGGAGCAGGCGCTGGACGTTTGCAATTTGGGAGCTGGGCTCTGGCGGCGGCGCTGAGAGCGAGCAAGGCAACAACGTCGGCACCCTGCGCTGGCTGGCAACCTCTGAGCCCCAGTGTCTGTGCGGTTGTGGAAGGGCTGCCACGGGAAGGCAAGGGCCAGCAACAACTGGGAGTCCTGGCACCTTTCGTGTGGGAGCAGGCGCTGGACGTTTGCAATTTGGGAGCTGGGCTCTGGCGGCGGCGCTGAGAGCGAGCAAGGCAACAACGTCGGCACCCTGACCTGGCTGGCAAGCTCTGAGCCCCAGTGTCTGTGGGGCTGTGCAAGGGCTGCCACGGGAAGGCGAGGGCCAGCAACACCTGGGAGTCCTGGCACCTTTGGTGTGGGAGCAGGCGCTGGACGTTTGCAATTTGGGAGCTGGGCTCTGGCGGTGGCGCTGAGAGCGAGCAAGGCAAAGATGTATGCACCCTGACCTGGCTGGCAAGCCCGGAGCCCCAGTGTTGGTGGGGCTGTGCAAGGGCTGCCACGGGAAGGCGAGGGCCAGCAACACCTGGGAGTCCTGGCACCTTTCGTGTGGGAGCAGGCGCTGGACGTTTGCAATTTGGGAGCTGGGCTCTGGCGGCGGCACAGAGAGCGAGCAAGGCAACAACATCGGCACCCTGACCTGGCTGGCAACCTCTGAGCCCCAGTGTCGGTGCGGCTGTGGAAGGGCTGCCACGGGAAGGCAAGGGCCAGCAACAACTGGGAGCCCTGGCACCTTTGGTGTGGGAGCAGGCGCTGGACGTTTGCAATTTGGGAGCTGGGCTCTGGCGGCGGCGCTGAGAGCGAGCAAGGCAACAACGTCGGCACCCTGACCTGGCTGGCAAGCCCGGAGCCCCAGTGTCGGTGGGGCTGTGCAAGGGCTGCCACGGGAAGGCGAGGGCCAGCAACACCTGGGAGCCCTGGCACCTTTGGTGTGGGAGCAGGCGCTGGACGTTTGCAATTTGGGAGCTGGGCTCTGGCGGCGGCGCTGAGAGCGAGCAAGGCAACAACGTCGGCACCCTGCGCTGGCTGGCAAGCTCTGAGCCCCAGTGTCTGTGCGGTTGTGGAAGGGCTGCCACGGGAAGGCAAGGGCCAGCAACAACTGGGAGTCCTGGCACCTTTCGTGTGGGAGCAGGCGCTGGACGTTTGCAATTTGGGAGCTGGGCTCTGGCGGCGGCGCTGAGAGCGAGCAAGGCAACAACGTCGGCACCCTGACCTGGCTGGCAAGCCCGGAGCCCCAGTGTCTGTGGGGCTGTGGAAGGGCTGCCACGGGAAGGCGAGGGCCAGCAACACCTGGGAGTCCTGGCACCTTTGGTGTGGGAGCAGGCGCTGGACGTTTGCAATTTGGGAGCTGGGCTCTGGCGGTGGCGCTGAGAGCGAGCAAGGCAAAGATGTATGCACCCTGACCTGGCTGGCAAGCCCGGAGCCCCAGTGTTGGTGGGGCTGTGCAAGGGCTGCCACGGGAAGGCGAGGGCCAGCAACACCTGGGAGTCCTGGCACCTTTCGTGTGGGAGCAGGCGCTGGACGTTTGCAATTTGGGAGCTGGGCTCTGGCGGCGGCACAGAGAGCGAGCAAGGCAACAACATCGGCACCCTGACCTGGCTGGCAACCTCTGAGCCCCAGTGTCGGTGCGGCTGTGGAAGGGCTGCCACGGGAAGGCAAGGGCCAGCAACAACTGGGAGCCCTGGCACCTTTGGTGTGGGAGCAGGCGCTGGACGTTTGCAATTTGGGAGCTGGGCTCTGGCGGCGGCGCTGAGAGCGAGCAAGGCAACAACGTCGGCACCCTGACCTGGCTGGCAAGCCCGGAGCCCCAGTGTCGGTGGGGCTGTGGAAGGGCTGCCACGGGAAGGCGAGGGCCAGCAACACCTGGGAGTCCTGGCACCTTTCGTGTGGGAGCAGGCGCTGGACGTTTGCAATTTGGGAGCTGGGCTCTGGCGGTGGCGCTGAGAGCGAGCAAGGCAACGATGGCGGCACCCTGCGCTGGCTGGCAAGCCCGGAGCCCCAGTGTTGGTGGGGCTGTGGAAGGGCTGCCACGGGAAGGCGAGGGCCAGCAACACCTGGGAGTCCTGGCACCATTCGTGTGGGAGCAGGCGCTGGACGTTTGCAATTTGGGAGCTGGGCTCTGGCGGCGGCGCTGAGAGCGAGCAAGGCAACAACGTCGGCACCCTGACCTGGCTGGCAAGCCCGGAGCCCCAGTGTCTGTGGGGCTGTGCAAGGGCTGCCACGGGAAGGCGAGGGCCAGCAACACCTGGGAGTCCTGGCACCTTTGGTGTGGGAGCAGGCGCTGGACGTTTGCAATTTGGGAGCTGGGCTCTGGCGGTGGCGCTGAGAGCGAGCAAGGCAAAGATGTATGCACCCTGACCTGGCTGGCAAGCCCGGAGCCCCAGTGTTGGTGGGGCTGTGCAAGGGCTGCCACGGGAAGGCGAGGGCCAGCAACACCTGGGAGTCCTGGCACCTTTCGTGTGGGAGCAGGCGCTGGACGTTTGCAATTTGGGAGCTGGGCTCTGGCGGCGGCACAGAGAGCGAGCAAGGCAACAACATCGGCACCCTGACCTGGCTGGCAACCTCTGAGCCCCAGTGTCGGTGCGGCTGTGGAAGGGCTGCCACGGGAAGGCAAGGGCCAGCAACAACTGGGAGCCCTGGCACCTTTGGTGTGGGAGCAGGCGCTGGACGTTTGCAATTTGGGAGCTGGGCTCTGGCGGCGGCGCTGAGAGCGAGCAAGGCAACAACGTCGGCACCCTGACCTGGCTGGCAAGCCCGGAGCCCCAGTGTCGGTGGGGCTGTGGAAGGGCTGCCACGGGAAGGCGAGGGCCAGCAACACCTGGGAGTCCTGGCACCTTTCGTGTGGGAGCAGGCGCTGGACGTTTGCAATTTGGGAGCTGGGCTCTGGCGGTGGCGCTGAGAGCGAGCAAGGCAACGATGGCGGCACCCTGCGCTGGCTGGCAAGCCCGGAGCCCCAGTGTTGGTGGGGCTGTGGAAGGGCTGCCACGGGAAGGCGAGGGCCAGCAACACCTGGGAGTCCTGGCACCTTTGGTGTGGGAGCAGGCGCTGGACGTTTGCAATTTGGGAGCTGGGCTCTGGCGGCGGCGCTGAGAGCGAGGAAGGCAACAAGGTCGGCGGCCTGCGCTAGCTGGCAAGCCCGGAGCCCCAGTGTCGGTGCGGCTGTGCAAGGGCTGCCACGGGAAGGCGAGGGCCAGCAACACCTGGGAGTCCTGGCACCTTTCGTGTGGGAGCAGGCACTGGATGTTTGCAATCTGGGAGCTGGGCTCTGGCGGCGGCGCTGAGAGCGAGCAAGGCAACAACATCGGCACCCTGCGCTGGCTGGCAAGCCCGGAGCCCCAGTGTCTGTGGGGCTGTGCAAGGGCTGCCACGGGAAGGCGAGGGCCAGCAACACCTGGGAGTCCTGGCACCTTTCGTGTGGGAGCAGGCGCTGGACGTTTGCAATTTGGGAGCTGGGCTCTGGCGGCGGCGCTGAGAGCGAGCAAGGCAACAACGTCTGCATCCTGCGTTGGCTGGCAAGCCCGGAGCCCCAGTGTCGGTGGGGCTGTGGAAGGGCTGCCACGGGAAGGCGAGGGCCAGCAACACCTGGGAGCCCTGGCACCTTTGGTGTGGGAGCAGGCGCTGGACGTTTGCAATTTGGGAGCTGGGCTCTGGCGGCGGCGCTGAGAGCGAGCAAGGCAACAATGTCGGCACCCTGCGCTGGCTGGCAAGCTCTGAGCCCCAGTGTCGGTGGGGCTGTGGAAGGGCTGCCAAGGGAAGGCGAGGGCCAGCAACACCTGGGAGCCCTGGCACCTTTCGTGTGGGAGCAGGCGCTGGACGTTTGCAATTTGGGAGCTGGGCTCTGGCGGCGGCGCTGAGAGCGAGCAAGGCAACAACGTCGGCACCCTGCGCTGGCTGGCAAGCTCTGAGCCCCAGTGTCGGTGGGGCTGTGCAAGGGCTGCCAAGGGAAGGCAAGGGCCAGCAACAACTGGGAGTCCTGGCACCTTTGGTGTGGGAGCAGGCACTGGACGTTTGCAATTTGGGAGCTGTGATCTGGCGGCGGCGCTGAGAGCGAGCAAGGCAACAACGTCGGCACCCTGACCTGGCTGGCAAGCCCGGAGCCCCAGTGTCGGTGGGGCTGTGGAAGGGCTGCCACGGGAAGGCGAGGGCCAGCAACACCTGGGAGTCCTGGCCCCTTTGGTGTGGGAGCAGGCGCTGGACGTTTGCAATTTGGGAGCTGGGCTCTGGCGGCGGCGCTGAGAGCGAGCAAGGCAACAACATCGGCACCCTGCGCTGGCTGGCAAGCCCGGAGCCCCAGTGTCGGTGGGTCTGTGGAAGGGCTGCCACGGGAAGGCAAGGGCCAGCAACACCTGGGAGCCCTGGCACCTTTGGTGTGGGAGCAGGTGCTGGACGTTTGCAATTTGGGAGCTGGGCTCTGGCGGCGGCGCTGAGAGCGAGCAAGGCAACAACGTCGGCACCCTGCGCTGGCTGGCAAGCCCGGAGCCCCAGTGTCGGTGGGGCTGTGGAAGGGCTGCCACGGGAAGGCGAGGGCCAGCAACACCTGGGAGCCCTGGCACCTTTGGTGTGGGAGCAGGCGCTGGACGTTTGCAATTTGGGAGCTGGGCTCTGGCGGCGGCGCTGAGAGCGAGCAAGGCAACAACGTCGGCACCCTGACCTGGCTGGCAAGCCCACAGCCCCAGTGTCTGTTGGGCTGTGGAAGGGCTGCCACGGGAAGGCGAGGGCCAGCAACACCTGGGAGTCCTGGCACCTTTGGTGTGGGAGCAGGCGCTGGACGTTTGCAATTTGGGAGCTGGGCTCTGGCGGCGGCGCTGAGAGCGAGCAAGGCAACAACATCGGCACCCTGACCTGGCTGGCAAGCCCGGAGCCCCAGTGTCGGTGGGGCTGTGCAAGGGCTGCCACGGGAAGGCGAGGGCCAGCAACACCTGGGAGCCCTGGCACCTTTGGTGTGGGAGCAGGCGCTGGACGTTTGCAATTTGGGAGCTGGGCTCTGGCGGCGGCGCTGAGAGCGAGCAAGGCAACAACGTCGGCACCCTGACCTGGCTGGCAAGCTCTGAGCCCCAGTGTCTGTGCGGTTGTGGAAGGGCTGCCACGGGAAGGCAAGGGCCAGCAACACCTGGGAGTCCTGGCACCTTTCGTGTGGGAGCAGGCGCTGGACGTTTGCAATTTGGGAGCTGGGCTCTGGCGGCGGCGCTGAGAGCGAGCAAGGCAACAACGTCGGCACCCTGACCTGGCTGGCAAGCCCGGAGCCCCAGTGTCGGTGGGGCTGTGGAAGGGCTGCCACGGGAAGGCGAGGGCCAGCAACACCTGGGAGCCCTGGCACCTTTGGTGTGGGAGCAGGCGCTGGACGTTTGCAATTTGGGAGCTGGGCTCTGGCGGCGGCACTGAGAGCGAGCAAGGCAAAGATGTATGCACCCTGACCTGGCTGGCAAGCCCGGAGCCCCAGTGTTGGTGGGGCTGTGCAAGGGCTGCCACGGGAAGGCGAGGGCCAGCAACACCTGGGAGTCCTGGCACCTTTGGTGTGGGAGCAGGCGCTGGACGTTTGCAATTTGGGAGCTGGGCTCTGGCGGCGGCACAGAGAGCGAGCAAGGCAACAACGTCTGCATCCTGCGCTGGCTGGCAAGCCCGGAGCCCCAGTGTCTGTGGGGCTGTGCAAGGGCTGCCACAGGAAGGCGAGGGCCAGCAACACCTGGGAGTCCTGGCACCTTTCGTGTGGGAGCAGGCGCTGGACGTTCGCAATTTGGGAGCTGGGCTCTGGCGGCGGCGCTGAGAGCGAGCAAGGCAACAACGTCTGCATCCTGCGTTAGCTGGCAAGCCGGGAGCCCCAGTGTCGGTGGGGCTGTGGAAGGGCTGCCACGGGAAGGCGAGGGCCAGCAACACCTGGGAGCCCTGGCACCTTTGGTGTGGGAGCAGGCGCTGGACGTTTGCAATTTGGGAGCTGGGCTCTGGCGGCGGCGCTGAGAGCGAGCAAGGCAACAATGTCGGCACCCTGCGCTGGCTGGCAAGCTCTGAGCCCCAGTGTCGGTGGGGCTGTGGAAGGGCTGCCAAGGGAAGGCGAGGGCCAGCAACACCTGGGAGCCCTGGCACCTTTCGTGTGGGAGCAGGCGCTGGACGTTTGCAATTTGGGAGCTGGGCTCTGGCGGCGGCGCTGAGAGCGAGCAAGGCAACAACGTCGGCACCCTGACCTGGCTGGCAAGCCCGGAGCCCCAGTGTCGGTGGGGCTGTGCAAGGGCTGCCAAGGGAAGGCAAGGGCCAGCAACAACTGGGAGTCCTGGCACCTTTGGTGTGGGAGCAGGCGCTGGACGTTTGCAATTTGGGAGCTGTGATCTGGCGGCGGCGCTGAGAGCGAGCAAGGCAACAACGTCGGCACCCTGACCTGGCTGGCAAGCCCGGAGCCCCAGTGTCGGTGGGGCTGTGGAAGGGCTGCCACGGGAAGGCGAGGGCCAGCAACACCTGGGAGTCCTGGCCCCTTTGGTGTGGGAGCAGGCGCTGGACGTTTGCAATTTGGGAGCTGGGCTCTGGCGGCGGCACTGAGAGCGAGCAAGGCAACAACGTCGGCACCCTGCGCTGGCTGGCAAGCCCGGAGCCCCAGTGTCGGTGGGGCTGTGCAAGGGCTGCCACGGGAAGGCGAGGGCCAGCAACACCTGGGAGCCCTGGCACCTTTGGTGTGGGAGCAGGTGCTGGACGTTTGCAATTTGGGAGCTGGGCTCTGGCGGCGGCGCTGAGAGCGAGCAAGGCAACAACGTCGGCACCCTGCGCTGGCTGGCAAGCCCGGAGCCCCAGTGTCGGTGGGGCTGTGGAAGGGCTGCCACGGGAAGGCGAGGGCCAGCAACACCTGGGAGCCCTGGCACCTTTGGTGTGGGAGCAGGCGCTGGACGTTTGCAATTTGGGAGCTGGGCTCTGGCGGCGGCGCTGAGAGCGAGCAAGGCAACAACGTCGGCACCCTGACCTGTCTGGCAAGCCCACAGCCCCAGTGTCTGTTGGGCTGTGGAAGGGCTGCCACGGGAAGGCGAGGGCCAGCAACACCTGGGAGTCCTGGCACCTTTGGTGTGGGAGCAGGCGCTGGACGTTTGCAATTTGGGAGCTGGGCTCTGGCGGCGGCGCTGAGAGCGAGCAAGGCAACAACATCGGCACCCTGACCTGGCTGGCAAGCCCGGAGCCCCAGTGTCGGTGGGGCTGTGCAAGGGCTGCCACGGGAAGGCGAGGGCCAGCAACACCTGGGAGCCCTGGCACCTTTGGTGTGGGAGCAGGCGCTGGACGTTTGCAATTTGGGAGCTGGGCTCTGGCGGCGTCGCTGAGAGCGAGCAAGGCAACAACGTCGGCACCCTGACCTGGCTGGCAAGCTCTGAGCCCCAGTGTCTGTGCGGTTGTGGAAGGGCTGCCACGGGAAGGCGAGGGCCAGCAACACCTGGGAGCCCTGGCACCTTTGGTGTGGGAGCAGGCGCTGGACGTTTGCAATTTGGGAGCTGGGCTCTGGCGGCGGCGCTGAGAGCGAGCAAGGCAACAATGTCGGCACCCTGCGCTGGCTGGCAAGCTCTGAGCCCCAGTGTCGGTGGGGCTGTGGAAGGGCTGCCAAGGGAAGGCGAGGGCCAGCAACACCTGGGAGCCCTGGCACCTTTCGTGTGGGAGCAGGCGCTGGACGTTTGCAATTTGGGAGCTGGGCTCTGGCGGCGGCGCTGAGAGCGAGCAAGGCAACAACGTCGGCACCCTGCGCTGGCTGGCAAGCTCTGAGCCCCAGTGTCGGTGGGGCTGTGCAAGGGCTGCCAAGGGAAGGCAAGGGCCAGCAACAACTGGGAGTCCTGGCACCTTTGGTGTGGGAGCAGGCGCTGGACGTTTGCAATTTGGGAGCTGTGATCTGGCGGCGGCGCTGAGAGCGAGCAAGGCAACAACGTCGGCACCCTGACCTGGCTGGCAAGCCCGGAGCCCCAGTGTCGGTGGGGCTGTGGAAGGGCTGCCACGGGAAGGCGAGGGCCAGCAACACCTGGGAGTCCTGGCCCCTTTGGTGTGGGAGCAGGTGCTGGACGTTTGCAATTTGGGAGCTGGGCTCTGGCGGCGGCGCTGAGAGCGAGCAAGGCAACAACATCGGCACCCTGCGCTGGCTGGCAAGCCCGGAGCCCCAGTGTCGGTGGGTCTGTGCAAGGGCTGCCACGGGAAGGCGAGGGCCAGCAACACCTGGGAGCCCTGGCACCTTTGGTGTGGGAGCAGGTGCTGGACGTTTGCAATTTGGGAGCTGGGCTCTGGCGGCGGCGCTGAGAGCGAGCAAGGCAACAACGTCGGCACCCTGCGCTGGCTGGCAAGCCCGGAGCCCCAGTGTCGGTGGGGCTGTGGAAGGGCTGCCACGGGAAGGCGAGGGCCAGCAACACCTGGGAGCCCTGGCACCTTTGGTGTGGGAGCAGGCGCTGGACGTTTGCAATTTGGGAGCTGGGCTCTGGCGGCGGCGCTGAGAGCGAGCAAGGCAACAACGTCGGCACCCTGACCTGGCTGGCAAGCCCACAGCCCCAGTGTCTGTTGGGCTGTGGAAGGGCTGCCACGGGAAGGCGAGGGCCAGCAACACCTGGGAGTCCTGGCACCTTTGGTGTGGGAGCAGGCGCTGGACGTTTGCAATTTGGGAGCTGGGCTCTGGCGGCGGCGCTGAGAGCGAGCAAGGCAACAACATCGGCACCCTGACCTGGCTGGCAAGCCCGGAGCCCCAGTGTCGGTGGGGCTGTGCAAGGGCTGCCACGGGAAGGCGAGGGCCAGCAACACCTGGGAGCCCTGGCACCTTTGGTGTGGGAGCAGGCGCTGGACGTTTGCAATTTGGGAGCTGGGCTCTGGCGGCGTCGCTGAGAGCGAGCAAGGCAACAACGTCGGCACCCTGACCTGGCTGGCAAGCTCTGAGCCCCAGTGTCTGTGCGGTTGTGGAAGGGCTGCCACGGGAAGGCGAGGGCCAGCAACACCTGGGAGCCCTGGCACCTTTGGTGTGGGAGCAGGCGCTGGACGTTTGCAATTTGGGAGCTGGGCTCTGGCGGCGGCGCTGAGAGCGAGCAAGGCAACAATGTCGGCACCCTGCGCTGGCTGGCAAGCTCTGAGCCCCAGTGTCGGTGGGGCTGTGGAAGGGCTGCCAAGGGAAGGCGAGGGCCAGCAACACCTGGGAGCCCTGGCACCTTTCGTGTGGGAGCAGGCGCTGGACGTTTGCAATTTGGGAGCTGGGCTCTGGCGGCGGCGCTGAGAGCGAGCAAGGCAACAACGTCGGCACCCTGCGCTGGCTGGCAAGCTCTGAGCCCCAGTGTCGGTGGGGCTGTGCAAGGGCTGCCAAGGGAAGGCAAGGGCCAGCAACAACTGGGAGTCCTGGCACCTTTGGTGTGGGAGCAGGCGCTGGACGTTTGCAATTTGGGAGCTGTGATCTGGCGGCGGCGCTGAGAGCGAGCAAGGCAACAACGTCGGCACCCTGACCTGGCTGGCAAGCCCGGAGCCCCAGTGTCGGTGGGGCTGTGGAAGGGCTGCCACGGGAAGGCGAGGGCCAGCAACACCTGGGAGTCCTGGCCCCTTTGGTGTGGGAGCAGGTGCTGGACGTTTGCAATTTGGGAGCTGGGCTCTGGCGGCGGCGCTGAGAGCGAGCAAGGCAACAACATCGGCACCCTGCGCTGGCTGGCAAGCCCGGAGCCCCAGTGTCGGTGGGTCTGTGCAAGGGCTGCCACGGGAAGGCGAGGGCCAGCAACACCTGGGAGCCCTGGCACCTTTGGTGTGGGAGCAGGTGCTGGACGTTTGCAATTTGGGAGCTGGGCTCTGGCGGCGGCGCTGAGAGCGAGCAAGGCAACAACGTCGGCACCCTGCGCTGGCTGGCAAGCCCGGAGCCCCAGTGTCGGTGGGGCTGTGGAAGGGCTGCCACGGGAAGGCGAGGGCCAGCAACACCTGGGAGCCCTGGCACCTTTGGTGTGGGAGCAGGCGCTGGACGTTTGCAATTTGGGAGCTGGGCTCTGGCGGCGGCGCTGAGAGCGAGCAAGGCAACAACGTCGGCACCCTGCGCTGGCTGGCAAGCCCACAGCCCCAGTGTCTGTTGGGCTGTGGAAGGGCTGCCACGGGAAGGCGAGGGCCAGCAACACCTGGGAGTCCTGGCACCTTTGGTGTGGGAGCAGGCGCTGGACGTTTGCAATTTGGGAGCTGGGCTCTGGCGGCGGCGCTGAGAGCGAGCAAGGCAACAACATCGGCACCCTGACCTGGCTGGCAAGCCCGGAGCCCCAGTGTCGGTGGGGCTGTGCAAGGGCTGCCACGGGAAGGCGAGGGCCAGCAACACCTGGGAGCCCTGGCACCTTTGGTGTGGGAGCAGGCGCTGGACGTTTGCAATTTGGGAGCTGGGCTCTGGCGGCGTCGCTGAGAGCGAGCAAGGCAACAACGTCGGCACCCTGACCTGGCTGGCAAGCTCTGAGCCCCAGTGTCTGTGCGGTTGTGGAAGGGCTGCCACGGGAAGGCAAGGGCCAGCAACACCTGGGAGTCCTGGCACCTTTCGTGTGGGAGCAGGCGCTGGACGTTTGCAATTTGGGAGCTGGGCTCTGGCGGCGGCGCTGAGAGCGAGCAAGGCAACAACGTCGGCACCCTGACCTGGCTGGCAAGCCCGGAGCCCCAGTGTCGGTGGGGCTGTGGAAGGGCTGCCACGGGAAGGCGAGGGCCAGCAACACCTGGGAGTCCTGGCACCTTTGGTGTGGGAGCAGGCGCTGGACGTTTGCAATTTGGGAGCTGGGCTCTGGCGGTGGCGCTGAGAGCGAGCAAGGCAAAGATGTATGCACCCTGACCTGGCTGGCAAGCCCGGAGCCCCAGTGTTGGTGGGGCTGTGCAAGGGCTGCCACGGGAAGGCGAGGGCCAGCAACACCTGGGAGTCCTGGCACCTTTGGTGTGGGAGCAGGCGCTGGACGTTTGCAATTTGGGAGCTGGGCTCTGGCGGCGGCACAGAGAGCGAGCAAGGCAACAACATCGGCACCCTGACCTGGCTGGCAAGCCCGGAGCCCCAGTGTCGGTGGGGCTGTGGAAGGGCTGCCACGGGAAGGCAAGGGCCAGCAACAACTGGGAGCCCTGGCACCTTTGGTGTGGGAGCAGGCGCTGGACGTTTGCAATTTGGGAGCTGGGCTCTGGCGGCGGCGCTGAGAGCGAGCAAGGCAACAACGTCGGCACCCTGACCTGGCTGGCAAGCCCGGAGCCCCAGTGTCGGTGGGGCTGTGGAAGGGCTGCCACGGGAAGGCGAGGGCCAGCAACACCTGGGAGTCCTGGCACCATTCGTGTGGGAGCAGGCGCTGGACGTTTGCAATTTGGGAGCTGGGCTCTGGCGGTGGCGCTGAGAGCGAGCAAGGCAACGATGGCGGCACCCTGCGCTGGCTGGCAAGCCCGGAGCCCCAGTGTTGGTGGGGCTGTGGAAGGGCTGCCACGGGAAGGCGAGGGCCAGCAACACCTGGGAGTCCTGGCACCTTTGGTGTGGGAGCAGGCGCTGGACGTTTGCAATTTGGGAGCTGGGCTCTGGCGGCGGCGCTGAGAGCGAGGAAGGCAACAAGGTCGGCGGCCTGCGCTAGCTGGCAAGCCCGGAGCCCCAGTGTCGGTGGGGCTGTGGAAGGGCTGCCACGGGAAGGCGAGGGCCAGCAACACCTGGGAGTCCTGGCACCATTCGTGTGGGAGCAGGCACTGGACGTTTGCAATCTGGGAGCTGGGCTCTGGCGGCGGCGCTGAGAGCGAGCAAGGCAACAACATCGGCACCCTGACCTGGCTGGCAAGCCCGGAGCCCCAGTGTCTGTGGGGCTGTGCAAGGGCTGCCACGGGAAGGCGAGGGCCAGCAACACCTGGGAGTCCTGGCACCTTTCGTGTGGGAGCAGGCGCTGGACGTTTGCAATTTGGGAGCTGGGCTCTGGCGGCGGCGCTGAGAGCGAGCAAGGCAACAACGTCTGCATCCTGCGTTGGCTGGCAAGCCGGGAGCCCCAGTGTCGGTGGGGCTGTGGAAGGGCTGCCACGGGAAGGCGAGGGCCAGCAACACCTGGGAGCCCTGGCACCTTTGGTGTGGGAGCAGGCGCTGGACGTTTGCAATTTGGGAGCTGGGCTCTGGCGGCGGCGCTGAGAGCGAGCAAGGCAACAATGTCGGCACCCTGCGCTGGCTGGCAAGCTCTGAGCCCCAGTGTCGGTGGGGCTGTGCAAGGGCTGCCAAGGGAAGGCGAGGGCCAGCAACACCTGGGAGCCCTGGCACCTTTGGTGTGGGAGCAGGCGCTGGACGTTTGCAATTTGGGAGCTGGGCTCTGGCGGCGGCGCTGAGAGCGAGCAAGGCAACAACGTCGGCACCCTGCGCTGGCTGGCAAGCTCTGAGCCCCAGTGTCTGTGTGGCTGTGCAAGGGCTGCCACGGGAAGGCGAGGGCCAGCAACACCTGGGAGCCCTGGCACCTTTGGTGTGGGAGCAGGCGCTGGACGTTTGCAATTTGGGAGCTGGGCTCTGGCGGCGGCGCTGAGAGCGAGCAAGGCAACAACGTCGGCACCCTGACCTGGCTGGCAAGCCCGGAGCCCCAGTGTCGGTGGGGCTGTGCAAGGGCTGCCACGGGAAGGCGAGGGCCAGCAACACCTGGGAGCCCTGGCACCTTTGGTGTGGGAGCAGGCGCTGGACGTTTGCAATTTGGGAGCTGGGCTCTGGCGGCGGCACAGAGAGCGAGCAAGGCAACAACATCGGCATCCTGACCTGGCTGGCAACCTCTGAGCCCCAGTGTCGGTGGGGCTGTGGAAGGGCTGCCACGGGAAGGCAAGGGCCAGCAACAACTGGGAGCCCTGGCACCTTTGGTGTGGGAGCAGGCGCTGGACGTTTGCAATTTGGGAGCTGGGCTCTGGCGGCGGCGCTGAGAGCGAGCAAGGCAACAACGTCGGCACCCTGACCTGGCTGGCAAGCCCGGAGCCCCAGTGTCGGTGGGGCTGTGGAAGGGCTGCCACGGGAAGGCGAGGGCCAGCAACACCTGGGAGTCCTGGCACCTTTGGTGTGGGAGCAGGCGCTGGACGTTTGCAATTTGGGAGCTGGGCTCTGGCGGCGGCGCTGAGAGCGAGCAAGTCAACGATGGCGGCACCCTGCGCTGGCTGGCAAGCCCAGAGCCCCAGTGTTGGTGGGGCTGTGGAAGGGCTGCCACGGGAAGGCGAGGGCCAGCAACACCTGGGAGCCCTGGCACCTTTCGTGTGGGAGCAGGCGCTGGACGTTTGCAATTTGGGAGCTGGGCTCTGGCGGCGGCGCTGAGAGCGAGCAAGCC
This sequence comes from Aptenodytes patagonicus, assembly GCF_965638725.1. NCBI lineage: Eukaryota > Metazoa > Chordata > Aves > Sphenisciformes > Spheniscidae > Aptenodytes > Aptenodytes patagonicus. The sequence goes on from NW_027472013.1 coordinate 521,577, forward strand.
AACAACATCGGCACCCTGACCTGGCTGGCAAGCCCGGAGCCCCAGTGTCGGTGGGGCTGTGCAAGGGCTGCCACGGGAAGGCGAGGGCCAGCAACACCTGGGAGTCCTGGCACCTTTCGTGTGGGAGCAGGCACTGGACGTTTGCAATCTGGGAGCTGGGCTCTGGCGGCGGCGCTGAGAGCGAGCAAGGCAACAACATCGGCACCCTGCGCTGGCTGGCAAGCCCGGAGCCCCAGTGTCTGTGGGGCTGTGCAAGGGCTGCCACGGGAAGGCGAGGGCCAGCAACACCTGGGAGCCCTGGCACCTTTCGTGTGGGAGCAGGCGCTGGACGTTCGCAATTTGGGAGCTGGGCTCTGGCGGCGGCGCTGAGAGCGAGCAAGGCAACAACGTCTGCATCCTGCGTTGGCTGGCAAGCCGGGAGCCCCAGTGTCGGTGGGGCTGTGGAAGGGCTGCCACGGGAAGGCGAGGGCCAGCAACACCTGGGAGCCCTGGCACCTTTGGTGTGGGAGCAGGCGCTCGACGTTTGCAATTTGGGAGCTGGGCTCTGGCGGCGGCGCTGAGAGCGAGCAAGGCAACAATGTCGGCACCCTGCGCTGGCTGGCAAGCTCTGAGCCCCAGTGTCGGTGGGGCTGTGGAAGGGCTGCCAAGGGAAGGCGAGGGCCAGCAACACCTGGGAGCCCTGGCACCTTTGGTGTGGGAGCAGGCGCTGGACGTTTGCAATTTGGGAGCTGGGCTCTGGCGGCGGCGCTGAGAGCGAGCAAGGCAACAACGTCGGCACCCTGCGCTGGCTGGCAAGCTCTGAGCCCCAGTGTCTGTGTGGCTGTGGAAGGGCTGCCACGGGAAGGCGAGGGCCAGCAACACCTGGGAGCCCTGGCACCTTTGGTGTGGGAGCAGGCGCTGGACGTTTGCAATTTGGGAGCTGGGCTCTGGTGGCGGCGCTGAGAGCGAGCAAGGCAACAAGGTCGGCAGCCTGCGCTGGCTGGCAAGCCCGGAGCCCCAGTGTCGGTGGGGCTGTGCAAGGGCTGCCACGGGAAGGCGAGGGCCAGCAACACCTGGGAGTCCTGGCACCTTTCGTGTGGGAGCAGGCACTGGACGTTTGCAATTTGGGAGCTGGGCTCTGGCGGCGGCGCTGAGAGCGAGCAAGGCAACAACGTCGGCACCCTGCGCTGGCTGGCAAGCCCGGAGCCCCAGTGTCGGTGGGGCTGTGCAAGGGCTGCCACGGGAAGGCGAGGGCCAGCAACACCTGGGAGCCCTGGCACCTTTGGTGTGGGAGCAGGCGCTGGACGTTTGCAATTTGGGAGCTGGGCTCTGGCGGCGGCACAGAGAGCGAGCAAGGCAACAACATCGGCACCCTGACCTGGCTGGCAACCTCTGAGCCCCAGTGTCGGTGCGGCTGTGGAAGGGCTGCCACGGGAAGGCAAGGGCCAGCAACAACTGGGAGCCCTGGCACCTTTGGTGTGGGAGCAGGCGCTGGACGTTTGCAATTTGGGAGCTGGGCTCTGGCGGCGGCGCTGAGAGCGAGCAAGGCAACAACGTCGGCACCCTGACCTGGCTGGCAAGCCCGGAGCCCCAGTGTCGGTGGGGCTGTGCAAGGGCTGCCACGGGAAGGCGAGGGCCAGCAACACCTGGGAGTCCTGGCACCTTTCGTGTGGGAGCAGGCACTGGACGTTTGCAATTTGGGAGCTGGGCTCTGGCGGTGGCGCTGAGAGCGAGCAAGGCAACAACGTCGGCACCCTGCGCTGGCTGGCAAGCCCAGAGCCCCAGTGTTGGTGGGGCTGTGGAAGGGCTGCCACGGGAAGGCGAGGGCCAGCAACACCTGGGAGTCCTGGCACCTTTCGTGTGGGAGCAGGCGCTGGACGTTTGCAATTTGGGAGCTGGGCTCTGGCGGCGGCGCTGAGAGCGAGCAAGGCAACAACATCGGCACCCTGACCTGGCTGGCAAGCCCGGAGCCCCAGTGTCGGTGGGGCTGTGCAAGGGCTGCCACGGGAAGGCGAGGGCCAGCAACACCTGGGAGTCCTGGCACCTTTCGTGTGGGAGCAGGCACTGGACGTTTGCAATCTGGGAGCTGGGCTCTGGCGGCGGCGCTGAGAGCGAGCAAGGCAACAACATCGGCACCCTGACCTGGCTGGCAAGCCCGGAGCCCCAGTGTCGGTGGGGCTGTGCAAGGGCTGCCACGGGAAGGCGAGGGCCAGCAACACCTGGGAGTCCTGGCACCTTTCGTGTGGGAGCAGGCGCTGGACGTTCGCAATTTGGGAGCTGGGCTCTGGCGGCGGCGCTGAGAGCGAGCAAGGCAACAACGTCTGCATCCTGCGTTGGCTGGCAAGCCGGGAGCCCCAGTGTCGGTGGGGCTGTGGAAGGGCTGCCACGGGAAGGCGAGGGCCAGCAACACCTGGGAGCCCTGGCACCTTTGGTGTGGGAGCAGGCGCTGGACGTTTGCAATTTGGGAGCTGGGCTCTGGCGGCGGCGCTGAGAGCGAGCAAGGCAACAACGTCGGCACCCTGCGCTGGCTGGCAAGCTCTGAGCCCCAGTGTCGGTGGGGCTGTGGAAGGGCTGCCAAGGGAAGGCGAGGGCCAGCAACACCTGGGAGCCCTGGCACCTTTGGTGTGGGAGCAGGCGCTGGACGTTTGCAATTTGGGAGCTGGGCTCTGGCGGCGGCGCTGAGAGCGAGCAAGGCAACAACGTCGGCACCCTGCGCTGGCTGGCAAGCTCTGAGCCCCAGTGTCTGTGTGGCTGTGGAAGGGCTGCCACGGGAAGGCGAGGGCCAGCAACACCTGGGAGCCCTGGCACCTTTGGTGTGGGAGCAGGCGCTGGACGTTTGCAATTTGGGAGCTGGGCTCTGGCGGCGGCGCTGAGAGCGAGCAAGGCAACAACGTCGGCACCCTGACCTGGCTGGCAAGCCCGGAGCCCCAGTGTCGGTGGGGCTGTGGAAGGGCTGCCACGGGAAGGCGAGGGCCAGCAACACCTGGGAGCCCTGGCACCTTTGGTGTGGGAGCAGGCGCTGGACGTTCGCAATTTGGGAGCTGGGCTCTGGCGGCGGCGCTGAGAGCGAGCAAGGCAACAACGTCGGCACCCTGACCTGGCTGGCAAGCCCGGAGCCCCAGTGTCGGTGGGGCTGTGCAAGGGCTGCCACGGGAAGGCGAGGGCCAGCAACACCTGGGAGTCCTGGCACCTTTGGTGTGGGAGCAGGCGCTGGACGTTTGCAATTTGGGAGCTGGGCTCTGGCGGCGGCGCTGAGAGCGAGCAAGGCAACAATGTCGGCACCCTGACCTGGCTGGCAAGCTCTGAGCCCCAGTGTCGGTGGGGCTGTGGAAGGGCTGCCACGGGAAGGCGAGGGCCAGCAACACCTGGGAGTCCTGGCACCTTTGGTGTGGGAGCAGGCGCTGGACGTTTGCAATTTGGGAGCTGGGCTCTGGCGGCGGCGCTGAGAGCGAGCAAGGCAACTACATCGGCACCCTGACCTGGCTGGCAAGCCGGGAGCCCCAGTGTCGGTGGGGCTGTGCAAGGGCTGCCACGGGAAGGCGAGGGCCAGCAACACCTGGGAGTCCTGGCACCTTTGGTGTGGGAGCAGGCGCTGGACGTTTGCAATTTGGGAGCTGGGCTCTGGCGGCGGCACAGAGAGCGAGCAAGGCAACAACGTCGGCACCCTGAGGTGGCTGGCAAGCCCGGAACCCCAGTGTCGGTGGGGCTGTGGAAGGGCTGCCACGGGAAGGCGAGGGCCAGAAACTCCTCGCAGTCCTGGCACCTTTGGTGTGGGAGCAGGCGCTGGACGTTTGCAATTTGGGAGCTGGGCTCTGGCGGCGGCGCTGAGAGCGAGCAAGGCAACAACGTCGGCACCCTGCGCTGGCTGGCAAGCCCGGAGCCCCAGTGTCGGTGGGGCTGTGCAAGGGCTGCCACGGGAAGGCGAGGGCCAGCAACACCTGGGAGCCCTGGCACCTTTGGTGTGGGAGCAGGCGCTGGACGTTTGCAATTTGGGAGCTGGGCTCTGGCGGCGGCGCTGAGAGCGAGCAAGGCAACAACGTCGGCACCCTGACCTGGCTGGCAAGATCTGAGCCCCAGTGTCGGTGGGGCTGTGGAAGGGCTGCCACGGGAAGGCGAGGGCCAGCAACACCTGGCAGTCCTGGCACCTTTGGTGTGGGAGCAGGCGCTGGACGTTTGCAATTTGGGAGCTGGGCTCTGGCGGCGGCGCTGAGAGCGAGCAAGGCAACAACATCGGCACCCTGCGTTGGCTGGCAAGCCCGGAGCCCCAGTGTCGGTGGGGCTGTGCAAGGGCTGCCACGGGAAGGCGAGGGCCAGCAACACCTGGGAGTCCTGGCACCTTTCGTGTGGGAGCAGGCGCTGGACGTTTGCAATTTGGGAGCTGGGCTCTGGCGGCGGCGCTGAGAGCGAGCAAGGCAACAACGTCGGCACCCTGACCTGGCTGGCAAGCCCGGAGCCCCAGTGTCGGTGGGGCTGTGGAAGGGCTGCCACGGGAAGGCGAGGGCCAGCAACACCTGGGAGTCCTGGCACCTTTGGTGTGGGAGCAGGCGCTGGACGTTTGCAATTTGGGAGCTGGGCTCTGGCGGCGGCGCTGAGAGCGAGCAAGGCAAAAACGTCGGCACCCTGCGCTGGCTGGCAAGCCCGGAGCCCCGGTGTCTGTGGGGCTGTGCAAGGGCTGCCACGGGAAGGCGAGGGCCAGCAACACCTGGGAGCCCTGGCACCTTTGGTGTGGGAGCAGGCGCTGGACGTTTGCAATTTGGGAGCTGGGCTCTGGCGGCGGCGCTGAGAGCGAGCAAGGCAACGATGTCGGCACCCTACGCTGGCTGGCAAGCCCGGAGCCCCAGTGTCGGTGGGGCTGTGCAAGGGCTGCCACGGGAAGGCGAGGGCCAGCAACACCTGGGAGCCCTGGCACCTTTGGTGTGGGAGCAGGCGCTGGACGTTTGCAATTTGGGAGCTGGGCTCTGGCGGCGGCGCTGAGAGCGAGCAAGGCAACAACGTCGGCACCCTGCGCTGGCTGGCAAGCCCGGAGCCCCAGTGTCAGTGGGGCTGTGGAAGGGCTGCCACGGGAAGGCGAGGGCCAGCAACACCTGGGAGTCCTGGCACCTTTGGTGTGGGAGCAGGCGCTGGACGTTTGCAATTTGGGAGCTGGGCTCTGGCGGCGGCACTGAGAGCGAGCAAGGCAACAACGTCGGCACCCTGACCTGGCTGGCAAGCCCGGAGCCCCAGTGTCGGTGGGGCTGTGCAAGGGCTGCCACGGGAAGGCGAGGGCCAGCAACACCTGGGAGTCCTGGCACCTTTGGTGTGGGAGCAGGCACTGGACGTTTGCAATTTGGGAGCTGGGCTCTGGCGGCGGCGCTGAGAGCGAGCAAGGCAACAACGTCGGCACCCTGACCTGGCTGGCAAGCCCGGAGCCCCAGTGTCGGTGGGGCTGTGGAAGGGCTGCCACGGGAAGGCGAGGGCCAGCAACACCTGGGAGTCCTGGCACCTTTGGTGTGGGAGCAGGTGCTGGACGTTTGCAATTTGGGAGCTGGGCTCTGGCGGCGGCGCTGAGAGCGAGCAAGGCAACAACGTCGGCACCCTGCGCTGGCTGGCAAGCTCTGAGCCCCAGTGTCGGTGGGGATGTGGAAGGGCTGCCACGGGAAGGCAAGGGCCAGCAACAACTGGGAGTCCTGGCACCTTTGGTGTGGGAGCAGGCGCTGGACGTTTGCAATTTGGGAGCTGGGCTCTGGCGGCGGCGCTGAAAGCGAGCAAGGCAACGATGTCGGCACCCTGCGCTGGCTGGCAAGCTCTGAGCCCCAGTGTCTGTGCGGCTGTGGAAGGGCTGCCACGGGAAGGCAAGGGCCAGCAACAACTGGGAGTCCTGGCACCTTTGGTGTGGGAGCAGGCGCTGGACGTTTGCAATTTGGGAGCTGGGCTCTGGCGGCGGCGCTGAGAGCGAGCAAGGCAAAAACGTCGGCACCCTGACCTGGCTGGCAAGCCCGGAGCCTCAGGGTCGGTGGGGCTGTGGAAGGGCTGCCATGGGAAGGCAAGGGCCAGCAACACCTGGGAGTCCTGGCACCTTTGGTGTGGGAGCAGGCGCTGGACGTTTGCAATTTGGGAGCTGGGCTCTGGCGGCGGCGCTGAGAGCGAGCAAGGCAACGATGTCGGCACCCTGCGCTGGCTGGCAAGCCCGGAGCCCCAGTGTCGGTGGGGCTGTGGAAGGGCTGCCACGGGAAGGCGAGGGCCAGCAACACCTGGGAGCCCTGGCACCTTTGGTGTGGGAGCAGGCGCTGGACGTTTGCAATTTGGGAGCTGGGCTCTGGCGGCGGCGCTGAGAGCGAGCAAGGCAACAACGTCCTCACCCTGACCTGGCTGGCAAGCCCGGAGCCCCAGTGTCGGTGGGGCTGTGCAAGGGCTGCCACGGGAAGGCGAGGGCCAGCAACACCTGGGAGTCCTGGCACCTTTGGTGTGGGAGCAGGCGCTGGACGTTTGCAATTTGGGAGCTGGGCTCTGGCGGCGGCACTGAGAGCGAGCAAGGCAACAACGTCGGCACCCTGACCTGGCTGGCAAGCCCGGAGCCCCAGTGTCGGTGGGGCTGTGCAAGGGCTGCCACGGGAAGGCGAGGGCCAGCAACACCTGGGAGTCCTGGCACCTTTCGTGTGGGAGCAGGCGCTGGACGTTTGCAATTTGGGAGCTGGGCTCTGGCGGCGGCGCTGAGAGCGAGCAAGGCAACAACGTCGGCACCCTGACCTGGCTGGCAAGCCCGGAGCCCCAGTGTCGGTGGGGCTGTGGAAGGGCTGCCACGGGAAGGCAAGGGCCAGCAACACCTGGGAGCCCTGGCACCTTTGGTGTGGGAGCAGGCACTGGACGTTTGCAATTTGGGAGCTGGGCTCTGGCGGCGGCACTGAGAGCGAGCAAGGCAACAACGTCGGCACCCTGCGCTGGCTGGCAAGCCCGGAGCCCCAGTGTCAGTGGGGCTGTGGAAGGGCTGCCACGGGAAGGCGAGGGCCAGCAACACCTGGGAGTCCTGGCACCTTTCGTGTGGGAGCAGGCGCTGGACGTTTGCAATTTGGGAGCTGGGCTCTGGCGGCGGCACTGAGAGCGAGCAAGGCAACAACGTCGGCACCCTGACCTGGCTGGCAAGCCCGGAGCCCCAGTGTCGGTGGGGCTGTGGAAGGGCTGCCACGGGAAGGCGAGGGCCAGCAACACCTGGGAGTCCTGGCACCTTTCGTGTGGGAGCAGGCGCTGGACGTTTGCAATTTGGGAGCTGGGCTCTGGCGGCGGCGCTGAGAGCGAGCAAGGCAACAACGTCGGCACCCTGCGCTGGCTGGCAAGCTCTGAGCCCCAGTGTCGGTGGGGATGTGGAAGGGCTGCCACGGGAAGGCAAGGGCCAGCAACAACTGGGAGTCCTGGCACCTTTGGTGTGGGAGCAGGCGCTGGACGTTTGCAATTTGGGAGCTGGGCTCTGGCGGCGGCGCTGAGAGCGAGCAAGGCAACAACGTCGGCACCCTGACCTGGCTGGCAAGCTCTGAGCCCCAGTGTCTGTGCGGCTGTGGAAGGGCTGCCACGGGAAGGCAAGGGCCAGCAACAACTGGGAGTCCTGGCACCTTTGGTGTGGGAGCAGGCGCTGGACGTTTGCAATTTGGGAGCTGGGCTCTGGCGGCGGCGCTGAGAGCGAGCAAGGCAACAACGTCGGCACCCTGCGCTGGCTGGCAAGCCCGGAGCCCCAGTGTCAGTGGGGCTGTGGAAGGGCTGCCACGGGAAGGCGAGGGCCAGCAACACCTGGGAGCCCTGGCACCTTTCGTGTGGGAGCAGGCGCTGGACGTTTGCAATTTGGGAGCTGGGCTCTGGCGGCGGCGCTGAGAGCGAGCAAGGCAACAACGTCGGCACCCTGACCTGGCTGGCAAGCTCTGAGCCCCAGTGTCTGTGCGGCTGTGGAAGGGCTGCCACGGGAAGGCAAGGGCCAGCAACACCTGGGAGTCCTGGCACCTTTGGTGTGGGAGCAGGCGCTGGACGTTTGCAATTTGGGAACTGGGCTCTGGCGGCGGCGCTGAGAGCGAGCAAGGCAACAACGTCGGCACCCTGACCTGGCTGGCAAGCCCGGAGCCCCAGTGTCGGTGGGGCTGTGGAAGGGCTGCCACGGGAAGGCGAGGGCCAGCAACACCTGGGAGCCCTGGCACCTTTCGTGTGGGAGCAGGCGCTGGACGTTTGCAATTTGGGAGCTGGGCTCTGGCGGCGGCGCTGAGAGCGAGCAAGGCAACAACGTCGGCACCCTGACCTGGCTGGCAAGCCCGGAGCCTCAGTGTCGGTGGGGCTGTGGAAGGGCTGCCACGGGAAGGCAAGGGCCAGCAACACCTGGGAGTCCTGGCACCTTTGGTGTGGGAGCAGGCGCTGGACGTTTGCAATTTGGGAGCTGGGCTCTGGTGGCGGCGCTGAGAGCGAGCAAGGCAACGATGTCGGCACCCTACGCTGGCTGGCAAGCCCGGAGCCCCAGTGTCGGTGGGGCTGTGCAAGGGCTGCCACGGGAAGGCGAGGGCCAGCAACACCTGGGAGTCCTGGCACCTTTGGTGTGGGAGCAGGCGCTGGACGTTTGCAATTTGGGAGCTGGGCTCTGGCGGCGGCGCTGAGAGCGAGCAAGGCAACAACGTCGGCACCCTGACCTGGCTGGCAAGCCCGGAGCCCCAGTGTCAGTGGGGCTGTGGAAGGGCTGCCACGGGAAGGCGAGGGCCAGCAACACCTGGGAGCCCTGGCACCTTTCGTGTGGGAGCAGGCGCTGGACGTTTGCAATTTGGGAGCTGGGCTCTGGCGGCGGCGCTGAGAGCGAGCAAGGCAACAACGTCGGCACCCTGACCTGGCTGGCAAGCTCTGAGCCCCAGTGTCTGTGCGGCTGTGGAAGGGCTGCCACGGGAAGGCAAGGGCCAGCAACACCTGGGAGTCCTGGCACCTTTGGTGTGGGAGCAGGCGCTGGACGTTTGCAATTTGGGAACTGGGCTCTGGCGGCGGCGCTGAGAGCGAGCAAGGCAACAACGTCGGCACCCTGACCTGGCTGGCAAGCCCGGAGCCCCAGTGTCGGTGGGGCTGTGGAAGGGCTGCCACGGGAAGGCGAGGGCCAGCAACACCTGGGAGCCCTGGCACCTTTGGTGTGGGAGCAGGCGCTGGACGTTTGCAATTTGGGAGCTGGGCTCTGGCGGCGGCGCTGAGAGCGAGCAAGGCAACAACGTCGGCACCCTGACCTGGCTGGCAAGCCCGGAGCCTCAGTGTCGGTGGGGCTGTGGAAGGGCTGCCACGGGAAGGCAAGGGCCAGCAACACCTGGGAGTCCTGGCACCTTTGGTGTGGGAGCAGGCGCTGGACGTTTGCAATTTGGGAGCTGGGCTCTGGTGGCGGCGCTGAGAGCGAGCAAGGCAACGATGTCGGCACCCTACGCTGGCTGGCAAGCCCGGAGCCCCAGTGTCGGTGGGGCTGTGCAAGGGCTGCCACGGGAAGGCGAGGGCCAGCAACACCTGGGAGTCCTGGCACCTTTGGTGTGGGAGCAGGCGCTGGACGTTTGCAATTTGGGAGCTGGGCTCTGGCGGCGGCGCTGAGAGCGAGCAAGGCAACAACGTCGGCACCCTGACCTGGCTGGCAAGCCCGGAGCCTCAGTGTCGGTGGGGCTGTGGAAGGGCTGCCACGGGAAGGCAAGGGCCAGCAACACCTGGGAGTCCTGGCACCTTTGGTGTGGGAGCAGGCGCTGGACGTTTGCAATTTGGGAGCTGGGCTCTGGTGGCGGCGCTGAGAGCGAGCAAGGCAACGATGTCGGCACCCTACGCTGGCTGGCAAGCCCGGAGCCCCAGTGTCGGTGGGGCTGTGCAAGGGCTGCCACGGGAAGGCGAGGGCCAGCAACACCTGGGAGTCCTGGCACCTTTGGTGTGGGAGCAGGCGCTGGACGTTTGCAATTTGGGAGCTGGGCTCTGGCGGCGGCGCTGAGAGCGAGCAAGGCAACAACATCGGCACCCTGCGCTGCCTGGCAAGCCCGGAGCCCCAGTGTCGGTGGGGCTGTGCAAGGGCTGCCACGGGAAGGCGAGGGCCAGCAACACCTGGGAGTCCTGGCACCTTTGGTGTGGGAGCAGGCACTGGACGTTTGCAATTTGGGAGCTGGGCTCTGGCGGCGGCGCTGAGAGCGAGGAAGGCAACAATGTCGGCACCCTGCGCTGGCTGGCAAGCCCGGAGCCCCAGTGTCGGTGGGGCTGTGGAAGGGCTGCCACGGGAAGGCGAGGGCCAGCAACACCTGGGAGTCCTGGCACCTTTGGTGTGGGAGCAGGCGCTGGACGTTTGCAATTTGGGAGCTGGGCTCTGGCGGCGGCACAGAGAGCAAGCAAGGCAACAACGTCGGCACCCTGACCTGGCTGGCAAGCCCGGAGCCCCAGTGTCGGTGGGGCTGTGGAAGGGCTGCCATGGGAAGGCAAGGGCCAGCAACACCTGGGAGTCCTAGCACCTTTGGTGTGGGAGCAGGCGCTGGACGTTTGCAATTTGGGAGCTGGGCTCTGGCGGCGGCGCTGAGAGCGAGCAAGGCAACGATGTCGGCACCCTACGCTGGCTGGCAAGCCCGGAGCCCCAGTGTCTGTGGGGCTGTGCAAGGGCTGCCACGGGAAGGCGAGGGCCAGCAACACCTGGGAGTCCTGGCACCTTTGGTGTGGGAGCAGGCGCTGGACGTTTGCAATTTGGGAGCTGGGCTCTGGCGGCGGCGCTGAGAGCGAGCAAGGCAACAACGTCGGCACCCTGACCTGGCTGGCAAGCCCGGAGCCCCAGTGTCTGTGCGGCTGTGGAAGGGCTGCCACGGGAAGGCAAGGGCCAGCAACACCTGGGAGTCCTGGCACCTTTGGTGTGGGAGCAGGCGCTGGACGTTTGCAATTTGGGAGCTGGGCTCTGGCGGCGGCGCTGAGAGCGAGCAAGGCAACAACGTCGGCACCCTGACCTGGCTGGCAAGCCCGGAGCCCCAGTGTCGGTGGGGCTGTGGAAGGGCTGCCACGGGAAGGCGAGGGCCAGCAACACCTGGGAGCCCTGGCACCTTTGGTGTGGGAGCAGGCGCTGGACGTTTGCAATTTGGGAGCTGGGCTCTGGCGGCGGCGCTGAGAGCGAGCAAGGCAACAACGTCGGCACCCTGACCTGGCTGGCAAGCCCGGAGCCTCAGTGTCGGTGGGGCTGTGGAAGGGCTGCCACGGGAAGGCAAGGGCCAGCAACACCTGGGAGTCCTGGCACCTTTGGTGTGGGAGCAGGCGCTGGACGTTTGCAATTTGGGAGCTGGGCTCTGGTGGCGGCGCTGAGAGCGAGCAAGGCAACGATGTCGGCACCCTACGCTGGCTGGCAAGCCCGGAGCCCCAGTGTCTGTGGGGCTGTGCAAGGGCTGCCACGGGAAGGCGAGGGCCAGCAACACCTGGGAGTCCTGGCACCTTTGGTGTGGGAGCAGGCGCTGGACGTTTGCAATTTGGGAGCTGGGCTCTGGCGGCGGCGCTGAGAGCGAGCAAGGCAACAACGTCGGCACCCTGACCTGGCTGGCAAGCCCGGAGCCCCAGTGTCGGTGGGGCTGTGGAAGGGCTGCCACGGGAAGGCGAGGGCCAGCAACACCTCGCAGTCCTGGCACCTTTGGTGTGGGAGCAGGCGCTGGACGTTTGCAATTTGGGAGCTGGGCTCTGGCGGCGGCGCTGAGAGCGAGCAAGGCAACAATGTCGGCACCCTGCGCTGGCTGGCAAGCTCTGAGCCCCAGTGTCGGTGGGGCTGTGGAAGGGCTGCCACGGGAAGGCGAGGGCCAGCAACACCTGGGAGTCCTGGCACCTTTGGTGTGGGAGCAGGCGCTGGACGTTTGCAATTTGGAAGCTGGGCTCTGGCGGCGGCACAGAGAGCAAGCAAGGCAACAACGTCGGCACCCTGACCTGGCTGGCAAGCCCGGAGCCCCAGTGTCGGTGGGGCTGTGGAAGGGCTGCCATGGGAAGGCAAGGGCCAGCAACACCTGGGAGTCCTAGCACCTTTGGTGTGGGAGCAGGCGCTGGACGTTTGCAATTTGGGAGCTGGGCTCTGGCGGCGGCGCTGAGAGCGAGCAAGGCAACGATGTCGGCACCCTACGCTGGCTGGCAAGCCCGGAGCCCCAGTGTCTGTGGGGCTGTGCAAGGGCTGCCACGGGAAGGCGAGGGCCAGCAACACCTGGGAGCCCTGGCACCTTTGGTGTGGGAGCAGGCGCTGGACGTTTGCAATTTGGGAGCTGGGCTCTGGCGGCGGCGCTGAGAGCGAGCAAGGCAACAACGTCGGCACCCTGACCTGGCTGGCAAGCTCTGAGCCCCAGTGTCTGTGCGGCTGTGGAAGGGCTGCCACGGGAAGGCAAGGGCCAGCAACACCTGGGAGTCCTGGCACCTTTGGTGTGGGAGCAGGCGCTGGACGTTTGCAATTTGGGAGCTGGGCTCTGGCGGCGGCGCTGAGAGCGAGCAAGGCAACGATGTCGGCACCCTACGCTGGCTGGCAAGCCCGGAGCCCCAGTGTCTGTGGGGCTGTGCAAGGGCTGCCACGGGAAGGCGAGGGCCAGCAACACCTGGGAGCCCTGGCACCTTTGGTGTGGGAGCAGGCGCTGGACGTTTGCAATTTGGGAGCTGGGCTCTGGCGGCGGCGCTGAGATCGAGCAAGGCAACAACGTCCTCACCCTGACCTGGCTGGCAAGCCCGGAGCCCCAGTGTCTGTGCGGCTGTGGAAGGGCTGCCACGGGAAGGCAAGGGCCAGCAACACCTGGGAGTCCTGGCACCTTTGGTGTGGGAGCAGGCGCTGGACGTTTGCAATTTGGGAGCTGGGCTCTGGCGGCGGCGCTGAGAGCGAGCAAGGCAACAACGTCGGCACCCTGACCTGGCTGGCAAGCCCGGAGCCCCAGTGTCGGTGGGGCTGTGGAAGGGCTGCCACGGGAAGGCGAGGGCCAGCAACACCTGGGAGCCCTGGCACCTTTGGTGTGGGAGCAGGCGCTGGACGTTTGCAATTTGGGAGCTGGGCTCTGGCGGCGGCGCTGAGAGCGAGCAAGGCAACAACGTCGGCACCCTGACCTGGCTGGCAAGCCCGGAGCCTCAGTGTCGGTGGGGCTGTGGAAGGGCTGCCACGGGAAGGCAAGGGCCAGCAACACCTGGGAGTCCTGGCACCATTGGTGTGGGAGCAGGCGCTGGACGTTTGCAATTTGGGAGCTGGGCTCTGGTGGCGGCGCTGAGAGCGAGCAAGGCAACGATGTCGGCACCCTACGCTGGCTGGCAAGCCCGGAGCCCCAGTGTCTGTGGGGCTGTGCAAGGGCTGCCACGGGAAGGCGAGGGCCAGCAACACCTGGGAGTCCTGGCACCTTTGGTGTGGGAGCAGGCGCTGGACGTTTGCAATTTGGGAGCTGGGCTCTGGCGGCGGCGCTGAGAGCGAGCAAGGCAACAACATCGGCACCCTGCGCTGCCTGGCAAGCCCGGAGCCCCAGTGTCGGTGGGGCTGTGGAAGGGCTGCCACGGGAAGGCGAGGGCCAGCAACACCTGGGAGTCCTGGCACCTTTGGTGTGGGAGCAGGCGCTGGACGTTTGCAATTTGGGAGCTGGGCTCTGGCGGCGGCGCTGAGAGCAAGCAAGGCAACAACGTCGGCACCCTGACGTGGCTGGCAAGCTCTGAGCCCCAGTGTCGGTGGGGATGTGGAAGGGCTGCCACGGGAAGGCGAGGGCCAGCAACACCTGGGAGTCCTGGCACCTTTGGTGTGGGAGCAGGCGCTGGACGTTTGCAATTTGGGAGCTGGGCTCTGGCGGCGGCACAGAGAGCAAGCAAGGCAACAACGTCGGCACCCTGACCTGGCTGGCAAGCCCGGAGCCCCAGTGTCGGTGGGGCTGTGGAAGGGCTGCCATGGGAAGGCGAGGGCCAGCAACACCTGGGAGTTCTGGCACCTTTGGTGTGGGAGCAGGCGCTGGACGTTTGCAATTTGGGAGCTGTGATCTGGCGGCGGCGCTGAGAGCGAGCAAGGCAACAACGTCGGCACCCTGACCTGGCTGGCAAGCCCGGAGCCGCAGTGTCTGTGCGGCTGTGGAAGGGCTGCCACGGGAAGGCAAGGGCCAGCAACACCTGGGAGTCCTGGCACCTTTGGTGTGGGAGCAGGCGCTGGACGTTTGCAATTTGGGAGCTGGGCTCTGGCGGCGGCGCTGAGAGCGAGCAAGGCAACAACGTCGGCACCCGGACCTGGCTGGCAAGCCCGGAGCCTCAGTGTCGGTGGGGCTGTGGAAGGGCTGCCACGGGAAGGCAAGGGCCAGCAACACCTGGGAGTCCTGGCACCTTTGGTGTGGGAGCAGGTGCTGGACGTTTGCAATTTGGGAGCTGGGCTCTGGCGGCGGCGCTGAGAGCGAGCAAGGCAACAACGTCGGCACCCTGACCTGGCTGGCAATCCCGGAGCCCCAGTGTCGGTGGGGCTGTGGAAGGGCTGCCACGGGAAGGCGAGGGCCAGCAACACCTGGGAGCCCTGGCACCTTTGGTGTGGGAGCAGGCGCTGGACGTTTGCAATTTGGGAGCTGGGCTCTGGCGGCGGCGCTGAGAGCGAGCAAGGCAACAACGTCGGCACCCTGACCTGGCTGGCAAGCCCGGAGCCTCAGTGTCGGTGGGGCTGTGGAAGGGCTGCCACGGGAAGGCAAGGGCCAGCAACACCTGGGAGTCCTGGCACCTTTGGTGTGGGAGCAGGCGCTGGACGTTTGCAATTTGGGAGCTGGGCTCTGGTGGCGGCGCTGAGAGCGAGCAAGGCAACGATGTCGGCACCCTACGCTGGCTGGCAAGCCCGGAGCCCCAGTGTCTGTGGGGCTGTGCAAGGGCTGCCACGGGAAGGCGAGGGCCAGCAACACCTGGGAGTCCTGGCACCTTTGGTGTGGGAGCAGGCGCTGGACGTTTGCAATTTGGGAGCTGGGCTCTGGCGGCGGCGCTGAGAGCGAGCAAGGCAACAACATCGGCACCCTGCGCTGCCTGGCAAGCCCGGAGCCCCAGTGTCGGTGGGGCTGTGGAAGGGCTGCCACGGGAAGGCGAGGGCCAGCAACACCTGGGAGTCCTGGCACCTTTCGTGTGGGAGCAGGCGCTGGACGTTTGCAATTTGGGAGCTGGGCTCTGGCGGCGGCGCTGAGAGCAAGCAAGGCAACAACGTCGGCACCCTGACGTGGCTGGCAAGCTCTGAGCCCCAGTGTCGGTGGGGATGTGGAAGGGCTGCCACGGGAAGGCGAGGGCCAGCAACACCTGGGAGTCCTGGCACCTTTGGTGTGGGAGCAGGCGCTGGACGTTTGCAATTTGGGAGCTGGGCTCTGGCGGCGGCACAGAGAGCAAGCAAGGCAACAACGTCGGCACCCTGACCTGGCTGGCAAGCCCGGAGCCCCAGTGTCGGTGGGGCTGTGGAAGGGCTGCCATGGGAAGGCGAGGGCCAGCAACACCTGGGAGTTCTGGCACCTTTGGTGTGGGAGCAGGCGCTGGACGTTTGCAATTTGGGAGCTGTGATCTGGCGGCGGCGCTGAGAGCGAGCAAGGCAACAACGTCGGCACCCTGACCTGGCTGGCAAGCCCGGAGCCGCAGTGTCTGTGCGGCTGTGGAAGGGCTGCCACGGGAAGGCAAGGGCCAGCAACACCTGGGAGTCCTGGCACCTTTGGTGTGGGAGCAGGCGCTGGACGTTTGCAATTTGGGAGCTGGGCTCTGGCGGCGGCGCTGAGAGCGAGCAAGGCAACAACGTCGGCACCCGGACCTGGCTGGCAAGCCCGGAGCCCCAGTGTCGGTGGGGCTGTGGAAGGGCTGCCACGGGAAGGCAAGGGCCAGCAACACCTGGGAGTCCTGGCACCTTTGGTGTGGGAGCAGGTGCTGGACGTTTGCAATTTGGGAGCTGGGCTCTGGCGGCGGCGCTGAGAGCGAGCAAGGCAACAACGTCTGCATCCTGCGTTGGCTGGCAAGCCGGGAGCCCCAGTGTCGGTGGGGCTGTGGAAGGGCTGCCACGGGAAGGCGAGGGCCAGCAACACCTGGGAGCCCTGGCACCTTTGGTGTGGGAGCAGGCGCTGGACGTTTGCAATTTGGGAGCTGGGCTCTGGCGGCGGCGCTGAGAGCGAGCAAGGCAACAACGTCGGCACCCTGACCTGGCTGGCAAGCTCTGAGCCCCAGTGTCTGTGCGGCTGTGGAAGGGCTGCCACGGGAAGGCAAGGGCCAGCAACAACTGGGAGTCCTGGCACCTTTGGTGTGGGAGCAGGCGCTGGACGTTTGCAATTTGGGAGCTGGGCTCTGGCGGCGGCCCTGAGAGCGAGCAAGGCAAAAACGTCGGCACCCTGACCTGGCTGGCAAGCCCGGAGCCCCAGTGTCGGTGGGGCTGTGGAAGGGCTGCCACGGGAAGGCAAGGGCCAGCAACACCTGGGAGTCCTGGCACCTTTGGTGTGGGAGCAGGCGCTGGACGTTTGCAATTTGGGAGCTGGGCTCTGGCGGCGGCGCTGAGATCGAGCAAGGCAACGATGTCGGCACCCTACGCTGGCTGGCAAGCCCGGAGCCCCAGTGTCGGTGGGGCTGTGGAAGGGCTGCCATGGGAAGGCAAGGGCCAGCAACACCTGGGAGTCCTAGCACCTTTGGTGTGGGAGCAGGCGCTGGACGTTTGCAATTTGGGAGCTGGGCTCTGGCGGCGGCGCTGAGAGCGAGCAAGGCAACGATGTCGGCACCCTGACCTGGCTGGCAAGCCCGGAGCCCCAGTGTCTGTGGGGCTGTGCAAGGGCTGCCACGGGAAGGCGAGGGCCAGCAACACCTGGGAGCCCTGGCACCTTTGGTGTGGGAGCAGGCGCTGGACGTTTGCAATTTGGGAGCTGGGCTCTGGCGGCGGCGCTGAGAGCGAGCAAGGCAACAACGTCGGCACCCTGACCTGGCTGGCAAGCTCTGAGCCCCAGTGTCTGTGCGGCTGTGGAAGGGCTGCCACGGGAAGGCAAGGGCCAGCAACACCTGGGAGTCCTGGCACCTTTGGTGTGGGAGCAGGCGCTGGACGTTTGCAATTTGGGAGCTGGGCTCTGGCGGTGGCGCTGAGAGCGAGCAAGGCAACAACGTCGGCACCCTGACCTGGCTGGCAAGCCCGGAGCCCCAGTGTCGGTGGGGCTGTGGAAGGGCTGCCACGGGAAGGCGAGGGCCAGCAACACCTGGGAGCCCTGGCACCTTTCGTGTGGGAGCAGGCGCTGGACGTTTGCAATTTGGGAGCTGGGCTCTGGCGGCGGCGCTGAGAGCGAGCAAGGCAACAACGTCGGCACCCTGACCTGGCTGGCAAGCCCGGAGCCTCAGTGTCGGTGGGGCTGTGGAAGGGCTGCCACGGGAAGGCAAGGGCCAGCAACACCTGGGAGTCCTGGCACCTTTGGTGTGGGAGCAGGCGCTGGACGTTTGCAATTTGGGAGCTGGGCTCTGGCGGCGGCGCTGAGAGCGAGCAAGGCAACAACGTCGGCACCCTGACCTGGCTGGCAAGCCCGGAGCCTCAGTGTCGGTGGGGCTGTGGAAGGGCTGCCACGGGAAGGCAAGGGCCAGCAACACCTGGGAGTCCTGGCACCTTTGGTGTGGGAGCAGGCGCTGGACGTTTGCAATTTGGGAGCTGGGCTCTGGCGGCGGCGCTGAGAGCGAGCAAGGCAACAATGTCGGCACCCTGCGCTGGCTGGCAAGCTCTGAGCCCCAGTGTCGGTGGGGCTGTGGAAGGGCTGCCACGGGAAGGCGAGGGCCAGCAACACCTGGGAGTCCTGGCACCTTTGGTGTGGGAGCAGGCGCTGGACGTTTGCAATTTGGGAGCTGGGCTCTGGCAGCGGCACAGAGAGCAAGCAAGGCAACAACGTCGGCACCCTGACCTGGCTGGCAAGCCCGGAGCCCCAGTGTCGGTGGGGCTGTGGAAGGGCTGCCATGGGAAGGCAAGGGCCAGCAACACCTGGGAGCCCTGGCACCTTTGGTGTGGGAGCAGGCGCTGGACGTTTGCAATTTGGGAGCTGGGCTCTGGCGGCGGCGCTGAGAGCGAGCAAGGCAACGATGTCGGCACCCTACGCTGGCTGGCAAGCCCGGAGCCCCAGTGTCTGTGGGGCTGTGCAAGGGCTGCCACGGGAAGGCGAGGGCCAGCAACACCTGGGAGCCCTGGCACCTTTGGTGTGGGAGCAGGCGCTGGACGTTTGCAATTTGGGAGCTGGGCTCTGGCGGCGGCGCTGAGATCGAGCAAGGCAACAACGTCCTCACCCTGACCTGGCTGGCAAGCCCGGAGCCCCAGTGTCTGTGCGGCTGTGGAAGGGCTGCCACGGGAAGGCAAGGGCCAGCAACACCTGGGAGTCCTGGCACCTTTGGTGTGGGAGCAGGCGCTGGACGTTTGCAATTTGGGAGCTGGGCTCTGGCGGCGGCGCTGAGAGCGAGCAAGGCAACAACGTCGGCACCCTGACCTGGCTGGCAAGCCCGGAGCCCCAGTGTCGGTGGGGCTGTGGAAGGGCTGCCACGGGAAGGCGAGGGCCAGCAACACCTGGGAGCCCTGGCACCTTTCGTGTGGGAGCAGGCGCTGGACGTTTGCAATTTGGGAGCTGGGCTCTGGCGGCGGCGCTGAGAGCGAGCAAGGCAACAACGTCGGCACCCTGACCTGGCTGGCAAGCCCGGAGCCTCAGTGTCGGTGGGGCTGTGGAAGGGCTGCCACGGGAAGGCAAGGGCCAGCAACACCTGGGAGTCCTGGCACCTTTGGTGTGGGAGCAGGCGCTGGACGTTTGCAATTTGGGAGCTGGGCTCTGGCGGCGGCGCTGAGAGCGAGCAAGGCAACGATGTCGGCACCCTACGCTGGCTGGCAAGCCCGGAGCCCCAGTGTCTGTGGGGCTGTGCAAGGGCTGCCACGGGAAGGCGAGGGCCAGCAACACCTGGGAGTCCTGGCACCTTTGGTGTGGGAGCAGGCGCTGGACGTTTGCAATTTGGGAGCTGGGCTCTGGCGGCGGCGCTGAGAGCGAGCAAGGCAACAACATCGGCACCCTGCGCTGCCTGGCAAGCCCGGAGCCCCAGTGTCTGTGGGGCTGTGGAAGGGCTGCCACGGGAAGGCGAGGGCCAGCAACACCTGGGAGTCCTGGCACCTTTGGTGTGGGAGCAGGCGCTGGACGTTTGCAATTTGGGAGCTGGGCTCTGGCGGCGGCGCTGAGAGCAAGCAAGGCAACAACGTCGGCACCCTGACGTGGCTGGCAAGCTCTGAGCCCCAGTGTCGGTGGGGATGTGGAAGGGCTGCCACGGGAAGGCGAGGGCCAGCAACACCTGGGAGTCCTGGCACCTTTGGTGTGGGAGCAGGCGCTGGACGTTTGCAATTTGGGAGCTGGGCTCTGGCGGCGGCACAGAGAGCAAGCAAGGCAACAACGTCGGCACCCTGACCTGGCTGGCAAGCCCGGAGCCCCAGTGTCGGTGGGGCTGTGGAAGGGCTGCCATGGGAAGGCGAGGGCCAGCAACACCTGGGAGTTCTGGCACCTTTGGTGTGGGAGCAGGCGCTGGACGTTTGCAATTTGGGAGCTGTGATCTGGCGGCGGCGCTGAGAGCGAGCAAGGCAACAACGTCGGCACCCTGACCTGGCTGGCAAGCCCGGAGCCGCAGTGTCTGTGCGGCTGTGGAAGGGCTGCCACGGGAAGGCAAGGGCCAGCAACACCTGGGAGTCCTGGCACCTTTGGTGTGGGAGCAGGCGCTGGACGTTTGCAATTTGGGAGCTGGGCTCTGGCGGCGGCGCTGAGAGCGAGCAAGGCAACAACGTCGGCACCCTGCGCTGGCTGGCAAGCCGGGAGCCCCAGTGTCGGTGGGGCTGTGGAAGGGCTGCCACGGGAAGGCAAGGGCCAGCAACACCTGGGAGTCCTGGCACCTTTGGTGTGGGAGCAGGTGCTGGACGTTTGCAATTTGGGAGCTGGGCTCTGGCGGCGGCGCTGAGAGCGAGCAAGGCAACAACGTCGGCACCCTGACCTGGCTGGCAATCCCGGAGCCCCAGTGTCGGTGGGGCTGTGGAAGGGCTGCCACGGGAAGGCGAGGGCCAGCAACACCTGGGAGCCCTGGCACCTTTGGTGTGGGAGCAGGCGCTGGACGTTTGCAATTTGGGAGCTGGGCTCTGGCGGCGGCGCTGAGAGCGAGCAAGGCAACAACGTCGGCACCCTGACCTGGCTGGCAAGCTCTGAGCCCCAGTGTCTGTGCGGCTGTGGAAGGGCTGCCACGGGAAGGCAAGGGCCAGCAACAACTGGGAGTCCTGGCACCTTTGGTGTGGGAGCAGGCGCTGGACGTTTGCAATTTGGGAGCTGGGCTCTGGCGGCGGCCCTGAGAGCGAGCAAGGCAAAAACGTCGGCACCCTGACCTGGCTGGCAAGCCCGGAGCCCCAGTGTCGGTGGGGCTGTGGAAGGGCTGCCACGGGAAGGCAAGGGCCAGCAACACCTGGGAGTCCTGGCACCTTTGGTGTGGGAGCAGGCGCTGGACGTTTGCAATTTGGGAGCTGGGCTCTGGCGGCGGCGCTGAGATCGAGCAAGGCAACGATGTCGGCACCCTACGCTGGCTGGCAAGCCCGGAGCCCCAGTGTCTGTGGGGCTGTGCAAGGGCTGCCACGGGAAGGCGAGGGCCAGCAACACCTGGGAGTTCTGGCACCTTTGGTGTGGGAGCAGGCGCTGGACGTTTGCAATTTCGGAGCTGGGCACTGGCGGCGGCGCTGAGAGCGAGCAAGGCAACAACGTCCTCACCCTGACCTGGCTGGCAAGCCCGGAGCCCCAGTGTCGGTGGGGCTGTGGAAGGGCTGCCACGGGAAGGCGAGGGCCAGCAACACTTGGGAGTCCTGGCACCTTTGGTGTGGGAGCAGGTGCTGGACGTTTGCAATTTGGGAGCTGGGCTCTGGCGGCGGCGCTGAGAGCGAGCAAGGCAACAACATCGGCACCCTGCGCTGGCTGGCAAGCCCGGAGCCCCAGTGTCGGTGGGGCTGTGGAAGGGCTGCCACGGGAAGGCGAGGGCCAGCAACACCTGGGAGCCCTGGCACCTTTGGTGTGGGAGCAGGCGCTGGACGTTTGCAATTTGGGAGCTGGGCTCTGGCGGCGGCGCTGAGAGCGAGCAAGGCAACAATGTCGGCACCCTGACCTGGCTGGCAAGCTCTGAGCCCCAGTGTCGGTGGGGCTGTGGAAGGGCTGCCACGGGAAGGCGAGGGCCAGCAACACCTGGGAGTCCTGGCACCTTTGGTGTGGGAGCAGGCGCTGGACGTTTGCAATTTGGGAGCTGGGCTCTGGCGGCGGCACAGAGAGCGACCAAGGCAACAACGTCGGCACCCTGACCTGGCTGGCAAGCTCTGAGCCCCAGTGTCTGTTGGGCTGTGGAAGGGCTGCCACGGGAAGGCGAGGGCCAGCAACACCTGGGAGTCCTGACACCTTTCGTGTGGGAGCAGGCGCTGGACGTTTGCAATTTGGGAGCTGGGCTCTGGCGGCGGCGCTGAGAGCGAGCAAGGCAACAACGTCGGCACCCTGACCTGGCTGGCAAGCCCGGAGCCCCAGTGTCGGTGGGGCTGTGCAAGGGCTGCCACGGGAAGGCGAGGGCCAGCAACACCTGGGAGTCCTGGCACCTTTCGTGTGGGAGCAGGCGCTGGACGTTTGCAATTTGGGAGCTGGGCTCTGGCGGCGGCGCTGAGAGCGAGCAAGGCAACAACGTCGGCACCCTGCGCTGGCTGGCAAGCCCGGAGCCCCAGTGTCGGTGGGGCTGTGCAAGGGCTGCCACGGGAAGGCGAGGGCCAGCAACACCTGGGAGCCCTGGCACCTTTGGTGTGGGAGCAGGCGCTGGACGTTTGCAATTTGGGAGCTGGGCTCTGGCGGCGGCGCTGAGAGCGAGCAAGGCAACAACGTCGGCACCCTACGCTAGCTGGCAAGCCCGGAGCCCCAGTGTCTGTGGGGCTGTGCAAGGGCTGCCACGGGAAGGCGAGGGCCAGCAACACCTGGGAGCCCTGGCACCTTTGGTGTGGGAGCAGGCGCTGGACGTTTGCAATTTGGGAGCTGGGCTCTGGCGGCGGCGCTGAGAGCGAGCAAGGCAACAACGTCGGCACCCTGCGCTGGCTGGCAGGCCCGGAGCCCCAGTGTCGGTGGGGCTGTGGAAGGGCTGCCACGGGAAGGCGAGGGCCAGCAACACCTGGGAGCCCTGGCACCTTAGGTGTGGGAGCAGGCGCTGGACGTTTGCAATTTGGGAGCTGGGCTCTGGCGGTGCCGCTGAGAGCGAGCAAGCCAACAACGTCGGCACCCTGCGCTGGCTGGCAAGCCCGGAGCCCCAGTGTCGGTGGGGCTGTGCAAGGGCTGCCACGGGAAGGCGAGGGCCAGCAACACCTGGGAGTCCTGGCACCTTTGGTGTGGGAGCAGGCGCTGGACGTTTGCAATTTGGGAGCTGGGCTCTGGCGGCGGCGCTGAGAGCGAGCAAGGCAACAACGTCGGCACCCTGACCTGGCTGGCAAGCTCTGAGCCCCAGTGTCTGTGCGGCTGTGGAAGGGCTGCCACGGGAAGGCAAGGGCCAGCAACACCTGGGAGTCCTGGCACCTTTGGTGTGGGAGCAGGCGCTGGACGTTTGCAATTTGGGAGCTGGGCTCTGGCGGCGGCGCTGAGAGCGAGCAAGGCAACAACGTCGGCACCCTGACCTGGCTGGCAAGCCCGGAGCCCCAGTGTCGGTGGGGCTGTGGAAGGGCTGCCACGGGAAGGCGAGGGCCAGCAACACCTGGGAGCCCTGGCACCTTTGGTGTGGGAGCAGGCGCTGGACGTTTGCAATTTGGGAGCTGGGCTCTGGCGGCGGCGCTGAGAGCGAGCAAGGCAACAACGTCGGCACCCTGACCTGGCTGGCAAGCCCAGAGCCCCAGTGTCGGTGGGGCTGTGGAAGGGCTGCCACGGGAAGGCGAGGGCCAGCAACACCTGGGAGTCCTGGCACCTTTGGTGTGGGAGCAGGCGCTGGACGTTTGCAATTTGGGAGCTGGGCTCTGGCGGTGCCGCTGAGAGCGAGCAAGCCAACAACGTCGGCACCCTGCGCTGGCTGACAAGCCCGGAGCCCCAGTGTCGGTGGGGCTGTGGAAGGGCTGCCACGGGAAGGCGAGGGCCAGCAACACCTGGGAGTCCTGGCACCATTGGTGTGGGAGCAGGCGCTGGACGTTTGCAATTTGGGAGCTGGGCTCTGGCGGCGGCACAGAGAGCGAGCAAGGCAACAACGTCGGCACCCTGCGCTGGCTGGCAAGCCCGGAGCCCCAGTGTCGGTGGGGCTGTGGAAGGGCTGCCACGGGAAGGCGAGGGCCAGCAACACCTGGGAGCCCTGGCACCTTTCGTGTGGGAGCAGGCGCTGGACGTTTGCAATTTGGGAGCTGGGCTCTGGCGGCGGCGCTGAGAGCGAGCAAGGCAACAACATCGGCACCCTGACCTGGCTGGCAAGCCCGGAGCCCCAGTGTCGGTGGGTCTGTGCAAGGGCTGCCACGGGAAGGCGAGGGCCAGCAACACCTGGGAGCCCTGGCACCATTGGTGTGGGAGCAGGCGCTGGACGTTTGCAATTTGGGAGCTGGGCTCTGGCGGCGGCGCTGAGAGCGAGCAAGGCAACAACGTCGGCACCCTGCGCTGGCTGGCAAGCCCGGAGCCCCAGTGTCGGTGGGGCTGTGCAAGGGCTGCCACGGGAAGGCGAGGGCCAGCAACACCTGGGAGCCCTGGCACCTTTGGTGTGGGAGCAGGCGCTGGACGTTTGCAATTTGGGAGCTGGGCTCTGGCGGCGGCACTGAGAGCGAGCAAGGCAACAACGTCGGCACCCTGACCTGGCTGGCAAGCCCGGAGCCCCAGTGTCGGTGGGTCTGTGCAAGGGCTGCCACGGGAAGGCGAGGGCCAGCAACACCTGGGAGCCCTGGCACCTTAGGTGTGGGAGCAGGCGCTGGACGTTTGCAATTTGGGAGCTGGGCTCTGGCGGTGCCGCTGAGAGCGAGCAAGCCAACAACGTCGGCACCCTGCGCTGGCTGGCAAGCCCGGAGCCCCAGTGTCGGTGGGGCTGTGCAAGGGCTGCCACGGGAAGGCGAGGGCCAGCAACACCTGGGAGTCCTGGCACCTTTCGTGTGGGAGCAGGCGCTGGACGTTTGCAATTTGGGAGCTGGGCTCTGGCGGCGGCGCTGAGAGCGAGCAAGGCAACAACGTCGGCACCCTGCGCTGGCTGGCAAGCCCGGAGCCCCAGTGTCGGTGGGGCTGTGGAAGGGCTGCCACGGGAAGGCGAGGGCCAGCAACACCTGGGAGTTCTGGCACCTTTGGTGTTGGAGCAGTCGCTGGACGTTTGCAATTTCGGAGCTGGGCACTGGCGGCGGCGCTGAGAGCGAGCAAGGCAACAACGTCCTCACCCTGACCTGGCTGGCAAGCCCGGAGCCCCAGTGTCGGTGGGGCTGTGCAAGGGCTGCCACGGGAAGGCGAGGGCCAGCAACACCTGGGAGCCCTGGCACCTTAGGTGTGGGAGCAGGCGCTGGACGTTTGCAATTTGGGAGCTGGGCTCTGGCGGCGGCACTGAGAGCGAGCAAGGCAACAACGTCGGCACCCTCACCTGGCTGGCAAGCCCGGAGCCCCAGTGTCGGTGGGGCTGTGGAAGGGCTGCCACGGGAAGGCGAGGGCCAGCAACACCTGGGAGTCCTGGCACCTTTGGTGTGGGAGCAGGCGCTGGACGTTTGCAATTTGGGAGCTGGGCTCTGGCGGCGGCGCTGAGAGCGAGCAAGGCAACAACGTCGGCACCCTGACCTGGCTGGCAAGCTCTGAGCCCCAGTGTCTGTGCGGCTGTGGAACGGCTGCCACGGGAAGGCAAGGGCCAGCAACACCTGGGAGTCCTGGCACCTTTGGTGTGGGAGCAGGCGCTGGACGTTTGCAATTTGGGAGCTGGGCTCTGGCGGCGGCGCTGAGAGCGAGCAAGGCAACAACGTCGGCACCCTGACCTGGCTGGCAAGCCCGGAGCCCCAGTGTCGGTGGGGCTGTGGAAGGGCTGCCACGGGAAGGCGAGGGCCAGCAACACCTGGGAGCCCTGGCACCTTTGGTGTGGGAGCAGGCGCTGGACGTTTGCAATTTGGGAGCTGGGCTCTGGCGGCGGCGCTGAGAGCGAGCAAGGCAACAACGTCGGCACCCTGACCTGGCTGGCAAGCCCGGAGCCCCAGTGTCTGTGGGGCTGTGGAAGGGCTGCCACGGGAAGGCGAGGGCCAGCAACACCTGGGAGTCCTGGCACCTTTGGTGTGGGAGCAGGCGCTGGACGTTTGCAATTTGGGAGCTGGGCTCTGGCGGCGGCGCTGAGAGCGAGCAAGCCAACAACGTCGGCACCCTGCGCTGGCTGACAAGCCCGGAGCCCCAGTGTCGGTGGGGCTGTGGAAGGGCTGCCACGGGAAGGCGAGGGCCAGCAACACCTGGGAGTCCTGGCACCATTGGTGTGGGAGCAGGCGCTGGACGTTTGCAATTTGGGAGCTGGGCTCTGGCGGCGGCGCTGAGAGCGAGCAAGGCAACAATGTCGGCACCCTGCGCTGGCTGGCAAGCCCAGAGCCCCAGTGTCGGTGGGGCTGTGGAAGGGCTGCCACGGGAAGGCGAGGGCCAGCAACACCTGGGAGTCCTGGCACCTTTGGTGTGGGAGCAGGCGCTGGACGTTTGCAATTTGGGAGCTGGGCTCTGGCGGCGGCGCTGAGAGCGAGCAAGGCAACAACGTCGGCACCCTGCGCTGGCTGGCAAGCCCGGAGCCCCAGTGTCGGTGGGGCTGTGGAAGGGCTGCCACGGGAAGGCGAGGGCCAGCAACACCTGGGAGTCCTGGCACCTTTCGTGTGGGAGCAGGCGCTGGACGTTTGCAATTTGGGAGCTGGGCTCTGGCGGCGGCACAGAGAGCAAGCAAGGCAACAACGTCGGCACCCTGACCTGGCTGGCAAGATCTGAGCCCCAGTGTCGGTGGGGCTGTGGAAGGGCTGCCACGGGAAGGCGAGGGCCAGCAACACCTGGGAGCCCTGGCACCTTTGGTGTGGGAGCAGGCGCTGGACGTTTGCAATTTGGGAGCTGGGCTCTGGCGGCGGCGCTGAGAGCGAGCAAGCCAACAACATCGGCACCCTGACCTGGCTGGCAAGCCCGGAGCCCCAGTGTCGGTGGGGCTGTGGAAGGGCTGCCACGGGAAGGCGAGGGCCAGCAACACCTGGGAGTCCTGGCACCTTTGGTGTGGGAGCAGGCGCTGGACGTTTGCAATTTGGGAGCTGGGCTCTGGCGGCGGCTCTGAGAGCGAGCAAGGCAACAACGTCGGCACCCTGCGCTGGCTGGCAAGCCCGGAGCCCCAGTGTCGGTGGGGCTGTGGAAGGGCTGCCACGGGAAGGCGAGGGCCAGCAA
Source organism: Aptenodytes patagonicus (assembly GCF_965638725.1). Lineage (NCBI taxonomy): Eukaryota > Metazoa > Chordata > Aves > Sphenisciformes > Spheniscidae > Aptenodytes > Aptenodytes patagonicus. The sequence continues at coordinate 547,838 of NW_027472013.1, forward strand.
CACCTGGGAGTCCTGGCACCTTTGGTGTGGGAGCAGGCGCTGGACGTTTGCAATTTGGGAGCTGGGCTCTGGCGGCGGCGCTGAGAGCGAGCAAGGCAACAACGTCGGCACCCTGACCTGGCTGGCAAGCCCGGAGCCCCAGTGTCGGTGGGGCTGTGGAAGGGCTGCCACGGGAAGGCGAGGGCCAGCAACACCTGGGAGCCCTGGCACCTTTGGTGTGGGAGCAGGCGCTGGACGTTTGCAATTTGGGAGCTGGGCTCTGGCGGCGGCGCTGAGAGCGAGCAAGGCAACAACATCGGCACCCTGACCTGGCTGGCAAGCCCAGAGCCCCAGTGTCGGTGGGGCTGTGGAAGGGCTGCCACGGGAAGGCGAGGGCCAGCAACACCTGGGAGTCCTGGCACCTTTGGTGTGGGAGCAGGCGCTGGACGTTTGCAATTTGGGAGCTGGGCTCTGGCGGTGCCGCTGAGAGCGAGCAAGCCAACAACGTCGGCACCCTGCGCTGGCTGACAAGCCCGGAGCCCCAGTGTCGGTGGGGCTGTGCAAGGGCTGCCACGGGAAGGCGAGGGCCAGCAACACCTGGGAGTCCTGGCACCATTGGTGTGGGAGCAGGCGCTGGACGTTTGCAATTTGGGAGCTGGGCTCTGGCGGCGGCGCTGAGAGCGAGCAAGGCAACAATGTCGGCACCCTGCGCTGCCTGGCAAGCCCGGAGCCCCAGTGTCGGTGGGGCTGTGGAAGGGCTGCCACGGGAAGGCGAGGGCCAGCAACACCTGGGAGTCCTGGCACCTTTGGTGTGGGAGCAGGCGCTGGACGTTTGCAATTTGGGAGCTGGGCTCTGGCGGCGTCGCTGAGAGCGAGCAAGGCAACAACGTCGGCACCCTGCGCTGGCTGGCAAGCTCTGAGCCCCAGTGTCGGTGGGGCTGTGCAAGGGCTGCCACGGGAAGGCGAGGGCCAGCAACAACTGGGAGTCCTGGCACCTTTGGTGTGGGAGCAGGCGCTGGACGTTTGCAATTTGGGAGCTGGGCTCTGGCGGCGGCACTGAGAGCGAGCAAGGCAACAACGTCGGCACCCTGACCTGGCTGGCAAGCCCGGAGCCCCAGTGTCGGTGGGGCTGTGGAAGGGCTGCCACGGGAAGGCGAGGGCCAGCAACACCTGGGAGCCCTGGCACCTTTGGTGTGGGAGCAGGCGCTGGACGTTTGCAATTTGGGAGCTGGGCTCTGGCGGCGGCGCTGAGAGCGAGCAAGGCAACAACGTCGGCACCCTGCGCTGGCTGGCAAGCTCTGAGCCCCAGTGTCTGTGCGGCTGTGGAAGGGCTGCCACGGGAAGGCAAGGGCCAGCAACACCTGGGAGTCCTGGCACCTTTGGTGTGGGAGCAGGCGCTGGACGTTTGCAATTTGGGAGCTGGGCTCTGGCGGCGGCGCTGAGAGCGAGCAAGGCAACAACGTCGGCACCCTGACCTGGCCGGCAAGCCCGGAGCCCCAGTGTCGGTGGGGCTGTGGAAGGGCTGCCACAGGAAGACGAGGGCCAGCAACACCTGGGAGCCCTGGCACCTTTGGTGTGGGAGCAGGCGCTGGACGTTTGCAATTTGGGAGCTGGGCTCTGGCGGTGGCGCTGAGAGCGAGCAAGGCAACAACGTCGGCACCCTGACCTGGCTGGCAAGCCGGGAGCCCCAGTGTCGGTGGGGCTGTGCAAGGGCTGCCACGGGAAGGCGAGGGCCAGCAACACCTCGGAGTCCTGGCACCTTTGGTGTGGGAGCAGGCGCTGGACGTTTGCAATTTGGGAGCTGGGCTCTGGCGGCGGCACAGAGAGCGAGCAAGGCAACAACGTCGGCACCCTGACCTGGCTGGCAAGCTCAGAGCCCCAGTGTCTGTGCGGCTGTGGAAGGGCTGCCACGGGAAGGCGAGGGCCAGCAACACCTGGGAGTCCTGGCACCTTTGGTGTGGGAGCAGGCGCTGGACGTTTGCAATTTGGGAGCTGGGCTCTGGCGGCGGCACAGAGAGCGACCAAGGCAACAACGTCGGCACCCTGACCTGGCTGGCAAGCCCGGAGCCCCAGTGTCGGTGGGGCTGTGCAAGGGCTGCCACGGGAAGGCGAGGGCCAGCAACACCTGGGAGCCCTGGCACCTTTGGTGTGGGAGCAGGCGCTGGACGTTTGCAATTTGGGAGCTGGGCTCTGGCGGCGGCGCTGAGAGCGAGCAAGGCAACAACGTCGGCACCCTGCGCTGGCTGGCAAGCCCGGAGCCCCAGTGTCGGTGGGGCTGTGGAAGGGCTGCCACGGGAAGGCGAGGGCCAGCAACACCTGGGAGTCCTGGCACCTTTCGTGTGGGAGCAGGCGCTGGACGTTTGCAATTTGGGAGCTGGGCTCTGGCGGCGGCGCTGAGAGCGAGCAAGGCAACAACGTCGGCACCCTGACCTGGCTGGCAAGCTCTGAGCCCCAGTGTCGGTGGGTCTGTGCAAGGGCTGCCACGGGAAGGCAAGGGCCAGCAACACCTGGGAGTCCTGGCACCTTTGGTGTGGGAGCAGGCGCTGGACGTTTGCAATTTGGGAGCTGGGCTCTGGCGGCGGCACTGAGAGCGAGCAAGGCAACAACTTCGGCACCCTGACCTGGCTGGCAAGCTCTGAGCCCCAGTGTCGGTGGGGCTGTGGAAGGGCTGCCACGGGAAGGCGAGGGCCAGCAACACCTGGGAGCCCTGGCACCTTTGGTGTGGGAGCAGGCGCTGGACGTTTGCAATTTGGGAGCTGGGCTCTGGCGGCGGCGCTGAGAGCGAGCAAGGCAACAACGTCGGCACCCTGCGCTGGCTGGCAAGCCCGGAGCCCCAGTGTCGGTGGGGCTGTGGAAGGGCTGCCACGGGAAGGCGAGGGCCAGCAACACCTGGGAGTCCTGGCACCTTTGGTGTGGGAGCAGGCGCTGGACGTTTGCAATTTGGGAGCTGGGCTCTGGCGGCGGCACTGAGAGCGAGCAAGGCAACAACGTTGGCACCCTGACCTGGCTGGCAAGCTCTGAGCCCCAGTGTCGGTGGGGCTGTGGAAGGGCTGCCACGGGAAGGCGAGGGCCAGCAACACCTGGGAGCCCTGGCACCTTTGGTGTGGGAGCAGGCGCTGGACGTTTGCAATTTGGGAGCTGGGCTCTGGCGGCGGCGCTGAGAGCGAGCAAGGTAACAACGTCGGCACCCTGCGCTGGCTGACAAGCCCGGAGCCCCAGTGTCGGTGGGGCTGTGCAAGGGCTGCCACGGGAAGGCGAGGGCCAGCAACACCTGGGAGTCCTGGCACCTTTGGTGTGGGAGCAGGCGCTGGACGTTTGCAATTTGGGAGCTGGGCTCTGGCGGCGGCGCTGAGAGCGAGCAAGGCAACAACGTCGGCACCCTGCGCTGGCTGGCAAGCCCGGAGCCCCAGTGTCGGTGGGGCTGTGGAAGGGCTGCCACGGGAAGGCGAGGGCCAGCAACACCTGGGAGTCCTGGCACCTTTGGTGTGGGAGCAGTCGCTGGACGTTTGCAATTTGGGAGCTGGGCTCTGGCGGCGGCGCTGAGAGCGAGCAAGGCAACAACATCGGCACCCTGACCTGGCTGGCAAGCCCGGAGCCCCAGTGTCGGTGGGGCTGTGCAAGGGCTGCCACGGGAAGGCGAGGGCCAGCAACAACTGGGAGTCCTGGCACCTTTGGTGTGGGAGCAGGCGCTGGACGTTTGCAATTTGGGAGCTGGGCTCTGGCGGCGGCGCTGAGAGCGAGCAAGCCAACAACGTCGGCACCCTGACCTGGCTGGCAAGCCCGGAGCCCCAGTGTCGGTGGGGCTGTGGAAGGGCTGCCACGGGAAGGCGAGGGCCAGCAACAACTGGGAGTCCTGGCACCTTTGGTGTGGGAGCAGGCGCTGGACGTTTGCAATTTGGGAGCTGGGCTCTGGCGGCGTCGCTGAGAGCGAGCAAGGCAACAAGGTCGGCACCCTGCGCTGGCTGGCAAGCCCGGAGCCCCAGTGTCGGTGGGGCTGTGCAAGGGCTGCCACGGGAAGGCGAGGGCCAGCAACACCTGGGAGTCCTGGCACCTTTGGTGTGGGAGCAGGCGCTGGACGTTTGCAATTTGGGAGCTGGGCTCTGGCGGCGACGCTGAGAGCGAGCAAGGCAACAACATCGGCACCCTGACCTGGCTGGCAAGCTCTGAGCCCCAGTGTCTGTTGGGCTGTGGAAGGGCTGCCACGGGAAGGCGAGGGCCAGCAACACCTGGGAGCCCTGGCACCTTTCGTGTGGGAGCAGGCGCTGGACGTTTGCAATTTGGGAGCTGGGCTCTGGCGGCGGCGCTGAGAGCGAGCAAGGCAACAACGTCGGCACCCTGCGCTGGCTGGCAAGCTCTGAGCCCCAGTGTCTGTGCGGCTGTGAAGGGCTGCCACGGGAAGGCAAGGGCCAGCAACACCTGGGAGTCCTGGCACCTTTGGTGTGGGAGCAGGCGCTGGACGTTTGCAATTTGGGAGCTGGGCTCTGGCGGCGGCGCTGAGAGCGAGCAAGGCAACAACGTCGGCACCCTGACCTGGCTGGCAAGCCCGGAGCCCCAGTGTCGGTGGGTCTGTGCAAGGGCTGCCACGGGAAGGCAAGGGCCAGCAACAACTGGGAGTCCTGGCACCTTTGGTGTGGGAGCAGGCGCTGGACGTTTGCAATTTGGGAGCTGGGCTCTGGCGGCGGCACAGAGAGCGAGCAAGGCAACAACGTCAGCACCCTGACCTGGCTGGCAAGCCCGGAGCCCCAGTGTTGGTGGGGCTGTGCAAGGGCTGCCACGGGAAGGCGAGGGCCAGCAACACCTGGGAGTCCTGGCACCTTTGGTGTGGGAGCAGGCGCTGGACGTTTGCAATTTGGGAGCTGGGCTCTGGCGGCGGCACAGAGAGCGAGCAAGGCAACAACATCGGCACCCTGCGCTGGCTGGCAAGCCCGGAGCCCCAGTGTCTGTGGGGCTGTGGAAGGGCTGCCACGGGAAGGCGAGGGCCAGCAACACCTGGGAGTCCTGGCACCTTTCGTGTGGGAGCAGGCGCTGGACGTTTGCAATTTGGGAGCTGGGCTCTGGCGGCGGCACTGAGAGCGAGCAAGGCAACAACGTCGGCACCCTGACCTGGCTGGCAATCCCGGAGCCCCAGTGTCGGTGGGGCTGTGGAAGGGCTGCCACGGGAAGGCAAGGGCCAGCAACACCTGGGAGTCCTGGCACCTTTGGTGTGGGAGCAGGCGCTGGACGTTTGCAATTTGGGAGCTGGGCTCTGGCAGCAGCACTGAGAGCGAGCAAGGCAACAACGTCGGCACCCTGACCTGGCTGGCAAGCTCTGAGCCCCAGTGTCGGTGGGGCTGTGGAAGGGCTGCCACGGGAAGGCGAGGGCCAGCAACACCTGGGAGCCCTGGCACCTTTGGTGTGGGAGCAGGCGCTGGACGTTTGCAATTTGGGAGCTGGGCTCTGGCGGCGGCGCTGAGAGCGAGCAAGGCAACAACGTCGGCACCCTGCGCTGGCTGGCAAGCCCGGAGCCCCAGTGTCGGTGGGGCTGTGGAAGGGCTGCCACGGGAAGGCGAGGGCCAGCAACACCTGGGAGTCCTGGCACCTTTGGTGTGGGAGCAGGCGCTGGACGTTTGCAATTTGGGAGCTGGGCTCTGGCGGCGGCGCTGAGAGCGAGCAAGGCAACAACGTCGGCACCCTGACCTGGCTGGCAAGCTCTGAGCCCCAGTGTCGGTGGGGCTGTGGAAGGGCTGCCACGGGAAGGCGAGGGCCAGCAACACCTGGGAGCCCTGGCACCTTTGGTGTGGGAGCAGGCGCTGGACGTTTGCAATTTGGGAGCTGGGCTCTGGCGGCGGCGCTGAGAGCGAGCAAGGCAACAACGTCGGCACCCTGCGCTGGCTGACAAGCCCGGAGCCCCAGTGTCGGTGGGGCTGTGCAAGGGCTGCCACGGGAAGGCGAGGGCCAGCAACACCTGGGAGTCCTGGCACCTTTGGTGTGGGAGCAGGCGCTGGACGTTTGCAATTTGGGAGCTGGGCTCTGGCGGCGGCGCTGAGAGCGAGCAAGGCAACAACATCGGCACCCTGCGCTGGCTGGCAAGCCCGGAGCCCCAGTGTCGGTGGGGCTGTGGAAGGGCTGCCACGGGAAGGCGAGGGCCAGCAACACCTGGGAGCCCTGGCACCTTTGGTGTGGGAGCAGGCGCTGGACGTTTGCAATTTGGGAGCTGGGCTCTGGCGGCGGCGCTGAGAGCGAGCAAGGCAACAACATCGGCACCCTGAGCTGGCTGGCAAGCTCTGACCCCCAGTGTCTGTGGGGCTGTGCAAGGGCTGCCACGGGAAGGCGAGGGCCAGCAACACCTGGGAGTCCTGGCACCTTTCGTGTGGGAGCAGGCGCTGGACGTTTGCAATTTGGGAGCTGGGCTCTGGCGGCGGCGCTGAGAGCGAGCAAGGCAACAACGTCGGCACCCTGCGCTGGCTGGCAAGCCCGGAGCCCCAGTGTCGGTGGGGCTGTGCAAGGGCTGCCACGGGAAGGCGAGGGCCAGCAACACCTGGGAGTCCTGGCACCTTTGGTGTGGGAGCAGGCGCTGGACGTTTGCAATTTGGGAGCTGGGCTCTGGCGGCGGCACAGAGAGCAAGCAAGGCAACAACGTCGGCACCCTGCGCTGGCTGGCAAGCCCGGAGCCCCAGTGTCGGTGGGGCTGTGGAAGGGCTGCCACGGGAAGGCGAGGGCCAGCAACACCTGGGAGTCCTGGCACCTTTGGTGTGGGAGCAGGCGCTGGACGTTTGCAATTTGGGAGCTGGGCTCTGGCGGCGGCGCTGAGAGCGAGCAAGGCAACAACATCGGCACCCTGCGCTGTCTGGCAAGCCCGGAGCCCCAGTGTCGGTGGGGCTGTGGAAGGGCTGCCACGGGAAGGCGAGGGCCAGCAACACCTGGGAGCCCTGGCACCTTTGGTGTGGGAGCAGGTGCTGGACGTTTGCAATTTGGGAGCTGGGCTCTGGCGGCGGCGCTGAGAGCGAGCAAGGCAACAACGTCGGCACCCTGCGCTGGCTGGCAAGCCCGGAGCCCCAGTGTCGGTGGGGCTGTGGAAGGGCTGCCACGGGAAGGCGAGGGCCAGCAACACCTGGGAGTCCTGGCACCTTTGGTGTGGGAGCAGGCGCTGGACGTTTGCAATTTGGGAGCTGGGCTCTGGCGGCGGCGCTGAGAGCGAGCAAGGCAACAACGTCGGCACCCTGCGCTGGCTGGCAAGCCCGGAGCCCCAGTGTCGGTGGGGCTGTGGAAGGGCTGCCACAGGAAGGCGAGGGCCAGCAACACCTGGGAGCCCTGGCACCTTTGGTGTGGGAGCAGGCGCTGGACGTTTGCAATTTGGGAGCTGGGCTCTGGCGGTGGCGCTGAGACCGAGCAAGGCAAAAACGTCAGCACCCTGACCTGGCTGGCAAGCCGGGAGCCCCAGTGTCGGTGGGGCTGTGCAAGGGCTGCCACGGGAAGGCGAGGGCCAGCAACACCTGGGAGTCCTGGCACCTTTGGTGTGGGAGCAGGCGCTGGTCGTTTGCAATTTGGGAGCTGGGCTCTGGCGGCGGCACAGAGAGCGAGCAAGGCAACAACGTCGGCACCCTGACCTGGCTGGCAAGCTCTGAGCCCCAGTGTCGGTGGGGCTGTGGAAGGGCTGCCACGGGAAGGCAAGGGCCAGCAACAACTGGGAGTCCTGGCACCTTTGGTGTGGGAGCAGGCGCTGGACGTTTGCAATTTGGGAGCTGGGCTCTGGCGGCGGCACAGAGAGCGAGCAAGGCAACAACGTCGGCACCCTGACCTGGCTGGCAAGCCCGGAGCCCCAGTGTTGGTGGGGCTGTGGAAGGGCTGCCACGGGAAGGCGAGGGCCAGCAACACCTGGGAGTCCTGGCACCTTTGGTGTGGGAGCAGGCGCTGGACGTTTGCAATTTGGGAGCTGGGCTCTGGCGGCGGCGCTGAGAGCGAGCAAGGCAACAACATCGGCACCCTGCGCTGGCTGGCAAGCCCGGAGCCCCAGTGTCTGTGGGGCTGTGCAAGGGCTGCCACGGGAAGGCGAGGGCCAGCAACACCTGGGAGTCCTGGCACCTTTCGTGTGGGAGCAGGCGCTGGACGTTTGCAATTTGGGAGCTGGGCTCTGGCGGCGGCGCTGAGAGCGAGCAAGGCAACAACGTCGGCACCCTGACCTGGCTGGCAAGCCCGGAGCCCCAGTGTCGGTGGGGCTGTGGAAGGGCTGCCACGGGAAGGCAAGGGCCAGCAACACCTGGGAGTCCTGGCACCTTTGGTGTGGGAGCAGGCGCTGGACGTTTGCAATTTGGGAGCTGGGCTCTGGCGGCGGCACTGAGAGCGAGCAAGGCAACAACTTCGGCACCCTGACCTGGCTGGCAAGCTCTGAGCCCCAGTGTCGGTGGGGCTGTGGAAGGGCTGCCACGGGAAGGCGAGGGCCAGCAACACCTGGGAGCCCTGGCACCTTTGGTGTGGGAGCAGGCGCTGGACGTTTGCAATTTGGGAGCTGGGCTCTGGCGGCGGCGCTGAGAGCGAGCAAGGCAACAACGTCGGCACCCTGCGCTGGCTGGCAAGCCCGGAGCCCCAGTGTCGGTGGGGCTGTGGAAGGGCTGCCACGGGAAGGCGAGGGCCAGCAACACCTGGGAGTCCTGGCACCTTTGGTGTGGGAGCAGGCGCTGGACGTTTGCAATTTGGGAGCTGGGCTCTGGCGGCGGCGCTGAGAGCGAGCAAGGCAACAACGTCGGCACCCTGCGCTGGCTGGCAAGCTCTGAGCCCCAGTGTCGGTGGGGCTGTGGAAGGGCTGCCACGGGAAGGCGAGGGCCAGCAACACCTGGGAGCCCTGGCACCTTTGGTGTGGGAGCAGGCGCTGGACGTTTGCAATTTGGGAGCTGGGCTCTGGCGGCGGCGCTGAGAGCGAGCAAGGCAACAACATCGGCACCCTGCGCTGGCTGGCAAGCTCTGAGCCCCAGTGTCTGTGGGGCTGTGCAAGGGCTGCCACGGGAAGGCGAGGGCCAGCAACACCTGGGAGTCCTGGCACCTTTGGTGTGGGAGCAGGCGCTGGACGTTTGCAATTTGGGAGCTGGGCTCTGGCGGCGGCGCTGAGAGCGAGCAAGGCAACAACGTCGGCACCCTGACCTGGCTGGCAAGCCCGGAGCCCCAGTGTCGGTGGGGCTGTGCAAGGGCTGCCACGGGAAGGCGAGGGCCAGCAACACCTGGGAGTCCTGGCACCTTTGGTGTGGGAGCAGGCGCTGGACGTTTGCAATTTGGGAGCTGGGCTCTGGCGGCGGCGCTGAGAGCGAGCAAGGCAACAACATCGGCACCCTGACCTGGCTGGCAAGCCCGGAGCCCCAGTGTCGGTGGGGCTGTGGAAGGGCTGCCACGGGAAGGCGAGGGCCAGCAACAACTGGGAGTCCTGGCACCTTTGGTGTGGGAGCAGGCGCTGGACGTTTGCAATTTGGGAGCTGGGCTCTGGCGGCGGCGCTGAGAGCGAGCAAGGCAACAACGTCGGCACCCTGACCTGGCTGGCAAGCCCGGAGCCCCAGTGTCAGTGGGGCTGTGCAAGGGCTGCCACGGGAAGGCGAGGGCCAGCAACACCTGGGAGCCCTGGCACCTTTGGTGTGGGAGCAGGCGCTGGACGTTTGCAATTTGGGAGCTGGGCTCTGGCGGCGGCACAGAGAGCGAGCAAGGCAACAACGTCGGCACCCTGACCTGGCTGGCAAGCCCGGAGCCCCAGTGTCGGTGGGGCTGTGCAACGGCTGCCACGGGAAGGCGAGGGCCAGCAACACCTGGGAGTCCTGGCACCTTTGGTGTGGGAGCAGGCGCTGGATGTTTGCAATTTGGGAGCTGGGCTCTGGCGGCGGCGCTGAGAGCGAGCAAGGCAACAACGTCGGCACCCTGCGCTGGCTGGCAAGCCCGGAGCCCCAGTGTCGGTGGGGCTGTGCAAGGGCTGCCACGGGAAGGCGAGGGCCAGCAACACCTCGGAGTCCTGGCACCTTTGGTGTGGGAGCAGGCGCTGGACGTTTGCAATTTGGGAGTTGGGCTCTGGCGGCGGCGCTGAGAGCGAGCAAGGCAACAATGTCGGCACCCTGACCTGGCTGGCAAGCTCTGAGCCCCAGTGTCTGTGCGGCTGTGAAGGGCTGCCACGGGAAGGCAAGGGCCAGCAACAACTGGGAGTCCTGGCACCTTTGGTGTGGGAGCAGGCGCTGGACTTTTGCAATTTGGGAGCTGGGCTCTGGCGGCGGCGCTGAGAGCGAGCAAGGCAACAACGTCGGCACCCTGACCTGGCTGGCAAGCCCGGAACCCCAGTGTCGGTGGGGCTGTGGAAGGGCTGCCACGGGAAGGCGAGGGCCAGCAACACCTGGGAGCCCTGGCACCTTTGGTGTGGGAGCAGGTGCTGGACGTTTGCAATTTGGGAGCTGGGCTCTGGCGGCGGCGCTGAGAGCGAGCAAGGCAACAACATCGGCACCCTGACCTGGCTGGCAAGCCCGGAGCCCCAGTGTCTGTGGGGCTGTGCAAGGGCTGCCACGGGAAGGCGAGGGCCAGCAACACCTGGGAGTCCTGGCACCTTTGGTGTGGGAGCAGGCGCTGGACGTTTGCAATTTGGGAGCTGGGCTCTGGCGGCGGCGCTGAGAGCGAGCAAGGCAACAACGTCGGCACCCTGACCTGGCTGGCAATCCCGGAGCCCCAGTGTCGGTGGGGCTGTGCAAGGGCTGCCACGGGAAGGCGAGGGCCAGCAACACCTGGGAGTCCTGGCACCTTTGGTGTGGGAGCAGGCACTGGACGTTTGCAATTTGGGAGCTGGGCTCTGGCGGCGGCGCTGAGAGCGAGCAAGGCAACAACGTCGGCACCCTGACCTGGCTGGCAAGCCCGGAGCCCCAGTGTCTGTGCGGCTGTGGAAGGGCTGCCACGGGAAGGCGAGGGCCAGCAACACCTGGGAGTCCTGGCACCTTTGGTGTGGGAGCAGGCGCTGGACGTTTGCAATTTGGGAGCTGGGCTCTGGCGGCGGCGCTGAGAGCGAGCAAGGCAACAAGGTCGGCACCCTGACCTGGCTGGCAATCCCGGAGCCCCAGTGTCGGTGGGGCTGTGCAAGGGCTGCCACGGGAAGGCGAGGGCCAGCAACACCTGGGAGTCCTGGCACCTTTGGTGTGGGAGCAGGCGCTGGACGTTTGCAATTTGGGAGCTGGGCTCTGGCGGCGGCGCTGAGAGCGAGCAAGGCAACAACGTCGGCACCCTGACCTGGCTGGCAAGCCCGGAGCCCCAGTGTCTGTGCGGCTGTGGAAGGGCTGCCACGGGAAGGCAAGGGCCAGCAACAACTGGGAGCCCTGGCACCTTTGGTGTGGGAGCAGGCGCTGGACGTTTGCAATTTGGGAGCTGGGCTCTGGCGGCGGCGCTGAGAGCGAGCAAGGCAACAACGTCGGCACCCTGCGCTGGCTGGCAAGCCCGGAGCCCCAGTGTCGGTGGGGCTGTGGAAGGGCTGCCACGGGAAGGCGAGGGCCAGCAACACCTGGGAGTCCTGGCACCTTTGGTGTGGGAGCAGGCGCTGGACGTTTGCAATTTGGGAGCTGGGCTCTGGCGGCGGCACTGAGAGCGAGCAAGGCAACAACGTTGGCACCCTGACCTGGCTGGCAAGCTCTGAGCCCCAGTGTCGGTGGGGCTGTGGAAGGGCTGCCACGGGAAGGCGAGGGCCAGCAACACCTGGGAGCCCTGGCACCTTTGGTGTGGGAGCAGGCGCTGGACGTTTGCAATTTGGGAGCTGGGCTCTGGCGGCGGCGCTGAGAGCGAGCAAGGTAACAACGTCGGCACCCTGCGCTGGCTGACAAGCCCGGAGCCCCAGTGTCGGTGGGGCTGTGCAAGGGCTGCCACGGGAAGGCGAGGGCCAGCAACACCTGGGAGTCCTGGCACCTTTGGTGTGGGAGCAGGCGCTGGACGTTTGCAATTTGGGAGCTGGGCTCTGGCGGCGGCGCTGAGAGCGAGCAAGGCAACAACGTCGGCACCCTGCGCTGGCTGGCAAGCCCGGAGCCCCAGTGTCGGTGGGGCTGTGGAAGGGCTGCCACGGGAAGGCGAGGGCCAGCAACACCTGGGAGTCCTGGCACCTTTGGTGTGGGAGCAGTCGCTGGACGTTTGCAATTTGGGAGCTGGGCTCTGGCGGCGGCGCTGAGAGCGAGCAAGGCAACAACATCGGCACCCTGACCTGGCTGGCAAGCCCGGAGCCCCAGTGTCGGTGGGGCTGTGCAAGGGCTGCCACGGGAAGGCGAGGGCCAGCAACAACTGGGAGTCCTGGCACCTTTGGTGTGGGAGCAGGCGCTGGACGTTTGCAATTTGGGAGCTGGGCTCTGGCGGCGGCGCTGAGAGCGAGCAAGCCAACAACGTCGGCACCCTGACCTGGCTGGCAAGCCCGGAGCCCCAGTGTCGGTGGGGCTGTGGAAGGGCTGCCACGGGAAGGCGAGGGCCAGCAACAACTGGGAGTCCTGGCACCTTTGGTGTGGGAGCAGGCGCTGGACGTTTGCAATTTGGGAGCTGGGCTCTGGCGGCGTCGCTGAGAGCGAGCAAGGCAACAAGGTCGGCACCCTGCGCTGGCTGGCAAGCCCGGAGCCCCAGTGTCGGTGGGGCTGTGCAAGGGCTGCCACGGGAAGGCGAGGGCCAGCAACACCTGGGAGTCCTGGCACCTTTGGTGTGGGAGCAGGCGCTGGACGTTTGCAATTTGGGAGCTGGGCTCTGGCGGCGACGCTGAGAGCGAGCAAGGCAACAACATCGGCACCCTGACCTGGCTGGCAAGCCCGGAGCCCCAGTGTCTGTTGGGCTGTGGAAGGGCTGCCACGGGAAGGCGAGGGCCAGCAACACCTGGGAGCCCTGGCACCTTTCGTGTGGGAGCAGGCGCTGGACGTTTGCAATTTGGGAGCTGGGCTCTGGCGGCGGCGCTGAGAGCGAGCAAGGCAACAACGTCGGCACCCTGCGCTGGCTGGCAAGCTCTGAGCCCCAGTGTCTGTGCGGCTGTGAAGGGCTGCCACGGGAAGGCAAGGGCCAGCAACACCTGGGAGTCCTGGCACCTTTGGTGTGGGAGCAGGCGCTGGACGTTTGCAATTTGGGAGCTGGGCTCTGGCGGCGGCGCTGAGAGCGAGCAAGGCAACAACGTCGGCACCCTGACCTGGCTGGCAAGCCCGGAGCCCCAGTGTCGGTGGGTCTGTGCAAGGGCTGCCACGGGAAGGCAAGGGCCAGCAACAACTGGGAGTCCTGGCACCTTTGGTGTGGGAGCAGGCGCTGGACGTTTGCAATTTGGGAGCTGGGCTCTGGCGGCGGCACAGAGAGCGAGCAAGGCAACAACGTCAGCACCCTGACCTGGCTGGCAAGCCCGGAGCCCCAGTGTTGGTGGGGCTGTGCAAGGGCTGCCACGGGAAGGCGAGGGCCAGCAACACCTGGGAGTCCTGGCACCTTTGGTGTGGGAGCAGGCGCTGGACGTTTGCAATTTGGGAGCTGGGCTCTGGCGGCGGCACAGAGAGCGAGCAAGGCAACAACATCGGCACCCTGCGCTGGCTGGCAAGCCCGGAGCCCCAGTGTCTGTGGGGCTGTGGAAGGGCTGCCACGGGAAGGCGAGGGCCAGCAACACCTGGGAGTCCTGGCACCTTTCGTGTGGGAGCAGGCGCTGGACGTTTGCAATTTGGGAGCTGGGCTCTGGCGGCGGCACTGAGAGCGAGCAAGGCAACAACGTCGGCACCCTGACCTGGCTGGCAATCCCGGAGCCCCAGTGTCGGTGGGGCTGTGGAAGGGCTGCCACGGGAAGGCAAGGGCCAGCAACACCTGGGAGTCCTGGCACCTTTGGTGTGGGAGCAGGCGCTGGACGTTTGCAATTTGGGAGCTGGGCTCTGGCAGCAGCACTGAGAGCGAGCAAGGCAACAACGTCGGCACCCTGACCTGGCTGGCAAGCTCTGAGCCCCAGTGTCGGTGGGGCTGTGGAAGGGCTGCCACGGGAAGGCGAGGGCCAGCAACACCTGGGAGCCCTGGCACCTTTGGTGTGGGAGCAGGCGCTGGACGTTTGCAATTTGGGAGCTGGGCTCTGGCGGCGGCGCTGAGAGCGAGCAAGGCAACAACGTCGGCACCCTGCGCTGGCTGGCAAGCCCGGAGCCCCAGTGTCGGTGGGGCTGTGGAAGGGCTGCCACGGGAAGGCGAGGGCCAGCAACACCTGGGAGTCCTGGCACCTTTGGTGTGGGAGCAGGCGCTGGACGTTTGCAATTTGGGAGCTGGGCTCTGGCGGCGGCGCTGAGAGCGAGCAAGGCAACAACGTCGGCACCCTGACCTGGCTGGCAAGCTCTGAGCCCCAGTGTCGGTGGGGCTGTGGAAGGGCTGCCACGGGAAGGCGAGGGCCAGCAACACCTGGGAGCCCTGGCACCTTTGGTGTGGGAGCAGGCGCTGGACGTTTGCAATTTGGGAGCTGGGCTCTGGCGGCGGCGCTGAGAGCGAGCAAGGCAACAACGTCGGCACCCTGCGCTGGCTGACAAGCTCTGAGCCCCAGTGTCGGTGGGGCTGTGCAAGGGCTGCCACGGGAAGGCGAGGGCCAGCAACACCTGGGAGTCCTGGCACCTTTGGTGTGGGAGCAGGCGCTGGACGTTTGCAATTTGGGAGCTGGGCTCTGGCGGCGGCGCTGAGAGCGAGCAAGGCAACAACATCGGCACCCTGCGCTGGCTGGCAAGCCCGGAGCCCCAGTGTCGGTGGGGCTGTGGAAGGGCTGCCACGGGAAGGCGAGGGCCAGCAACACCTGGGAGCCCTGGCACCTTTGGTGTGGGAGCAGGCGCTGGACGTTTGCAATTTGGGAGCTGGGCTCTGGCGGCGGCGCTGAGAGCGAGCAAGGCAACAACATCGGCACCCTGAGCTGGCTGGCAAGCTCTGACCCCCAGTGTCTGTGGGGCTGTGCAAGGGCTGCCACGGGAAGGCGAGGGCCAGCAACACCTGGGAGTCCTGGCACCTTTCGTGTGGGAGCAGGCGCTGGACGTTTGCAATTTGGGAGCTGGGCTCTGGCGGCGGCGCTGAGAGCGAGCAAGGCAACAACGTCGGCACCCTGCGCTGGCTGGCAAGCCCGGAGCCCCAGTGTCGGTGGGGCTGTGCAAGGGCTGCCACGGGAAGGCGAGGGCCAGCAACACCTGGGAGTCCTGGCACCTTTGGTGTGGGAGCAGGCGCTGGACGTTTGCAATTTGGGAGCTGGGCTCTGGCGGCGGCACAGAGAGCAAGCAAGGCAACAACGTCGGCACCCTGCGCTGGCTGGCAAGCCCGGAGCCCCAGTGTCGGTGGGGCTGTGGAAGGGCTGCCACGGGAAGGCGAGGGCCAGCAACACCTGGGAGTCCTGGCACCTTTGGTGTGGGAGCAGGCGCTGGACGTTTGCAATTTGGGAGCTGGGCTCTGGCGGCGGCGCTGAGAGCGAGCAAGGCAACAACATCGGCACCCTGCGCTGTCTGGCAAGCCCGGAGCCCCAGTGTCGGTGGGGCTGTGGAAGGGCTGCCACGGGAAGGCGAGGGCCAGCAACACCTGGGAGCCCTGGCACCTTTGGTGTGGGAGCAGGTGCTGGACGTTTGCAATTTGGGAGCTGGGCTCTGGCGGCGGCGCTGAGAGCGAGCAAGGCAACAACGTCGGCACCCTGCGCTGGCTGGCAAGCCCGGAGCCCCAGTGTCGGTGGGGCTGTGGAAGGGCTGCCACGGGAAGGCGAGGGCCAGCAACACCTGGGAGTCCTGGCACCTTTGGTGTGGGAGCAGGCGCTGGACGTTTGCAATTTGGGAGCTGGGCTCTGGCGGCGGCGCTGAGAGCGAGCAAGGCAACAACGTCGGCACCCTGCGCTGGCTGGCAAGCCCGGAGCCCCAGTGTCGGTGGGGCTGTGGAAGGGCTGCCACAGGAAGGCGAGGGCCAGCAACACCTGGGAGCCCTGGCACCTTTGGTGTGGGAGCAGGCGCTGGACGTTTGCAATTTGGGAGCTGGGCTCTGGCGGTGGCGCTGAGACCGAGCAAGGCAACAACGTCGGCACCCTGACCTGGCTGGCAAGCCGGGAGCCCCAGTGTCGGTGGGGCTGTGCAAGGGCTGCCACGGGAAGGCGAGGGCCAGCAACACCTGGGAGTCCTGGCACCTTTGGTGTGGGAGCAGGCGCTGGTCGTTTGCAATTTGGGAGCTGGGCTCTGGCGGCGGCACAGAGAGCGAGCAAGGCAACAACGTCGGCACCCTGACCTGGCTGGCAAGCTCTGAGCCCCAGTGTCGGTGGGGCTGTGGAAGGGCTGCCACGGGAAGGCAAGGGCCAGCAACAACTGGGAGTCCTGGCACCTTTGGTGTGGGAGCAGGCGCTGGACGTTTGCAATTTGGGAGCTGGGCTCTGGCGGCGGCACAGAGAGCGAGCAAGGCAACAACGTCGGCACCCTGACCTGGCTGGCAAGCCCGGAGCCCCAGTGTTGGTGGGGCTGTGGAAGGGCTGCCACGGGAAGGCGAGGGCCAGCAACACCTGGGAGTCCTGGCACCTTTGGTGTGGGAGCAGGCGCTGGACGTTTGCAATTTGGGAGCTGGGCTCTGGCGGCGGCGCTGAGAGCGAGCAAGGCAACAACATCGGCACCCTGCGCTGGCTGGCAAGCCCGGAGCCCCAGTGTCTGTGGGGCTGTGCAAGGGCTGCCACGGGAAGGCGAGGGCCAGCAACACCTGGGAGTCCTGGCACCTTTCGTGTGGGAGCAGGCGCTGGACGTTTGCAATTTGGGAGCTGGGCTCTGGCGGCGGCGCTGAGAGCGAGCAAGGCAACAACGTCGGCACCCTGACCTGGCTGGCAAGCCCGGAGCCCCAGTGTCGGTGGGGCTGTGGAAGGGCTGCCACGGGAAGGCAAGGGCCAGCAACACCTGGGAGTCCTGGCACCTTTGGTGTGGGAGCAGGCGCTGGACGTTTGCAATTTGGGAGCTGGGCTCTGGCGGCGGCACTGAGAGCGAGCAAGGCAACAACTTCGGCACCCTGACCTGGCTGGCAAGCTCTGAGCCCCAGTGTCGGTGGGGCTGTGGAAGGGCTGCCACGGGAAGGCGAGGGCCAGCAACACCTGGGAGCCCTGGCACCTTTGGTGTGGGAGCAGGCGCTGGACGTTTGCAATTTGGGAGCTGGGCTCTGGCGGCGGCGCTGAGAGCGAGCAAGGCAACAACGTCGGCACCCTGCGCTGGCTGGCAAGCCCGGAGCCCCAGTGTCGGTGGGGCTGTGGAAGGGCTGCCACGGGAAGGCGAGGGCCAGCAACACCTGGGAGTCCTGGCACCTTTGGTGTGGGAGCAGGCGCTGGACGTTTGCAATTTGGGAGCTGGGCTCTGGCGGCGGCGCTGAGAGCGAGCAAGGCAACAACGTCGGCACCCTGCGCTGGCTGGCAAGCTCTGAGCCCCAGTGTCGGTGGGGCTGTGGAAGGGCTGCCACGGGAAGGCGAGGGCCAGCAACACCTGGGAGCCCTGGCACCTTTGGTGTGGGAGCAGGCGCTGGACGTTTGCAATTTGGGAGCTGGGCTCTGGCGGCGGCGCTGAGAGCGAGCAAGGCAACAACATCGGCACCCTGCGCTGGCTGGCAAGCTCTGAGCCCCAGTGTCTGTGGGGCTGTGCAAGGGCTGCCACGGGAAGGCGAGGGCCAGCAACACCTGGGAGTCCTGGCACCTTTGGTGTGGGAGCAGGCGCTGGACGTTTGCAATTTGGGAGCTGGGCTCTGGCGGCGGCGCTGAGAGCGAGCAAGGCAACAACGTCGGCACCCTGACCTGGCTGGCAAGCCCGGAGCCCCAGTGTCGGTGGGGCTGTGCAAGGGCTGCCACGGGAAGGCGAGGGCCAGCAACACCTGGGAGTCCTGGCACCTTTGGTGTGGGAGCAGGCGCTGGACGTTTGCAATTTGGGAGCTGGGCTCTGGCGGCGGCGCTGAGAGCGAGCAAGGCAACAACATCGGCACCCTGACCTGGCTGGCAAGCCCGGAGCCCCAGTGTCGGTGGGGCTGTGGAAGGGCTGCCACGGGAAGGCGAGGGCCAGCAACAACTGGGAGTCCTGGCACCTTTGGTGTGGGAGCAGGCGCTGGACGTTTGCAATTTGGGAGCTGGGCTCTGGCGGCGGCGCTGAGAGCGAGCAAGGCAACAACGTCGGCACCCTGACCTGGCTGGCAAGCCCGGAGCCCCAGTGTCAGTGGGGCTGTGCAAGGGCTGCCACGGGAAGGCGAGGGCCAGCAACACCTGGGAGCCCTGGCACCTTTGGTGTGGGAGCAGGCGCTGGACGTTTGCAATTTGGGAGCTGGGCTCTGGCGGCGGCACAGAGAGCGAGCAAGGCAACAACGTCGGCACCCTGACCTGGCTGGCAAGCCCGGAGCCCCAGTGTCGGTGGGGCTGTGCAACGGCTGCCACGGGAAGGCGAGGGCCAGCAACACCTGGGAGTCCTGGCACCTTTGGTGTGGGAGCAGGCGCTGGATGTTTGCAATTTGGGAGCTGGGCTCTGGCGGCGGCGCTGAGAGCGAGCAAGGCAACAACGTCGGCACCCTGCGCTGGCTGGCAAGCCCGGAGCCCCAGTGTCGGTGGGGCTGTGCAAGGGCTGCCACGGGAAGGCGAGGGCCAGCAACACCTCGGAGTCCTGGCACCTTTGGTGTGGGAGCAGGCGCTGGACGTTTGCAATTTGGGAGTTGGGCTCTGGCGGCGGCGCTGAGAGCGAGCAAGGCAACAATGTCGGCACCCTGACCTGGCTGGCAAGCTCTGAGCCCCAGTGTCTGTGCGGCTGTGAAGGGCTGCCACGGGAAGGCAAGGGCCAGCAACAACTGGGAGTCCTGGCACCTTTGGTGTGGGAGCAGGCGCTGGACTTTTGCAATTTGGGAGCTGGGCTCTGGCGGCGGCGCTGAGAGCGAGCAAGGCAACAACGTCGGCACCCTGACCTGGCTGGCAAGCCCGGAACCCCAGTGTCGGTGGGGCTGTGGAAGGGCTGCCACGGGAAGGCGAGGGCCAGCAACACCTGGGAGCCCTGGCACCTTTGGTGTGGGAGCAGGTGCTGGACGTTTGCAATTTGGGAGCTGGGCTCTGGCGGCGGCGCTGAGAGCGAGCAAGGCAACAACATCGGCACCCTGACCTGGCTGGCAAGCCCGGAGCCCCAGTGTCTGTGGGGCTGTGCAAGGGCTGCCACGGGAAGGCGAGGGCCAGCAACACCTGGGAGTCCTGGCACCTTTGGTGTGGGAGCAGGCGCTGGACGTTTGCAATTTGGGAGCTGGGCTCTGGCGGCGGCGCTGAGAGCGAGCAAGGCAACAACGTCGGCACCCTGACCTGGCTGGCAATCCCGGAGCCCCAGTGTCGGTGGGGCTGTGCAAGGGCTGCCACGGGAAGGCGAGGGCCAGCAACACCTGGGAGTCCTGGCACCTTTGGTGTGGGAGCAGGCACTGGACGTTTGCAATTTGGGAGCTGGGCTCTGGCGGCGGCGCTGAGAGCGAGCAAGGCAACAACGTCGGCACCCTGACCTGGCTGGCAAGCCCGGAGCCCCAGTGTCTGTGCGGCTGTGGAAGGGCTGCCACGGGAAGGCGAGGGCCAGCAACACCTGGGAGTCCTGGCACCTTTGGTGTGGGAGCAGGCGCTGGACGTTTGCAATTTGGGAGCTGGGCTCTGGCGGCGGCGCTGAGAGCGAGCAAGGCAACAAGGTCGGCACCCTGACCTGGCTGGCAATCCCGGAGCCCCAGTGTCGGTGGGGCTGTGCAAGGGCTGCCACGGGAAGGCGAGGGCCAGCAACACCTGGGAGTCCTGGCACCTTTGGTGTGGGAGCAGGCGCTGGACGTTTGCAATTTGGGAGCTGGGCTCTGGCGGCGGCGCTGAGAGCGAGCAAGGCAACAACGTCGGCACCCTGACCTGGCTGGCAAGCCCGGAGCCCCAGTGTCTGTGCGGCTGTGGAAGGGCTGCCACGGGAAGGCAAGGGCCAGCAACAACTGGGAGCCCTGGCACCTTTGGTGTGGGAGCAGGCGCTGGACGTTTGCAATTTGGGAGCTGGGCTCTGGTGGCAGCGCTGAGAGCGAGCAAGGCAACAAGGTCGGCAGCCTGCGCTGGCTGGCAAGCCCAGAGCCCCAGTGTCGGTGGGGCTGTGCAAGGGCTGCCACGGGAAGGCGAGGGCCAGCAACACCTGGGAGCCCTGGCACCTTTGGTGTGGGAGCAGGCGCTGGACGTTTGCAATTTGGGAGCTGGGCTCTGGCGGCGGCACTGAGAGCGAGCAAGGCAAAAACGTCGGCACCCTGACCTGGCTGGCAATCCCGGAGCCCCAGTGTCTGTGCGGCTGTGGAAGGGCTGCCACGGGAAGGCAAGGGCCAGCAACACCTGGGAGTCCTGGCACCTTTGGTGTGGGAGCAGGTGCTGGACGTTTGCAATTTGGGAGCTGGGCTCTGGCGGCGGCGCTGAGAGCGAGCAAGGCAACAACATCGGCACCCTGCGCTGGCTGGCAAGCCCGGAGCCCCAGTGTCGGTGGGGCTGTGGAAGGGCTGCCACGGGAAGGCGAGGGCCAGCAACACCTGGGAGCCCTGGCACCTTTCGTGTGGGAGCAGGCGCTGGACGTTTGCAATTTGGGAGCTGGGCTCTGGCGGCGGCGCTGAGAGCGAGCAAGGCAACAACGTCGGCACCCTGACCTGGCTGGCAAGCCCGGAGCCCCAGTGTCGGTGGGGCTGTGGAAGGGCTGCCACGGGAAGGCGAGGGCCAGCAACACCTGGGAGTCCTGGCACCTTTGGTGTGGGAGCAGGCGCTGGACGTTTGCAATTTGGGAGCTGGGCTCTGGCGGCGGCGCTGAGAGCGAGCAAGGCAACAACATCGGCACCCTGACCTGGCTGGCAAGCCCGGAGCCCCAGTGTCTGTGGGGCTGTGGAAGGGCTGCCACGGGAAGGCGAGGGCCAGCAACACCTGGGAGTCCTGACACCTTTCGTGTGGGAGCAGGCGCTGGACGTTTGCAATTTGGGAGCTGGGCTCTGGCGGCGGCGCTGAGAGCGAGCAAGGCAACAACGTCGGCACCCTGACCTGGCTGGCAAGCCCGGAGCCCCAGTGTCTGTGCGGCTGTGGAAGGGCTGCCACGGGAAGGTAAGGGCCAGCAACACCTGGGAGTCCTGGCACCTTTGGTGTGGGAGCAGGCGCTGGACGTTTGCAATTTGGGAGCTGGGCTCTGGCGGCGGCGCTGAGAGCGAGCAAGGCAACAACGTCGGCACCCTGCGCTGGCTGGCAAGCCCAGAGCCCCAGTGTCGGTGGGGCTGTGCAAGGGCTGCCACGGGAAGGCGAGGGCCAGCAACAACTGGGAGTCCTGGCACCTTTGGTGTGGGAGCAGGCGCTGGACGTTTGCAATTTGGGAGCTGGGCTCTGGCGGCGGCACTGAGAGCGAGCAAGGCAACAACGTCGGCACCCTGACCTGGCTGGCAAGCCCGGAGCCCCAGTGTCTGTGCGGCTGTGGAAGGGCTGCCACGGGAAGGCGAGGGCCAGCAACACCTGGGAGTCCTGGCACCTTTGGTGTGGGAGCAGGCGCTGGACGTTTCAATTTGGGAGCTGGGCTCTGGCGGCGGCGCTGAGAGCGAGCAAGGCAATAACGTCGGCACCCTGCGCTGGCTGGCAAGCCCGGAGCCCCAGTGTCGGTGGGGCTGTGGAAGGGCTGCCACGGGAAGGCGAGGGCCAGCAACACCTCGGAGTCCTGGCACCTTTGGTGTGGGAGCAGGCGCTGGACGTTTGCAATTTGGGAGTTGGGCTCTGGCGGCGGCGCTGAGAGCGAGCAAGGCAACAATGTCGGCACCCTGACCTGGCTGGCAACCTCTGAGCCCCAGTGTCTGTGCGGCTGTGAAGGGCTGCCACGGGAAGGCAAGGGCCAGCAACAACTGGGAGTCCTGGCACCTTTGGTGTGGGAGCAGGCTCTGGACGTTTGCAATTTGGGAGCTGGGCTCTGGCGGCGGCGCTGAGAGCGAGCAAGGAAAGAACGTCGGCATCCTGCGCTGGCTGGCAAGCCCGGAACCCCAGTGTCGGTGGGGCTGTGCAAGGGCTGCCACGGGAAGGCGAGGGCCAGCAACACCTGGGAGCCCTGGCACCTTTGGTGTGGGAGCAGGCGCTGGACGTTTGCAATTTGGGAGCTGGGCTCTGGCGGCGGCACAGAGAGCGAGCAAGGCAACAACGTCGGCACCCTGACCTGGCTGGCAAGCCCGGAGCCCCAGTGTCGGTGGGGCTGTGCAACGGCTGCCACGGGAAGGCGAGGGCCAGCAACACCTGGGAGTCCTGGCACCTTTGGTGTGGGAGCAGGCGCTGGATGTTTGCAATTTGGGAGCTGGGCTCTGGCGGCGGCGCTGAGAGCGAGCAAGGCAACAACGTCGGCACCCTGCGCTGGCTGGCAAGCCCGGAGCCCCAGTGTCGGTGGGGCTGTGCAAGGGCTGCCACGGGAAGGCGAGGGCCAGCAACACCTCGGAGTCCTGGCACCTTTGGTGTGGGAGCAGGCGCTGGACGTTTGCAATTTGGGAGTTGGGCTCTGGCGGCGGCGCTGAGAGCGAGCAAGGCAACAATGTCGGCACCCTGACCTGGCTGGCAAGCTCTGAGCCCCAGTGTCTGTGCGGCTGTGAAGGGCTGCCACGGGAAGGCAAGGGCCAGCAACAACTGGGAGTCCTGGCACCTTTGGTGTGGGAGCAGGCGCTGGACGTTTGCAATTTGGGAGCTGGGCTCTGGCGGCGGCGCTGAGAGCGAGCAAGGAAAGAACGTCGGCATCCTGCGCTGGCTGGCAAGCCCGGAACCCCAGTGTCGGTGGGGCTGTGGAAGGGCTGCCACGGGAAGGCGAGGGCCAGCAACACCTGGGAGCCCTGGCACCTTTGGTGTGGGAGCAGGTGCTGGACGTTTGCAATTTGGGAGCTGGGCTCTGGCGGCGGCGCTGAGAGCGAGCAAGGCAACAACATCGGCACCCTGACCTGGCTGGCAAGCCCGGAGCCCCAGTGTCGGTGGGGCTGTGCAAGGGCTGCCACGGGAAGGCGAGGGCCAGCAACACCTGGGAGTCCTGGCACCTTTGGTGTGGGAGCAGGCGCTGGACGTTTGCAATTTGGGAGCTGGGCTCTGGCGGCGGCGCTGAGAGCGAGCAAGGCAACAACGTCGGCACCCTGACCTGGCTGGCAATCCCGGAGCCCCAGTGTCGGTGGGGCTGTGGAAGGGCTGCCACGGGAAGGCGAGGGCCAGCAACACCTGGGAGTCCTGGCACCTTTGGTGTGGGAGCAGGTGCTGGACGTTTGCAATTTGGGAGCTGGGCTCTGGCGGCGGCGCTGAGAGCGAGCAAGGCAACAACATCGGCACCCTGACCTGGCTGGCAAGCCCGGAGCCCCAGTGTCTGTGGGGCTGTGCAAGGGCTGCCACGGGAAGGCGAGGGCCAGCAACACCTGGGAGTCCTGGCACCTTTGGTGTGGGAGCAGGCGCTGGACGTTTGCAATTTGGGAGCTGGGCTCTGGCGGCGGCGCTGAGAGCGAGCAAGGCAACAACGTCGGCACCCTGACCTGGCTGGCAATCCCGGAGCCCCAGTGTCGGTGGGGCTGTGCAAGGGCTGCCACGGGAAGGCGAGGGCCAGCAACACCTGGGAGTCCTGGCACCTTTGGTGTGGGAGCAGGCACTGGACGTTTGCAATTTGGGAGCTGGGCTCTGGCGGCGGCGCTGAGAGCGAGCAAGGCAACAACGTCGGCACCCTGACCTGGCTGGCAAGCCCGGAGCCCCAGTGTCTGTGCGGCTGTGGAAGGGCTGCCACGGGAAGGCGAGGGCCAGCAACACCTGGGAGTCCTGGCACCTTTGGTGTGGGAGCAGGCGCTGGACGTTTGCAATTTGGGAGCTGGGCTCTGGCGGCGGCGCTGAGAGCGAGCAAGGCAACAAGGTCGGCACCCTGACCTGGCTGGCAATCCCGGAGCCCCAGTGTCGGTGGGGCTGTGCAAGGGCTGCCACGGGAAGGCGAGGGCCAGCAACACCTGGGAGTCCTGGCACCTTTGGTGTGGGAGCAGGCGCTGGACGTTTGCAATTTGGGAGCTGGGCTCTGGCGGCGGCGCTGAGAGCGAGCAAGGCAACAACGTCGGCACCCTGACCTGGCTGGCAAGCCCGGAGCCCCAGTGTCTGTGCGGCTGTGGAAGGGCTGCCACGGGAAGGCAAGGGCCAGCAACAACTGGGAGCCCTGGCACCTTTGGTGTGGGAGCAGGCGCTGGACGTTTGCAATTTGGGAGCTGGGCTCTGGTGGCAGCGCTGAGAGCGAGCAAGGCAACAAGGTCGGCAGCCTGCGCTGGCTGGCAAGCCCAGAGCCCCAGTGTCGGTGGGGCTGTGCAAGGGCTGCCACGGGAAGGCGAGGGCCAGCAACACCTGGGAGCCCTGGCACCTTTGGTGTGGGAGCAGGCGCTGGACGTTTGCAATTTGGGAGCTGGGCTCTGGCGGCGGCACTGAGAGCGAGCAAGGCAAAAACGTCGGCACCCTGACCTGGCTGGCAATCCCGGAGCCCCAGTGTCTGTGCGGCTGTGGAAGGGCTGCCACGGGAAGGCAAGGGCCAGCAACACCTGGGAGTCCTGGCACCTTTGGTGTGGGAGCAGGTGCTGGACGTTTGCAATTTGGGAGCTGGGCTCTGGCGGCGGCGCTGAGAGCGAGCAAGGCAACAACATCGGCACCCTGCGCTGGCTGGCAAGCCCGGAGCCCCAGTGTCGGTGGGGCTGTGGAAGGGCTGCCACGGGAAGGCGAGGGCCAGCAACACCTGGGAGCCCTGGCACCTTTCGTGTGGGAGCAGGCGCTGGACGTTTGCAATTTGGGAGCTGGGCTCTGGCGGCGGCGCTGAGAGCGAGCAAGGCAACAACGTCGGCACCCTGACCTGGCTGGCAAGCCCGGAGCCCCAGTGTCGGTGGGGCTGTGGAAGGGCTGCCACGGGAAGGCGAGGGCCAGCAACACCTGGGAGTCCTGGCACCTTTGGTGTGGGAGCAGGCGCTGGACGTTTGCAATTTGGGAGCTGGGCTCTGGCGGCGGCGCTGAGAGCGAGCAAGGCAACAACATCGGCACCCTGACCTGGCTGGCAAGCCCGGAGCCCCAGTGTCTGTGGGGCTGTGGAAGGGCTGCCACGGGAAGGCGAGGGCCAGCAACACCTGGGAGTCCTGACACCTTTCGTGTGGGAGCAGGCGCTGGACGTTTGCAATTTGGGAGCTGGGCTCTGGCGGCGGCGCTGAGAGCGAGCAAGGCAACAACGTCGGCACCCTGACCTGGCTGGCAAGCCCGGAGCCCCAGTGTCTGTGCGGCTGTGGAAGGGCTGCCACGGGAAGGTAAGGGCCAGCAACACCTGGGAGTCCTGGCACCTTTGGTGTGGGAGCAGGCGCTGGACGTTTGCAATTTGGGAGCTGGGCTCTGGCGGCGGCGCTGAGAGCGAGCAAGGCAACAACGTCGGCACCCTGCGCTGGCTGGCAAGCCCGGAGCCCCAGTGTCGGTGGGGCTGTGCAAGGGCTGCCACGGGAAGGCGAGGGCCAGCAACAACTGGGAGTCCTGGCACCTTTGGTGTGGGAGCAGGCGCTGGACGTTTGCAATTTGGGAGCTGGGCTCTGGCGGCGGCACTGAGAGCGAGCAAGGCAACAACGTCGGCACCCTGACCTGGCTGGCAAGCCCGGAGCCCCAGTGTCTGTGCGGCTGTGGAAGGGCTGCCACGGGAAGGCGAGGGCCAGCAACACCTGGGAGTCCTGGCACCTTTGGTGTGGGAGCAGGCGCTGGACGTTTCAATTTGGGAGCTGGGCTCTGGCGGCGGCGCTGAGAGCGAGCAAGGCAATAACGTCGGCACCCTGCGCTGGCTGGCAAGCCCGGAGCCCCAGTGTCGGTGGGGCTGTGGAAGGGCTGCCACGGGAAGGCGAGGGCCAGCAACACCTCGGAGTCCTGGCACCTTTGGTGTGGGAGCAGGCGCTGGACGTTTGCAATTTGGGAGTTGGGCTCTGGCGGCGGCGCTGAGAGCGAGCAAGGCAACAATGTCGGCACCCTGACCTGGCTGGCAACCTCTGAGCCCCAGTGTCTGTGCGGCTGTGAAGGGCTGCCACGGGAAGGCAAGGGCCAGCAACAACTGGGAGTCCTGGCACCTTTGGTGTGGGAGCAGGCTCTGGACGTTTGCAATTTGGGAGCTGGGCTCTGGCGGCGGCGCTGAGAGCGAGCAAGGAAAGAACGTCGGCATCCTGCGCTGGCTGGCAAGCCCGGAACCCCAGTGTCGGTGGGGCTGTGCAAGGGCTGCCACGGGAAGGCGAGGGCCAGCAACACCTGGGAGCCCTGGCACCTTTGGTGTGGGAGCAGGCGCTGGACGTTTGCAATTTGGGAGCTGGGCTCTGGCGGCGGCACAGAGAGCGAGCAAGGCAACAACGTCGGCACCCTGACCTGGCTGGCAAGCCCGGAGCCCCAGTGTCGGTGGGGCTGTGCAACGGCTGCCACGGGAAGGCGAGGGCCAGCAACACCTGGGAGTCCTGGCACCTTTGGTGTGGGAGCAGGCGCTGGATGTTTGCAATTTGGGAGCTGGGCTCTGGCGGCGGCGCTGAGAGCGAGCAAGGCAACAACGTCGGCACCCTGCGCTGGCTGGCAAGCCCGGAGCCCCAGTGTCGGTGGGGCTGTGCAAGGGCTGCCACGGGAAGGCGAGGGCCAGCAACACCTCGGAGTCCTGGCACCTTTGGTGTGGGAGCAGGCGCTGGACGTTTGCAATTTGGGAGTTGGGCTCTGGCGGCGGCGCTGAGAGCGAGCAAGGCAACAATGTCGGCACCCTGACCTGGCTGGCAAGCTCTGAGCCCCAGTGTCTGTGCGGCTGTGAAGGGCTGCCACGGGAAGGCAAGGGCCAGCAACAACTGGGAGTCCTGGCACCTTTGGTGTGGGAGCAGGCGCTGGACGTTTGCAATTTGGGAGCTGGGCTCTGGCGGCGGCGCTGAGAGCGAGCAAGGAAAGAACGTCGGCATCCTGCGCTGGCTGGCAAGCCCGGAACCCCAGTGTCGGTGGGGCTGTGGAAGGGCTGCCACGGGAAGGCGAGGGCCAGCAACACCTGGGAGCCCTGGCACCTTTGGTGTGGGAGCAGGTGCTGGACGTTTGCAATTTGGGAGCTGGGCTCTGGCGGCGGCGCTGAGAGCGAGCAAGGCAACAACATCGGCACCCTGACCTGGCTGGCAAGCCCGGAGCCCCAGTGTCGGTGGGGCTGTGCAAGGGCTGCCACGGGAAGGCGAGGGCCAGCAACACCTGGGAGTCCTGGCACCTTTGGTGTGGGAGCAGGCGCTGGACGTTTGCAATTTGGGAGCTGGGCTCTGGCGGCGGCGCTGAGAGCGAGCAAGGCAACAACGTCGGCACCCTGACCTGGCTGGCAATCCCGGAGCCCCAGTGTCGGTGGGGCTGTGGAAGGGCTGCCACGGGAAGGCGAGGGCCAGCAACACCTGGGAGTCCTGGCACCTTTGGTGTGGGAGCAGGCACTGGACGTTTGCAATTTGGGAGCTGGGCTCTGGCGGCGGCGCTGAGAGCGAGCAAGGCAACAACGTCGGCACCCTGACCTGGCTGGCAAGCCCGGAGCCCCAGTGTCTGTGCGGCTGTGGAAGGGCTGCCACGGGAAGGCGAGGGCCAGCAACACCTGGGAGTCCTGGCACCTTTGGTGTGGGAGCAGGCGCTGGACGTTTGCAATTTGGGAGCTGGGCTCTGGCGGCGGCGCTGAGAGCGAGCAAGGCAACAAGGTCGGCACCCTGACCTGGCTGGCAATCCCGGAGCCCCAGTGTCGGTGGGGCTGTGCAAGGGCTGCCACGGGAAGGCGAGGGCCAGCAACACCTGGGAGTCCTGGCACCTTTGGTGTGGGAGCAGGCGCTGGACGTTTGCAATTTGGGAGCTGGGCTCTGGCGGCGGCGCTGAGAGCGAGCAAGGCAACAACGTCGGCACCCTGACCTGGCTGGCAAGCCCGGAGCCCCAGTGTCTGTGCGGCTGTGGAAGGGCTGCCACGGGAAGGCAAGGGCCAGCAACAACTGGGAGCCCTGGCACCTTTGGTGTGGGAGCAGGCGCTGGACGTTTGCAATTTGGGAGCTGGGCTCTGGTGGCAGCGCTGAGAGCGAGCAAGGCAACAAGGTCGGCAGCCTGCGCTGGCTGGCAAGCCCAGAGCCCCAGTGTCGGTGGGGCTGTGCAAGGGCTGCCACGGGAAGGCGAGGGCCAGCAACACCTGGGAGCCCTGGCACCTTTGGTGTGGGAGCAGGCGCTGGACGTTTGCAATTTGGGAGCTGGGCTCTGGCGGCGGCACTGAGAGCGAGCAAGGCAAAAACGTCGGCACCCTGACCTGGCTGGCAATCCCGGAGCCCCAGTGTCTGTGCGGCTGTGGAAGGGCTGCCACGGGAAGGCAAGGGCCAGCAACACCTGGGAGTCCTGGCACCTTTGGTGTGGGAGCAGGTGCTGGACGTTTGCAATTTGGGAGCTGGGCTCTGGCGGCGGCGCTGAGAGCGAGCAAGGCAACAACATCGGCACCCTGCGCTGGCTGGCAAGCCCGGAGCCCCAGTGTCGGTGGGGCTGTGGAAGGGCTGCCACGGGAAGGCGAGGGCCAGCAACACCTGGGAGCCCTGGCACCTTTCGTGTGGGAGCAGGCGCTGGACGTTTGCAATTTGGGAGCTGGGCTCTGGCGGCGGCGCTGAGAGCGAGCAAGGCAACAACGTCGGCACCCTGACCTGGCTGGCAAGCCCGGAGCCCCAGTGTCGGTGGGGCTGTGGAAGGGCTGCCACGGGAAGGCGAGGGCCAGCAACACCTGGGAGTCCTGGCACCTTTGGTGTGGGAGCAGGCGCTGGACGTTTGCAATTTGGGAGCTGGGCTCTGGCGGCGGCGCTGAGAGCGAGCAAGGCAACAACATCGGCACCCTGACCTGGCTGGCAAGCCCGGAGCCCCAGTGTCTGTGGGGCTGTGGAAGGGCTGCCACGGGAAGGCGAGGGCCAGCAACACCTGGGAGTCCTGACACCTTTCGTGTGGGAGCAGGCGCTGGACGTTTGCAATTTGGGAGCTGGGCTCTGGCGGCGGCGCTGAGAGCGAGCAAGGCAACAACGTCGGCACCCTGACCTGGCTGGCAAGCCCGGAGCCCCAGTGTCTGTGCGGCTGTGGAAGGGCTGCCACGGGAAGGTAAGGGCCAGCAACACCTGGGAGTCCTGGCACCTTTGGTGTGGGAGCAGGCGCTGGACGTTTGCAATTTGGGAGCTGGGCTCTGGCGGCGGCGCTGAGAGCGAGCAAGGCAACAACGTCGGCACCCTGCGCTGGCTGGCAAGCCCGGAGCCCCAGTGTCGGTGGGGCTGTGCAAGGGCTGCCACGGGAAGGCGAGGGCCAGCAACAACTGGGAGTCCTGGCACCTTTGGTGTGGGAGCAGGCGCTGGACGTTTGCAATTTGGGAGCTGGGCTCTGGCGGCGGCACTGAGAGCGAGCAAGGCAACAACGTCGGCACCCTGACCTGGCTGGCAAGCCCGGAGCCCCAGTGTCTGTGCGGCTGTGGAAGGGCTGCCACGGGAAGGCGAGGGCCAGCAACACCTGGGAGTCCTGGCACCTTTGGTGTGGGAGCAGGCGCTGGACGTTTCAATTTGGGAGCTGGGCTCTGGCGGCGGCGCTGAGAGCGAGCAAGGCAATAACGTCGGCACCCTGCGCTGGCTGGCAAGCCCGGAGCCCCAGTGTCGGTGGGGCTGTGGAAGGGCTGCCACGGGAAGGCGAGGGCCAGCAACACCTCGGAGTCCTGGCACCTTTGGTGTGGGAGCAGGCGCTGGACGTTTGCAATTTGGGAGTTGGGCTCTGGCGGCGGCGCTGAGAGCGAGCAAGGCAACAATGTCGGCACCCTGACCTGGCTGGCAAGCTCTGAGCCCCAGTGTCTGTGCGGCTGTGAAGGGCTGCCACGGGAAGGCAAGGGCCAGCAACAACTGGGAGTCCTGGCACCTTTGGTGTGGGAGCAGGCTCTGGACGTTTGCAATTTGGGAGCTGGGCTCTGGCGGCGGCGCTGAGAGCGAGCAAGGAAAGAACGTCGGCATCCTGCGCTGGCTGGCAAGCCCGGAACCCCAGTGTCGGTGGGGCTGTGGAAGGGCTGCCACGGGAAGGCGAGGGCCAGCAACACCTGGGAGCCCTGGCACCTTTGGTGTGGGAGCAGGTGCTGGACGTTTGCAATTTGGGAGCTGGGCTCTGGCGGCGGCGCTGAGAGCGAGCAAGGCAACAACATCGGCACCCTGACCTGGCTGGCAAGCCCGGAGCCCCAGTGTCGGTGGGGCTGTGCAAGGGCTGCCACGGGAAGGCGAGGGCCAGCAACACCTGGGAGTCCTGGCACCTTTGGTGTGGGAGCAGGCGCTGGACGTTTGCAATTTGGGAGCTGGGCTCTGGCGGCGGCGCTGAGAGCGAGCAAGGCAACAACGTCGGCACCCTGACCTGGCTGGCAATCCCGGAGCCCCAGTGTCGGTGGGGCTGTGCAAGGGCTGCCACGGGAAGGCGAGGGCCAGCAACACCTGGGAGTCCTGGCACCTTTGGTGTGGGAGCAGGCACTGGACGTTTGCAATTTGGGAGCTGGGCTCTGGCGGCGGCGCTGAGAGCGAGCAAGGCAACAACGTCGGCACCCTGACCTGGCTGGCAAGCCCGGAGCCCCAGTGTCTGTGCGGCTGTGGAAGGGCTGCCACGGGAAGGCGAGGGCCAGCAACACCTGGGAGTCCTGGCACCTTTGGTGTGGGAGCAGGCGCTGGACGTTTGCAATTTGGGAGCTGGGCTCTGGCGGCGGCGCTGAGAGCGAGCAAGCCAACAACGTCGGCACCCTGACCTGGCTGGCAATCCCGGAGCCCCAGTGTCGGTGGGGCTGTGCAAGGGCTGCCACGGGAAGGCGAGGGCCAGCAACACCTGGGAGTCCTGGCACCTTTGGTGTGGGAGCAGGCGCTGGACGTTTGCAATTTGGGAGCTGGGCTCTGGCGGCGGCGCTGAGAGCGAGCAAGGCAACAACGTCGGCACCCTGACCTGGCTGGCAAGCCCGGAGCCCCAGTGTCTGTGCGGCTGTGGAAGGGCTGCCACGGGAAGGCAAGGGCCAGCAACAACTGGGAGCCCTGGCACCTTTGGTGTGGGAGCAGGCGCTGGACGTTTGCAATTTGGGAGCTGGGCTCTGGTGGCAGCGCTGAGAGCGAGCAAGGCAACAAGGTCGGCAGCCTGCGCTGGCTGGCAAGCCCGGAGCCCCAGTGTCGGTGGGGCTGTGCAAGGGCTGCCACGGGAAGGCGAGGGCCAGCAACACCTGGGAGCCCTGGCACCTTTGGTGTGGGAGCAGGCGCTGGACGTTTGCAATTTGGGAGCTGGGCTCTGGCGGCGGCACTGAGAGCGAGCAAGGCAAAAACGTCGGCACCCTGACCTGGCTGGCAATCCCGGAGCCCCAGTGTCTGTGCGGCTGTGGAAGGGCTGCCACGGGAAGGCAAGGGCCAGCAACACCTGGGAGTCCTGGCACCTTTGGTGTGGGAGCAGGTGCTGGACGTTTGCAATTTGGGAGCTGGGCTCTGGCGGCGGCGCTGAGAGCGAGCAAGGCAACAACATCGGCACCCTGCGCTGGCTGGCAAGCCCGGAGCCCCAGTGTCGGTGGGGCTGTGGAAGGGCTGCCACGGGAAGGCGAGGGCCAGCAACACCTGGGAGCCCTGGCACCTTTGGTGTGGGAGCAGGCGCTGGACGTTTGCAATTTGGGAGCTGGGCTCTGGCGGCGGCGCTGAGAGCGAGCAAGGCAACAACGTCGGCACCCTGACCTGGCTGGCAAGCCCGGAGCCCCAGTGTCGGTGGGGCTGTGGAAGGGCTGCCACGGGAAGGCGAGGGCCAGCAACACCTGGCAGTCCTGGCACCTTTGGTGTGGGAGCAGGCGCTGGACGTTTGCAATTTGGGAGCTGGGCTCTGGCGGCGGCGCTGAGAGCGAGCAAGGCAACAACATCGGCACCCTGACCTGGCTGGCAAGCCCGGAGCCCCAGTGTCTGTGGGGCTGTGGAAGGGCTGCCACGGGAAGGCGAGGGCCAGCAACACCTGGGAGTCCTGACACCTTTCGTGTGGGAGCAGGCGCTGGACGTTTGCAATTTGGGAGCTGGGCTCTGGCGGCGGCGCTGAGAGCGAGCAAGGCAACAACGTCGGCACCCTGACCTGGCTGGCAAGCCCGGAGCCCCAGTGTCTGTGCGGCTGTGGAAGGGCTGCCACGGGAAGGTAAGGGTCAGCAACACCTGGGAGTCCTGGCACCTTTGGTGTGGGAGCAGGCGCTGGACGTTTGCAATTTGGGAGCTGGGCTCTGGCGGCGGCGCTGAGAGCGAGCAAGGCAACAACGTCGGCACCCTGCGCTGGCTGGCAAGCCCGGAGCCCCAGTGTCGGTGGGGCTGTGCAAGGGCTGCCACGGGAAGGCGAGGGCCAGCAACAACTGGGAGTCCTGGCACCTTTGGTGTGGGAGCAGGCGCTGGACGTTTGCAATTTGGGAGCTGGGCTCTGGCGGCGGCACTGAGAGCGAGCAAGGCAACAACGTCGGCACCCTGACCTGGCTGGCAAGCCCGGAGCCCCAGTGTCTGTGCGGCTGTGGAAGGGCTGCCACGGGAAGGCGAGGGCCAGCAACACCTGGGAGTCCTGGCACCTTTGGTGTGGGAGCAGGCGCTGGACGTTTCAATTTGGGAGCTGGGCTCTGGCGGCGGCGCTGAGAGCGAGCAAGGCAATAACGTCGGCACCCTGCGCTGGCTGGCAAGCCCGGAGCCCCAGTGTCGGTGGGGCTGTGCAAGGGCTGCCACGGGAAGGCGAGGGCCAGCAACACCTGGGAGCCCTGGCACCTTTGGTGTGGGAGCAGGCGCTGGACGTTTGCAATTTGGGAGCTGGGCTCTGGCGGCGGCACTGAGAGTGAGCAAGGCAACAACGTCGGCACCCTGCGCTGCCTGACAAGCCCGGAGCCCCGGTGTCGGTGGGGCTGTGGAAGGGCTGCCACGGGAAGGCGAGGGCCAGCAACACCTGGGAGTCCTGGCACCTTTGGTGTGGGAGCAGGCGCTGGACGTTTGCAATTTGGGAGCTGGGCTCTGGCGGCGGCACTGAGAGCGAGCAAGGCAACAACGTCGGCACCCTGACCTGGCTGGCAAGCCCAGAGCCCCAGTGTCGGTGGGGCTGTGCAAGGGCTGCCACGGGAAGGCGAGGGCCAGCAACACCTGGGAGTCCTGGCACCTTTGGTGTGGGAGCAGGCGCTGGACGTTTGCAATTTGGGAGCTGGGCTCTGGCGGCGGCGCTGAGAGCGAGCAAGGCAACAACATCGGCACCCGGACCTGGCTGGCAAGCCCACAGCCCCAGTGTCTGTGGGGCTGTGCAAGGGCTGCCACGGGAAGGCGAGGGCCAGCAACACTTGGGAGTCCTGGCACCTTTGGTGTGGGAGCAGGCGCTGGACGTTTGCAATTTGGGAGCTGGGCTCTGGCGGCGGCGCTGAGAGCGAGCAAGGCAACAACGTCGGCACCCTGAGGTGGCTGGCAAGCCCGGAGCCCCAGTGTCGGTGGGGCTGTGCAAGGGCTGCCACGGGAAGGCGAGGGCCAGCAACACCTGGGAGTCCTGGCACCTTTCGTGTGGGAGCAGGCGCTGGACGTTTGCAATTTGGGAGCTGGGCTCTGGCGGCGACGCTGAGAGCGAGCAAGGCAACAACGTCGGCACCCTGACCTGGCTGGCAAGCTCTGAGCCCCAGTGTCTGTTGTGCTGTGGAAAGGCTGCCACGGGAAGGCAAGGGCCAGCAACACCTGGGAGTCCTGGCACCTTTGGTGTGGGAGCAGGCGCTGGACGTTTGCAATTTGGGAGCTGGGCTCTGGCGGCGGCGCTGAGAGCGAGCAAGGCAACAAGGTCGGCACCCTGACCTGGCTGGCAAGCCCGGAGCCCCAGTGTCGGTGGGGCTGTGCAAGGGCTGCCACGGGAAGGCGAGGGCCAGCAACACCTGGGAGCCCTGGCACCTTTGGTGTGGGAGCAGGCGCTGGATGTTTGCAATTTGGGAGCTGGGCTCTGGCGGCGGCGCTGAGAGCGAGCAAGGCAACAACATCGGCACCCTGACCTGGCTGGGAAGCCGGGAGCCCCAGTGTCGGTGGGGCTGTGGAAGGGCTGCCACGGGAAGGCGAGGGCCAGCAACACCTGGGAGTCCTGGCACCTTTCGTGTGGGAGCAGGCGCTGGACGTTTGCAATTTGGGAGCTGGGCTCTGGCGGCGGCGCTGAGAGCGAGCAAGGCAACAACATCGGCACCCTGCGCTGGCTGGCAAGCCCGGAGCCCCAGTGTCGGTGGGGCTGTGCAAGGGCTGCCACGGGAAGGCAAGGGCCAGCAACAACGGGGAGTCCTGGCACCTTTGGTGTGGGAGCAGGCGCTGGACGTTTGCAATTTGGGAGCTGGGCTCTGGCGGCGGCGCTGAGAGCAAGCAAGGCAACAACGTCGGCACCCTGACCTGGCTGGCAAGCCCGGAGCCCCAGTGTCGGTGGGGCTGTGGAAGGGCTGCCACGGGAAGGCGAGGGCCAGCAACAACTGGGAGTCCTGGCACCTTTCGTGTGGGAGCAGGCGCTGGACGTTTGCAATTTGGGAGCTGGGCTCTGGCGGCGGCGCTGAGAGCGAGCAAGGCAACAACATCGGCACCCTGCGCTGGCTAACAAGCCCGGAGCCCCAGTGTCGGTGGGGCTGTGCAAGGGCTGCCACGGGAAGGCGAGGGCCAGCAACACCTCGGAGTCCTGGCACATTTCGTGTGGGAGCAGGCGCTGGACGTTTGCAATTTGGGAGCTGGGCTCTGGCGGCGGCGCTGAGAGCGAGCAAGGCAACAACGTCGGCACCCTGACCTGGCTGGCAAGCTCTGAGCCCCAGTGTTGGTGGGGCTGTGGAAGGGTTGCCACGGGAAGGCAAGGGCTAGCAGCAACGGGGAGTCCTGGCACCTTTGGTGTGGGAGCAGGCGCTGGACGTTTGCAATTTGGGAGCTGGGCTCTGGCGGCGGCGCTGAGAGCAAGCAAGGCAACAACGTCGGCACCCTGACCTGGCTGGCAAGCTCTGAGCCCCAGTGTCGGTGGGGATGTGGAAGGGCTGCCACGGGAAGGCGAGGGCCAGCAACACCTCGGAGTCCTGGCACCTTTGGTGTGGGAGCAGGCGCTGGACGTTTGCAATTTGGGAGTTGGGCTCTGGCGGCGGCGCTGAGAGCGAGCAAGGCAACAATGTCGGCACCCTGACCTGGCTGGCAAGCTCTGAGCCCCAGTGTCTGTGCGGCTGTGAAGGGCTGCCACGGGAAGGCAAGGGCCAGCAACAACTGGGAGTCCTGGCACCTTTGGTGTGGGAGCAGGCGCTGGACGTTTGCAATTTGGGAGCTGGGCTCTGGCGGCGGCGCTGAGAGCGAGCAAGGCAACAACGTCGGCACCCTGACCTGGCTGGCAAGCCCGGAGCCCCAGTGTCTGTGCGGCTGTGGAAGGGCTGCCACGGGTAGGCAAGGGCCAGCAACACCTGGGAGCCCTGGCACCTTTGGTGTGGGAGCAGGCGCTGGACGTTTGCAATTTGGGAGCTGGGCTCTGGTGGCAGCGCTGAGAGCGAGCAAGGCAACAAGGTCGGCAGCCTGCGCTGGCTGGCAAGCCCAGAGCCCGTGTCGGTGGGGCTGTGCAAGGGCTGCCACGGGAAGGCGAGGGCCAGCAACACCTGGGAGCCCTGGCACCTTTGGTGTGGGAGCAGGCGCTGGACGTTTGCAATTTGGGAGCTGGGCTCTGGCGGCGGCACAGAGAGCGAGCAAGGCAACAACATCGGCACCCTGACCTGGCTGGCAATCCCGGAGCCCCAGTGTCTGTGCGGCTGTGGAAGGGCTGCCACGGGAAGGCGAGGGCCAGCAACACCTGGGAGTCCTGGCACCTTTGGTGTGGGAGCAGGTGCTGGACGTTTGCAATTTGGGAGCTGGGCTCTGGCGGCGGCACTGAGAGCGAGCAAGGCAACAACATCGGCACCCTGCGCTGGCTGGCAAGCCCGGAGCCCCAGTGTCTGTGGGGCTGTGGAAGGGCTGCCACGGGAAGGCGAGGGCCAGCAACACCTGGGAGTCCTGGCACCTTTGGTGTGGGAGCAGGCACTGGACGTTTGCAATTTGGGAGCTGGGCTCTGGCGGCGGCGCTGAGAGCGAGCAAGGCAACAACGTCGGCACCCTGACCTGGCTGGCAAGCTCTGAGCCCCAGTGTCTGTTGGGCTGTGGAAGGGCTGCCACGGGAAGGCGAGGGCCAGCAACACCTGGGAGTCCTGGCACCTTTGGTGTGGGAGCAGGCACTGGACGTTTGCAATTTGGGAGCTGGGCTCTGGCGGCGGCGCTGAGAGCGAGCAAGGCAACAACGTCGGCACCCTGACCTGGCTGGCAAGCCCGGAGCCCCAGTGTCTGTGCGGCTGTGGAAGGGCTGCCACGGGAAGGCGAGGGCCAGCAACACCTGGGAGTCCTGGCACCTTTGGTGTGGGAGCAGGCGCTGGACGTTTGCAATTTGGGAGCTGGGCTCTGGCGGCGGCGCTGAGAGCGAGCAAGGCAACAAGGTCGGCACCCTGACCTGGCTGGCAATCCCGGAGCCCCAGTGTCGGTGGGGCTGTGCAAGGGCTGCCACGGGAAGGCGAGGGCCAGCAACACCTGGGAGTCCTGGCACCTTTGGTGTGGGAGCAGGCGCTGGACGTTTGCAATTTGGGAGCTGGGCTCTGGCGGCGGCGCTGAGAGCGAGCAAGGCAACAACGTCGGCACCCTGACCTGGCTGGCAAGCCCGGAGCCCCAGTGTCTGTGCGGCTGTGGAAGGGCTGCCACGGGAAGGCAAGGGCCAGCAACAACTGGGAGCCCTGGCACCTTTGGTGTGGGAGCAGGCGCTGGACGTTTGCAATTTGGGAGCTGGGCTCTGGTGGCAGCGCTGAGAGCGAGCAAGGCAACAAGGTCGGCAGCCTGCGCTGGCTGGCAAGCCCAGAGCCCCAGTGTCGGTGGGGCTGTGCAAGGGCTGCCACGGGAAGGCGAGGGCCAGCAACACCTGGGAGCCCTGGCACCTTTGGTGTGGGAGCAGGCGCTGGACGTTTGCAATTTGGGAGCTGGGCTCTGGCGGCGGCACTGAGAGCGAGCAAGGCAACAACGTCGGCACCCTGACCTGGCTGGCAATCCCGGAGCCCCAGTGTCTGTGCGGCTGTGGAAGGGCTGCCACGGGAAGGCGAGGGCCAGCAACACCTGGGAGTCCTGGCACCTTTGGTGTGGGAGCAGGTGCTGGACGTTTGCAATTTGGGAGCTGGGCTCTGGCGGCGGCGCTGAGAGCGAGCAAGGCAACAACATCGGCACCCTGCGCTGGCTGGCAAGCCCGGAGCCCCAGTGTCGGTGGGGCTGTGGAAGGGCTGCCACGGGAAGGCGAGGGCCAGCAACACCTGGGAGCCCTGGCACCTTTCGTGTGGGAGCAGGCGCTGGACGTTTGCAATTTGGGAGCTGGGCTCTGGCGGCGGCGCTGAGAGCGAGCAAGGCAACAACGTCGGCACCCTGACCTGGCTGGCAAGCCCGGAGCCCCAGTGTCGGTGGGGCTGTGCAAGGGCTGCCACGGGAAGGCAAGGGCCAGCAACAACGGGGAGTCCTGGCACCTTTGGTGTGGGAGCAGGCGCTGGACGTTTGCAATTTGGGAGCTGGGCTCTGGCGGCGGCGCTGAGAGCGAGCAAGGCAACAACGTCGGCACCCTGACCTGGCTGGCAAGCCCGGAGCCCCAGTGTCGGTGGGGCTGTGGAAGGGCTGCCACGGGAAGGCGAGGGCCAGCAACACCTGGGAGTCCTGGCACCTTTGGTGTGGGAGCAGGCGCTGGACGTTTGCAATTTGGGAGCTGGGCTCTGGCGGCGGCGCTGAGAGCGAGCAAGGCAACAACATCGGCACCCTGCGCTGGCTAACAAGCCCGGAGCCCCAGTGTCGGTGGGGCTGTGCAAGGGCTGCCACAGGAAGGCGAGGGCCAGCAACACCTCGGAGTCCTGGCACATTTCGTGTGGGAGCAGGCGCTGGACGTTTGCAATTTGGGAGCTGGGCTCTGGCGGCGGCGCTGAGAGCGAGCAAGGCAACAACGTCGGCACCCTGACCTGGCTGGCAAGCTCTGAGCCCCAGTGTTGGTGGGGCTGTGGAAGGGTTGCCACGGGAAGGCAAGGGCTAGCAGCAACGGGGAGTCCTGGCACCTTTGGTGTGGGAGCAGGCGCTGGACGTTTGCAATTTGGGAGCTGGGCTCTGGCGGCGGCGCTGAGAGCGAGCAAGGCAACAACGTCGGCACCCTGACCTGGCTGGCAAGCTCTGAGCCCCAGTGTTGGTGGGGATGTGGAAGGGCTGCCACGGGAAGGCGAGGGCCAGCAACACCTCGGAGTCCTGGCACCTTTGGTGTGGGAGCAGGCGCTGGACGTTTGCAATTTGGGAGTTGGGCTCTGGCGGCGGCGCTGAGAGCGAGCAAGGCAACAATGTCGGCACCCTGACCTGGCTGGCAAGCTCTGAGCCCCAGTGTCTGTGCGGCTGTGAAGGGCTGCCACGGGAAGGCAAGGGCCAGCAACACCTGGGAGCCCTGGCACCTTTGGTGTGGGAGCAGGCGCTGGACGTTTGCAATTTGGGAGCTGGGCTCTGGCGGCGGCACAGAGAGCGAGCAAGGCAACAACATCGGCACCCTGACCTGGCTGGCAATCCCGGAGCCCCAGTGTCTGTGCGGCTGTGGAAGGGCTGCCACGGGAAGGCGAGGGCCAGCAACACCTGGGAGTCCTGGCACCTTTGGTGTGGGAGCAGGTGCTGGACGTTTGCAATTTGGGAGCTGGGCTCTGGTGGCGGCGCTGAGAGCGAGCAAGCCAACAACGTCGGCACCCTGCGCTGGCTGGCAAGCCCGGAGCCCCAGTGTCGGTGGGGCTGTGCAAGGGCTGCCACGGGAAGGCGAGGGCCAGCAACAACTGGGAGTCCTGGCACCTTTGGTGTGGGAGCAGGCGCTGGACGTTTGCAATTTGGGAGCTGGGCTCTGGCGGCGGCGCTGAGAGCGAGCAAGGCAACAACGTCGGCACCCTGACCTGGCTGGCAAGCCCGGAGCCCCAGTGTCGGTGGGGCTGTGGAAGGGCTGCCACGGGAAGGCGAGGGCCAGCAACACCTGGGAGTCCTGGCACCTTTCGTGTGGGAGCAGGCGCTGGACGTTTCAATTTGGGAGCTGGGCTCTGGCGGCGGCGCTGAGAGCGAGCAAGGCAATAACGTCGGCACCCTGCGCTGGCTGGCAAGCCCGGAGCCCCAGTGTCGGTGGGGCTGTGCAAGGGCTGCCACGGGAAGGCGAGGGCCAGCAACACCTGGGAGCCCTGGCACCTTTGGTGTGGGAGCAGGCGCTGGACGTTTGCAATTTGGGAGCTGGGCTCTGGCGGCGGCACTGAGAGTGAGCAAGGCAACAACGTCGGCACCCTGCGCTGCCTGACAAGCCCGGAGCCCCGGTGTCGGTGGGGCTGTGGAAGGGCTGCCACGGGAAGGCGAGGGCCAGCAACACCTGGGAGTCCTGGCACCTTTCGTGTGGGAGCAGGCGCTGGACGTTTGCAATTTGGGAGCTGGGCTCTGGCGGCGACGCTGAGAGCGAGCAAGGCAACAACGTCGGCACCCTGACCTGGCTGGCAAGCTCTGAGCCCCAGTGTCTGTTGTGCTGTGGAAAGGCTGCCACGGGAAGGCAAGGGCCAGCAACACCTGGGAGTCCTGGCACCTTTGGTGTGGGAGCAGGCGCTGGACGTTTGCAATTTGGGAGCTGGGCTCTGGCGGCGGCGCTGAGAGCGAGCAAGGCAACAAGGTCGGCACCCTGACCTGGCTGGCAAGCCCGGAGCCCCAGTGTCGGTGGGGCTGTGCAAGGGCTGCCACGGGAAGGCGAGGGCCAGCAACACCTGGGAGCCCTGGCACCTTTGGTGTGGGAGCAGGCGCTGGACGTTTGCAATTTGGGAGCTGGGCTCTGGCGGCGGCGCTGAGAGCGAGCAAGGCAACAACATCGGCACCCTGACCTGGCTGGGAAGCCGGGAGCCCCAGTGTCGGTGGGGCTGTGGAAGGGCTGCCACGGGAAGGCGAGGGCAGCAACACCTGGGAGTCCTGGCACCTTTGGTGTGGGAGCAGGCGCTGGACGTTTGCAATTTGGGAGCTGGGCTCTGGCGGCGGCGCTGAGAGCGAGCAAGGCAACAACATCGGCACCCTGCGCTGGCTGGCAAGCCCGGAGCCCCAGTGTCGGTGGGGCTGTGCAAGGGCTGCCACGGGAAGGCAAGGGCCAGCAACAACGGGGAGTCCTGGCACCTTTGGTGTGGGAGCAGGCGCTGGACGTTTGCAATTTGGGAGCTGGGCTCTGGCGGCGGCGCTGAGAGCAAGCAAGGCAACAACGTCGGCACCCTGACCTGGCTGGCAAGCCCGGAGCCCCAGTGTCGGTGGGGCTGTGCAAGGGCTGCCACGGGAAGGCGAGGGCCAGCAACACCTGGGAGTCCTGGCACCTTTGGTGTGGGAGCAGGCGCTGGACGTTTGCAATTTGGGAGCTGGGCTCTGGCGGCGGCGCTGAGAGCGAGCAAGGCAACAACATCGGCACCCTGCGCTGGCTGGCAAGCCCGGAGCCCCAGTGTCGGTGGGGCTGTGCAAGGGCTGCCACGGGAAGGCGAGGGCCAGCAACACCTCGGAGTCCTGGCACATTTCGTGTGGGAGCAGGCGCTGGACGTTTGCAATTTGGGAGCTGGGCTCTGGCGGCGGCGCTGAGAGCGAGCAAGGCAACAACGTCGGCACCCTGACCTGGCTGGCAAGCTCTGAGCCCCAGTGTTGGTGGGGCTGTGGAAGGGTTGCCACGGGAAGGCAAGGGCTAGCAGCAACGGGGAGTCCTGGCACCTTTGGTGTGGGAGCAGGCGCTGGACGTTTGCAATTTGGGAGCTGGGCTCTGGCGGCGGCGCTGAGAGCAAGCAAGGCAACAACGTCGGCACCCTGACGTGGCTGGCAAGCTCTGAGCCCCAGTGTCGGTGGGGATGTGGAAGGGCTGCCACGGGAAGGCGAGGGCCAGCAACACCTCGGAGTCCTGGCACCTTTGGTGTGGGAGCAGGCGCTGGACGTTTGCAATTTGAGAGCTGGGCTCTGGCGGCGGCGCTGAGAGCGAGCAAGGCAACAATGTCGGCACCCTGACCTGGCTGGCAAGCTCTGAGCCCCAGTGTCTGTGCGGCTGTGAAGGGCTGCCACGGGAAGGCAAGGGCCAGCAACAACTGGGAGTCCTGGCACCTTTGGTGTGGGAGCAGGCGCTGGACGTTTGCAATTTGGGAGCTGGGCTCTGGCGGCGGCGCTGAGAGCGAGCAAGGCAACAACGTCGGCACCCTGACCTGGCTGGCAAGCCCGGAGCCCCAGTGTCTGTGCGGCTGTGGAAGGGCTGCCACGGGAAGGCAAGGGCCAGCAACAACTGGGAGCCCTGGCACCTTTGGTGTGGGAGCAGGCGCTGGACGTTTGCAATTTGGGAGCTGGGCTCTGGTGGCAGCGCTGAGAGCGAGCAAGGCAACAAGGTCGGCAGCCTGCGCTGGCTGGCAAGCCCAGAGCCCGTGTCGGTGGGGCTGTGCAAGGGCTGCCACGGGAAGGCGAGGGCCAGCAACACCTGGGAGCCCTGGCACCTTTGGTGTGGGAGCAGGCGCTGGACGTTTGCAATTTGGGAGCTGGGCTCTGGCGGCGGCACAGAGAGCGAGCAAGGCAACAACATCGGCACCCTGACCTGGCTGGCAATCCCGGAGCCCCAGTGTCTGTGCGGCTGTGGAAGGGCTGCCACGGGAAGGCGAGGGCCAGCAACACCTGGGAGTCCTGGCACCTTTGGTGTGGGAGCAGGTGCTGGACGTTTGCAATTTGGGAGCTGGGCTCTGGTGGCGGCGCTGAGAGCGAGCAAGCCAACAACGTCGGCACCCTGCGCTGGCTGGCAAGCCCGGAGCCCCAGTGTCGGTGGGGCTGTGCAAGGGCTGCCACGGGAAGGCGAGGGCCAGCAACAACTGGGAGTCCTGGCACCTTTGGTGTGGGAGCAGGCGCTGGACGTTTGCAATTTGGGAGCTGGGCTCTGGCGGCGGCGCTGAGAGCGAGCAAGGCAACAACGTCGGCACCCTGACCTGGCTGGCAAGCCCGGAGCCCCAGTGTCGGTGGGGCTGTGGAAGGGCTGCCACGGGAAGGCGAGGGCCAGCAACACCTGGGAGTCCTGGCACCTTTCGTGTGGGAGCAGGCGCTGGACGTTTCAATTTGGGAGCTGGGCTCTGGCGGCGGCGCTGAGAGCGAGCAAGGCAATAACGTCGGCACCCTGCGCTGGCTGGCAAGCCCGGAGCCCCAGTGTCGGTGGGGCTGTGCAAGGGCTGCCACGGGAAGGCGAGGGCCAGCAACACCTGGGAGCCCTGGCACCTTTGGTGTGGGAGCAGGCGCTGGACGTTTGCAATTTGGGAGCTGGGCTCTGGCGGCGGCACTGAGAGTGAGCAAGGCAACAACGTCGGCACCCTGCGCTGCCTGACAAGCCCGGAGCCCCGGTGTCGGTGGGGCTGTGGAAGGGCTGCCACGGGAAGGCGAGGGCCAGCAACACCTGGGAGTCCTGGCACCTTTCGTGTGGGAGCAGGCGCTGGACGTTTGCAATTTGGGAGCTGGGCTCTGGCGGCGACGCTGAGAGCGAGCAAGGCAACAACGTCGGCACCCTGACCTGGCTGGCAAGCTCTGAGCCCCAGTGTCTGTTGTGCTGTGGAAAGGCTGCCACGGGAAGGCAAGGGCCAGCAACACCTGGGAGTCCTGGCACCTTTGGTGTGGGAGCAGGCGCTGGACGTTTGCAATTTGGGAGCTGGGCTCTGGCGGCGGCGCTGAGAGCGAGCAAGGCAACAAGGTCGGCACCCTGACCTGGCTGGCAAGCCCGGAGCCCCAGTGTCGGTGGGGCTGTGCAAGGGCTGCCACGGGAAGGCGAGGGCCAGCAACACCTGGGAGCCCTGGCACCTTTGGTGTGGGAGCAGGCGCTGGACGTTTGCAATTTGGGAGCTGGGCTCTGGCGGCGGCGCTGAGAGCGAGCAAGGCAACAACATCGGCACCCTGACCTGGCTGGGAAGCCGGGAGCCCCAGTGTCGGTGGGGCTGTGGAAGGGCTGCCACGGGAAGGCGAGGGCAGCAACACCTGGGAGTCCTGGCACCTTTGGTGTGGGAGCAGGCGCTGGACGTTTGCAATTTGGGAGCTGGGCTCTGGCGGCGGCGCTGAGAGCGAGCAAGGCAACAACATCGGCACCCTGACCTGGCTGGCAAGCCCGGAGCCCCAGTGTCGGTGGGGCTGTGCAAGGGCTGCCACGGGAAGGCAAGGGCCAGCAACAACGGGGAGTCCTGGCACCTTTGGTGTGGGAGCAGGCGCTGGACGTTTGCAATTTGGGAGCTGGGCTCTGGCGGCGGCGCTGAGAGCAAGCAAGGCAACAACGTCGGCACCCTGACCTGGCTGGCAAGCCCGGAGCCCCAGTGTCGGTGGGGCTGTGCAAGGGCTGCCACGGGAAGGCGAGGGCCAGCAACACCTGGGAGTCCTGGCACCTTTGGTGTGGGAGCAGGCGCTGGACGTTTGCAATTTGGGAGCTGGGCTCTGGCGGCGGCGCTGAGAGCGAGCAAGGCAACAACATCGGCACCCTGCGCTGGCTGGCAAGCCCGGAGCCCCAGTGTCGGTGGGGCTGTGCAAGGGCTGCCACGGGAAGGCGAGGGCCAGCAACACCTCGGAGTCCTGGCACATTTCGTGTGGGAGCAGGCGCTGGACGTTTGCAATTTGGGAGCTGGGCTCTGGCGGCGGCGCTGAGAGCGAGCAAGGCAACAACGTCGGCACCCTGACCTGGCTGGCAAGCTCTGAGCCCCAGTGTTGGTGGGGCTGTGGAAGGGTTGCCACGGGAAGGCAAGGGCTAGCAGCAACGGGGAGTCCTGGCACCTTTGGTGTGGGAGCAGGCGCTGGACGTTTGCAATTTGGGAGCTGGGCTCTGGCGGCGGCGCTGAGAGCAAGAAAGGCAACAACGTCGGCACCCTGACCTGGCTGGCAAGCTCTGAGCCCCAGTGTCGGTGGGGATGTGGAAGGGCTGCCACGGGAAGGCGAGGGCCAGCAACACCTCGGAGTCCTGGCACCTTTGGTGTGGGAGCAGGCGCTGGACGTTTGCAATTTGGGAGCTGGGCTCTGGCGGCGGCACAGAGAGCAAGCAAGGCAACAACGTCGGCACCCTGCGCTGGCTGGCAAGCTCTGAGACCC
This sequence comes from Aptenodytes patagonicus, assembly GCF_965638725.1. NCBI lineage: Eukaryota > Metazoa > Chordata > Aves > Sphenisciformes > Spheniscidae > Aptenodytes > Aptenodytes patagonicus. The sequence goes on from NW_027472013.1 coordinate 591,884, forward strand.
AGTGTCTGTTGGGCTGTGGAAGGGCTGCCACGGGAAGGCGAGGGCCAGCAACACCTGGGAGTCCTAGCACCTTTGGTGTGGGAGCAGGCGCTGGACGTTTGCAATTTGGGAGCTGGGCTCTGGCGGCGGCACAGAGAGCGAGCAAGGCAACAACGTCGGCACCCTGACCTGGCTGGCAAGCCCGGAGCCCCAGTGTCGGTGGGGCTGTGGAAGGGCTGCCACGGGAAGGCGAGGGCCAGCAACACCTGGGAGTCCTGGCACCTTTCGTGTGGGAGCAGGCGCTGGACGTTTGCAATTTGGGAGCTGGGCTCTGGCGGCGGCGCTGAGAGCGAGCAAGGCAACAACATCGGCACCCTGACCTGGCTGGCAAGCCCGGAGCCCCAGTGTCGGTGGGGCTGTGCAAGGGCTGCCACGGGAAGGCGAGGGCCAGCAACACCTGGGAGCCCTGGCACCTTTGGTGTGGGAGCAGGCGCTGGACGTTTGCAATTTGGGAGCTGGGCTCTGGCGGCGGCGCTGAGAGCGAGCAAGGCAACAACATCGGCACCCTGACCTGGCTGGCAAGTTCTGAGCCCCAGTGTCGGTGGGGCTGTGCAAGGGCTGCCACGGGAAGGCGAGGGCCAGCAACACCTGGGAGTCCTGGCACATTTCGTGTGGGAGCAGGCGCTGGACATTTGCAATTTGGGAGCTGGGCTCTGGCGGCGGCCCTGAGAGCGAGCAAGGCAACAACGTCGGCACCCTGACCTGGCTGGCAAGCCCAGAGCCCCAGTGTCGGTGGGGCTGTGCAAGGGCTGCCACGGGAAGGCGAGGGCCAGCAACACCTGGGAGCCCTGGCACCTTTGGTGTGGGAGCAGGCGCTGGACGTTTGCAATTTGGGAGCTGGGCTCTGGCGGCGGCGCTGAGAGCGAGCAAGGCAACAACATCGGCACCCTGCGCTGGCTGGCAAGCCCGGAGCCCCAGTGTCTGTGGGGCTGTGGAAGGGCTGCCACGGGAAGGCGAGGGCCAGCAACACCTGGGAGCCCTGGCACCTTTCGTGTGGGAGCAGGCGCTGGACGTTTGCAATTTGGGAGCTGGGCTCTGGCGGCGGCGCTGAGAGCGAGCAAGGCAACAACGTCGGCACCCTGCGCTGGCTGGCAAGCCCGGAGCCCCAGTGTCGGTGGGGCTGTGCAAGGGCTGCCACGGGAAGTCGAGGGCCAGCAACAACTGGGAGTCCTGGCACCTTTGGTGTGGGAGCAGGCGCTGGACGTTTGCAATTTGGGAGCTGGGCTCTGGCGGCGGCGCTGAGAGCGAGCAAGGCAACAACATCGGCACCCTGCGCTGGCTGGCAAGCCCGGAGCCCCAGTGTCGGTGGGGCTGTGCAAGGGCTGCCACGGGAAGGCGAGGGCCAGCAACACCTGGGAGCCCTGGCACCTTTGGTGTGGGAGCAGGCGCTGGACGTTTGCAATTTGGGAGCTGGGCTCTGGCGGCGGCGCTGAGAGCGAGCAAGGCAACAACGTCGGCACCCTGCGCTGGCTGGCAAGCCCGGAGCCCCAGTGTCGGTGGGGCTGTGGAAGGGCTGCCACGGGAAGGCGAGGGCCAGCAACACCTCGGAGTCCTGGCACCTTTGGTGTGGGAGCAGGCGCTGGACGTTTGCAATTTGGGAGCTGGGCTCTGGCAGCGGCGCTGAGAGCGAGCAAGGCAACAACGTCGGCACCCTGCGCTGGCTGGCAAGCCCGGAGCCCCAGTGTCTGTGCGGCTGTTGAAGGGCTGCCACGGGAAGGCAAGGGCCAGCAACAACTGGGAGTCCTGGCACCTTTGGTGTGGGAGCAGGCGCTGGACGTTTGCAATTTGGGAGCTGGGCTCTGGCGGCGGCGCTGAGAGCGAGCAAGGCAACAACGTCGGCACCCTGACCTGGCTGGCAAGCCCGGAGCCCCAGTGTCGGTGGGGCTGTGCAAGGGCTGCCACGGGAAGGCGAGGGCCAGCAACACCTCGGAGTCCTGGCACCTTTGGTGTGGGAGCAGGCGCTGGACGTTTGCAATTTGGGAGCTGGGCTCTGGCGGCGGCGCTGAGAGCGAGCAAGGCAACAACATCGGCACCCTGCGCTGGCTGGCAAGTTCTGAGCCCCAGTGTCTGTGGGGCTGTGCAAGGGCTGCCACGGGAAGGCGAGGGCCAGCAACACCTGGGAGTCCTGGCACCTTTCGTGTGGGAGCAGGCGCTGGACGTTTCAATTTGGGAGCTGGGCTCTGGCGGCGGCGCTGAGAGCGAGCAAGGCAACAACGTCGGCACCCTGCGCTGGCTGGCAAGCTCTGAGCCCCAGTGTCGGTGGGGCTGTGCAAGGGCTGCCACGGGAAGGCGAGGGCCAGCAACACCTGGGAGTCCTGGCACCTTTGGTGTGGGAGCAGGCGCTGGACGTTTGCAATTTGGGAGCTGGGCTCTGGCGGCGGCGCTGAGAGCGAGCAAGGCAACAACGTCGGCACCCTGCGCTGGCTGGCAAGCCCGGAGCCCCAGTGTCGGTGGGGCTGTGCAAGGGCTGCCACGGGAAGGCGAGGGCCAGCAACACCTGGGAGTCCTGGCACCTTTGGTGTGGGAGCAGGCGCTGGACGTTTGCAATTTGGGAGCTGGGCTCTGGCGGCGGCGCTGAGAGCAAGCAAGGCAACAACATCGGCACCCTGCGCTGGCTGGCAAGCCCGGAGCCCCAGTGTCGGTGGGGCTGTGGAAGGGCTGCCACGGGAAGGCGAGGGCCAGCAACACCTGGGAGTCCTGGCACCTTTCGTGTGGGAGCAGGCGCTGGACGTTTGCAATTTGGGAGCTGGGCTCTGGCGGCGGCGCTGAGAGCGAGCAAGGCAACAACGTCGGCAGCCTGACCTGGCTGGCAAGCTCTGAGCCCCAGTGTTGGTGGGGCTGTGGAAGGGCTGCCACGGGAAGGCAAGGGCCAGCAACAACGGGGAGTCCTGGCACCTTTGGTGTGGGAGCAGGCGCTGGACGTTTGCAATTTGGGAGCTGGGCTCTGGCGGCGGCGCTGAGAGCAAGCAAGGCAACAACGTCGGCACCCTGACCTGGCTGGCAAGCCCAGAGCCCCAGTGTCGGTGGGGCTGTAGAAGGGCTGCCACGGGAAGGCGAGGGCCAGCAACACCTGGGAGTCCTGGCACCTTTCGTGTGGGAGCAGGCGCTGGACGTGTGCAATTTGGGAGCTGGGCTCTGGCGGCGACGCTGAGAGCGAGCAAGGCAACAACGTCGGCACCCTGACCTGGCTGGCAAGCTCTGAGCCCCAGTGTCTGTTGGGCTCTGGAAAGGCTGCCACGGGAAGGCGAGGGCCAGCAACACCTGGGAGTCCTGGCACCTTTCGTGTGGGAGCAGGCGCTGGACGTTTGCAATTTGGGAGCTGGGCTCTGGCGGCGGCGCTGAGAGCGAGCAAGGCAACAAGGTCGGCATCCTGACCTGGCTGGCAAGCCCGGAGCCCCAGTGTCGGTGGGGCTGTGCAAGGGCTGCCACGGGAAGGCGAGGGCCAGCAACACCTGGGAGCCCTGGCACCTTTGGTGTGGGAGCAGGCGCTGGACGTTTGCAATTTGGGAGCTGGGCTCTGGCGGCGGCGCTGAGAGCGAGCAAGGCAACAACATCGGCACCCTGACCTGGCTGGGAAGCCGGGAGCCCCAGTGTCGGTGGGGCTGTGGAAGGGCTGCCATGGGAAGGCGAGGGCCAGCAACACCTGGGAGTCCTGGCACCTTTGGTGTGGGAGCAGGCGCTGGACGTTTGCAATTTGGGAGCTGGGCTCTGGCGGCGGCGCTGAGAGCGAGCAAGGCAACAACATCGGCACCCTGCGCTGGCTGGCAAGCCCGGAGCCCCAGTGTCGGTGGGGCTGTGGAAGGGCTGCCACGGGAAGGCGAGGGCCAGCAACACCTGGGAGTCCTGGCACCTTTGGAGTGGGAGCAGGCGCTGGACGTTTGCAATTTGGGAGCTGGGCTCTGGCGGCGGCGCTGAGAGCGAGCAAGGCAACAACATCGGCACCCTGCGCTGGCTGGCAAGCCCGGAGCCCCAGTGTCGGTGGGGCTGTGCAAGGGCTGCCACGGGAAGGCGAGGGCCAGCAACACCTCGGAGTCCTGGCACATTTCGTGTGGGAGCAGGCGCTGGACGTTTGCAATTTGGGAGCTGGGCTCTGGCGGCGGCGCTGAGAGCGAGCAAGGCAACAACGTCGGCACCCTGCGCTGGCTGGCAAGCTCTGAGCCCCAGTGTCTGTGCGGCTGTGGAAGGGTTGCCACGGGAAGGCAAGGGCTAGCAGCAACGGGGAGTCCTGGCACCTTTGGTGTGGGAGCAGGCGCTGGACGTTTGCAATTTGGGAGCTGGGCTCTGGCGGCGGCGCTGAGAGCAAGCAAGGCAACAACGTCGGCACCCTGCGCTGGCTGGCAAGCTCTGAGCCCCAGTGTCGGTGGGGATGTGGAAGGGCTGCCACGGGAAGGCGAGGGCCAGCAACACCTGGGAGCCCTGGCACCTTTGGTGTGGGAGCAGGCGCTGGACGTTTGCAATTTGGGAGCTGGGCTCTGGCGGCGGCACAGAGAGCGAGCAAGGCAACAACGTCGGCACCCTGCACTGGCTGACAAGCCCGGAGCCCCAGTGTCGGTGGGGCTGTGGAAGGGCTGCCACGGGAAGGCGAGGGCCAGCAACACCTGGGAGTCCTGGCACCTTTGGTGTGGGAGCAGGCGCTGGACGTTTGCAATTTGGGAGCTGGGCTCTGGCGGCGGCGCTGAGAGCGAGCAAGGCAACAACGTCGGCACCCTGACCTGGCTGGCAAGCCCACAGCCCCAGTGTCGGTGGGGCTGTGGAAGGGCTGCCACGGGAAGGCGAGGGCCAGCAACACCTGGGAGTCCTGGCACCTTTCGTGTGGGAGCAGGCGCTGGACGTTTGCAATTTGGGAGCTGGGCTCTGGCGGCGGCGCTGAGAGCGAGCAAGGCAACAACATCGGCACCCTGACCTGGCTGGCAAGCCCGGAGCCCCAGTGTCGGTGGGGCTGTGCAAGGGCTGCCACGGGAAGGCGAGGGCCAGCAACACCTGGGAGTCCTGGCACATTTCGTGTGGGAGCAGGCGCTGGACGTTTGCAATTTGGGAGCTGGGCTCTGGCGGCGGCCCTGAGAGCGAGCAAGGCAACAACGTCGGCACCCTGACCTGGCTGGCAAGCCCAGAGCCCCAGTGTCGGTGGGGCTGTGGAAGGGCTGCCACGGGAAGGCGAGGGCCAGCAACACCTGGGAGCCCTGGCACCTTTGGTGTGGGAGCAGGCGCTGGACGTTTGCAATTTGGGAGCTGGGCTCTGGCGGCGGCGCTGAGAGCAAGAAAGGCAACAACGTCGGCACCCTGACCTGGCTGGCAAGCCCAGAGCCCCAGTGTCGGTGGGGCTGTGGAAGGGCTGCCACGGGAAGGCGAGGGCCAGCAACACCTGGGAGTCCTGGCACCTTTCGTGTGGGAGCAGGCGCTGGACGTTTGCAATTTGGGAGCTGGGCTCTGGCGGCGGCGCTGAGAGCGAGCAAGGCAACAACGTCGGCATCCTGCGTTGGCTGGCAAGCCGGGAGCCCCAGTGTCGGTGCGGCTGTGCAAGGGCTGCCACGGGAAGGCGAGGGCCAGCAACACCTGGGAGCCCTGGCACCTTTGGTGTGGGAGCAGGCGCTGGACGTTTGCAATTTGGGAGCTGGGCTCTGGCGGCGACGCTGAGAGCGAGCAAGGCAACAACGTCGGCACCCTGACCTGGCTGGCAAGCTCTGAGCCCCAGTGTCTGTTGGGCTGTGGAAAGGCTGCCACGGGAAGGCGAGGGCCAGCAACACCTGGGAGTCCTGGCACCTTTCGTGTGGGAGCAGGCGCTGGACGTTTGCAATTTGGGAGCTGGGCTCTGGCGGCGGCGCTGAGAGCGAGCAAGGCAACAACGTCGGCACCCTGACCTGGCTGGCAACCTCTGAGCCCCAGTGTCGGTGGGGCTGTGCAAGGGCTGCCACGGGAAGGCGAGGGCCAGCAACACCTGAGAGCCCTGGCACCTTTGGTGTGGGAGCAGGCGCTGGACGTTTGCAATTTGGGAGCTGGGCTCTGGCGGCGGCGCTGAGAGCGAGCAAGGCAAAAACATCGGCACCCTGACCTGGCTGGGAAGCCGGGAGCCCCACTGTCGGTGGGGCTGTGGAAGGGCTGCCACGGGAAGGCGAGGGCTAGCAACACCTGGGAGTCCTGGCACCTTTCGTGTGGGAGCAGGCGCTGGACGTTTGCAATTTGGGAGCTGGGCTCTGGCGGCGGCGCTGAGAGCGAGCAAGGCAACAACATCGGCACCCTGCGCTGGCTGGCAAGCCCGGAGCCCCAGTGTCGGTGGGGCTGTGGAAGGGCTGCCACGGGAAGGCGAGGGCCAGCAACAACGGGGAGTCCTGGCACCTTTGGTGTGGGAGCAGGCGCTGGACGTTTGCAATTTGGGAGCTGGGCTCTGGCGGCGGCGCTGAGAGCAAGCAAGGCAACAACGTCGGCACCCTGACCTGGCTGGCAAGCCCGGAGCCCCAGTGTCGGTGGGGCTGTGGAAGGGCTGCCACGGGAAGGCAAGGGCCAGCAACACCTGGGAGTCCTGGCACCTTTGGAGTGGGAGCAGGCGCTGGACGTTTGCAATTTGGGAGCTGGGCTCTGGCGGCGGCGCTGAGAGCGAGCAAGGCAATAACGTCGGCACCCTGCGCTGGCTGGCAAGCCCGGAGCCCCAGTGTCGGTGGGGCTGTGCAAGGGCTGCCACGGGAAGGCGAGGGCCAGCAACACCTCGGAGTCCTGGCACCTTAGGTGTGGGAGCAGGCGCTGGACGTTTGCAATTTGGGAGCTGGGCTCTGGCGGCGGCGCTGAGAGCGAGCAAGGCAACAACGTCGGCACCCTGACCTGGCTGGCAAGCTCTGAGCCCCAGTGTTGGTGGGGCTGTGGAAGGGTTGCCACGGGAAGGCAAGGGCTAGCAGCAACGGGGAGTCCTGGCACCTTTGGTGTGGGAGCAGGCGCTGGACGTTTGCAATTTGGGAGCTGGGCTCTGGCGGCGGCGCTGAGAGCAAGCAAGGCAACAACGTCGGCACCCTGCGCTGGCTGGCAAGCTCTGAGCCCCAGTGTCGGTGGGGATGTGGAAGGGCTGCCACGGGAAGGCAAGGGCCAGCAACACCTGGGAGCCCTGGCACCTTTGGTGTGGGAGCAGGCGCTGGACGTTTGCAATTTGGGAGCTGGGCTCTGGCGGCGGCACAGAGAGCGAGCAAGGCAACAACGTCGGCACCCTGACCTGGCTGGCAAGCCCGGAGCCCCAGTGTCGGTGGGGCTGTGCAAGGGCTGCCACGGGAAGGCGAGGGCCAGCAACACCTGGGAGTCCTGGCACCTTTGGTGTGGGAGCAGGCGCTGGACGTTTGCAATTTGGGAGCTGGGCTCTGGCGGCGGCGCTGAGAGCGAGCAAGGCAACAACGTCGGCACCCTGACCTGGCTGGCAAGCCCGGAGCCCCAGTGTCGGTGGGGCTGTGGAAGGGCTGCCACGGGAAGGCGAGGGCCAGCAACACCTGGGAGTCCTGGCACCTTTGGTGTGGGAGCAGGCGCTGGACGTTTGCAATTTGGGAGCTGGGCTCTGGCGGCGGCGCTGAGAGCGAGCAAGGCAACAACATCGGCACCCTGACCTGGCTGGCAAGCCCGGAGCCCCAGTGTCGGTGGGGCTGTGCAAGGGCTGCCACGGGAAGGCGAGGGCCAGCAACACCTGGGAGCCCTGGCACCTTTCGTGTGGGAGCAGGCGCTGGACGTTTGCAATTTGGGAGCTGGGCTCTGGCGGCGGCGCTGAGAGCGAGCAAGGCAACAACATCGGCACCCTGACCTGGCTGGCAAGCTCGGAGCCCCAGTGTCGGTGGGGCTGTGGAAGGGCTGCCACGGGAAGGCGAGGGCCAGCAACACCTGGGAGTCCTGGCACATTTCGTGTGGGAGCAGGCGCTGGACGTTTGCAATTTGGGAGCTGGGCTCTGGCGGCGGCGCTGAGAGCGAGCAAGGCAACAACGTCGGCACCCTGACCTGGCTGGCAAGCCCAGAGCCCCAGTGTCGGTGGGGCTGTGCAAGGGCTGCCACGGGAAGGTGAGGGCCAGCAACACCTGGGAGCCCTGGCACCTTTGGTGTGGGAGCAGGTGCTGGACGTTTGCAATTTGGGAGCTGGGCTCTGGCGGCGGCGCTGAGAGCGAGCAAGGCAACAACGTCGGCACCCTGCGCTGGCTGGCAAGCCCGGAGCCCCAGTGTCTGTGGGGCTGTGGAAGGGCTGCCACGGGAAGGCGAGGGCCAGCAACACCTGGGAGCCCTGGCACCTTTCGTGTGGGAGCAGGCGCTGGACGTTTGCAATTTGGGAGCTGGGCTCTGGCGGCGGCGCTGAGAGCGAGCAAGGCAACAACGTCGGCACCCTGCGCTGGCTGGCAAGCTCTGAGCCCCAGTGTCTGTGCGGCTGTGGAAGGGTTGCCACGGGAAGGCAAGGGCTAGCAGCAACGGGGAGTCCTGGCACCTTTGGTGTGGGAGCAGGCGCTGGACGTTTGCAATTTGGGAGCTGGGCTCTGGCGGCGGCGCTGAGAGCAAGCAAGGCAACAACGTCGGCACCCTGCGCTGGCTGGCAAGCTCTGAGCCCCAGTGTCGGTGGGGATGTGGAAGGGCTGCCACGGGAAGGCGAGGGCCAGCAACACCTGGGAGCCCTGGCACCTTTGGTGTGGGAGCAGGCGCTGGACGTTTGCAATTTGGGAGCTGGGCTCTGGCGGCGGCACAGAGAGCGAGCAAGGCAACAACGTCGGCACCCTGCACTGGCTGACAAGCCCGGAGCCCCAGTGTCGGTGGGGCTGTGGAAGGGCTGCCACGGGAAGGCGAGGGCCAGCAACACCTGGGAGTCCTGGCACCTTTGGTGTGGGAGCAGGCGCTGGACGTTTGCAATTTGGGAGCTGGGCTCTGGCGGCGGCGCTGAGAGCGAGCAAGGCAACAACGTCGGCACCCTGACCTGGCTGGCAAGCCCACAGCCCCAGTGTCGGTGGGGCTGTGGAAGGGCTGCCACGGGAAGGCGAGGGCCAGCAACACCTGGGAGTCCTGGCACCTTTCGTGTGGGAGCAGGCGCTGGACGTTTGCAATTTGGGAGCTGGGCTCTGGCGGCGGCGCTGAGAGCGAGCAAGGCAATAACGTCGGCACCCTGCGCTGGCTGGCAAGCCCGGAGCCCCAGTGTCGGTGGGGCTGTGGAAGGGCTGCCACGGGAAGGCGAGGGCCAGCAACACCTGGGAGTCCTGGCACCTTTGGTGTGGGAGCAGGCGCTGGACGTTTGCAATTTGGGAGCTGGGCTCTGGCGGCGGCACAGAGAGCGAGCAAGGCAACAACGTCGGCACCCTGACCTGGCTGGCAAGCCCAGAGCCCCAGTGTCGGTGGGGCTGTGGAAGGGCTGCCACGGGAAGGCGAGGGCCAGCAACACCTGGGAGCCCTGGCACCTTTGGTGTGGGAGCAGGCGCTGGACGTTTGCAATTTGGGAGCTGGGCTCTGGCGGCGGCGCTGAGAGCAAGAAAGGCAACAACGTCGGCACCCTGACCTGGCTGGCAAGCCCAGAGCCCCAGTGTCGGTGGGGCTGTGGAAGGGCTGCCACGGGAAGGCGAGGGCCAGCAACACCTGGGAGTCCTGGCACCTTTGGTGTGGGAGCAGGCGCTGGACGTTTGCAATTTGGGAGCTGGGCTCTGGCGGCGGCGCTGAGAGCGAGCAAGGCAACAACGTCGGCATCCTGCGTTGGCTGGCAAGCCGGGAGCCCCAGTGTCGGTGCGGCTGTGCAAGGGCTGCCACGGGAAGGCGAGGGCCAGCAACACCTGGGAGCCCTGGCACCTTTGGTGTGGGAGCAGGCGCTGGACGTTTGCAATTTGGGAGCTGGGCTCTGGCGGCGACGCTGAGAGCGAGCAAGGCAACAACGTCGGCACCCTGACCTGGCTGGCAAGCTCCGAGCCCCAGTGTCTGTTGGGCTGTGGAAAGGCTGCCACGGGAAGGCGAGGGCCAGCAACACCTGGGAGTCCTGGCACCTTTCGTGTGGGAGCAGGCGCTGGACGTTTGCAATTTGGGAGCTGGGCTCTGGCGGCGGCGCTGAGAGCGAGCAAGGCAACAACGTCGGCACCCTGACCTGGCTGGCAAGCCCGGAGCCCCAGTGTCGGTGGGGCTGTGCAAGGGCTGCCACGGGAAGGCGAGGGCCAGCAACACCTGAGAGCCCTGGCACCTTTGGTGTGGGAGCAGGCGCTGGACGTTTGCAATTTGGGAGCTGGGCTCTGGCGGCGGCGCTGAGAGCGAGCAAGGCAAAAACATCGGCACCCTGACCTGGCTGGGAAGCCGGGAGCCCCAGTGTCGGTGGGGCTGTGGAAGGGCTGCCACGGGAAGGCGAGGGCTAGCAACACCTGGGAGTCCTGGCACCTTTCGTGTGGGAGCAGGCGCTGGACGTTTGCAATTTGGGAGCTGGGCTCTGGCGGCGGCGCTGAGAGCGAGCAAGGCAACAACATCGGCACCCTGCGCTGGCTGGCAAGCCCGGAGCCCCAGTGTCGGTGGGGCTGTGCAAGGGCTGCCACGGGAAGGCAAGGGCCAGCAACAACGGGGAGTCCTGGCACCTTTGGTGTGGGAGCAGGCGCTGGACGTTTGCAATTTGGGAGCTGGGCTCTGGCGGCGGCGCTGAGAGCAAGCAAGGCAACAACGTCGGCACCCTGACCTGGCTGGCAAGCCCGGAGCCCCAGTGTTGGTGGGGCTGTGGAAGGGCTGCCACGGGAAGGCAAGGGCTAGCAGCAACGGGGAGTCCTGGCACCTTTGGTGTGGCAGCAGGCGCTGGACGTTTGCAATTTGGGAGCTGGGCTCTGGCGGCGGCGCTGAGAGCAAGCAAGGCAACAACGTCGGCACCCTGCGCTGGCTGGCAAGCTCTGAGCCCCAGTGTCGGTGGGGATGTGGAAGGGCTGCCACGGGAAGGCAAGGGCCAGCAACACCTGGGAGCCCTGGCACCTTTGGTGTGGGAGCAGGCGCTGGACGTTTGCAATTTGGGAGCTGGGCTCTGGCGGCGGCACAGAGAGCGAGCAAGGCAACAACGTCGGCACCCTGACCTGGCTGGCAAGCCCGGAGCCCCAGTGTCGGTGGGGCTGTGCAAGGGCTGCCACGGGAAGGCGAGGGCCAGCAACACCTGGGAGTCCTGGCACCTTTGGTGTGGGAGCAGGCGCTGGACGTTTGCAATTTGGGAGCTGGGCTCTGGCGGCGGCGCTGAGAGCGAGCAAGGCAACAACGTCGGCACCCTGACCTGGCTGGCAAGCCCGGAGCCCCAGTGTCGGTGGGGCTGTGGAAGGGCTGCCACGGGAAGGCGAGGGCCAGCAACACCTGGGAGTCCTGGCACCTTTGGTGTGGGAGCAGGCGCTGGACGTTTGCAATTTGGGAGCTGGGCTCTGGCGGCGGCGCTGAGAGCGAGCAAGGCAACAACATCGGCACCCTGACCTGCCTGGCAATCCCGGAGCCCCAGTGTCTGTGCGGCTGTGCAAGGGCTGCCACGGGAAGGCGAGGGCCAGCAACACCTGGGAGCCCTGGCACCTTTGGTGTGGGAGCAGGCGCTGGACGTTTGCAATTTGGGAGCTGGGCTCTGGCGGCGGCGCTGAGAGCGAGCAAGGCAACAACATCGGCACCCTGACCTGGCTGGCAAGCTCGGAGCCCCAGTGTCGGTGGGGCTGTGGAAGGGCTGCCACGGGTAGGCGAGGGCCAGCAACACCTGGGAGCCCTGGCACATTTCGTGTGGGAGCAGGCGCTGGACGTTCGCAATTTGGGAGCTGGGCTCTGGCGGCGGCCCTGAGAGCGAGCAAGGCAACAACGTCGGCACCCTGACCTGGCTGGCAAGCCCAGAGCCCCAGTGTCGGTGGGGCTGTGCAAGGGCTGCCACGGGAAGGTGAGGGCCAGCAACACCTGGGAGCCCTGGCACCTTTGGTGTGGGAGCAGGTGCTGGACGTTTGCAATTTGGGAGCTGGGCTCTGGCGGCGGCGCTGAGAGCGAGCAAGGCAACAACGTCGGCACCCTGCGCTGGCTGGCAAGCCCGGAGCCCCAGTGTCGGTGGGGCTGTGGAAGGGCTGCCACGGGAAGGCGAGGGCCAGCAACACCTGGGAGCCCTGGCACCTTTCGTGTGGGAGCAGGCGCTGGACGTTTGCAATTTGGGAGCTGGGCTCTGGCGGCGGCGCTGAGAGCGAGCAAGGCAACAACGTCGGCACCCTGCGCTGGCTGGCAAGCCCGGAGCCCCAGTGTCGGTGGGGCTGTGCAAGGGCTGCCACGGGAAGGCGAGGGCCAGCAACAACTGGGAGTCCTGGCACCTTTGGTGTGGGAGCAGGCGCTGGACGTTTGCAATTTGGGAGCTGGGCTCTGGTGGCGGCGCTGAGAGCGAGCAAGGCAACAACATCGGCACCCTGCGCTGGCTGGCAAGCCCGGAGCCCCAGTGTCAGTGGGGCTGTGCAAGGGCTGCCACGGGAAGGCGAGGGCCAGCAACACCTGGGAGTCCTGGCACCTTTCGTGTGGGAGCAGGCGCTGGACGTTTGCAATTTGGGAGCTGGGCTCTGGCGGCGGCGCTGAGAGCGAGCAAGGCAACAACGTCGGCACCCTGCGCTGGCTGGCAAGCCCGGAGCCCCAGTGTCGGTGGGGCTGTGGAAGGGCTGCCACGGGAAGGCGAGGGCCAGCAACACCTGGGAGTCCTGGCACCTTTGGTGTGGGAGCAGGCGCTGGACGTTTGCAATTTGGGAGCTGGGCTCTGGCAGCGGCGCTGAGAGCGAGCAAGGCAACAACGTCGGCACCCTGCGCTGGCTGGCAAGCCCGGAGCCCCAGTGTCTGTGCGGCTGTTGAAGGGCTGCCACGGGAAGGCAAGGGCCAGCAACAACGGGGAGTCCTGGCACCTTTGGTGTGGGAGCAGGCGCTGGACGTTTGCAATTTGGGAGCTGGGCTCTGGCGGCGGCGCTGAGAGCGAGCAAGGCAACAACGTCGGCACCCTGACCTGGCTGGCAAGCCCGGAGCCCCAGTGTCGGTGGGGCTGTGCAAGGGCTGCCACGGGAAGGCGAGGGCCAGCAACACCTCGGAGTCCTGGCACCTTAGGTGTGGGAGCAGGCGCTGGACGTTTGCAATTTGGGAGCTGGGCTCTGGCGGCGGCGCTGAGAGCGAGCAAGGCAACAACGTCGGCACCCTGCGCTGGCTGGCAAGCTCTGAGCCCCAGTGTTGGTGGGGCTGTGGAAGGGTTGCCACGGGAAGGCAAGGGCTAGCAGCAACGGGGAGTCCTGGCACCTTTGGTGTGGGAGCAGGCGCTGGACGTTTGCAATTTGGGAGCTGGGCTCTGGCGGCGGCGCTGAGAGCAAGCAAGGCAACAACGTCGGCACCCTGCGCTGGCTGGCAAGCTCTGAGCCCCAGTGTCGGTGGGGATGTGGAAGGGCTGCCACGGGAAGGCAAGGGCCAGCAACACCTGGGAGCCCTGGCACCTTTGGTGTGGGAGCAGGCGCTGGACGTTTGCAATTTGGGAGCTGGGCTCTGGCGGCGGCACAGAGAGCGAGCAAGGCAACAACGTCGGCACCCTGACCTGGCTGGCAAGCCCGGAGCCCCAGTGTCGGTGGGGCTGTGCAAGGGCTGCCACGGGAAGGCGAGGGCCAGCAACACCTGGGAGTCCTGGCACCTTTGGTGTGGGAGCAGGCGCTGGACGTTTGCAATTTGGGAGCTGGGCTCTGGCGGCGGCGCTGAGAGCGAGCAAGGCAACAACGTCGGCACCCTGACCTGGCTGGCAAGCCCGGAGCCCCAGTGTCGGTGGGGCTGTGGAAGGGCTGCCACGGGAAGGCGAGGGCCAGCAACACCTGGGAGTCCTGGCACCTTTGGTGTGGGAGCAGGCGCTGGACGTTTGCAATTTGGGAGCTGGGCTCTGGCGGCGGCGCTGAGAGCGAGCAAGGCAACAACATCGGCACCCTGACCTGCCTGGCAATCCCGGAGCCCCAGTGTCTGTGCGGCTGTGCAAGGGCTGCCACGGGAAGGCGAGGGCCAGCAACACCTGGGAGCCCTGGCACCTTTGGTGTGGGAGCAGGCGCTGGACGTTTGCAATTTGGGAGCTGGGCTCTGGCGGCGGCGCTGAGAGCGAGCAAGGCAACAACATCGGCACCCTGACCTGGCTGGCAAGCTCGGAGCCCCAGTGTCGGTGGGGCTGTGGAAGGGCTGCCACGGGTAGGCGAGGGCCAGCAACACCTGGGAGTCCTGGCACATTTCGTGTGGGAGCAGGCGCTGGACGTTCGCAATTTGGGAGCTGGGCTCTGGCGGCGGCCCTGAGAGCGAGCAAGGCAACAACGTCGGCACCCTGACCTGGCTGGCAAGCCCAGAGCCCCAGTGTCGGTGGGGCTGTGCAAGGGCTGCCACGGGAAGGTGAGGGCCAGCAACACCTGGGAGCCCTGGCACCTTTGGTGTGGGAGCAGGTGCTGGACGTTTGCAATTTGGGAGCTGGGCTCTGGCGGCGGCGCTGAGAGCGAGCAAGGCAACAACGTCGGCACCCTGCGCTGGCTGGCAAGCCCGGAGCCCCAGTGTCTGTGGGGCTGTGGAAGGGCTGCCACGGGAAGGCGAGGGCCAGCAACACCTGGGAGCCCTGGCACCTTTCGTGTGGGAGCAGGCGCTGGACGTTTGCAATTTGGGAGCTGGGCTCTGGCGGCGGCGCTGAGAGCGAGCAAGGCAACAACGTCGGCACCCTGCGCTGGCTGGCAAGCCCGGAGCCCCAGTGTCGGTGGGGCTGTGCAAGGGCTGCCACGGGAAGGCGAGGGCCAGCAACAACTGGGAGTCCTGGCACCTTTGGTGTGGGAGCAGGCGCTGGACGTTTGCAATTTGGGAGCTGGGCTCTGGTGGCGGCGCTGAGAGCGAGCAAGGCAACAACATCGACACCCTGCGCTGGCTGGCAAGCCCGGAGCCCCAGTGTCAGTGGGGCTGTGCAAGGGCTGCCACGGGAAGGCGAGGGCCAGCAACACCTGGGAGTCCTGGCACCTTTCGTGTGGGAGCAGGCGCTGGACGTTTGCAATTTGGGAGCTGGGCTCTGGCGGCGGCGCTGAGAGCGAGCAAGGCAACAACGTCGGCACCCTGCGCTGGCTGGCAAGCCCGGAGCCCCAGTGTCGGTGGGGCTGTGGAAGGGCTGCCACGGGAAGGCGAGGGCCAGCAACACCTGGGAGTCCTGGCACCTTTGGTGTGGGAGCAGGCGCTGGACGTTTGCAATTTGGGAGCTGGGCTCTGGCAGCGGCGCTGAGAGCGAGCAAGGCAACAACGTCGGCACCCTGCGCTGGCTGGCAAGCCCGGAGCCCCAGTGTCTGTGCGGCTGTTGAAGGGCTGCCACGGGAAGGCAAGGGCCAGCAACAACGGGGAGTCCTGGCACCTTTGGTGTGGGAGCAGGCGCTGGACGTTTGCAATTTGGGAGCTGGGCTCTGGCGGCGGCGCTGAGAGCGAGCAAGGCAACAACGTCGGCACCCTGACCTGGCTGGCAAGCCCGGAGCCCCAGTGTCGGTGGGGCTGTGGAAGGGCTGTCACGGGAAGGCGAGGGCCAGCAACACCTGGGAGTCCTGGCACCTTTGGTGTGGGAGCAGGCGCTGGACGTTTGCAATTTGGGAGCTGGGCTCTGGCGGCGGCGCTGAGAGCGAGCAAGGCAACAACATCGGCACCCTGCGCTGGCTGGCAAGTTCTGAGCCCCAGTGTCTGTGGGGCTGTGCAAGGGCTGCCACGGGAAGGCGAGGGCCAGCAACACCTGGGAGTCCTGGCACCTTTCGTGTGGGAGCAGGCGCTGGACGTTTGCAATTTGGGAGCTGGGCTCTGGCGGCGGCGCTGAGAGCGAGCAAGGCAACAACGTCGGCACCCTGACCTGGCTGGCAAGCTCTGAGCCCCAGTGTCGGTGGGGCTGTGGAAGGGCTGCCACGGGAAGGCGAGGGCCAGCAACACCTGGGAGTCCTGGCCCCTTTGGTGTGGGAGCAGGCGCTGGACGTTTGCAATTTGGGAGCTGGGCTCTGGCGGCGGCGCTGAGAGCGAGCAAGGCAACAACGTCGGCACCCTGACCTGCCTGGCAATCCCGGAGCCCCAGTGTCTGTGCGGCTGTGCAAGGGCTGCCACGGGAAGGCGAGGGCCAGCAACACCTGGGAGTCCTGGCACATTTCGTGTGGGAGCAGGCGCTGGACGTTTGCAATTTGGGAGCTGGGCTCTGGCGGCGGCCCTGAGAGCGAGCAAGGCAACAACGTCGGCACCCTGACCTGGCTGGCAAGCCCAGAGCCCCAGTGTCGGTGGGGCTGTGCAAGGGTGCCACGGGAAGGCGAAGGCCAGCAACACCTGGGAGCCCTGGCACCTTTGGTGTGGGAGCAGGTGCTGGACGTTTGCAATTTGGGAGCTGGGCTCTGGCGGCGGCGCTGAGAGCGAGCAAGGCAACAACGTCGGCACCCTGCGCTGGCTGGCAAGCCCGGAGCCCCAGTGTCTGTGGGGCTGTGGAAGGGCTGCCACGGGAAGGCGAGGGCCAGCAACACCTGGGAGCCCTGGCACCTTTCGTGTGGGAGCAGGCGCTGGACGTTTGCAATTTGGGAGCTGGGCTCTGGCGGCGGCGCTGAGAGCGAGCAAGGCAACAACGTCGGCACCCTGACCTGGCTGGCAAGCCCGGAGCCCCAGTGTCGGTGGGGCTGTGCAAGGGCTGCCACGGGAAGGCAAGGGCCAGCAACAACGGGGAGTCCTGGCACCTTTGGTGTGGGAGCAGGCGCTGGACGTTTGCAATTTGGGAGCTGGGCTCTGGTGGCGGCGCTGAGAGCGAGCAAGGCAACAACATCGGCACCCTGCGCTGGCTGGCAAGTTCTGAGCCCCAGTGTCTGTGGGGCTGTGCAAGGGCTGCCACGGGAAGGCGAGGGCCAGCAACACCTGGGAGTCCTGGCACCTTTGGTGTGGGAGCAGGCGCTGGACGTTTGCAATTTGGGAGCTGGGCTCTGGCGGCGGCGCTGAGAGCGAGCAAGGCAACAACGTCGGCACCCTGACCTGGCTGGCAAGCCCGGAGCCCCAGTGTCTGTTGGGCTGTGGAAGGGCTGCCACGGGAAGGCGAGGGCCAGCAACACCTGGGAGTCCTGGCACCTTTGGTGTGGGAGCAGGCGCTGGACGTTTGCAATTTGGGAGCTGGGCTCTGGCGGCGGCGCTGAGAGCGAGCAAGGCAACAACGTCGGCACCCTGCGCTGGCTGGCAAGCCCGGAGCCCCAGTGTCTGTGCGGCTGTTGAAGGGCTGCCACGGGAAGGCAAGGGCCAGCAACAACTGGGAGTCCTGGCACCTTTGGTGTGGGAGCAGGCGCTGGACGTTTGCAATTTGGGAGCTGGGCTCTGGCGGCGGCGCTGAGAGCGAGCAAGGCAACAACGTCGGCACCCTGACCTGGCTGGCAAGCCCGGAGCCCCAGTGTCGGTGGGGCTGTGCAAGGGCTGCCACGGGAAGGCGAGGGCCAGCAACACCTGGGAGCCCTGGCACCTTTGGTGTGGGAGCAGGTGCTGGACGTTTGCAATTTGGGAGCTGGGCTCTGGCGGCGGCGCTGAGAGCGAGCAAGGCAACAACGTCGGCACCCTGCGCTGGCTGGCAAGCCCGGAGCCCCAGTGTCTGTGGGGCTGTGGAAGGGCTGCCACGGGAAGGCGAGGGCCAGCAACACCTGGGAGCCCTGGCACCTTTCGTGTGGGAGCAGGCGCTGGACGTTTGCAATTTGGGAGCTGGGCTCTGGCGGCGGCGCTGAGAGCGAGCAAGGCAACAACGTCGGCACCCTGCGCTGGCTGGCAAGCCCGGAGCCCCAGTGTCGGTGGGGCTGTGCAAGGGCTGCCACGGGAAGGCGAGGGCCAGCAACAACTGGGAGTCCTGGCACCTTTGGTGTGGGAGCAGGCGCTGGACGTTTGCAATTTGGGAGCTGGGCTCTGGTAGCGGCGCTGAGAGCGAGCAAGGTAACAACATCGGCACCCTGCGCTGGCTGGCAAGCCCGGAGCCCCAGTGTCGGTGGGGCTGTGCAAGGGCTGCCACGGGAAGGCGAGGGCCAGCAACACCTGGGAGTCCTGGCACCTTTCGTGTGGGAGCAGGCGCTGGACGTTTGCAATTTGGGAGCTGGGCTCTGGCGGCGGCGCTGAGAGCGAGCAAGGCAACAACGTCGGCACCCTGCGCTGGCTGGCAAGCCCGGAGCCCCAGTGTCGGTGGGGCTGTGGAAGGGCTGCCACGGGAAGGCGAGGGCCAGCAACACCTGGGAGTCCTGGCACCTTTGGTGTGGGAGCAGGCGCTGGACGTTTGCAATTTGGGAGCTGGGCTCTGGCAGCGGCGCTGAGAGCGAGCAAGGCAACAACGTCGGCACCCTGCGCTGGCTGGCAAGCCCGGAGCCCCAGTGTCTGTGCGGCTGTTGAAGGGCTGCCACGGGAAGGCGAGGGCCAGCAACACCTGGGAGTCCTGGCACCTTTGGTGTGGGAGCAGGCGCTGGACGTTTGCAATTTGGGAGCTGGGCTCTGGCGGCGGCATAGAGAGCAAGCAAGGCAACACCGTCGGCACCCTGACCTGGCTGGCAAGCCCGGAGCCCCAGTGTCGGTGGGGCTGTGCAAGGGCTGCCACGGGAAGGCGAGGGCCAGCAACACCTGGGAGCCCTGGCACCTTTGGTGTGGGACCAGGTGCTGGACGTTTGCAATTTGGGAGCTGGGCTCTGGCGGCGGCGCTGAGAGCGAGCAAGGCAACAACGTCGGCACCCTGCGCTGGCTGGCAAGCCCGGAGCCCCAGTGTCGGTGGGGCTGTGCAAGGGCTGCCACGGGAAGGCGAGGGCCAGCAACAACTGGGAGTCCTGGCACCTTTGGTGTGGGAGCAGGCGCTGGACGTTTGCAATTTGGGAGCTGGGCTCTGGTGGCGGCGCTGAGAGCGAGCAAGGTAACAACATCGGCACCCTGCGCTGGCTGGCAAGCCCGGAGCCCCAGTGTCGGTGGGGCTGTGCAAGGGCTGCCACGGGAAGGCGAGGGCCAGCAACACCTGGGAGCCCTGGCACCTTTGGTGTGGGAGCAGGCGCTGGACGTTTGCAATTTGGGAGCTGGGCTCTGGCGGCGGCGCTGAGAGCGAGCAAGGCAACAACGTCGGCACCCTGCGCTGGCTGGCAAGCCCGGAGCCCCAGTGTCGGTGGGGCTGTGCAAGGGCTGCCACGGGAAGGCGAGGGCCAGCAACACCTGGGAGTCCTGGCACCTTTGGTGTGGGAGCAGGCGCTGGACGTTTGCAATTTGGGAGCTGGGCTCTGGCAGCGGCGCTGAGAGCGAGCAAGGCAACAACGTCGGCACCCTGCGCTGGCTGGCAAGCCCGGAGCCCCAGTGTCTGTGCGGCTGTTGAAGGGCTGCCACGGGAAGGCAAGGGCCAGCAACAACTGGGAGTCCTGGCACCTTTGGTGTGGGAGCAGGCGCTGGACGTTTGCAATTTGGGAGCTGGGCTCTGGCGGCGGCGCTGAGAGCGAGCAAGGCAACAACGTCGGCACCCTGACCTGGCTGGCAAGCCCGGAGCCCCAGTGTCGGTGGGGCTGTGCAAGGGCTGTCACGGGAAGGCGAGGGCCAGCAACACCTGGGAGTCCTGGCACCTTTGGTGTGGGAGCAGGCGCTGGACGTTTGCAATTTGGGAGCTGGGCTCTGGCGGCGGCGCTGAGAGTGAGCAAGGCAACAACATCGGCACCCTGCGCGGCCTGACAAGCCCGGAGCCCCAGTGTCTGTGGGGCTGTGGAAGGGCTGCCACGGGAAGGCGAGGGCCAGCAACACCTGGGAGTCCTGGCACCTTTCGTGTGGGAGCAGGCGCTGGACGTTTGCAATTTGGGAGCTGGGCTCTGGCGGCGGCGCTGAGAGCGAGCAAGGCAACAACGTCGGCACCCTGACCTGGCTGGCAAGCTCTGAGCCCCAGTGTCTGTTGGGCTGTGGAAGGGCTGCCACGGGAAGGCGAGGGCCAGCAACACCTGGGAGTCCTGGCACCTTTGGTGTGGGAGCAGGCGCTGGACGTTTGCAATTTGGGAGCTGGGCTCTGGTGGCGGCGCTGAGAGCGAGCAAGGCAACAACATCGGCACCCTGACCTGGCTGGCAAGCCCGGAGCCCCAGTGTCGGTGGGGCTGTGCAAGGGCTGCCACGGGAAGGCGAGGGCCAGCAACACCTGGGAGCCCTGGCACCTTTCGTGTGGGAGCAGGCGCTGGACGTTTGCAATTTGGGAGCTGGGCTCTGGCGGCGGCGCTGAGAGCGAGCAAGGCAACAACGTCGGCACCCTGCGCTGGCTGGCAAGCCCGGAGCCCCAGTGTCTGTGCGGCTGTGGAAGGGCTGCCACGGGAAGGCAAGGGCCAGCAACAACTGGGAGTCCTGGCACCTTTGGTGTGGGAGCAGGCGCTGGACGTTTGCAATTTGGGAGCTGGGCTCTGGCGGCGGCGCTGAGAGCGAGCAAGGCAACAACGTCGGCACCCTGACCTGGCTGGCAAGCCCGGAGCCCCAGTGTCGGTGGGGCTGTGGAAGGGCTGTCACGGGAAGGCGAGGGCCAGCAACACCTCGGAGTCCTGGCACCTTTGGTGTGGGAGCAGGCGCTGGACGTTTGCAATTTGGGAGCTGGGCTCTGGCGGCGGCGCTGAGAGCGAGCAAGGCAACAACATCGGCACCCTGCGCTGGCTGGCAAGTTCTGAGCCCCAGTGTCTGTGGGGCTGTGCAAGGGCTGCCACGGGAAGGCGAGGGCCAGCAACACCTGGGAGTCCTGGCACCTTTGGTGTGGGAGCAGGCGCTGGACGTTTGCAATTTGGGAGCTGGGCTCTGGCGGCGGCGCTGAGAGCGAGCAAGGCAACAACGTCGGCACCCTGACCTGGCTGGCAAGCTCTGAGCCCCAGTGTCTGTTGGGCTGTGGAAGGGCTGCCACGGGAAGGCGAGGGCCAGCAACACCTGGGAGTCCTGGCACCTTTGGTGTGGGAGCAGGCGCTGGACGTTTGCAATTTGGGAGCTGGGCTCTGGTGGCGGCGCTGAGAGCGAGCAAGGCAACAACGTCGGCACCCTGACCTGGCTGGCAAGCCCGGAGCCCCAGTGTCGGTGGGGCTGTGCAAGGGCTGCCACGGGAAGGCGAGGGCCAGCAACACCTGGGAGTCCTGGCACCTTTCGTGTGGGAGCAGGCGCTGGACGTTTGCAATTTGGGAGCTGGGCTCTGGCGGCGGCGCTGAGAGCGAGCAAGGCAACAACATCGGCACCCTGACCTGGCTGGCAAGCCCGGAGCCCCAGTGTCGGTGGGGCTGTTGAAGGGCTGCCACGGGAAGGCAAGGGCCAGCAACAACTGGGAGTCCTGGCACCTTTGGTGTGGGAGCAGGCGCTGGACGTTTGCAATTTGGGAGCTGGGCTCTGGCGGCGGCGCTGAGAGCGAGCAAGGCAACAACGTCGGCACCCTGAGGTGGCTGGCAAGCCCGGAGCCCCAGTGTCGGTGGGGCTGTGCAAGGGCTGTCACGGGAAGGCGAGGGCCAGCAACACCTCGGAGTCCTGGCACCTTTGGTGTGGGAGCAGGCGCTGGACGTTTGCAATTTGGGAGCTGGGCTCTGGCGGCGGCGCTGAGAGTGAGCAAGGCAACAACATCGGCACCCTGCGCGGCCTGACAAGCCCGGAGCCCCAGTGTCTGTGGGGCTGTGGAAGGGCTGCCACGGGAAGGCAAGGGCCAGCAACACCTGGGAGTCCTGGCACCTTTCGTGTGGGAGCAGGCGCTGGACGTTTGCAATTTGGGAGCTGGGCTCTGGCGGTGGCGCTGAGAGCGAGCAAGGCAACAACGTCGGCACCCTGACCTGGCTGGCAAGCCCGGAGCCCCAGTGTCTGTTGGGCTGTGCAAGGGCTGCCACGGGAAGGCGAGGGCCAGCAACACCTGGGAGTCCTGGCACCTTTGGTGTGGGAGCAGGCGCTGGACGTTTGCAATTTGGGAGCTGGGCTCTGGTGGCGGCGCTGAGAGCGAGCAAGGCAACAACATCGGCACCCTGACCTGGCTGGCAAGCCCGGAGCCCCAGTGTCGGTGGGGCTGTGCAAGGGCTGCCACGGGAAGGCGAGGGCCAGCAACACCTGGGAGTCCTGGCACCTTTCGTGTGGGAGCAGGCGCTGGACGTTTGCAATTTGGGAGCTGGGCTCTGGCGGCGGCGCTGAGAGCGAGCAAGGCAACAACGTCGGCACCCTGCGCTGGCTGGCAAGCCCGGAGCCCCAGTGTCTGTGCGGCTGTTGAAGGGCTGCCACGGGAAGGCAAGGGCCAGCAACACCTGGGAGTCCTGGCACCTTTGGTGTGGGAGCAGGCGCTGGACGTTTGCAATTTGGGAGCTGGGCTCTGGCGGCGGCGCTGAGAGCGAGCAAGGCAACAACGTCGGCACCCTGACCTGGCTGGCAAGCCCGGAGCCCCAGTGTCGGTGGGGCTGTGCAAGGGCTGTCACGGGAAGGCGAGGGCCAGCAACACCTCGGAGTCCTGGCACCTTTGGTGTGGGAGCAGGCGCTGGACGTTTGCAATTTGGGAGCTGGGCTCTGGCGGCGGCGCTGAGAGCGAGCAAGGCAACAACATCGGCACCCTGCGCTGGCTGGCAAGTTCTGAGCCCCAGTGTCTGTGGGGCTGTGCAAGGGCTGCCACGGGAAGGCGAGGGCCAGCAACACCTGGGAGTCCTGGCACCTTTCGTGTGGGAGCAGGCGCTGGACGTTTGCAATTTGGGAGCTGGGCTCTGGCGGCGGCGCTGAGAGCGAGCAAGGCAACAACGTCGGCACCCTGACCTGGCTGGCTAGCTCTGAGCCCCAGTGTCTGTTGGGCTGTGGAAGGGCTGCCACGGGAAGGCGAGGGCCAGCAACACCTGGGAGTCCTGGCACCTTTGGTGTGGGAGCAGGCGCTGGACGTTTGCAATTTGGGAGCTGGGCTCTGGTGGCGGCGCTGAGAGCGAGCAAGGCAACAACGTCGGCACCCTGCGCTGGCTGGCAAGCCCGGAGCCCCAGTGTCGGTGGGGCTGTGCAAGGGCTGCCACGGGAAGGCGAGGGCCAGCAACACCTGGGAGTCCTGGCACCTTTCGTGTGGGAGCAGGCGCTGGACGTTTGCAATTTGGGAGCTGGGCTCTGGCGGCGGCGCTGAGAGCGAGCAAGGCAACAACATCGGCACCCTGACCTGGCTGGCAAGCCCGGAGCCCCAGTGTCGGTGGGGCTGTGGAAGGGCTGCCACGGGAAGGCGAGGGCCAGCAACACCTGGGAGTCCTGGCACCTTTGGTGTGGGAGCAGGCGCTGGACGTTTGCAATTTGGGAGCTGGGCTCTGGCGGCGGCGCTGAGAGCGAGCAAGGCAACAACATCGGCAGCCTGACCTGGCTGGCAAGCTCTGAGCCCCAGTGTTGGTGGGGCTGTGGAAGGGCTGCCACGGGAAGGCAAGGGCCAGCAACAACGGGGAGTCCTGGCACCTTTCGTGTGGGAGCAGGCGCTGGACGTTTGCAATTTGGGAGCTGGGCTCTGGCGGCGGCGCTGAGAGCGAGCAAGGCAACAACATCGGCACCCTGACCTGGCTGGCAATCCCGGAGCCCCAGTGTCGGTGGGGCTGTGCAAGGGCTGCCACGGGAAGGCGAGGGCCAGCAACACCTGGGAGTCCTGGCACCTTTGGTGTGGGAGCAGGCGCTGGACGTTTGCAATTTGGGAGCTGGGCTCTGGCGGCGGCGCTGAGAGCGAGCAAGGCAACAACGTCGGCACCCTGACCTGGCTGGCAAGCCCGGAGCCCCAGTGTCGGTGGGGCTGTGCAAGGGCTGTCACGGGAAGGCGAGGGCCAGCAACACCTCGGAGTCCTGGCACCTTTGGTGTGGGAGCAGGCGCTGGACGTTTGCAATTTGGGAGCTGGGCTCTGGCGGCGGCGCTGAGAGCGAGCAAGGCAACAACATCGGCACCCTGCGCTGGCTGGCAAGCCCGGAGCCCCAGTGTCGGTGGGGCTGTGGAAGGGCTGCCACGGGAAGGCAAGGGCCAGCAACAACGGGGAGTCCTGGCACCTTTCGTGTGGGAGCAGGCGCTGGACGTTTGCAATTTGGGAGCTGGGCTCTGGCGGCGGCGCTGAGAGCGAGCAAGGCAACAACGTCGGCAGCCTGACCTGGCTGGCAAGCTCTGAGCCCCAGTGTTGGTGGGGCTGTGGAAGGGCTGCCACGGGAAGGCAAGGGCCAGCAACAACGGGGAGTCCTGGCACCTTTCGTGTGGGAGCAGGCGCTGGACGTTTGCAATTTGGGAGCTGGGCTCTGGCGGCGGCGCTGAGAGCGAGCAAGGCAACAACATCGGCACCCTGACCTGGCTGGCAATCCCGGAGCCCCAGTGTCGGTGGGGCTGTGCAAGGGCTGCCACGGGAAGGCGAGGGCCAGCAACACCTGGGAGTCCTGGCACCTTTGGTGTGGGAGCAGGCGCTGGACGTTTGCAATTTGGGAGCTGGGCTCTGGTGGCGGCGCTGAGAGCGAGCAAGGCAACAACGTCGGCACCCTGCGCTGGCTGGCTAGCTCTGAGCCCCAGTGTCTGTTGGGCTGTGGAAGGGCTGCCACGGGAAGGCGAGGGCCAGCAACACCTGGGAGTCCTGGCACCTTTGGTGTGGGAGCAGGCGCTGGACGTTTGCAATTTGGGAGCTGGGCTCTGGTGGCGGCGCTGAGAGCGAGCAAGGCAACAACGTCGGCACCCTGCGCTGGCTGGCAAGCCCGGAGCCCCAGTGTCGGTGGGGCTGTGCAAGGGCTGCCACGGGAAGGCGAGGGCCAGCAACACCTGGGAGTCCTGGCACCTTTCGTGTGGGAGCAGGCGCTGGACGTTTGCAATTTGGGAGCTGGGCTCTGGCGGCGGCGCTGAGAGCGAGCAAGGCAACAACATCGGCACCCTGACCTGGCTGGCAAGCCCGGAGCCCCAGTGTCGGTGGGGCTGTGGAAGGGCTGCCACGGGAAGGCGAGGGCCAGCAACACCTGGGAGTCCTGGCACCTTTGGTGTGGGAGCAGGCGCTGGACGTTTGCAATTTGGGAGCTGGGCTCTGGCGGCGGCGCTGAGAGCGAGCAAGGCAACAACATCGGCACCCTGCGCTGGCTGGCAAGCCCGGAGCCCCAGTGTCGGTGGGGCTGTGGAAGGGCTGCCACGGGAAGGCAAGGGCCAGCAACAACGGGGAGTCCTGGCACCTTTCGTGTGGGAGCAGGCGCTGGACGTTTGCAATTTGGGAGCTGGGCTCTGGCGGCGGCGCTGAGAGCGAGCAAGGCAACAACGTCGGCAGCCTGACCTGGCTGGCAAGCCCGGAGCCCCAGTGTCGGTGGGGCTGTGGAAGGGCTGCCACGGGAAGGCGAGGGCCAGCAACACCTGGGAGCCCTGGCACCTTTCGTGTGGGAGCAGGCGCTGGACGTTTGCAATTTGGGAGCTGGGCTCTGGCGGCGGCGCTGAGAGCGAGCAAGGCAACAACGTCGGCACCCTGACCTGGCTGGCAAGCCCGGAGCCCCAGTGTCGGTGGGGCTGTGCAACGGCTGCCACGGGAAGGCGAGGGCCAGCAACAACTGGGAGTCCTGGCACCTTTGGTGTGGGAGCAGGCGCTGGACGTTTGCAATTTGGGAGCTGGGCTCTGGTGGCGGCGCTGAGAGCGAGCAAGGCAACAACATCGGCACCCTGACCTGGCTGGCAAGCCCGGAGCCCCAGTGTCGGTGGGGCTGTGCAAGGGCTGCCACGGGAAGGCGAGGGCCAGCAACACCTGGGAGTCCTGGCACCTTTCGTGTGGGAGCAGGCGCTGGACGTTTGCAATTTGGGAGCTGGGCTCTGGCGGCGGCGCTGAGAGCGAGCAAGGCAACAACGTCGGCACCCTGCGCTGGCTGGCAAGCCCGGAGCCCCAGTGTCGGTGGGGCTGTGCAAGGGCTGCCACGGGAAGGCGAGGGCCAGCAACAACTGGGAGTCCTGGCACCTTTGGTGTGGGAGCAGGCGCTGGACGTTTGCAATTTGGGAGCTGGGCTCTGGCGGCGGCGCTGAGAGCGAGCAAGGCAACAACATCGGCACCCTGCGCTGGCTGGCAAGCCCGGAGCCCCAGTGTCGGTGGGGCTGTGCAAGGGCTGCCACGGGAAGGCGAGGGCCAGCAACACCTGGGAGTCCTGGCACCTTTGGTGTGGGAGCAGGCGCTGGACGTTTGCAATTTGGGAGCTGGGCTCTGGCGGCGGCGCTGAGAGCGAGCAAGGCAACAACGTCGGCACCCTGCGCTGGCTGGCAAGCCCGGAGCCCCAGTGTCGGTGGGGCTGTTGAAGGGCTGCCACGGGAAGGCAAGGGCCAGCAACACCTGGGAGTCCTGGCACCTTTGGTGTGGGAGCAGGCGCTGGACTTTTGCAATTTGGGAGCTGGGCTCTGGCGGCGGCGCTGAGAGCGAGCAAGGCAACAACGTCTGCACCCTGACCTGGCTGGCAAGCCCGGAGCCCCAGTGTCGGTGGGGCTGTGCAAGGGCTGCCACGGGAAGGCGAGGGCCAGCAACACCTCGGAGTCCTGGCACCTTTGGTGTGGGAGCAGGCGCTGGACGTTTGCAATTTGGGAGCTGGGCTCTGGTGGCGGCGCTGAGAGCGAGCAAGGCAACAACGTCGGCACCCTGCGCTGGCTGGCAAGCCCGGAGCCCCAGTGTTCGTGGGGCTGTGCAAGGGCTGCCACGGGAAGGCGAGGGCCAGCAACACCTGGCAGTCCTGGCACCTTTCGTGTGGGAGCAGGCGCTGGACGTTTGCAATTTGGGAGCTGGGCTCTGGCGGCGGCGCTGAGAGCGAGCAAGTCAACAACATCGGCACCCTGACCTGGCTGGCAAGCCCGGAGCCCCAGTGTCGGTGGGGCTGTGGAAGGGCTGCCACGGGAAGGCGAGGGCCAGCAACACCTGGGAGTCCTGGCACCTTTCGTGTGGGAGCAGGCGCTGGACGTTTGCAATTTGGGAGCTGGGCTCTGGCGGCGGCGCTGAGAGCGAGCAAGGCAACAACGTCGGCACCCTGACCTGGCTGGCAAGCTCTGAGCCCCAGTGTCTGTGCGGCTGTGCAAGGGCTGCCACGGGAAGGCAAGGGCCAGCAACAACTGGGAGTCCTGGCACCTTTCGTGTGGGAGCAGGCGCTGGACGTTTGCAATTTGGGAGCTGGGCTCTGGCGGCGGCGCTGAGAGCAAGCAAGGCAACAACGTCGGCACCCTGACCTGGCTGGCAAGCCCAGAGCCCCAGTGTCGGTGGGGCTGTGGAAGGGCTGCCACGGGAAGGCGAGGGCCAGCAACACCTGGGAGCCCTGGCACCTTTGGTGTGGGAGCAGGCGCTGGACGTTTGCAATTTGGGAGCTGGGCTCTGGCGGCGGCGCTGAGAGCGAGCAAAGCAACAACGTCGGCACCCTGCGCTGGCTGGCAAGCTCTGAGCCCCAGTGTCGGTGGGGCTGTGGAAGGGCTGCCACGGGAAGGCGAGGGCCAGCAACACCTGGGAGCCCTGGCACCTTTGGTGTGGGAGCAGGCGCTGGACGTTTGCAATTTGGGAGCTGGGCTCTGGCGGCGGCGCTGAGAGCGAGCAAGGCAACAACGTCGGCACCCTGACCTGGCTGGCAAGCCCGGAGCCCCAGTGTCGGTGGGGCTGTGGAAGGGCTGCCACGGGAAGGCGAGGGCCAGCAACACCTGGGAGTCCTGGCACCTTTGGTGTGGGAGCAGGCGCTGGACGTTTGCAATTTGAAAGCTGGGCTCTGGCAGCGGCGCTGAGAGCGAGCAAGGCAACAACGTCGGCACCCTGCGCTGGCTGGCAAGCTCTGAGCCCCAGTGTCTGTTGGGCTGTGGAAGGGCTGCCACGGGAAGGCAAGGGCCAGCAACAACTGGGAGTCCTGGCACCTTTGGTGTGGGAGCAGGCACTGGACGTTTGCAATTTGGGAGCTGGGCTCTGGCGGCGGCGCTGAGAGCGAGCAAGGCAACAACGTCGGCACCCTGCGCTGGCTGGCAAGCCCGGAGCCCCAGTGTCGGTGGGGCTGTGCAAGGGCTGCCACGGGAAGGCGAGGGCCAGCAACACCTGGGAGCCCTGGCACCTTTGGTGTGGGAGCAGGCGCTGGACGTTTGCAATTTGGGAGCTGGGCTCTGGCGGCGGCGCTGAGAGCGAGCAAGGCAACAACGTCGGCACCCTGACCTGGCTGGCAAGCCCGGAGCCCCAGTGTCGGTGGGGCTGTGCAAGGGCTGCCACGGGAAGGCGAGGGCCAGCAACACCTGGGAGTCCTGGCACCTTTGGTGTGGGAGCAGGCGCTGGACGTTTGCAATTTGGGAGCTGGGCTCTGGCGGCGGCATAGAGAGCAAGCAAGGCAACACCGTCGGCACCCTGACCTGGCTGGCAAGCTCTGAGCCCCAGTGTCTGTGCGGCTGTGGAAGGGCTGCCACGGGAAGGCAAGGGCCAGCAACAACTGGGAGTCCTGGCACCTTTGGTGTGGGAGCAGGCGCTGGACGTTTGCAATTTGGGAGCTGGGCTCTGGCGGCGGCGCTGAGAGCGAGCAAGGCAACAACATCGGCACCCTGACCTGGCTGGCAAGCCCGGAGCCCCAGTGTCGGTGGGGCTGTGGAAGGGCTGCCACGGGAAGGCGAGGGCCAGCAACACCTGGGAGCCCTGGCACCTTTGGTGTGGGAGCAGGCGCTGGACGTTTGCAATTTGAGAGCTGGGCTCTGGCGGCGGCGCTGAGAGCGAGCAAGTCAACAACGTCGGCACCCTGACCTGGCTGGCAAGCCCGGAGCCCCAGTGTCGGTGGAGCTCTGCAAGGGCTGCCACGGGAAGGCGAGGGCCAGCAACACCTGGGAGCCCTGGCACCTTTGGTGTGGGAGCAGGCGCTGGACGTTTGCAATTTGGGAGCTGGGCTCTGGTGGCGGCGCTGAGAGCGAGCAAGGCAACAACGTCGGCACCCTGCGCTGGCTGGCAAGCCCGGAGCCCCAGTGTCGGTGGGGCTGTGCAAGGGCTGCCACGGGAAGGCGAGGGCCAGCAACACCTGGGAGTCCTGGCACCTTTCGTGTGGGAGCAGGCGCTGGACGTTTGCAATTTGGGAGCTGGGCTCTGGCGGCGGCGCTGAGAGCGAGCAAGGCAACAACATCGGCACCCTGACCTGGCTGGCAAGCCCGGAGCCCCAGTGTCGGTGGGGCTGTGGAAGGGCTGCCACGGGAAGGCGAGGGCCAGCAACACCTGGGAGTCCTGGCACCTTTGGTGTGGGAGCAGGCGCTGGACGTTTGCAATTTGGGAGCTGGGCTCTGGCGGCGGCGCTGAGAGCGAGCAAGGCAACAACGTCGGCAGCCTGACCTGGCTGGCAAGCTCTGAGCCCCAGTGTTGGTGGGGCTGTGGAAGGGCTGCCACGGGAAGGCAAGGGCCAGCAACAACGGGGAGTCCTGGCACCTTTCGTGTGGGAGCAGGCGCTGGACGTTTGCAATTTGGGAGCTGGGCTCTGGCGGCGGCGCTGAGAGCGAGCAAGGCAACAACATCGGCACCCTGACCTGGCTGGCAATCCCGGAGCCCCAGTGTCGGTGGGGATGTGGAAGGGCTGCCACGGGAAGGCGAGGGCCAGCAACACCTGGGAGTCCTGGCACCTTTGGTGTGGGAGCAGGCGCTGGACGTTTGCAATTTGGGAGCTGGGCTCTGGCGGCGGCGCTGAGAGCGAGCAAGGCAACAACATCGGCACCCTGACCTGCCTGGCAAGCCCGGAGCCCCAGTGTCGGTGGGGCTGTGGAAGGGCTGCCACGGGAAGGCGAGGGCCAGCAACACCTGGGAGCCCTGGCACCTTTCGTGTGGGAGCAGGCGCTGGACGTTTGCAATTTGGGAGCTGGGCTCTGGCGGCGGCGCTGAGAGCGAGCAAGGCAACAACGTCGGCACCCTGACCTGGCTGGCAAGCCCGGAGCCCCAGTGTCGGTGGGGCTGTGCAACGGCTGCCACGGGAAGGCGAGGGCCAGCAACAACTGGGAGTCCTGGCACCTTTGGTGTGGGAGCAGGCGCTGGACGTTTGCAATTTGGGAGCTGGGCTCTGGTGGCGGCGCTGAGAGCGAGCAAGGCAACAACATCGGCACCCTGACGTGGCTGGCAAGCCCGGAGCCCCAGTGTCGGTGGGGCTGTGCAAGGGCTGCCACGGGAAGGCGAGGGCCAGCAACACCTGGGAGTCCTGGCACATTTCGTGTGGGAGCAGGCGCTGGACGTTTGCAATTTGGGAGCTGGGCTCTGGCGGCGGCGCTGAGAGCGAGCAAGGCAACAACGTCGGCACCCTGCGCTGGCTGGCAAGCCCGGAGCCCCAGTGTCGGTGGGGCTGTGCAAGGGCTGCCACGGGAAGGCGAGGGCCAGCAACAACTGGGAGTCCTGGCACCTTTGGTGTGGGAGCAGGCGCTGGACGTTTGCAATTTGGGAGCTGGGCTCTGGCGGCGGCGCTGAGAGCGAGCAAGGCAACAACATCGGCACCCTGCGCTGGCTGGCAAGCCCGGAGCCCCAGTGTCGGTGGGGCTGTGCAAGGGCTGCCACGGGAAGGCGAGGGCCAGCAACACCTGGGAGTCCTGGCACCTTTCGTGTGGGAGCAGGCGCTGGACGTTTGCAATTTGGGAGCTGGGCTCTGGCGGCGGCGCTGAGAGCGAGCAAGGCAACAACGTCGGCACCCTGCGCTGGCTGGCAAGCCCGGAGCCCCAGTGTCGGTGGGGCTGTTGAAGGGCTGCCACGGGAAGGCAAGGGCCAGCAACACCTGGGAGTCCTGGCACCTTTGGTGTGGGAGCAGGCGCTGGACTTTTGCAATTTGGGAGCTGGGCTCTGGCGGCGGCGCTGAGAGCGAGCAAGGCAACAACGTCGGCACCCTGACCTGGCTGGCAAGCCCGGAGCCCCAGTGTCGGTGGGGCTGTGCAAGGGCTGCCACGGGAAGGCGAGGGCCAGCAACACCTCGGAGTCCTGGCACCTTTGGTGTGGGAGCAGGCGCTGGACGTTTGCAATTTGGGAGCTGGGCTCTGGTGGCGGCGCTGAGAGCGAGCAAGGCAACAACGTCGGCACCCTGCGCTGGCTGGCAAGCCCGGAGCCCCAGTGTTCGTGGGGCTGTGCAAGGGCTGCCACGGGAAGGCGAGGGCCAGCAACACCTGGCAGTCCTGGCACCTTTCGTGTGGGAGCAGGCGCTGGACGTTTGCAATTTGGGAGCTGGGCTCTGGCGGCGGCGCTGAGAGCGAGCAAGTCAACAACATCGGCACCCTGACCTGGCTGGCAAGCCCGGAGCCCCAGTGTCGGTGGGGCTGTGGAAGGGCTGCCACGGGAAGGCGAGGGCCAGCAACACCTGGGAGTCCTGGCACCTTTCGTGTGGGAGCAGGCGCTGGACGTTTGCAATTTGGGAGCTGGGCTCTGGCGGCGGCGCTGAGAGCGAGCAAGGCAACAACGTCGGCACCCTGACCTGGCTGGCAAGCTCTGAGCCCCAGTGTCTGTGCGGCTGTGCAAGGGCTGCCACGGGAAGGCAAGGGCCAGCAACAACGGGGAGTCCTGGCACCTTTGGTGTGGGAGCAGGCGCTGGACGTTTGCAATTTGGGAGCTGGGCTCTGGCGGCGGCGCTGAGAGCAAGCAAGGCAACAACGTCGGCACCCTGACCTGGCTGGCAAGCCCAGAGCCCCAGTGTCGGTGGGGCTGTGGAAGGGCTGCCACGGGAAGGCGAGGGCCAGCAACACCTGGGAGCCCTGG
The DNA here is from genome assembly GCF_965638725.1 of Aptenodytes patagonicus. Taxonomy (NCBI): domain Eukaryota; kingdom Metazoa; phylum Chordata; class Aves; order Sphenisciformes; family Spheniscidae; genus Aptenodytes; species Aptenodytes patagonicus. The sequence goes on from NW_027472013.1 coordinate 623,464, forward strand.
CACCTTTGGTGTGGGAGCAGGCGCTGGACGTTTGCAATTTGGGAGCTGGGCTCTGGCGGCGGCGCTGAGAGCGAGCAAAGCAACAACGTCGGCACCCTGCGCTGGCTGGCAAGCTCTGAGCCCCAGTGTCGGTGGGGCTGTGGAAGGGCTGCCACGGGAAGGCGAGGGCCAGCAACACCTGGGAGCCCTGGCACCTTTGGTGTGGGAGCAGGCGCTGGACGTTTGCAATTTGGGAGCTGGGCTCTGGCGGCGGCGCTGAGAGCAAGCAAGGCAACAACGTCGGCACCCTGACCTGGCTGGCAAGCCCGGAGCCCCAGTGTCGGTGGGGCTGTGGAAGGGCTGCCACGGGAAGGCGAGGGCCAGCAACACCTGGGAGTCCTGGCACCTTTGGTGTGGGAGCAGGCGCTGGACGTTTGCAATTTGAAAGCTGGGCTCTGGCAGCGGCGCTGAGAGCGAGCAAGGCAACAACGTCGGCACCCTGCGCTGGCTGGCAAGCTCTGAGCCCCAGTGTCTGTTGGGCTGTGGAAGGGCTGCCACGGGAAGGCAAGGGCCAGCAACAACTGGGAGTCCTGGCACCTTTGGTGTGGGAGCAGGCACTGGACGTTTGCAATTTGGGAGCTGGGCTCTGGCGGCGGCGCTGAGAGCGAGCAAGGCAACAACGTCGGCACCCTGCGCTGGCTGGCAAGCCCGGAGCCCCAGTGTCGGTGGGGCTGTGCAAGGGCTGCCACGGGAAGGCGAGGGCCAGCAACACCTGGGAGCCCTGGCACCTTTGGTGTGGGAGCAGGCGCTGGACGTTTGCAATTTGGGAGCTGGGCTCTGGCGGCGGCGCTGAGAGCGAGCAAGGCAACAACGTCGGCACCCTGACCTGGCTGGCAAGCCCGGAGCCCCAGTGTCGGTGGGGCTGTGCAAGGGCTGCCACGGGAAGGCGAGGGCCAGCAACACCTGGGAGTCCTGGCACCTTTGGTGTGGGAGCAGGCGCTGGACGTTTGCAATTTGGGAGCTGGGCTCTGGCGGCGGCATAGAGAGCAAGCAAGGCAACACCGTCGGCACCCTGACCTGGCTGGCAAGCTCTGAGCCCCAGTGTCTGTGCGGCTGTGCAAGGGCTGCCACGGGAAGGCAAGGGCCAGCAACAACTGGGAGTCCTGGCACCTTTGGTGTGGGAGCAGGCGCTGGACGTTTGCAATTTGGGAGCTGGGCTCTGGCGGCGGCGCTGAGAGCGAGCAAGGCAACAACATCGGCACCCTGACCTGGCTGGCAAGCCCGGAGCCCCAGTGTCGGTGGGGCTGTGCAAGGGCTGCCACGGGAAGGCGAGGGCCAGCAACACCTGGGAGCCCTGGCACCTTTGGTGTGGGAGCAGGCGCTGGACGTTTGCAATTTGAGAGCTGGGCTCTGGCGGCGGCGCTGAGAGCGAGCAAGTCAACAACGTCGGCACCCTGACCTGGCTGGCAAGCCCGGAGCCCCAGTGTCGGTGGAGCTCTGCAAGGGCTGCCACGGGAAGGCGAGGGCCAGCAACACCTGGGAGCCCTGGCACCTTTGGTGTGGGAGCAGGCGCTGGACGTTTGCAATTTGGGAGCTGGGCTCTGGCGGCGGCGCTGAGAGCGAGCAAGGCAACAACGTCGGCACCCTGCGCTGGCTGGCAAGCCCGGAGCCCCAGTGTCGGTGGGGCTGTGGAAGGGCTGCCACGGGAAGGCGAGGGCCAGCAACACCTGGGAGTCCTGGCACCTTTGGTGTGGGAGCAGGCGCTGGACGTTTGCAATTTGGGAGCTGGGCTCTGGCGGCGGCGCTGAGAGCGAGCAAGGCAATAACGTCGGCACCCTGCGCTGGCTGGCAAGCCCGGAGCCCCAGTGTCGGTGGGGCTGTGCAAGGGCTGCCACGGGAAGGCGAGGGCCAGCAACACCTGGGAGCCCTGGCACCTTTGGTGTGGGAGCAGGCGCTGGACGTTTGCAATTTGGGAGCTGGGCTCTGGCGGCGGCGCTGAGAGCGAGCAAGGCAACGACGTCGGCATCCTGCGTTGGCTGGCAAGCCGGGAACCCCAGTGTCGGTGCGGCTGTGCAAGGGCTGCCACGGGAAGGCGAGGGCCAGCAACACCTGGGAGCCCTGGCACCTTTGGTGTGGGAGCAGGCGCTGGACGTTTGCAATTTGGGAGCTGGGCTCTGGCGGCGGCACTGAGAGCGAGCAAGGCAACAACGTCGGCACCCTGACCTGGCTGGCAAGCCCGGAGCCCCAGTGTCTGTGGGGCTGTGCAAGGGCTGCCACGGGAAGGCGAGGGCCAGCAACACCTGGGAGTCCTGGCACCTTTCGTGTGGGAGCAGGTACTGGACGTTTGCAATTTGGGAGCTGGGCTCTGGCGGCGGCACAGAGAGCGAGCAAGGCAACAACATCGGCACCCTGCGCTGGCTGGCAAGCCCGGAGCCCCAGTGTCTGTGGGGCTGTGGAAGGGCTGCCACGGGAAGGCGAGGGCCAGCAACACCTGGGAGTCCTGGCACCTTTCGTGTGGGAGCAGGCGCTGGACGTTTGCAATTTGGGAGCTGGGCTCTGGCGGCGGCGCTGAGAGCGAGCAAGGCAACAACGTCGGCACCCTGCGCTGGCTGGCAAGCCCGGAGCCCCAGTGTCGGTGGGGCTGTGGAAGGGCTGCCACGGGAAGGCGAGGGCCAGCAACACCTGGGAGCCCTGGCACCTTTGGTGTGGGAGCAGGCGCTGGACGTTTGCAATTTGGGAGCTGGGCTCTGGTGGCGGCGCTGAGAGCGAGCAAGGCAACAACGTCGGCACGCTGCGCTGGCTGGCAAGCCCGGAGCCCCAGTGTCGGTGGGGCTGTGCAAGGGCTGCCACGGGAAGGCGAGGGCCAGCAACACCTGGGAGCCCTGGCACCTTTCGTGTGGGAGCAGGCGCTGGACGTTTGCAATTTGGGAGCTGGGCTCTGGCGGCGGCACAGAGAGCGAGCAAGGCAACAATGTCGGCACCCTGCGCTGGCTGGCAAGCCCGGAGCCCCAGTGTCGGTGGGGCTGTGGAAGGGCTGCCACGGGAAGGCGAGGGCCAGCAACACCTGGGAGTCCTGGCACCTTTCGTGTGGGAGCAGGCGCTGGACGTTTGCAATTTGGGAGCTGGGCTCTGGCGGCGGCGCTGAGAGCGAGCAAGGCAATAACGTCGGCACCCTGACCTGGCTGGCAAGCCCGGAGCCCCAGTGTCGGTGGGGCTGTGGAAGGGCTGCCACGGGAAGGCGAGGGCCAGCAACACCTGGGAGTCCTGGCACCTTTCGTGTGGGAGCAGGCGCTGGACGTTTGCAATTTGGGAGCTGGGCTCTGGCGGCGGCACAGAGAGCGAGCAAGGCAACAATGTCGGCACCCTGCGCGGCCTGACAAGCCCGGAGCCCCAGTGTCGGTGGGGCTGTGGAAGGGCTGCCACGGGAAGGCGAGGGCCAGCAACACCTGGGAGTCCTGGCACCTTTGGTGTGGGAGCAGGTGCTGGACGTTTGCAATTTGGGAGCTGGGCTCTGGCGGCGGCGCTGAGAGCGAGCAAGGCAACAACGTCGGCACCCTGACCTGGCTGGCAAGCCCGGAGCCCCAGTGTCGGTGGGGCTGTGCAAGGGCTGCCACGGGAAGGCGAGGGCCAGCAACACCTGGGAGCCCTGGCACCTTTGGTGTGGGAGCAGGCGCTGGACGTTTGCAATTTGGGAGCTGGGCTCTGGCGGCGGCGCTGAGAGCGAGCAAGGCAACAACGTCGGCACCCTGCGCTGGCTGGCAAGCCCGGAGCCCCAGTGTCGGTGGGGCTGTGGAAGGGCTGCCACGGGAAGGCGAGGGCCAGCAACACCTGGGAGTCCTGGCACCTTTGGTGTGGGAGCAGGCGCTGGACGTTTGCAATTTGGGAGCTGGGCTCTGGCGGCGGCGCTGAGAGCGAGCAAGGCAATAACGTCGGCACCCTGCGCTGGCTGGCAAGCCCGGAGCCCCAGTGTCGGTGGGGCTGTGCAAGGGCTGCCACGGGAAGGCGAGGGCCAGCAACACCTGGGAGTCCTGGCACCTTTCGTGTGGGAGCAGGCGCTGGACGTTTGTAATTTGGGAGCTGGGCTCTGGCGGCAGCGCTGAGAGCGAGCAAGGCAACAAGGTCGGCACCCTGACCTGGCTGGCAAGCCGGGAGCCCCAGTGTCGGTGCGGCTGTGCAAGGGCTGCCACGGGAAGGCGAGGGCCAGCAACACCTGGGAGCCCTGGCACCTTTGGTGTGGGAGCAGGCGCTGGACGTTTGCAATTTGGGAGCTGGGCTCTGGCGGCGGCGCTGAGAGCGAGCAAGGCAACAACGTCGGCACCCTGACCTGGCTGGCAAGCCCGGAGCCCCAGTGTCGGTGGGGCTGTGGAAGGGCTGCCACGGGAAGGCGAGGGCCAGCAACACCTGGGAGTCCTGGCACCTTTGGTGTGGGAGCAGGCGCTGGACGTTTGCAATTTGAAAGCTGGGCTCTGGCAGCGGCGCTGAGAGCGAGCAAGGCAACAACGTCGGCACCCTGACCTGGCTGGCAAGCTCTGAGCCCCAGTGTCTGTTGGGCTGTGGAAGGGCTGCCACGGGAAGGCAAGGGCCAGCAACAACTGGGAGTCCTGGCACCTTTGGTGTGGGAGCAGGCACTGGACGTTTGCAATTTGGGAGCTGGGCTCTGGCGGCGGCGCTGAGAGCGAGCAAGGCAACAACGTCGGCACCCTGCGCTGGCTGGCAAGCCCGGAGCCCCAGTGTCGGTGGGGCTGTGCAAGGGCTGCCACGGGAAGGCGAGGGCCAGCAACACCTGGGAGCCCTGGCACCTTTGGTGTGGGAGCAGGCGCTGGACGTTTGCAATTTGGGAGCTGGGCTCTGGCGGCGGCGCTGAGAGCGAGCAAGGCACCACCGTCGGCACCCTGCGCTGGCTGGCAAGCCCGGAGCCCCAGTGTCGGTGGGGCTGTGGAAGGGCTGCCACGGGAAGGCGAGGGCCAGCAACACCTGGCAGTCCTGGCACCTTTGGTGTGGGAGCAGGCGCTGGACGTTTGCAATTTGGGAGCTGGGCTCTGGCGGCGGCATAGAGAGCAAGCAAGGCAACACCGTCGGCACCCTGACCTTGCTGGCAAGCCCGGAGCCCCAGTGTCGGTGGGGCTGTGCAAGGGCTGCCACGGGAAGGCGAGGGCCAGCAACACTTGGGAGCCCTGGCACCTTTGGTGTGGGAGCAGGCGCTGGACGTTTGCAATTTGGGAGCTGGGCTCTGGCGGCGGCGCTGAGAGCGAGCAAGTCAACAACGTCGGCACCCTGACCTGGCTGGCAAGCCCGGAGCCCCAGTGTCGGTGGGGCTGTGCAAGGGCTGCCACGGGAAGGCGAGGGCCAGCAACACCTCGGAGTCCTGGCACCTTTCGTGTGGGAGCAGGCGCTGGACGTTTGCAATTTGGGAGCTGGGCTCTGGCGGCGGCGCTGAGAGCGAGCAAGGCAACAACGTCGGCATCCTGCGTTGGCTGGCAAGCCGGGAGCCCCAGTGTCGGTGCGGCTGTGCAAGGGCTGCCACGGGAAGGCGAGGGCCAGCAACACCTGGGAGTCCTGGCACCTTTCGTGTGGGAGCAGGCGCTGGACGTTTGCAATTTGGGAGCTGGGCTCTGGCGGCGGCGCTGAGAGCGAGCAAGGCAACAACGTCGGCACCCTGCGCTGGCTGGCAAGCCCGGAGCCCCAGTGTCGGTGGGGCTGTGGAAGGGCTGCCACAGGAAGGCGAGGGCCAGCAACACCTGGGAGTCCTGTCACCTTTCGTGTGGGAGCAGGCGCTGGACGTTTGCAATTTGGGAGCTGGGCTCTGGCGGCGGCACTGAGAGCGAGCAAGGCAACAACATCGGCACCCTGACCTGGCTGGCAAGCCCGGAGCCCCAGTGTCGGTGGGGCTGTGCAAGGGCTGCCACGGGAAGGCGAGGGCCAGCAACACCTGGGAGCCCTGGCACCTTTGGTGTGGGAGCAGGCGCTGGACGTTTGCAATTTGGGAGCTGGGCTCTGGCGGCGGCGCTGAGAGCGAGCAAGGCAACAACATCGGCACCCTGCGCTGGCTGGCAAGCCCGGAGCCCCAGTGTCTCTGGGGCTGTGGAAGGGCTGCCATGGGAAGGCGAGGGCCAGCAACACCTGGGAGTCCTGGCACCTTTCGTGTGGGAGCAGGCGCTGGACGTTTGCAATTTGGGAGCTGGGCTCTGGCGGCGGCGCTGAGAGCGAGCAAGGCAACAACGTCGGCACCCTGCGCTGGCTGGCAAGCCCGGAGCCCCAGTGTCGGTGGGGCTGTGGAAGGGCTGCCACGGGAAGGCGAGGGCCAGCAACACCTGGGAGTCCTGGCACCTTTCGTGTGGGAGCAGGCGCTGGACGTTTGCAATTTGGGAGCTGGGCTCTGGCGGCGGCGCTGAGAGCGAGCAAGGCAACAACATCGGCACCCTGACCTGGCTGGCAAGCCCGGAGCCCCAGTGTCTGTTGGGCTGTGGAAGGGCTGCCACGGGAAGGCGAGGGCCAGCAACACCTGGGAGTCCTGGCACCTTTCGTGTGGGAGCAGGCGCTGGACGTTTGCAATTTGGGAGCTGGGCTCTGGCGGCGGCGCTGAGAGCGAGCAAGGCAACAACATCGGCACCCTGACCTGGCTGGCAATCCCGGAGCCCCAGTGTCGGTGCGGCTGTGCAAGGGCTGCCACGGGAAGGCGAGGGCCAGCAACACCTGGGAGCCCTGGCACCTTTGGTGTGGGAGCAGGCGCTGGACGTTTGCAATTTGGGAGCTGGGCTCTGGCGGCGGCGCTGAGAGCGAGCAAGGCAACAACATCGGCACCCTGCGCTGGCTGGCAAGCCCGGAGCCCCAGTGTCTGTGGGGCTGTGCAAGGGCTGCCATGGGAAGGCGAGGGCCAGCAACACCTGGGAGTCCTGGCACCTTTCGTGTGGGAGCAGGCGCTGGACGTTTGCAATTTGGGAGCTGGGCTCTGGCGGCGGCACTGAGAGCGAGCAAGGCAACAACGTCGGCACCCTGACCTGGCTGGCAAGCCCGGAGCCCCAGTGTCGGTGGGGCTGTGCAAGGGCTGCCACGGGAAGGCGAGGGCCAGCAACACCTGGGAGTCCTGGCACCTTTGGTGTGGGAGCAGGCGCTGGACGTTTGCAATTTGGGAGCTGGGCTCTGGCGGCGACGCTGAGAGCGAGCAAGGCAACAACATCGGCACCCTGACCTGGCTGGCAAGCTCTGAGCCCCAGTGTCTGTTGGGCTGTGGAAGGGCTGCCACGGGAAGGCGAGGGCCAGCAACACCTGGGAGTCCTGGCACCTTTGGTGTGGGAGCAGGCGCTGGACGTTTGCAATTTGGGAGCTGGGCTCTGGCGGCGGCGCTGAGAGCGAGCAAGGCAACAACGTCGGCACCCTGCGCTGGCTGGCAAGCCCGGAGCCCCAGTGTCTGTGGGGCTGTGGAAGGGCTGCCACGGGAAGGCGAGGGCCAGCAACACCTGGGAGTCCTGGCACCTTTGGTGTGGGAGCAGGCGCTGGACGTTTGCAATTTGGGAGCTGGGCTCTGGCGGCGGCGCTGAGAGCGAGCAAGGCAACAACATCGGCACCCTGCGCTGGCTGGCAAGCCCGGAGCCCCAGTGTCGGTGGGGCTGTGCAAGGGCTGCCACGGGAAGGCGAGGGCCAGCAACACCTGGGAGCCCTGGCACCTTTGGTGTGGGAGCAGGCGCTGGACGTTTGCAATTTGGGAGCTGGGCTCTGGCGGCGGCGCTGAGAGCGAGCAAGGCAACAACATCGGCACCCTGCGCTGGCTGGCAAGCCCGGAGCCCCAGTGTCTGGGGGCTGTGCAAGGGCTGCCATGGGAAGGCGAGGGCCAGCAACACCTGGGAGTCCTGGCACCTTTCGTGTGGGAGCAGGCGCTGGACGTTTGCAATTTGGGAGCTGGGCTCTGGCGGCGGCGCTGAGAGCGAGCAAGGCAACAACGTCGGCACCCTGCGCTGGCTGGCAAGCCCGGAGCCCCAGTGTCGGTGGGGCTGTGCAAGGGCTGCCACGGGAAGGCGAGGGCCAGCAACACCTGGGAGTCCTGGCACCTTTCGTGTGGGAGCAGGCGCTGGACGTTTGCAATTTGGGAGCTGGGCTCTGGCGGCGACGCTGAGAGCGAGCAAGGCAACAACATCGGCACCCTGACCTGGCTGGCAAGCTCTGAGCCCCAGTGTCTGTTGGGCTGTGGAAGGGCTGCCACGGGAAGGCGAGGGCCAGCAACAACTGGGAGTCCTGGCACCTTTGGTGTGGGAGCAGGCGCTGGACGTTTGCAATTTGGGAGCTGGGCTCTGGCGGCGGCGCTGAGAGCGAGCAAGGCAACAACGTCGGCACCCTGACCTGGCTGGCAAGCCCGGAGCCCCAGTGTCGGTGGGGCTGTGCAACGGCTGCCACGGGAAGGCGAGGGCCAGCAACACCTGGGAGTCCTGGCACCTTTGGTGTGGGAGCAGGCGCTGGACGTTTGCAATTTGGGAGCTGGGCTCTGGCGGCGGCGCTGAGAGCGAGCAAGGCAACAACATCGGCACCCTGACCTGGCTGGCAAGCCCAGAGCCCCAGTGTCGGTGGGGCTGTGCAAGGGCTGCCACGGGAAGGCGAGGGCCAGCAACACCTGGGAGTCCTGGCACCTTTCGTGTGGGAGCAGGCGCTGGACGTTTGCAATTTGGGAGCTGGGCTCTGGCGGCGGCGCTGAGAGCGAGCAAGGCAACAACGTCGGCACCCTGACCTGGCTGGCAAGCTCTGAGCCCCAGTGTCTGTTGGGCTGTGGAAGGGCTGCCACGGGAAGGCGAGGGCCAGCAACACCTGGCAGTCCTGGCACCTTTGGTGTGGGAGCAGGCGCTGGACGTTTGCAATTTGGGAGCTGGGCTCTGGCGGCGACGCTGAGAGCGAGCAAGGCAACAACATCGGCACCCTGACCTGGCTGGCAAGCTCTGAGCCCCAGTGTCTGTTGGGCTGTGGAAGGGCTGCCACGGGAAGGCGAGGGCCAGCAACAACGGGGAGTCCTGGCACCTTTGGTGTGGGAGCAGGCGCTGGACGTTTGCAATTTGGGAGCTGGGCTCTGGCGGCGGCGCTGAGAGCGAGCAAGGCAACAACGTCGGCACCCTGACCTGGCTGGCAAGCCCGGAGCCCCAGTGTCGGTGGGGCTGTGGAAGGGCTGCCACGGGAAGGCGAGGGCCAGCAACACCTGGGAGTCCTGGCACCTTTGGTGTGGGAGCAGGCGCTGGACGTTTGCAATTTGGGAGCTGGGCTCTGGCGGCGGCGCTGAGAGCGAGCAAGGCAACAACGTCGGCACCCTGCGCTGGCTGGCAAGCCCGGAGCCCCAGTGTCGGTGGGGCTGTGGAAGGGCTGCCACAGGAAGGCGAGGGCCAGCAACACCTGGGAGTCCTGGCACCTTTCGTGTGGGAGCAGGCGCTGGACGTTTGCAATTTGGGAGCTGGGCTCTGGCGGCGGCACTGAGAGCGAGCAAGGCAACAACATCGGCACCCTGCGCTGGCTGGCAAGCCCGGAGCCCCAGTGTCGGTGCGGCTGTGCAAGGGCTGCCACGGGAAGGCGAGGGCCAGCAACACCTGGGAGCCCTGGCACCTTTGGTGTGGGAGCAGGCGCTGGACGTTTGCAATTTGGGAGCTGGGCTCTGGCGGCGGCACAGAGAGCGAGCAAGGCAACAACGTCGGCACCCTGACCTGGCTGGCAAGCCCGGAGCCCCAGTGTCGGTGGGGCTGTGGAAGGGCTGCCACGGGAAGGCGAGGGCCAGCAACACCTGGGAGTCCTGGCACCTTTCGTGTGGGAGCAGGCGCTGGACGTTTGCAATTTGGGAGCTGGGCTCTGGCGGCGGCGCTGAGAGCGAGCAAGACAACAACATCGGCACCCTGACCTGGCTGGCAAGCCCGGAGCCCCAGTGTCGGTGGGGCTGTGCAAGGGCTGCCACGGGAAGGCGAGGGCCAGCAACACCTGGGAGCCCTGGCACCTTTGGTGTGGGAGCAGGCGCTGGACGTTTGCAATTTGGGAGCTGGGCTCTGGCGGCGGCGCTGAGAGCGAGCAAGGCAACAACATCGGCACCCTGCGCTGGCTGGCAAGCCCGGAGCCCCAGTGTCTCTGGGGCTGTGCAACCGCTGCCATGGGAAGGCGAGGGCCAGCAACACCTGGGAGTCCTGGCACCTTTCGTGTGGGAGCAGGCGCTGGACGTTTGCAATTTGGGAGCTGGGCTCTGGCGGCGGCGCTGAGAGCGAGCAAGGCAACAACGTCGGCACCCTGCGCTGGCTGGCAAGCCTGGAGCCCCAGTGTCGGTGGGGCTGTGCAAGGGCTGCCACGGGAAGGCGAGGGCCAGCAACACCTGGGAGTCCTGGCACATTTCGTGTGGGAGCAGGCGCTGGACGTTTGCAATTTGGGAGCTGGGCTCTGGCGGCGACGCTGAGAGCGAGCAAGGCAACAACGTCGGCACCCTGACCTGGCTGGCAAGCTCTGAGCCCCAGTGTCTGTTGGGCTGTGGAAGGGCTGCCACGGGAAGGCGAGGGCCAGCAACAACGGGGAGTCCTGGCACCTTTGGTGTGGGAGCAGGCGCTGGACGTTTGCAATTTGGGAGCTGGGCTCTGGCGGCGACGCTGAGAGCGAGCAAGGCAACAACATCGGCACCCTGACCTGGCTGGCAAGCTCTGAGCCCCAGTGTCTGTTGGGCTGTGGAAGGGCTGCCACGGGAAGGCGAGGGCCAGCAACAACGGGGAGTCCTGGCACCTTTGGTGTGGGAGCAGGCGCTGGACGTTTGCAATTTGGGAGCTGGGCTCTGGCGGCGGCGCTGAGAGCGAGCAAGGCAACAACGTCGGCACCCTGACCTGGCTGGCAAGCCCGGAGCCCCAGTGTCGGTGGGGCTGTGGAAGGGCTGCCACGGGAAGGCGAGGGCCAGCAACACCTGGGAGTCCTGGCACCTTTGGTGTGGGAGCAGGCGCTGGACGTTTGCAATTTGGGAGCTGGGCTCTGGCGGCGGCGCTGAGAGCGAGCAAGGCAACAACGTCGGCACCCTGACCTGGCTGGCAAGCCCGGAGCCCCAGTGTCGGTGGGGCTGTGGAAGGGCTGCCACAGGAAGGCGAGGGCCAGCAACACCTGGGAGTCCTGGCACCTTTCGTGTGGGAGCAGGCGCTGGACGTTTGCAATTTGGGAGCTGGGCTCTGGCGGCGGCACTGAGAGCGAGCAAGGCAACAACATCGGCACCCTGCGCTGGCTGGCAAGCCCGGAGCCCCAGTGTCGGTGCGGCTGTGCAAGGGCTGCCACGGGAAGGCGAGGGCCAGCAACACCTGGGAGCCCTGGCACCTTTGGTGTGGGAGCAGGCGCTGGACGTTTGCAATTTGGGAGCTGGGCTCTGGCGGCGGCACAGAGAGCGAGCAAGGCAACAACGTCGGCACCCTGACCTGGCTGGCAAGCCCGGAGCCCCAGTGTCGGTGGGGCTGTGGAAGGGCTGCCACGGGAAGGCGAGGGCCAGCAACACCTGGCAGTCCTGGCACCTTTCGTGTGGGAGCAGGCGCTGGACGTTTGCAATTTGGGAGCTGGGCTCTGGCGGCGGCGCTGAGAGCGAGCAAGACAACAACATCGGCACCCTGACCTGGCTGGCAAGCCCGGAGCCCCAGTGTCGGTGGGGCTGTGCAAGGGCTGCCACGGGAAGGCGAGGGCCAGCAACACCTGGGAGCCCTGGCACCTTTGGTGTGGGAGCAGGCGCTGGACGTTTGCAATTTGGGAGCTGGGCTCTGGCGGCGGCGCTGAGAGCGAGCAAGGCAACAACATCGGCACCCTGCGCTGGCTGGCAAGCCCGGAGCCCCAGTGTCTCTGGGGCTGTGCAACCGCTGCCATGGGAAGGCGAGGGCCAGCAACACCTGGGAGTCCTGGCACCTTTCGTGTGGGAGCAGGCGCTGGACGTTTGCAATTTGGGAGCTGGGCTCTGGCGGCGGCGCTGAGAGCGAGCAAGGCAACAACGTCGGCACCCTGCGCTGGCTGGCAAGCCCAGAGCCCCAGTGTCGGTGGGGCTGTGCAAGGGCTGCCACGGGAAGGCGAGGGCCAGCAACACCTGGGAGTCCTGGCACATTTCGTGTGGGAGCAGGCGCTGGACGTTTGCAATTTGGGAGCTGGGCTCTGGCGGCGACGCTGAGAGCGAGCAAGGCAACAACGTCGGCACCCTGACCTGGCTGGCAAGCTCTGAGCCCCAGTGTCTGTTGGGCTGTGGAAGGGCTGCCACGGGAAGGCGAGGGCCAGCAACAACTGGGAGTCCTGGCACCTTTGGTGTGGGAGCAGGCGCTGGACGTTTGCAATTTGGGAGCTGGGCTCTGGCGGCGGCGCTGAGAGCGAGCAAGGCAACAACGTCGGCACCCTGACCTGGCTGGCAAGCCCGGAGCCCCAGTGTCGGTGGGGCTGTGCAACGGCTGCCACGGGAAGGCGAGGGCCAGCAACACCTGGGAGTCCTGGCACCTTTGGTGTGGGAGCAGGCGCTGGACGTTTGCAATTTGGGAGCTGGGCTCTGGCGGCGGCGCTGAGAGCGAGCAAGGCAACAACATCGGCACCCTGCGCTGGCTGGCAAGCCCAGAGCCCCAGTGTCGGTGGGGCTGTGGAAGGGCTGCCAAGGGAAGGCGAGGGCCAGCAACACCTGGGAGTCCTGGCACCTTTGGTGTGGGAGCAGGCGCTGGACGTTTGCAATTTGGGAGCTGGGCTCTGGCGGCGGCGCTGAGAGCGAGCAAGGCAACAACATCGGCACCCTGCGCTGGCTGGCAAGCCCAGAGCCCCAGTGTCGGTGGGGCTGTGGAAGGGCTGCCACGGGAAGGCGAGGGCCAGCAACACCTGGGAGTCCTGGCACCTTTGGTGTGGGAGCAGGCGCTGGACGTTTGCAATTTGGGAGCTGGGCTCTGGCGGCGGCGCTGAGAGCGAGCAAGGCAACAACGTCGGCACCCTGACCTGGCTGGCAAGCCCGGAGCCCCAGTGTCGGTGGGGCTGTGGAAGGGCTGCCACAGGAAGGCGAGGGCCAGCAACACCTGGGAGTCCTGGCACCTTTCGTGTGGGAGCAGGCGCTGGACGTTTGCAATTTGGGAGCTGGGCTCTGGCGGCGGCACTGAGAGCGAGCAAGGCAACAACATCGGCACCCTGCGCTGGCTGGCAAGCCCGGAGCCCCAGTGTCGGTGCGGCTGTGCAAGGGCTGCCACGGGAAGGCGAGGGCCAGCAACACCTGGGAGCCCTGGCACCTTTGGTGTGGGAGCAGGCGCTGGACGTTTGCAATTTGGGAGCTGGGCTCTGGCGGCGGCACAGAGAGCGAGCAAGGCAACAACGTCGGCACCCTGACCTGGCTGGCAAGCCCGGAGCCCCAGTGTCGGTGGGGCTGTGGAAGGGCTGCCACGGGAAGGCGAGGGCCAGCAACACCTGGCAGTCCTGGCACCTTTCGTGTGGGAGCAGGCGCTGGACGTTTGCAATTTGGGAGCTGGGCTCTGGCGGCGGCGCTGAGAGCGAGCAAGACAACAACATCGGCACCCTGACCTGGCTGGCAAGCCCGGAGCCCCAGTGTCGGTGGGGCTGTGCAAGGGCTGCCACGGGAAGGCGAGGGCCAGCAACACCTGGGAGCCCTGGCACCTTTGGTGTGGGAGCAGGCGCTGGACGTTTGCAATTTGGGAGCTGGGCTCTGGCGGCGGCGCTGAGAGCGAGCAAGGCAACAACATCGGCACCCTGCGCTGGCTGGCAAGCCCGGAGCCCCAGTGTCTCTGGGGCTGTGCAACCGCTGCCATGGGAAGGCGAGGGCCAGCAACACCTGGGAGTCCTGGCACCTTTCGTGTGGGAGCAGGCGCTGGACGTTTGCAATTTGGGAGCTGGGCTCTGGCGGCGGCGCTGAGAGCGAGCAAGGCAACAACGTCGGCACCCTGCGCTGGCTGGCAAGCCCAGAGCCCCAGTGTCGGTGGGGCTGTGCAAGGGCTGCCACGGGAAGGCGAGGGCCAGCAACACCTGGGAGTCCTGGCACATTTCGTGTGGGAGCAGGCGCTGGACGTTTGCAATTTGGGAGCTGGGCTCTGGCGGCGACGCTGAGAGCGAGCAAGGCAACAACGTCGGCACCCTGACCTGGCTGGCAAGCTCTGAGCCCCAGTGTCTGTTGGGCTGTGGAAGGGCTGCCACGGGAAGGCGAGGGCCAGCAACAACTGGGAGTCCTGGCACCTTTGGTGTGGGAGCAGGCGCTGGACGTTTGCAATTTGGGAGCTGGGCTCTGGCGGCGGCGCTGAGAGCGAGCAAGGCAACAACGTCGGCACCCTGACCTGGCTGGCAAGCCCGGAGCCCCAGTGTCGGTGGGGCTGTGCAACGGCTGCCACGGGAAGGCGAGGGCCAGCAACACCTGGGAGTCCTGGCACCTTTGGTGTGGGAGCAGGCGCTGGACGTTTGCAATTTGGGAGCTGGGCTCTGGCGGCGGCGCTGAGAGCGAGCAAGGCAACAACATCGGCACCCTGCGCTGGCTGGCAAGCCCAGAGCCCCAGTGTCGGTGGGGCTGTGGAAGGGCTGCCAAGGGAAGGCGAGGGCCAGCAACACCTGGGAGTCCTGGCACCTTTGGTGTGGGAGCAGGCGCTGGACGTTTGCAATTTGGGAGCTGGGCTCTGGCGGCGGCGCTGAGAGCGAGCAAGGCAACAACATCGGCACCCTGCGCTGGCTGGCAAGCCCAGAGCCCCAGTGTCGGTGGGGCTGTGGAAGGGCTGCCACGGGAAGGCGAGGGCCAGCAACACCTGGGAGTCCTGGCACCTTTGGTGTGGGAGCAGGCGCTGGACGTTTGCAATTTGGGAGCTGGGCTCTGGCGGCGGCGCTGAGAGCGAGCAAGGCAACAACGTCGGCACCCTGACCTGGCTGGCAAGCCCGGAGCCCCAGTGTCGGTGGGGCTGTGGAAGGGCTGCCACGGGAAGGCGAGGGCCAGCAACACCTGGGAGTCCTGGCACCTTTGGTGTGGGAGCAGGCGCTGGACGTTTGCAATTTGGGAGCTGGGCTCTGGCGGCGGCGCTGAGAGCGAGCAAGGCAACAACGTCGGCAGCCTGACCTGGCTGGCAAGCTCTGAGCCCCAGTGTTGGTGGGGCTGTGGAAGGGCTGCCACGGGAAGGCAAGGGCCAGCAACAACGGGGAGCCCTGGCACCTTTGGTGTGGGAGCAGGCGCTGGACGTTTGCAATTTGGGAGCTGGGCTCTGGCGGCGGCGCTGAGAGCAAGCAAGGCAACAACGTCGGCACCCTGACCTGGCTGGCAAGCCCGGAGCCCCAGTGTCGGTGGGGCTGTGGAAGGGCTGCCACGGGAAGGCGAGGGCCAGCAACACCTGGGAGCCCTGGCACCTTTGGTGTGGGAGCAGGTGCTGGACGTTTGTAATTTGGGAGCTGGGCTCTGGCGGCAGCGCTGAGAGCGAGCAAGGCAACAACATCGGCATCCTGCGTTGGCTGGCAAGCCGGGAGCCCCAGTGTCGGTGGGGCTGTGCAAGGGCTGCCACGGGAAGGCGAGGGCCAGCAACACCTGGGAGCCCTGGCACCTTTGGTGTGGGAGCAGGCGCTGGACGTTTGCAATTTGGGAGCTGGGCTCTGGCGGCGGCGCTGAGAGCGAGCAAGGCAACAACGTCGGCACCCTGACCTGGCTGGCAAGCCCGGAGCCCCAGTGTCGGTGGGGCTGTGGAAGGGCTGCCACGGGAAGGCGAGGGCCAGCAACAACTGGGAGTCCTGGCACCTTTCGTGTGGGAGCAGGCGCTGGACGTTTGCAATTTGGGAGCTGGGCTCTGGCGGCGGCACAGAGAGCGAGCAAGGCAACAACGTCGGCACCCTGACCTGGCTGGCAAGCTCTGAGCCCCAGTGTCTGTTGGGCTGTGGAAGGGCTGCCACGGGAAGGCAAGGGCCAGCAACAACTCGGAGTCCTGGCACCTTTGGTGTGGGAGCAGGCGCTGGACGTTTGCAATTTGGGAGCTGGGCTCTGGCGGCGGCGCTGAGAGCAAGCAAGGCAACAACGTCGGCACCCTGAGGTGGCTGGCAAGCCCGGAGCCCCAGTGTCGGTGGGGCTGTGGAAGGGCTGCCACGGGAAGGCGAGGGCCAGCAACACCTGGGAGCCCTGGCACCTTTGGTGTGGGAGCAGGCGCTGGACGTTTGCAATTTGAGAGCTGGGCTCTGGCGGCGGCGCTGAGAGCGAGCAAGGCAACAACGTCGGCACCCTGACCTGGCTGGCAAGCCCGGAGCCCCAGTGTCGGTGGGGCTGTGCAAGGGCTGCCACGGGAAGGCGAGGGCCAGCAACACCTGGGAGCCCTGGCACCTTTGGTGTGGGAGCAGGCGCTGGACGTTTGCAATTTGGGAGCTGGGCTCTGGCGGCGGCACAGAGAGCGAGCAAGGCAACAACGTCGGCACCCTGCGCTGGCTGGCAAGCCGGGAGCCCCAGTGTCGGTGGGGCTGTGGAAGGGCTGCCACGGGAAGGCGAGGGCCAGCAACACCTGGGAGTCCTGGCACCTTTGGTGTGGGAGCAGGCGCTGGACGTTTGCAATTTGGGAGCTGGGCTCTGGCGGCGGCGCTGAGAGCGAGCAAGGCAACAACGTCGGCACCCTGACCTGGCTGGCAAGCTCTGAGCCCCAGTGTCGGTGCGGCTGTGCAAGGGCTGCCACGGGAAGGCGAGGGCCAGCAACAACTGGGAGTCCTGGCACCTTTGGTGTGGGAGCAGGCGCTGGACGTTTGCAATTTGGGAGCTGGGCTCTGGCGGCGGCGCTGAGAGCGAGCAAGGCAACAACGTCGGCACCCTGACCTGGCTGGCAAGCCCGGAGCCCCAGTGTCGGTGGGGCTGTGCAAGGGCTGCCACGGGAAGGCGAGGGCCAGCAACACCTGGGAGTCCTGGCACCTTTCGTGTGGGAGCAGGCGCTGGACGTTTGCAATTTGGGAGCTGGGCTCTGGCGGCGGCGCTGAGAGCGAGCAAGGCAACAACATCGGCACCCTGCGCTGGCTGGCAAGCCCAGAGCCCCAGTGTCGGTGGGGCTGTGCAAGGGCTGCCACGGGAAGGCGAGGGCCAGCAACACCTGGGAGCCCTGGCACCTTTGGTGTGGGAGCAGGCGCTGGACGTTTGCAATTTGGGAGCTGGGCTCTGGCGGCGGCGCTGAGAGCGAGCAAGGCAACAACGTCGGCACCCTGACCTGGCTGGCAAGCCCGGAGCCCCAGTGTCGGTGGGGCTGTGGAAGGGCTGCCACGGGAAGGCGAGGGCCAGCAACACCTGGGAGCCCTGGCACCTTTGGTGTGGGAGCAGGCGCTGGACGTTTGCAATTTGAGAGCTGGGCTCTGGCGGCGGCGCTGAGAGCGAGCAAGGCAACAACGTCGGCACCCTGACCTGGCTGGCAAGCCCGGAGCCCCAGTGTCGGTGGGGCTGTGCAAGGGCTGCCACGGGAAGGCGAGGGCCAGCAACACCTGGGAGCCCTGGCACCTTTGGTGTGGGAGCAGGCGCTGGACGTTTGCAATTTGGGAGCTGGGCTCTGGCGGCGGCGCTGAGAGCGAGCAAGGCAACAACGTCGGCACCCTGCGCTGGCTGGCAAGCCGGGAGCCCCAGTGTCGGTGGGGCTGTGGAAGGGCTGCCACGGGAAGGCGAGGGCCAGCAACACCTGGGAGTCCTGGCACCTTTGGTGTGGGAGCAGGCGCTGGACTTTTGCAATTTGGGAGCTGGGCTCTGGCGGCGGCGCTGAGAGCGAGCAAGGCAACAACGTCGGCACCCTGACCTGGCTGGCAAG
Source organism: Aptenodytes patagonicus (assembly GCF_965638725.1). NCBI lineage: Eukaryota > Metazoa > Chordata > Aves > Sphenisciformes > Spheniscidae > Aptenodytes > Aptenodytes patagonicus. Next base: position 641,148 of record NW_027472013.1, read on the forward strand.
CTCTGAGCCCCAGTGTCTGTTGGGCTGTGGAAGGGCTGCCACGGGAAGGCGAGGGCCAGCAACAACTGGGAGTCCTGGCACCTTTGGTGTGGGAGCAGGCGCTGGACGTTTGCAATTTGGGAGCTGGGCTCTGGCGGCGGCGCTGAGAGCGAGCAAGGCAACAACGTCGGCACCCTGACCTGGCTGGCAAGCCCGGAGCCCCAGTGTCGGTGGGGCTGTGGAAGGGCTGCCACGGGAAGGCGAGGGCCAGCAACACCTGGGAGCCCTGGCACCTTTGGTGTGGGAGCAGGTGCTGGACGTTTGTAATTTGGGAGCTGGGCTCTGGCGGCAGCGCTGAGAGCGAGCAAGGCAACAACATCGGCATCCTGCGTTGGCTGGCAAGCCGGGAGCCCCAGTGTCGGTGGGGCTGTGCAAGGGCTGCCACGGGAAGGCGAGGGCCAGCAACACCTGGGAGCCCTGGCACCTTTGGTGTGGGAGCAGGCGCTGGACGTTTGCAATTTGGGAGCTGGGCTCTGGCGGCGGCGCTGAGAGCGAGCAAGGCAACAACGTCGGCACCCTGACCTGGCTGGCAAGCCCGGAGCCCCAGTGTCGGTGGGGCTGTGGAAGGGCTGCCACGGGAAGGCGAGGGCCAGCAACAACTGGGAGTCCTGGCACCTTTCGTGTGGGAGCAGGCGCTGGACGTTTGCAATTTGGGAGCTGGGCTCTGGCGGCGGCACAGAGAGCGAGCAAGGCAACAACGTCGGCACCCTGACCTGGCTGGCAAGCTCTGAGCCCCAGTGTCTGTGCGGCTGTGGAAGGGCTGCCACGGGAAGGCAAGGGCCAGCAACAACTCGGAGTCCTGGCACCTTTGGTGTGGGAGCAGGCGCTGGACGTTTGCAATTTGGGAGCTGGGCTCTGGCGGCGGCGCTGAGAGCAAGCAAGGCAACAACGTCGGCACCCTGAGGTGGCTGGCAAGCCCGGAGCCCCAGTGTCGGTGGGGCTGTGGAAGGGCTGCCACGGGAAGGCGAGGGCCAGCAACACCTGGGAGCCCTGGCACCTTTGGTGTGGGAGCAGGCGCTGGACGTTTGCAATTTGAGAGCTGGGCTCTGGCGGCGGCGCTGAGAGCGAGCAAGGCAACAACGTCGGCACCCTGACCTGGCTGGCAAGCCCGGAGCCCCAGTGTCGGTGGGGCTGTGCAAGGGCTGCCACGGGAAGGCGAGGGCCAGCAACACCTGGGAGCCCTGGCACCTTTGGTGTGGGAGCAGGCGCTGGACGTTTGCAATTTGGGAGCTGGGCTCTGGCGGCGGCGCTGAGAGCGAGCAAGGCAACAACGTCGGCACCCTGCGCTGGCTGGCAAGCCCGGAGCCCCAGTGTCGGTGGGGCTGTGGAAGGGCTGCCACGGGAAGGCGAGGGCCAGCAACACCTGGGAGTCCTGGCACCTTTGGTGTGGGAGCAGGCGCTGGACGTTTGCAATTTGGGAGCTGGGCTCTGGCGGCGGCGCTGAGAGCGAGCAAGGCAACAACGTCGGCACCCTGACCTGGCTGGCAAGCTCTGAGCCCCAGTGTCTGTTGGGCTGTGGAAGGGCTGCCACGGGAAGGCGAGGGCCAGCAACAACTGGGAGTCCTGGCACCTTTGGTGTGGGAGCAGGCGCTGGACGTTTGCAATTTGGGAGCTGGGCTCTGGCGGCGGCGCTGAGAGCGAGCAAGGCAACAACGTCGGCACCCTGACCTGGCTGGCAAGCCCGGAGCCCCAGTGTCGGTGGGGCTGTGCAAGGGCTGCCACGGGAAGGCGAGGGCCAGCAACACCTGGGAGTCCTGGCACCTTTCGTGTGGGAGCAGGCGCTGGACGTTTGCAATTTGGGAGCTGGGCTCTGGCGGCGGCGCTGAGAGCGAGCAAGGCAACAACATCGGCACCCTGCGCTGGCTGGCAAGCCCAGAGCCCCAGTGTCGGTGGGGCTGTGCAAGGGCTGCCACGGGAAGGCGAGGGCCAGCAACACCTGGGAGCCCTGGCACCTTTGGTGTGGGAGCAGGCGCTGGACGTTTGCAATTTGGGAGCTGGGCTCTGGCGGCGGCGCTGAGAGCGAGCAAGGCAACAACGTCGGCACCCTGAGGTGGCTGGCAAGCCCGGAGCCCCAGTGTCGGTGGGGCTGTGCAAGGGCTGCCACGGGAAGGCGAGGGCCAGCAACACCTGGGAGCCCTGGCACCTTTGGTGTGGGAGCAGGCGCTGGACGTTTGCAATTTGAGAGCTGGGCTCTGGCGGCGGCGCTGAGAGCGAGCAAGGCAACAACGTCGGCACCCTGACCTGGCTGGCAAGCCCGGAGCCCCAGTGTCGGTGGGGCTGTGCAAGGGCTGCCACGGGAAGGCGAGGGCCAGCAACACCTGGGAGCCCTGGCACCTTTGGTGTGGGAGCAGGCGCTGGACGTTTGCAATTTGGGAGCTGGGCTCTGGCGGCGGCGCTGAGAGCGAGCAAGGCAACAACGTCGGCACCCTGCGCTGGCTGGCAAGCCGGGAGCCCCAGTGTCGGTGGGGCTGTGGAAGGGCTGCCACGGGAAGGCGAGGGCCAGCAACACCTGGGAGTCCTGGCACCTTTGGTGTGGGAGCAGGCGCTGGACGTTTGCAATTTGGGAGCTGGGCTCTGGCGGCGGCGCTGAGAGCGAGCAAGGCAACAACGTCGGCACCCTGACCTGGCTGGCAAGCTCTGAGCCCCAGTGTCTGTTGGGCTGTGGAAGGGCTGCCACGGGAAGGCGAGGGCCAGCAACAACTGGGAGTCCTGGCACCTTTGGTGTGGGAGCAGGCGCTGGACGTTTGCAATTTGGGAGCTGGGCTCTGGCGGCGGCGCTGAGAGCGAGCAAGGCAACAACGTCGGCACCCTGACCTGGCTGGCAAGCCCGGAGCCCCAGTGTCGGTGGGGCTGTGCAAGGGCTGCCACGGGAAGGCGAGGGCCAGCAACACCTGGGAGTCCTGGCACCTTTGGTGTGGGAGCAGGCGCTGGACGTTTGCAATTTGGGAGCTGGGCTCTGGCGGCGGCGCTGAGAGCGAGCAAGTCAACAACATCGGCACCCTGCGCTGGCTGGCAAGCCCGGAGCCCCAGTGTCGGTGGGGCTGTGCAAGGGCTGCCACGGGAAGGCGAGGGCCAGCAACACCTGGGAGCCCTGGCACCTTTGGTGTGGGAGCAGGCGCTGGACGTTTGCAATTTGGGAGCTGGGCTCTGGCGGCGGCGCTGAGAGCGAGCAAGGCAACAACATCGGCACCCTGCGCTGGCTGGCAAGCCCGGAGCCCCAGTGTCTGTGGGGCTGTGCAAGGGCTGCCATGGGAAGGCGAGGGCCAGCAACACCTGGGAGCCCTGGCACCTTTGGTGTGGGAGCAGGCGCTGGACGTTTGCAATTTGGGAGCTGGGCTCTGGCGGCGGCGCTGAGAGCGAGCAAGGCAACAACATCGGCACCCTGACCTGGCTGGCAAGCCCGGAGCCCCAGTGTCTGTGGGGCTGTGCAAGGGCTGCCATGGGAAGGCGAGGCCAGCAACACCTCGGAGTCCTGGCCCCTTTGGTGTGGGAGCAGGCGCTGGACGTTTGCAATTTGGGAGCTGGGCTCTGGCGGCGGCGCTGAGAGCGAGCAAGGCAACAACGTCGGCACCCTGACCTGGCTGGCAAGCCCGGAGCCCCAGTGTCGGTGGGGCTGTGCAACGGCTGCCACGGGAAGGCGAGGGCCAGCAACACCTGGGAGTCCTGGCACCTTTGGTGTGGGAGCAGGCGCTGGACGTTTGCAATTTGGGAGCTGGGCTCTGGCGGCGGCGCTGAGAGCGAGCAAGGCAACAACATCGGCACCCTGCGCTGGCTGGCAAGCCCAGAGCCCCAGTGTCGGTGGGGCTGTGGAAGGGCTGCCACGGGAAGGCGAGGGCCAGCAACACCTGGGAGTCCTGGCACCTTTGGTGTGGGAGCAGGCGCTGGACGTTTGCAATTTGGGAGCTGGGCTCTGGCGGCGGCGCTGAGAGCGAGCAAGGCAACAACATCGGCACCCTGCGCTGGCTGGCAAGCCCGGAGCCCCAGTGTCGGTGGGGCTGTGGAAGGGCTGCCACGGGAAGGCGAGGGCCAGCAACACCTGGGAGCCCTGGCACCTTTGGTGTGGGAGCAGGCGCTGGACGTTTGCAATTTGGGAGCTGGGCTCTGGCGGCGGCGCTGAGAGCGAGCAAGTCAACAACGTCGGCAGCCTGACCTGGCTGGCAAGCTCTGAGCCCCAGTGTTGGTGGGGCTGTGGAAGGGCTGCCACGGGAAGGCAAGGGCCAGCAACACCTGGGAGTCCTGGCACCTTTGGTGTGGGAGCAGGCGCTGGACGTTTGCAATTTGGGAGCTGGGCTCTGGCGGCGGCGCTGAGAGCGAGCAAGGCAACAACATCGGCACCCTGCGCTGGCTGGCAAGCCCAGAGCCCCAGTGTCGGTGGGGCTGTGCAAGGGCTGCCACGGGAAGGCGAGGGCCAGCAACACCTGGGAGCCCTGGCACCTTTGGTGTGGGAGCAGGCGCTGGACGTTTGCAATTTGGGAGCTGGGCTCTGGCGGCGGCGCTGAGAGCGAGCAAGGCAACAACATCGGCACCCTGCGCTGGCTGGCAAGCCCGGAGCCCCAGTGTCTGTGGGGCTGTGCAAGGGCTGCCATGGGAAGGCGAGGGCCAGCAACACCTGGGAGCCCTGGCACCTTTGGTGTGGGAGCAGGCGCTGGACGTTTGCAATTTGGGAGCTGGGCTCTGGCGGCGGCGCTGAGAGCGAGCAAGGCAACAACATCGGCACCCTGCGCTGGCTGGCAAGCCCGGAGCCCCAGTGTCTGTGGGGCTGTGCAAGGGCTGCCATGGGAAGGCGAGGCCAGCAACACCTCGGAGTCCTGGCCCCTTTGGTGTGGGAGCAGGCGCTGGACGTTTGCAATTTGGGAGCTGGGCTCTGGCGGCGGCGCTGAGAGCGAGCAAGGCAACAACGTCGGCACCCTGACCTGGCTGGCAAGCCCGGAGCCCCAGTGTCGGTGGGGCTGTGCAACGGCTGCCACGGGAAGGCGAGGGCCAGCAACACCTGGGAGTCCTGGCACCTTTGGTGTGGGAGCAGGCGCTGGACGTTTGCAATTTGGGAGCTGGGCTCTGGCGGCGGCGCTGAGAGCGAGCAAGGCAACAACATCGGCACCCTGCGCTGGCTGGCAAGCCCAGAGCCCCAGTGTCGGTGGGGCTGTGCAAGGGCTGCCACGGGAAGGCGAGGGCCAGCAACACCTGGGAGTCCTGGCACCTTTGGTGTGGGAGCAGGCGCTGGACGTTTGCAATTTGGGAGCTGGGCTCTGGCGGCGGCGCTGAGAGCGAGCAAGGCAACAACATCGGCACCCTGCGCTGGCTGGCAAGCCCGGAGCCCCAGTGTCGGTGGGGCTGTGGAAGGGCTGCCACGGGAAGGCGAGGGCCAGCAACACCTGGGAGCCCTGGCACCTTTGGTGTGGGAGCAGGCGCTGGACGTTTGCAATTTGGGAGCTGGGCTCTGGCGGCGGCGCTGAGAGCGAGCAAGGCAACAACGTCGGCAGCCTGACCTGGCTGGCAAGCTCTGAGCCCCAGTGTCGGTGGGGCTGTGGAAGGGCTGCCACGGGAAGGCAAGGGCCAGCAACAACGGGGAGTCCTGGCACCCTTGGTGTGGGAGCAGGCGCTGGACGTTTGCAATTTGGGAGCTGGGCTCTGGCGGCGGCGCTGAGAGCAAGCAAGGCAACAACGTCGGCACCCTGACCTGGCTGGCAAGCCCGGAGCCCCAGTGTCGGTGGGGCTGTGCAAGGGCTGCCACGGGAAGGCGAGGGCCAGCAACACCTGGGAGTCCTGGCACCTTTGGTGTGGGAGCAGGTGCTGGACGTTTGTAATTTGGGAGCTGGGCTCTGGCGGCAGCGCTGAGAGCGAGCAAGGCAACAACGTCGGCATCCTGCGTTGGCTGGCAAGCCGGGAGCCCCAGTGTCGGTGCGGCTGTGCAAGGGCTGCCACGGGAAGGCGAGGGCCAGCAACACCTGGGAGCCCTGGCACCTTTGGTGTGGGAGCAGGCGCTGGACGTTTGCAATTTGGGAGCTGGGCTCTGGCGGCGGCGCTGAGAGCGAGCAAGGCAACAACATCGGCACCCTGCGCTGGCTGGCAAGCCCGGAGCCCCAGTGTCTGTGGGGCTGTGCAAGGGCTGCCATGGGAAGGCGAGGGCCAGCAACACCTGGGAGTCCTGGCACCTTTCGTGTGGGAGCAGGCGCTGGACGTTTGCAATTTGGGAGCTGGGCTCTGGCGGCGGCGCTGAGAGCGAGCAAGGCAACAACGTCGGCACCCTGCGCTGGCTGGCAAGCCCGGAGCCCCAGTGTCGGTGGGGCTGTGCAAGGGCTGCCACGGGAAGGCGAGGGCCAGCAACACCTGGGAGTCCTGGCACCTTTCGTGTGGGAGCAGGCGCTGGACGTTTGCAATTTGGGAGCTGGGCTCTGGCGGCGGCGCTGAGAGCGAGCAAGGCAACAACATCGGCACCCTGACCTGGCTGGCAAGCCCGGAGCCCCAGTGTCGGTGGGGCTGTGGAAGGGCTGCCACGGGAAGGCGAGGGCCAGCAACACCTCGGAGTCCTGGCACCTTTGGTGTGGGAGCAGGCGCTGGACGTTTGCAATTTGGGAGCTGGGCTCTGGCGGCGGCACAGAGAGCGAGCAAGGCAACAACGTCGGCACCCTGACCTGGCTGGCAACCTCTGAGCCCCAGTGTCTGTTGGGCTGTGGAAGGGCTGCCACGGGAAGGCGAGGGCCAGCAACAACTGGGAGTCCTGGCACCTTTGGTGTGGGAGCAGGCGCTGGACGTTTGCAATTTGGGAGCTGGGCTCTGGCGGCGGCGCTGAGAGCGAGCAAGGCAACAACGTCGGCACCCTGACCTGGCTGGCAAGCCCGGAGCCCCAGTGTCGGTGGGGCTGTGGAAGGGCTGCCACGGGAAGGCGAGGGCCAGCAACAACTGGGAGTCCTGGCACCTTTCGTGTGGGAGCAGGCGCTGGACGTTTGCAATTTGGGAGCTGGGCTCTGGCGGCGGCACAGAGAGCGAGCAAGGCAACAACGTCGGCACCCTGACCTGGCTGGCAAGCTCTGAGCCCCAGTGTCTGTGCGGCTGTGGAAGGGCTGCCACGGGAAGGCGAGGGCCAGCAACAACTGGGAGTCCTGGCACCTTTGGTGTGGGAGCAGGCGCTGGACGTTTGCAATTTGGGAGCTGGGCTCTGGCGGCGGCGCTGAGAGCAAGCAAGGCAACAACGTCGGCACCCTGAGGTGGCTGGCAAGCCCGGAGCCCCAGTGTCGGTGGGGCTGTGGAAGGGCTGCCACGGGAAGGCGAGGGCCAGCAACACCTGGGAGCCCTGGCACCTTTGGTGTGGGAGCAGGCGCTGGACGTTTGCAATTTGAGAGCTGGGCTCTGGCGGCGGCGCTGAGAGCGAGCAAGGCAACAACGTCGGCACCCTGACCTGGCTGGCAAGCCCGGAGCCCCAGTGTCGGTGGGGCTGTGCAAGGGCTGCCACGGGAAGGCGAGGGCCAGCAACACCTGGGAGCCCTGGCACCTTTGGTGTGGGAGCAGGCGCTGGACGTTTGCAATTTGGGAGCTGGGCTCTGGCGGCGGCGCTGAGAGCGAGCAAGGCAACAACGTCGGCACCCTGCGCTGGCTGGCAAGCCGGGAGCCCCAGTGTCGGTGGGGCTGTGCAAGGGCTGCCACGGGAAGGCGAGGGCCAGCAACACCTGGGAGTCCTGGCACCTTTGGTGTGGGAGCAGGCGCTGGACGTTTGCAATTTGGGAGCTGGGCTCTGGCGGCGGCGCTGAGAGCGAGCAAGGCAACAACGTCGGCACCCTGACCTGGCTGGCAAGCTCTGAGCCCCAGTGTCTGTTGGGCTGTGGAAGGGCTGCCACGGGAAGGCAAGGGCCAGCAACAACTGGGAGTCCTGGCACCTTTCGTGTGGGAGCAGGCGCTGGACGTTTGCAATTTGGGAGCTGGGCTCTGGCGGCGGCGCTGAGAGCGAGCAAGGCAACAACGTCGGCACCCTGACCTGGCTGGCAAGCCCGGAGCCCCAGTGTCGGTGGGGCTGTGCAAGGGCTGCCACGGGAAGGCGAGGGCCAGCAACACCTGGGAGTCCTGGCACCTTTCGTGTGGGAGCAGGCGCTGGACGTTTGCAATTTGGGAGCTGGGCTCTGGCGGCGGCGCTGAGAGCGAGCAAGGCAACAACATCGGCACCCTGCGCTGGCTGGCAAGCCCAGAGCCCCAGTGTCGGTGGGGCTGTGCAAGGGCTGCCACGGGAAGGCGAGGGCCAGCAACACCTGGGAGCCCTGGCACCTTTGGTGTGGGAGCAGGCGCTGGACGTTTGCAATTTGGGAGCTGGGCTCTGGCGGCGGCGCTGAGAGCGAGCAAGGCAACAACGTCGGCACCCTGAGGTGGCTGGCAAGCCCGGAGCCCCAGTGTCGGTGGGGCTGTGGAAGGGCTGCCACGGGAAGGCGAGGGCCAGCAACACCTGGGAGCCCTGGCACCTTTGGTGTGGGAGCAGGCGCTGGACGTTTGCAATTTGAGAGCTGGGCTCTGGCGGCGGCGCTGAGAGCGAGCAAGGCAACAACGTCGGCACCCTGACCTGGCTGGCAAGCCCGGAGCCCCAGTGTCGGTGGGGCTGTGCAAGGGCTGCCACGGGAAGGCGAGGGCCAGCAACACCTGGGAGCCCTGGCACCTTTCGTGTGGGAGCAGGCGCTGGACGTTTGCAATTTGGGAGCTGGGCTCTGGCGGCGGCGCTGAGAGCGAGCAAGGCAACAACGTCGGCACCCTGCGCTGGCTGGCAAGCCGGGAGCCCCAGTGTCGGTGGGGCTGTGGAAGGGCTGCCACGGGAAGGCGAGGGCCAGCAACACCTGGGAGTCCTGGCACCTTTGGTGTGGGAGCAGGCGCTGGACGTTTGCAATTTGGGAGCTGGGCTCTGGCGGCGGCGCTGAGAGCGAGCAAGGCAACAACGTCGGCACCCTGACCTGGCTGGCAAGCTCTGAGCCCCAGTGTCTGTTGGGCTGTGGAAGGGCTGCCACGGGAAGGCGAGGGCCAGCAACAACTGGGAGTCCTGGCACCTTTGGTGTGGGAGCAGGCGCTGGACGTTTGCAATTTGGGAGCTGGGCTCTGGCGGCGGCGCTGAGAGCGAGCAAGGCAACAACGTCGGCACCCTGACCTGGCTGGCAAGCCCGGAGCCCCAGTGTCGGTGGGGCTGTGCAAGGGCTGCCACGGGAAGGCGAGGGCCAGCAACACCTGGGAGTCCTGGCACCTTTGGTGTGGGAGCAGGCGCTGGACGTTTGCAATTTGGGAGCTGGGCTCTGGCGGCGGCGCTGAGAGCGAGCAAGGCAACAACATCGGCACCCTGCGCTGGCTGGCAAGCCCAGAGCCCCAGTGTCGGTGGGGCTGTGCAAGGGCTGCCACGGGAAGGCGAGGGCCAGCAACACCTGGGAGCCCTGGCACCTTTGGTGTGGGAGCAGGCGCTGGACGTTTGCAATTTGGGAGCTGGGCTCTGGCGGCGGCGCTGAGAGCGAGCAAGGCAACAACATCGGCACCCTGCGCTGGCTGGCAAGCCCGGAGCCCCAGTGTCTGTGGGGCTGTGCAAGGGCTGCCATGGGAAGGCGAGGGCCAGCAACACCTGGGAGCCCTGGCACCTTTGGTGTGGGAGCAGGCGCTGGACGTTTGCAATTTGGGAGCTGGGCTCTGGCGGCGGCGCTGAGAGCGAGCAAGGCAACAACATCGGCACCCTGCGCTGGCTGGCAAGCCCGGAGCCCCAGTGTCTGTGGGGCTGTGCAAGGGCTGCCATGGGAAGGCGAGGCCAGCAACACCTCGGAGTCCTGGCACCTTTGGTGTGGGAGCAGGCGCTGGACGTTTGCAATTTGGGAGCTGGGCTCTGGCGGCGGCGCTGAGAGCGAGCAAGGCAACAACGTCGGCACCCTGACCTGGCTGGCAAGCCCGGAGCCCCAGTGTCGGTGGGGCTGTGCAAAGGCTGCCACGGGAAGGCGAGGGCCAGCAACACCTGGGAGTCCTGGCACCTTTGGTGTGGGAGCAGGCGCTGGACGTTTGCAATTTGGGAGCTGGGCTCTGGCGGCGGCGCTGAGAGCGAGCAAGGCAACAACATCGGCACCCTGACCTGGCTGGCAAGCCCAGAGCCCCAGTGTCGGTGGGGCTGTGCAAGGGCTGCCACGGGAAGGCGAGGGCCAGCAACACCTGGGAGTCCTGGCACCTTTGGTGTGGGAGCAGGCGCTGGACGTTTGCAATTTGGGAGCTGGGCTCTGGCGGCGGCGCTGAGAGCGAGCAAGGCAACAACATCGGCACCCTGACCTGGCTGGCAAGCCCGGAGCCCCAGTGTCGGTGGGGCTGTGGAAGGGCTGCCACGGGAAGGCGAGGGCCAGCAACACCTGGGAGCCCTGGCACCTTTGGTGTGGGAGCAGGCGCTGGACGTTTGCAATTTGGGAGCTGGGCTCTGGCGGCGGCGCTGAGAGCGAGCAAGGCAACAACGTCGGCAGCCTGACCTGGCTGGCAAGCTCTGAGCCCCAGTGTTGGTGGGGCTGTGGAAGGGCTGCCACGGGAAGGCAAGGGCCAGCAACACCTGGGAGTCCTGGCACCTTTGGTGTGGGAGCAGGCGCTGGACGTTTGCAATTTGGGAGCTGGGCTCTGGCGGCGGCGCTGAGAGCAAGCAAGGCAACAACGTCGGCACCCTGACCTGGCTGGCAAGCCCGGAGCCCCAGTGTCGGTGGGGCTGTGCAAGGGCTGCCACGGGAAGGCGAGGGCCAGCAACACCTGGGAGTCCTGGCACCTTTGGTGTGGGAGCAGGCGCTGGACGTTTGTAATTTGGGAGCTGGGCTCTGGCGGCAGCGCTGAGAGCGAGCAAGGCAACAATGTCGGCATCCTGCGTTGGCTGGCAAGCCGGGAGCCCCAGTGTCGGTGCGGCTGTGCAAGGGCTGCCACGGGAAGGCGAGGGCCAGCAACACCTGGGAGCCCTGGCACCTTTGGTGTGGGAGCAGGCGCTGGACGTTTGCAATTTGGGAGCTGGGCTCTGGCGGCGGCGCTGAGAGCGAGCAAGGCAACAACATCGGCACCCTGCGCTGGCTGGCAAGCCCGGAGCCCCAGTGTCTCTGGGGCTGTGCAAGGGCTGCCATGGGAAGGCGAGGGCCAGCAACACCTGGGAGTCCTGGCACCTTTCGTGTGGGAGCAGGCGCTGGACGTTTCCAATTTGGGAGCTGGGCTCTGGCGGCGGCGCTGAGAGCGAGCAAGGCAACAACGTCGGCACCCTGCGCTGGCTGGCAAGCCCGGAGCCCCAGTGTCGGTGGGGCTGTGCAAGGGCTGCCACGGGAAGGCGAGGGCCAGCAACACCTGGGAGTCCTGGCACCTTTCGTGTGGGAGCAGGCGCTGGACGTTTGCAATTTGGGAGCTGGGCTCTGGCGGCGGCGCTGAGAGCGAGCAAGGCAACAACATCGGCACCCTGACCTGGCTGGCAAGCCCGGAGCCCCAGTGTCGGTGGGGCTGTGGAAGGGCTGCCACGGGAAGGCGAGGGCCAGCAACACCTCGGAGTCCTGGCACCTTTGGTGTGGGAGCAGGCGCTGGACGTTTGCAATTTGGGAGCTGGGCTCTGGCGGCGGCACAGAGAGCGAGCAAGGCAACAACGTCGGCACCCTGACCTGGCTGGCAACCTCTGAGCCCCAGTGTCTGTTGGGCTGTGGAAGGGCTGCCACGGGAAGGCGAGGGCCAGCAACAACTGGGAGTCCTGGCACCTTTGGTGTGGGAGCAGGCACTGGACGTTTGCAATTTGGGAGCTGGGCTCTGGCGGCGGCGCTGAGAGCGAGCAAGGCAACAACGTCGGCACCCTGACCTGGCTGGCAAGCCCGGAGCCCCAGTGTCGGTGGGGCTGTGCAACGGCTGCCACGGGAAGGCGAGGGCCAGCAACACCTGGGAGTCCTGGCACCTTTGGTGTGGGAGCAGGCGCTGGACGTTTGCAATTTGGGAGCTGGGCTCTGGCGGCGGCGCTGAGAGCGAGCAAGGCAACAACATCGGCACCCTGCGCTGGCTGGCAAGCCCAGAGCCCCAGTGTCGGTGGGGCTGTGGAAGGGCTGCCACGGGAAGGCGAGGGCCAGCAACACCTGGGAGCCCTGGCACCTTTGGTGTGGGAGCAGGCGCTGGACGTTTGCAATTTGGGAGCTGGGCTCTGGCGGCGGCGCTGAGAGCGAGCAAGGCAACAACGTCGGCACCCTGCGCTGGCTGCCAAGCCCGGAGCCCCAGTGTCGGTGGGGCTGTGCAACGGCTGCCACGGGAAGGCGAGGGCCAGCAACACCTGGGAGTCCTGGCACCTTTCGTGTGGGAGCAGGCGCTGGACGTTTGCAATTTGGGAGCTGGGCTCTGGCGGCGGCGCTGAGAGCGAGCAAGGCAACAACGTCGGCAGCCTGACCTGGCTGGCAAGCCCAGAGCCCCAGTGTCGGTGGGGCTGTGGAAGGGCTGCCACGGGAAGGCAAGGGCCAGCAACAACGGGGAGTCCTGGCACCTTTGGTGTGGGAGCAGGCGCTGGACGTTTGCAATTTGGGAGCTGGGCTCTGGCGGCGGCCCTGAGAGCGAGCAAGGCAACAACGTCGGCACCCTGACCTGGCTGGCAAGCCCGGAGCCCCAGTGTTGGTGGGGCTGTGGAAGGGCTGCCACGGGAAGGCGAGGGCCAGCAACACCTGGGAGTCCTGGCACCTTTGGTGTGGGAGCAGGTGCTGGACGTTTGTAATTTGGGAGCTGGGCTCTGGCGGCGGCGCTGAGAGCGAGCAAGGCAACAACATCGGCATCCTGCGTTGGCTGGCAAGCCGGGAGCCCCAGTGTCGGTGCGGCTGTGCAAGGGCTGCCACGGGAAGGCGAGGGCCAGCAACACCTGGGAGCCCTGGCACCTTTCGTGTGGGAGCAGGCGCTGGACGTTTGCAATTTGGGAGCTGGGCTCTGGCGGCGGCGCTGAGAGCGAGCAAAGCAGCAATGTCGGCACCCTGCGCTGGCTGGCAAGCTCTGAGCCCCAGTGTCGGTGGGGCTGTGGAAGGGCTGCCACGGGAAGGCGAGGGCCAGCAACACCTGGGAGCCCTGGCACCTTTGGTGTGGGAGCAGGCGCTGGACGTTTGCAATTTGGGAGCTGGGCTCTGGCGGCGGCGCTGAGAGCGAGCAAAGCAACAACGTCGGCACCCTGCGCTGGCTGGCAAGCTCTGAGCCCAAGTGTCTGTGCGGCTGTGGAAGGGCTGCCACGGGAAGGCGAGGGCCAGCAACACCTGGGAGTCCTGGCACCTTTGGTGTGGGAGCAGGCGCTGGACGTTTGCAATTTGGGAGCTGGGCTCTGGCGGCGGCGCTGAGAGCGAGCAAGGCAACAACGTCGGCACCCTGCGCTGGCTGGCAAGCCCGGAGCCCCAGTGTCGGTGGGGCTGTGCAAGGGCTGCCACGGGAAGGCGAGGGCCAGCAACACCTGGGAGCCCTGGCACCTTTGGTGTGGGAGCAGGCGCTGGACGTTTGCAATTTGGGAGCTGGGCTCTGGCGGCGGCGCTGAGAGCGAGCAAGGCAACAACGTCGGCACCCTGACCTGGCTGGCAAGCCCGGAGCCCCAGTGTCGGTGGGGCTGTGGAAGGGCTGCCACGGGAAGGCGAGGGCCAGCAACACCTGGGAGCCCTGGCACCTTTGGTGTGGGAGCAGGCGCTGGACGTTTGCAATTTGGGAGCTGGGCTCTGGCGGCGGCACAGAGAGCAAGCAAGGCAACAATGTCGGCACCCTGCGCTGGCTGGCAAGCCCGGAGCCCCAGTGTCGGTGGGGCTGTGGAAGGGCTGCCACGGGAAGGCAAGGGCCAGCAACAACGGGGAGTCCTGGCACCCTTGGTGTGGGAGCAGGCGCTGGACGTTTGCAATTTGGGAGCTGGGCTCTGGCGGCGGCGCTGAGAGCAAGCAAGGCAACAACGTCGGCACCCTGACCTGGCTGGCAAGCCCGGAGCCCCAGTGTCGGTGGGGCTGTGCAAGGGCTGCCACGGGAAGGCGAGGGCCAGCAACACCTGGGAGTCCTGGCACCTTTGGTGTGGGAGCAGGTGCTGGACGTTTGTAATTTGGGAGCTGGGCTCTGGCGGCAGCGCTGAGAGCGAGCAAGGCAACAACGTCGGCATCCTGCGTTGGCTGGCAAGCCGGGAGCCCCAGTGTCGGTGCGGCTGTGCAAGGGCTGCCACGGGAAGGCGAGGGCCAGCAACACCTGGGAGCCCTGGCACCTTTGGTGTGGGAGCAGGCGCTGGACGTTTGCAATTTGGGAGCTGGGCTCTGGCGGCGGCGCTGAGAGCGAGCAAGGCAACAACATCGGCACCCTGCGCTGGCTGGCAAGCCCGGAGCCCCAGTGTCTCTGGGGCTGTGCAAGGGCTGCCATGGGAAGGCGAGGGCCAGCAACACCTGGGAGTCCTGGCACCTTTCGTGTGGGAGCAGGCGCTGGACGTTTGCAATTTGGGAGCTGGGCTCTGGCGGCGGCGCTGAGAGCGAGCAAGGCAACAACGTCGGCACCCTGCGCTGGCTGGCAAGCCCGGAGCCCCAGTGTCGGTGGGGCTGTGCAAGGGCTGCCACGGGAAGGCGAGGGCCAGCAACACCTGGGAGTCCTGGCACCTTTCGTGTGGGAGCAGGCGCTGGACGTTTGCAATTTGGGAGCTGGGCTCTGGCGGCGGCGCTGAGAGCGAGCAAGGCAACAACATCGGCACCCTGACCTGGCTGGCAAGCCCGGAGCCCCAGTGTCGGTGGGGCTGTGGAAGGGCTGCCACGGGAAGGCGAGGGCCAGCAACACCTCGGAGTCCTGGCACCTTTGGTGTGGGAGCAGGCGCTGGACGTTTGCAATTTGGGAGCTGGGCTCTGGCGGCGGCACAGAGAGCGAGCAAGGCAACAACGTCGGCACCCTGACCTGGCTGGCAACCTCTGAGCCCCAGTGTCTGTTGGGCTGTGGAAGGGCTGCCACGGGAAGGCGAGGGCCAGCAACAACTGGGAGTCCTGGCACCTTTGGTGTGGGAGCAGGCGCTGGACGTTTGCAATTTGGGAGCTGGGCTCTGGCGGCGGCGCTGAGAGCGAGCAAGGCAACAACGTCGGCACCCTGACCTGGCTGGCAAGCCCGGAGCCCCAGTGTCGGTGGGGCTGTGGAAGGGCTGCCACGGGAAGGCGAGGGCCAGCAACAACTGGGAGTCCTGGCACCTTTCGTGTGGGAGCAGGCGCTGGACGTTTGCAATTTGGGAGCTGGGCTCTGGCGGCGGCACAGAGAGCGAGCAAGGCAACAACGTCGGCACCCTGACCTGGCTGGCAAGCTCTGAGCCCCAGTGTCTGTGCGGCTGTGGAAGGGCTGCCACGGGAAGGCGAGGGCCAGCAACAACTGGGAGTCCTGGCACCTTTGGTGTGGGAGCAGGCGCTGGACGTTTGCAATTTGGGAGCTGGGCTCTGGCGGCGGCGCTGAGAGCAAGCAAGGCAACAACGTCGGCACCCTGAGGTGGCTGGCAAGCCCGGAGCCCCAGTGTCGGTGGGGCTGTGGAAGGGCTGCCACGGGAAGGCGAGGGCCAGCAACACCTGGGAGCCCTGGCACCTTTGGTGTGGGAGCAGGCGCTGGACGTTTGCAATTTGAGAGCTGGGCTCTGGCGGCGGCGCTGAGAGCGAGCAAGGCAACAACGTCGGCACCCTGACCTGGCTGGCAAGCCCGGAGCCCCAGTGTCGGTGGGGCTGTGCAAGGGCTGCCACGGGAAGGCGAGGGCCAGCAACACCTGGGAGCCCTGGCACCTTTGGTGTGGGAGCAGGCGCTGGACGTTTGCAATTTGGGAGCTGGGCTCTGGCGGCGGCGCTGAGAGCGAGCAAGGCAACAACGTCGGCACCCTGACCTGGCTGGCAAGCCCGGAGCCCCAGTGTCGGTGGGGCTGTGGAAGGGCTGCCACGGGAAGGCGAGGGCCAGCAACACCTGGGAGTCCTGGCACCTTTGGTGTGGGAGCAGGCGCTGGACGTTTGCAATTTGGGAGCTGGGCTCTGGTGGCGGCGCTGAGAGCGAGCAAGGCAACAACGTCGGCACCCTGACCTGGCTGGCAAGCTCTGAGCCCCAGTGTCTGTTGGGCTGTGGAAGGGCTGCCACGGGAAGGCAAGGGCCAGCAACAACTGGGAGTCCTGGCACCTTTCGTGTGGGAGCAGGCGCTGGACGTTTGCAATTTGGGAGCTGGGCTCTGGCGGCGGCGCTGAGAGCGAGCAAGGCAACAACGTCGGCACCCTGACCTGGCTGGCAAGCCCGGAGCCCCAGTGTCGGTGGGGCTGTGCAAGGGCTGCCACGGGAAGGCGAGGGCCAGCAACACCTGGGAGTCCTGGCACCTTTCGTGTGGGAGCAGGCGCTGGACGTTTGCAATTTGGGAGCTGGGCTCTGGCGGCGGCGCTGAGAGCGAGCAAGGCAACAACATCGGCACCCTGCGCTGGCTGGCAAGCCCAGAGCCCCAGTGTCGGTGGGGCTGTGCAAGGGCTGCCACGGGAAGGCGAGGGCCAGCAACACCTGGGAGCCCTGGCACCTTTGGTGTGGGAGCAGGCGCTGGACGTTTGCAATTTGGGAGCTGGGCTCTGGCGGCGGCGCTGAGAGCGAGCAAGGCAACAACGTCGGCACCCTGAGGTGGCTGGCAAGCCCGGAGCCCCAGTGTCGGTGGGGCTGTGGAAGGGCTGCCACGGGAAGGCGAGGGCCAGCAACACCTGGGAGCCCTGGCACCTTTGGTGTGGGAGCAGGCGCTGGACGTTTGCAATTTGAGAGCTGGGCTCTGGCGGCGGCGCTGAGAGCGAGCAAGGCAACAACGTCGGCACCCTGACCTGGCTGGCAAGCCCGGAGCCCCAGTGTCGGTGGGGCTGTGCAAGGGCTGCCACGGGAAGGCGAGGGCCAGCAACACCTGGGAGCCCTGGCACCTTTGGTGTGGGAGCAGGCGCTGGACGTTTGCAATTTGGGAGCTGGGCTCTGGCGGCGGCGCTGAGAGCGAGCAAGGCAACAACGTCGGCACCCTGCGCTGGCTGGCAAGCCGGGAGCCCCAGTGTCGGTGGGGCTGTGGAAGGGCTGCCACGGGAAGGCGAGGGCCAGCAACACCTGGGAGTCCTGGCACCTTTGGTGTGGGAGCAGGCGCTGGACGTTTGCAATTTGGGAGCTGGGCTCTGGCGGCGGCGCTGAGAGCGAGCAAGGCAACAACGTCGGCACCCTGACCTGGCTGGCAAGCTCTGAGCCCCAGTGTCTGTTGGGCTGTGGAAGGGCTGCCACGGGAAGGCGAGGGCCAGCAACAACTGGGAGTCCTGGCACCTTTGGTGTGGGAGCAGGCGCTGGACGTTTGCAATTTGGGAGCTGGGCTCTGGCGGCGGCGCTGAGAGCGAGCAAGGCAACAACGTCGGCACCCTGACCTGGCTGGCAAGCCCGGAGCCCCAGTGTCGGTGGGGCTGTGCAAGGGCTGCCACGGGAAGGCGAGGGCCAGCAACACCTGGGAGTCCTGGCACCTTTGGTGTGGGAGCAGGCGCTGGACGTTTGCAATTTGGGAGCTGGGCTCTGGCGGCGGCGCTGAGAGCGAGCAAGGCAACAACATCGGCACCCTGCGCTGGCTGGCAAGCCCAGAGCCCCAGTGTCGGTGGGGCTGTGCAAGGGCTGCCACGGGAAGGCGAGGGCCAGCAACACCTGGGAGCCCTGGCACCTTTGGTGTGGGAGCAGGCGCTGGACGTTTGCAATTTGGGAGCTGGGCTCTGGCGGCGGCGCTGAGAGCGAGCAAGGCAACAACATCGGCACCCTGCGCTGGCTGGCAAGCCCGGAGCCCCAGTGTCTGTGGGGCTGTGCAAGGGCTGCAATGGGAAGGCGAGGGCCAGCAACACCTGGGAGCCCTGGCACCTTTGGTGTGGGAGCAGGCGCTGGACGTTTGCAATTTGGGAGCTGGGCTCTGGCGGCGGCGCTGAGAGCGAGCAAGGCAACAACATCGGCACCCTGCGCTGGCTGGCAAGCCCGGAGCCCCAGTGTCTGTGGGGCTGTGCAAGGGCTGCCATGGGAAGGCGAGGCCAGCAACACCTCGGAGTCCTGGCACCTTTGGTGTGGGAGCAGGCGCTGGACGTTTGCAATTTGGGAGCTGGGCTCTGGCGGCGGCGCTGAGAGCGAGCAAGGCAACAACGTCGGCACCCTGACCTGGCTGGCAAGCCCGGAGCCCCAGTGTCGGTGGGGCTGTGCAAAGGCTGCCACGGGAAGGCGAGGGCCAGCAACACCTGGGAGTCCTGGCACCTTTGGTGTGGGAGCAGGCGCTGGACGTTTGCAATTTGGGAGCTGGGCTCTGGCGGCGGCGCTGAGAGCGAGCAAGGCAACAACATCGGCACCCTGACCTGGCTGGCAAGCCCAGAGCCCCAGTGTCGGTGGGGCTGTGGAAGGGCTGCCACGGGAAGGCGAGGGCCAGCAACACCTGGGAGTCCTGGCACCTTTGGTGTGGGAGCAGGCGCTGGACGTTTGCAATTTGGGAGCTGGGCTCTGGCGGCGGCGCTGAGAGCGAGCAAGGCAACAACATCGGCACCCTGCGCTGGCTGGCAAGCCCGGAGCCCCAGTGTCGGTGGGGCTGTGGAAGGGCTGCCACGGGAAGGCGAGGGCCAGCAACACCTGGGAGCCCTGGCACCTTTGGTGTGGGAGCAGGCGCTGGACGTTTGCAATTTGGGAGCTGGGCTCTGGCGGCGGCGCTGAGAGCGAGCAAGGCAACAACGTCGGCAGCCTGACCTGGCTGGCAAGCTCTGAGCCCCAGTGTTGGTGGGGCTGTGGAAGGGCTGCCACGGGAAGGCAAGGGCCAGCAACAACGGGGAGTCCTGGCACCTTTGGTGTGGGAGCAGGCGCTGGACGTTGCAATTTGGGAGCTGGGCTCTGGCGGCGGCGCTGAGAGCAAGCAAGGCAACAACGTCGGCACCCTGACCTGGCTGGCAAGCCCGGAGCCCCAGTGTCGGTGGGGCTGTGCAAGGGCTGCCACGGGAAGGCGAGGGCCAGCAACACCTGGGAGTCCTGGCACCTTTGGTGTGGGAGCAGGCGCTGGACGTTTGTAATTTGGGAGCTGGGCTCTGGCGGCAGCGCTGAGAGCGAGCAAGGCAACAATGTCGGCATCCTGCGTTGGCTGGCAAGCCGGGAGCCCCAGTGTCGGTGCGGCTGTGCAAGGGCTGCCACGGGAAGGCGAGGGCCAGCAACACCTGGGAGCCCTGGCACCTTTGGTGTGGGAGCAGGCGCTGGACGTTTGCAATTTGGGAGCTGGGCTCTGGCGGCGGCGCTGAGAGCGAGCAAGGCAACAACATCGGCACCCTGCGCTGGCTGGCAAGCCCGGAGCCCCAGTGTCTCTGGGGCTGTGCAAGGGCTGCCATGGGAAGGCGAGGGCCAGCAACACCTGGGAGTCCTGGCACCTTTCGTGTGGGAGCAGGCGCTGGACGTTTCCAATTTGGGAGCTGGGCTCTGGCGGCGGCGCTGAGAGCGAGCAAGGCAACAACGTCGGCACCCTGCGCTGGCTGGCAAGCCCGGAGCCCCAGTGTCGGTGGGGCTGTGCAAGGGCTGCCACGGGAAGGCGAGGGCCAGCAACACCTGGGAGTCCTGGCACCTTTCGTGTGGGAGCAGGCGCTGGACGTTTGCAATTTGGGAGCTGGGCTCTGGCGGCGGCGCTGAGAGCGAGCAAGGCAACAACATCGGCACCCTGACCTGGCTGGCAAGCCCGGAGCCCCAGTGTCGGTGGGGCTGTGGAAGGGCTGCCACGGGAAGGCGAGGGCCAGCAACACCTCGGAGTCCTGGCACCTTTGGTGTGGGAGCAGGCGCTGGACGTTTGCAATTTGGGAGCTGGGCTCTGGCGGCGGCACAGAGAGCGAGCAAGGCAACAACGTCGGCACCCTGACCTGGCT